>NC_058521.1:377616027-378816027 GCF_904849725.1 Hordeum vulgare subsp. vulgare
CCCCACCTTTTGCCCGCTCGCCACACACACACACACTGCATACACATGCGCATGACCACTCGGCCATGGCTAGCAGCAGCTGTCAAAGCCGGTGGGGAGATGAGGACATGCGTGGTCCAGTGCCCGGACGGGGGGTGGCGGCGGACATCAATGGTGGGGAGTGGTTGCATGGTGAGCGCAGCAAGGCACGCGGGTGGCGAGGCGAGCAGGGGCCGCGAGAGAAGTGGGTGAAGGGGGATAGATGAGGGGCGAGAGGCGCGGTGTGGAGCGGTAGCACGGCGAGCAGCGGCGAGCTCACGCACGACCGGCGATGGGGGCCAACGGCCGGTGGCCAGCGGGGCAGCGCCGGCAACGCGGTGGGTGGTGCGGGCACTAGGGGGGAGCGCAGCAGCGCCGAGAGGGGAGCGCGGGGGGAGGGGGTTCGCTGGAGCAAGGTCGATCAAGGGGGAGGTGAGGTGAGAGAGGTGGCCTCAACACCATTGTTGAGTAGAGGGGGCGTGGCTTGTGGAGGTTGGCGGGGGAGAGGAACGGGGAGGATCGGGCGGCGGCCGACGGGGGCGGCTGGTCGGCGCCAGCGAGGTGGCCGTCGGGTTGGCACGACTGCGGCGTTGGGGCGAGGGCGCTGTAGGGAGGATCCTCCTCCTGGTCGGGGTGAGCAAGGGGAGGGGAGAAAGGGATTAGGTTAGGGAGGTTACCTTATATATGTCGATGGGAGAGGGAGGGAGATGGGCCGGCTGGGGGGAGTGGGTCGCCGGGGGGATGGCCCGCGTCCGAGGGGGGAAGGGGTTTTCCCTTTTTCATATGTTTTTCTATTTTTATTGCCACCTCGGTTTTACATTTAATTTTACTACTAAATGATCTTAGTTAGATATGAAACTTGGCACATAATTGCTAGGCAATATATTGCAGAGGCCCACAAAGTTCAAAGTCGATTGAAAAAGTATAAATATTTTTTTATTTTGAAAAGGCTATTTTCTTTGCTGATGGTCCACTTTATAATTCCTTAGGGGTTAATTGGTGGGTCTGATAATGTTGGGTTCAACATGAAAATTTCTTAGTGAATATTTTCAACTCAGCCAACATTTTTATTTTACAACTCGATGAAATAATTTGTTTGACTTAATTTTTAATTGACATTTGGCTTTAATTTTATTAAGTGACAATATAGCTTAGTTAAACTTGATGATCTTGCATCATTAGTGTGTGGTTATTGTATCTTAACTGTCGGGGCGTCACAAGTCTCCACCACTAAAAGAAATTATCGTCCCGAGAATTAAGGGGTAGAGATAAGGGGGAAACGTTTGATTACGAAATTCTATCGAGTCTTCTTGTCTTCGATGCTCTCATCGAAGGGGTTGGTCCTTATTTTTGAGGTATTCATTACTCTAATTAAGGTCAACCTAATGGAGTCGTCATCCTTCCTTCGGGATCTTCATCATCCTACAAATGTGATAATAGGGAAAACTTTGGAAGAACGTAGCTACACAAAGTTGGGCATCTGATGGCAAACTCAGGGAAGAGGACATGAATTATTCCTCAAGTTGTAACTCACAGAATTCATTCAGAGTAACGTGCGACTGTACAAAGGTTTCAAACGGTTAGGCAATCGTTTGATTCCTAATCAGATATAAAAAGGGGGTTCACAACAACAAAAATAACTATTGCGTCTGATACAAGAATAGATCGTCACATTGGACAGTGGCATGGGAATTTCACCCTAAGCCAAGTGAAAATGATACTTTGGAGTCAAATATGTATAGGAGAGTCATGTTTATATATTGTGGAACTATAGGTAATGGGCCCACCATGTGGGCCAAGAATAGACAGAGCGGTAACATCTTGCACGGTCTTGGTAGCAAGACATGTTAGGGGATAGCCTGTGAGTTATGTTTGGCAACAACGTATGTACAAAGGGCGAGGAATGAATAGAACCATATTCCTGCTCGTTTGAACGAGGCGCACCAATAGGCAAAGTTCCCGTCCACCAACGGCTACTCGAATGTTATCCACAATAGTAACACGGTCTTACTAACAGAGTTGCACACCGAGGTTTTTACCAAAGCGGGGAATTACCACTGCTAAGATAAGTTTAGGTCTCAAGAAAGGTTAAATAAACCAATGGAATGGGAAATGTGTTTAAACACAATTATCATGAGTATAACCTTCCCAAGGACAAGCAGAGCATGATGTTCATGTAAGGATAGCAAGTAGATGCTCATTTAGGTAAAAGGGCAAGGAGAATCATGATGTTTACCCATACAACATTGTTTGGGTAATTGATCAAGCACAATTTAGCACTCACTTCCAATATTCATGTTGACATTTGAAGTACCTCATCCGTGCTTCGAGGTAGTATCGACATGGTCATCATATAAAGGTCGGACCTTGGGTACACAAAAGATCCATCAGGAACAAATTATAAAAAACGTCATACGATTTCCTCATGGAAGAATGGCAAATATTGTTCAATAAGATATTATAACAATAGGTCCTTCGGCCAGATGTGCTAGACAAGACATCATTGTACCGGGTTACATAAAGACCAAAGTTATAATTATTGGAAAAATGTTCCAACTATCATATCTGCCCGAGATTCAGATATGAGTTGTGCGAGGACACCTCAGACTTAGGAGGCGTGAGAAGAAAAAGGGACACCAAAAATTGACGAGATGATGATGCAAGATCCTCGGGATATGAACTATGGAAGAAAGTCTTGAATCATGAGTTTAATTGTAACACACATGAACATAATGTCAAAGACATTCGTGCTGACATGGAATTCTTATAACAAATGCAATCGAGTTCTGATTCGGGAACCATCATCATGGATACCAAAGTACTTGTGTAAGTCCGGTCTATCTCTTATGAAGGAACTTATTTTCCTTGATCAAATCAGTCAGTGGCTTGGTGTGCTAACAAATTTATATGATGTGAGGGTAGCAAATCTTCAAAACATATGATGTGAGGGTGATTTGGGATGATCCCAGAGAAAGCCAAACAAAACCTTCTCATATTCATGGCAGCAAAAATATGAACTTAGGGAAAACACTTCTTCTATCAAACATATTCTTCATGAGCTAGGCACAAAGAAAATGCTTTCAAGATCTTCATCATGAAACAAGGAGAAGTTGAGGGTGTGGCCGATGGGCTTAGCAACAATCCCTCAAGATTTCGATAGGGATAAATTCCCAAAATTATAAGAACAAGGAGATAACATTTGTGTGATCAAATGATATAATGACATAAGCTCGAGGGAACATCAATAATTAAACATTGGTCGAAGGGTTCACTCAAAAATACGGACTGAGTAGCACGACCAAGGCTAAAATGGTGAGTCAACAACCAACACACTAAGAATGAAACTACCAGTCGTTAACTTCAAAGCAATAGACTTGCCATAAGTATTGGAATCAGACATTAGATTTCACATCGGTATTTCGGTTAGAAAGAACACGGGGACCAAGAAATGAATGGTGGTGGCGATAAATACCACTATATCAAGAATTCTTAAGAGGTGCAACAATTCTCACAACATTCTTGACATAAACAATGGTAATGCTCTAAGGTAGAAGATAACATAAGCTGGATAGCAAGGAACTCAAGGGACAACACAAAACATGAACATGTTTGTGTTGGAGGGAAGGAAACAAGGATGTCGATGATAATACAAATCATCGATGGGAAAGGATGTTATTTCTCATCTTGAATTCGATCGTTATCCTGGAAAACCTCACAATGCCCATGATGATCACAACACATTTGTCGAGAAGTTTCAGGAAGATGTAACCGTTCAGCAACAACATCAAGCAAGGGAATGGTGAAGCAAAAGGTTGTCGGAATCACAGATAAGATTGCTAGCTCAGAATCAAAATTGCCTTTCAAGACAAACAACATGACATTGAATGCTCGATGTAAGCTTATTGCATTGTTGAAAATGTGTTCCGGGATGAAGGACATAGATAGCATGGTCAAGCTCTAGTATGACGGTGATGATGCATCCTAATATCTTGGGATGACATGATCAAATACAAACTCATAAGCAAAGAAGATTACTAAGAGTGGTTGAATCACAAGGCATACTCGATTCAGTTATCGGTGTCCTTGAGTGTCCAACAACTCAAACCACGAGGAAACTAGAATCAACGAAATATCATAGTTGATGAACATCTAATAAGAAGTTATATAGCTCCATGATATTCTCCAGATACCAGGGTTAATACTTGGAGGTAGATCAATATTAATGCTTGGACCGATGTCTTGATCTGAATAAGACAAGTTCTTTAATTTTCTAGAATGAAATCAAAGTAGAACGGCATGGTCAGAACCATGGTTGCAAAGGACAAGATCACAGATACGAGATGAAATTATACCAAGGGAATTTTATTGTTACGAGAAGCTTCCATGATAACACATACATCGGGTCCATGGGCATGAACACAAAGTTCAAGGTCGACTCCCACTTCATCAATGCATCACCTCCTGTTGGGGATGTTATACAGTTATAAGACCCGCCTATGAGGCCGGGTCAGGATAATGGCGGCTCTACCTCTGTGAACAAGATGGGTCGTTATCTGAGAAGCGGAAGTCGCCAGACGTACGCTGTGAAGAGAAGGTTGGCCCAAGACTCAAAGAAGGCGACTTACGGTCCACATAAGGAATGAGTCACCTGAAGTTTCCTTGTGTGAGGGACAAGGCGAGTTAGAGGTAGATTGGCTCACGTGTTATAATGAGAGTTGGACTCTTGTAAACCCAGAGCCTCGACCTGTATATATCCGCACCCTTGTAATCGATTCCCACAACAATATACACATATCAGGATGTAGGCTTTTATCTCAATCTGAGGGGCCGAACCTCGGTAAACTCGTCTCCCATTTCCCGATCAACCCCTTTGAGTCGCCACATCACTAAGTCCTTTCACGAGGACATCTGCCATGACAAAACCACGACATTTGGCGCCCACCATGGGCCTGCCGCACGGTGGAGTTGAGTTCTCAAAGGGAGCCCTTCCAAGGTTCGGGAGCTATGCGGTCGGCCTTATGACTAAGAGTCGCCACGAAAAGTACTACATCGACAATTCAAGCTGGGGTCCCGAGGCCGGTTCAGTCGAATCCGGGTACCGGGTCCCCTTCGGCAAGATCCACGTTTTCATCGGCAAGATCGGAACGCTGATTCCCATGCCGAACATCTACACCGGCATCGTCGAGCCGGCTTGGCTCGCCCAACCCGCCATGCGTCAGCCTGGACGGCGTCGCGTCTTTGTTGGCTTCACACAGGGAGACGCCCTTCCAGAGGAGCCGGAAGCTGGCGGTGACACCCCTATCTACTCCGATGGTGAGTCATCGATTAGAGACACCGATCCAATGTGTCCCTCTCCGTGAGGGGAGGCTGGGTGGTTTTCCTGAGGCGGCGATCTCTGAAGAACCACAGGAATACCCCCTGCAAATCATCATTTATATGGCAGGGGCCACAACGGCTTAGGACCAGCCAAACGCGGCAAACACCAATGGGACCAGCGGATCAGGCAGAACTCCAGCTCAGGCCATGTCAGATCTGATGGTAGAGATGTCAAAACTCATGGCGGTAGTTGTGACGGCTGACAATCTGGCGGAGGCTAACGCCAAATTGGCTAAACTTCGTGAAGAGATGGCCCAGATACAACGCCAGATCGATGCAGAGAAGACCCGTATGACGGATCAACAAGCCCAGATCGACGAAGAGGAGGAAGGTCTCAAATTGGAGGCATGGCGACTTGAGCGCCGGCGAGTTGCGTCAGAAGCCGTCTATGAGCGGAGGCGTCAGAGTCGCAACCCGCCCAACCTTAATCCAACCGCCTGTTCAGCAGCCCACAAACGCCCAGTGCGGGTCGCAACCCGCCAGGCCAAGGCGATCCCCATGGCGAGATCGTCCAACAGCCAATGCAGCCTCCGTTGAATCCGCACGTGACTCAGCACTTTCAAACACCTCAGGGTCACTTCTCCAATTCGGTGGATAACGTGCTGGCCGCAACCCGCCACTTGGAGTCTCTCCCGATTCGTGGGAACACTACCCTAGAGGTGTAAGCACGAAATGCCATAGAGATGTTAAAAACTGCGGTGGCCCAGCAGGCTCAGTTCTCGTACAGTCGCGATTGTCTGCACTCCATGCCACAGGCGAGCTACACGAAGAGTCGCCGAGATGACCCACCGGCGGTTTCCAGCAACGCTTGTCAAAATCAACCTCGGGTCAATCTACCAGAGCTGCCAGCATCCAATGCTCAGGCGCTTGTCAACGCTCCCGAGCCGCCCGGCAGGCCGAGGCAGAAGCGGCGGCGGTCCTGGCGGGTCGAGGAGTTTCGGGTTATGCCCAACCAGCCTCGGGATATGGTGGACAAGGCAGGAATGTCGGGGTACCTTGCCTATCTTTCGCTCTGCACAATGAACGCATGCCCAAAGACTTCAAAGATCCCCGTAAGGTGCCCAATTACACTCCTGATCTTGAGCCTAGGGCGTGGGTGGAACGTTATGAACTGGCCATGGATATGCTCGATGCCAGCGATGCGGTCTGCGCCAAGTCTTCACCATGATGTTGGAAGGGACGGCTCGTACGTCGTTGAAGAACCTACCGCCCAACTCCATCAACACCTGGGCAGAGCTCAAGGAGCGCTTCGTCAAGAACTTTCGCGGAACTTGCAAGCGTTTGATGACTATCGTAGATCTCCAACACTGTGTTCAGCGGGCTGACGAGTCCGCTAACCATTGGACCCGGCGGGTCACGGAAATCATCCACTCTTCGGACGATATTACGGTGGGTCGGGCCGTGTTGATTTTGGAGAAGAACTGTTATTTCGTACCCCTGGTATGGAAGCTTGGCCGCCTCAAGCAAAAGGTGCAGGATATGGGCGAGTTGATGGACATCCTCACCAGGTATGCTGAGTCAGACGGGATGAAGGATGTCGGCTCTGATGACAAGAAGGTCAGTGAAGATAAAAGAGGAGAAGGAGGCAAGGGCCACCTCCAACATTCTGGGCGCAATAATAACCAAGGAGGTCACGGAAAAAGGAGGCAGCAGGATGGTGTATCTGATTTTGTTGGTAACACCAATGTCGGGCCACGAAATCAACGACGGAACACGAATCAGGGCGGTTTCCAAGACCGAGGCTTCACCGGGAGGAATCCGCGCAATTATGAGGAGATGAGCAAGGGACCATGCCCCAAGCACAGTACCCCAAGTGCCCCGTCTACTCATTCTTGGGAAAATTGATTTGTGATGCAGGAGTTTCGCCTTCACGCGTCTCGGGGTCATCAAGGAGGCAACGAAGGCGTCCAGCAGGATCAATTTGGTCCGGGCGGGTCACGTGACACCTCGTTCGGTGATTTTTCTAAACCCGGGGGCTCAAGGGCGAAGCGACTCGCACCGCAATGGTGGACAGCCATCAGGCCCAGGTGGACAGAAGTATAACGATCGGGGCAAGTTCCAGCAGCCAAACAACCAGGGCGGGTTTCAGAGCAACCCTAAGCAGTTGAATGGTGAACAGTACCATGTCTTTACCACTAGCACTTGCAAGAGAGACAAGAAGGTGAGGCGGAGGACTATCAGTATGACTGAGCCAGCAGTTCCCAGATACTTGAATTGTTTTGAGCAGCTTGTGGTGTGGAGCGGGGCCGATCACCCGCCTCAAATTGATAACCCTGGTGAGTTGGCATACGCTTTCTAAGGACCTTATGGACGGAGGTAGCAGCATCAATATTTTATACTATGACACCTTCTGGAGGATGAATTTCAATGAAAAGAATTTAATGCCCTCGACCACGGTCTTTCACGCCATTGTCCCGAGTAAGTCGACGTACCCTGTTGGGCGGATTAAGTTGAATGTCGATTTCGGTAATGAGTCCAATTACAGAAGCAGTCATTGACATTTGAGGTCGTCAAGATCAAGAGCCCTTATCATGCTTTGTTTGAGCGACCGGCTTACGCCCGTTTCATTGCCCGGACTTGCTATGTATACCTCAAGCTTAAAATGTCAGGTCTCAATGGCACCATTACAGTTGATGGAAACCGAAAGATAGCCCAGGAGTGCGAAGAAGGGGACACCGCTTACGATGAATCAGCCTGCGCTGCTCACGAGCTGAAGTTCCATAAGGCCAATGTGGATCCGGCTGACATGAGCCCATTGAAGAGACCCACGGTTGATTTTGGACCGCCCCTTAAGTTTAAATCGGCGGACGATACCAAGTAGGTGGATTTTGTCCCTTGCGACTCTTCAAAGCAGTTCACTATTGGGACTGGCTTGGATCCCAAATTGGAAAGCGCGCTCATAGAATTCATCCGTGAGAATCGGGACATCTTCGCATGGAAACCTTCTGACATGCCAGGTATGCCGAGACAATTCGTGGAGCATCATCTCAATGTAGATCCCAAGATGAAGCCGGTTCGTCAATACCTTCGTCGTTTTAATCAGGAGAGGTGCAAGGCGATTGGAGAAGAAGTCGCCTGGCTTTTAGCTGCTGGTTTCATCGTCGAAGTTTTTCACCCTTAATGGTTGGCTAACCCAGTCCTGGTTCTCAAGAAGAATTGTACTTTCTACATGTGCATTGACTATACGGACCTTAAGAAAGCTTGTCCCAAGGATCCCTTTGCGCTACCCCGTATTGATCAAATCATTGATTCTACGGCGGGTTGCGAGCGGCTATGCTTTCTGGATGCGTACTCAGGGTACCATCAGATTAAAATGGCTACGGAGGATCAGGAGAAGACGGCCTTCATCACCCCCTTTGGTGCCTTTTGCTATGTCTCAACGACTTTTGGGCTCAAGAGTGCAGGGGAGACTTATTAGTGTTGTATGCAGAACTGTCTGCACAGTCAGATTGGACGCAACGTCCATGCTTATGTTGATGACATCGTGGTAAAATCGTAGAAGAAGGAAACGCTTCTAGATGATCTCAAGGAGACGTTCGACAACCTCCGGGTCTATCAGATGAAGCTTAACCCAATGAAGTGCGTGTTTGGGGTTCCTGCAAGAAAGTTGCTTGGGTTTTTAGTGTCCGAGCATGGCATAGAAGCTAACTCGGACAAGATCAAGGCGATTACCTCACTTGGGAAGCCGGCCAACATTAATCAAGTCCAGCGTATGGTGGTTCGTATCTCGGCACTTGGTCGTTTCATAAGTTACCTGGGTGAGAAGGCTATCCCGCTCTATCAGTTGCTCTAGAAGACAAATCACTTCATCTGGACTGACGTGGCCAATGAGGTGTTTGAGGCCCTCAAAAAACAACTTGCTGAGCCGCCCGTGCTGGCAGCCCCAACTGATAAAGAGTCGATGCTCTTGTACATTGTCGCTAATTCTAAAGCAGTGAGTGTGGTAGTGGTAGTTGAGCACAAGGAAGAAGGCAAGGAATACTTAGTCTACTGGCCGGTATATTTCGTTAGTGAGGTATTAACCCTGTCCAAGCAGCGGTATCCACATTGGCAGAAGTTGGTCTTTGGGATCTTCATGGAAAGCCGGAAGTTGAAGCACTACTTTTTGGAGCACCCCATCACTGTGGTCAGTTTTGCACCCATCGGGGATATCATACAGAACCGAGAGGCTACGGGGCGAATTGCTAAATGGGCGATAGAGCTTGGTCCCCATCATGTTAAGTATGCACCTTGTACTACCATCAAGTCTCAGGAACTGGTAGACTTTATCAATGATTGGACTGAGTTGCAAGTTCTAGAAGACAGGCCAGATAACACCTACTGGACGGTTTATATCGACGGCTATAGACAATTGGAAGGTTCAGGAGCCGGAGTGGTGTTCACGTCTCCAAGAGGGGACAAGTTTTGTTATGTTCTGCAGCTCATGTTTCCTTGCACAAACAATGCAGCTGGGTATGAAGCTTTACTCCATGGGCTCAGGATAGCTAAAGAGATGAACTTGAGTCAAGTCAGGTGCCTGGGCGACTCAGATTTAGTGGCTCAGCAGGTGTCAGGAACCTGGGATTCCAAAGATCCATTGATGGCGGCTTACAGACGTGTCGTAACCGAGGTGGCAGGTTATTTCCATGGCTATCAGGTCGACCATATTGATTGTCGACAGAAGGAGGCGGCTGATTCTCTTTCCCAGCTTGGGTCACAGCGTAAGCCTGTCCCTCCTAATGCATTCTTGGATGTTTTGCATAACCCTTCCGTGAAATTGTTCTTTGAAGAAGACATAGCAATTCCTGACCCGGAGTCACAATTGGTGGCGGCTCTCAGAGCAATTCCTGATTGGACGATACCTTACTTTGCTTATTTGGGTCGAGGCGAGTTGCCATCTGATGAAGTTTTCGTCAGGCAGATCGTATGGCGATGCAACTCCATGATTATAGATAAAGGCGAGTTGCACAAACAAGGCACTTGTGTTTTTCAACGTTGTATTTCGTGAGAAGAGGGGAGAGAGATTCTCAATGAGATACATGCGGGCGACTGCGGACATCACGTCGGGTCACGATCTTTGGTGTCAAAAGCTTTTCGTCGCGGTTTTTACTGGTTGACGGCTCATGCCGATGCTGAAGACATAGTGCGTCGATGTGATGGATGACAAAAGTTCGCACGTCAGGCGCACGTGCCGGCTCAGGAATTGCGCATGATCCCCATTACATGGCCTTTTGCAGTTTGGGGGCTTGACATGGTTGGTCCCTTTAAAAAGTCTCCTAACAAGAAGACACATCAGCTGGTTGCAGTTGATAAATTTACCAAGTGGCGGGTTGAGGCGGAACCGGTCAGTAACTGTGAAGCAGAAAAGGCGGTTAAGTTCCTCATGAAGCTGATTTTCCGTTTTGGTTACCCTCATAACATCATCACCGATAATGTTACTAATTTGTCTAAGGGGGCATTGAAGGATTTTTGTCAGCGAGAGCACATCCGGCTTGACGTATGTGTAGTAGCTCATACATAATCTAGTGGTCAAGATGAGCGGGCTAACCAGGAGATCTTGCATGGGATAAAGCCTTGGCTAATGGTCCCTCTGCAGCGCACTTCGGGTTGTTGGGTTGAAGAACTCCCCTCTGTGCTTTGGAGTATCAGAACAACACCTAACAGGTCTACTGGTTACACTCCTTTCTTCCTTGTCTATGGGGCACAGGCGGTTCTCCCAAGCGATATGAAGCACGATTCCCCCAGAGTCGCTACATATGTTGAAGCTGGTAATGAGCAAGCACGTCAGGATTCTTTGGATGCTCTCGAGGAGAAGCATGATTTGGCTGCAGCACGCTCGGTGATTTACCAGCAAGACCTACGTCGTTACTATAGTCGACGTGTCAAAACTCGGATCTTTCCGGAGGGGGACTTGGTTATTCGGTTGATTCAAGATCACACGAGTATGCATAAGCTTCCACCCCGTGGGGAAGGGCCTTTCGTCGTCATTAGGAACCTTCGCAACGGCTCGTATTACCTCATTGACTTGCGCCCTGACAAGCCAACCATGGAGGAAGATACAACTTGCCCCTGGAACATTGCTCACCTGCGGCCCTACTATACTTAGAGCCATTGGATCCTTATCTATGTACATACTTAGATCATTGTGTACCCTTTACATTACATCAATAAAGTCGATGCCCATGAAATTCAGGGTCTCTGCCGTTTCAGCCCGCATCTGAGCATGAGTCTTTCTTGATTAAATTAAGTCGCCAAAGAGGATGAGTCGCCATTGGGGGGGCATTCAAACATGGACGCTACTGGTATCAAAGAGAGTAAGTCGCCTTGATGTGACCATTCAAACATAGGTACCAGTAAAGCCAAAGAGGATCAAGTGCGATGATGCACTGTTCAAACATAGGCGCCTATGTATGATCATGAACGATAAAAACCGGCTTACTTGGGAGCTACTAGTTCCCAAGTTGTTTAACAGTAATAGCATTGTCTTCCACTATCCTATGCCCATTTTTCCTTGATCATAGGTCATTTGGGGGCTTCTGACTCATTGAGTCCCGCCTTAATACCCTCTTGGCTAGCAAAAAATTAACGCATTACTAAATGGTTATACTGGACTGTGTGTTTTGCGACTCGCCCTTAAGGCCCGTGTACTCTTGGCGAGTCAATCCAAAAATTGGACCCTGAACTCCTACGGTTAAAACATTGAGGTACTTGCGAGAGCCAGCATATGGAAAATAGACAAACCATGGGTTCACTGAACCTGCTTCACTGAAGCTTGACTTGAGCCTGGTCAGCCAGTCTAAATACATAAAGGTTTTTGCGAAAACCTCTTCAGGTATGATTAGAGCCTTGCAAGTCCATCAACCCGCCGTGACTCACAGAGCCGGCTTATTTTCCACCTTATATGGTGATTATGCTTTCAAGCAGAAGATTCAACAGCAATGATTAATTCATTCAAGAAGGGTGATGGTCAAGGATGGAGCACAATACTTCCTCAAATCGCCAAACCAAGGCGACTTATAAGGTCATGCCACGAAAATTTGACATTAAAGTGCAAATACAAAAGCAGTTTTTGGCATGTTCCAAAGCAAAGATTACATGGCTCATCAAGGCCAGAAATTTTCTATGTTAAAACTCGACGGCAAGATTTCTTCGGGTTCAATCTCCTCTACGGGTTGAAGCTTCAAAGGGCCACCACGCTTAAGCCGTCGCTGGCTCACCCTGTGCTGAGGTTTCGGGGTCTTGAATCTGGAAGTTGTCCACATCCCAGGTGCAATTGATTAAGGCGCGAAATTCGGCTTCTTCTGTTAAGATGGTTGACGGGTCAGCGTCAAAGGCAAAAAGATGCTTACGGTGCTGAGGTGTTAACTCCAAACACACGAAATTGGGAATCTACACACACTTCCCTCCATCATCTTGAGCCGCCTGATATTTCAGCAGATCAAGTATTTTAGCGAGGCGACTTGCCGTAGGGCGAATATCCCTTACGCATAGCGTGTAGTCTTCTTGCGTGAATTCTGAGTCGTCATCCTTGTATTCAGGGAAGCCTTCGGCTTTTTCATCCGGCTTCAGTTCCGAAGCATAAGCTATTGCTCGGCTCATGGCTGTCATCACGCCCTTTCGTGCAGATGATTTCCGTATTTCGGCTATGTGTTGACGAATGATTGAAAGTTGCCGCAGCATATCCTTGATATATTTCACCGGGTCTTTGTCCCCCCCCAGACAGCCTTAATGGTCAGCAAGCCGCCAGCATACAGTTGCTCCATCAGAGTGTATATCGCCTTTAGCTTCAAAACCGAATCATCCTGAAGAGTGGTGGATCTAGGGCCTATACAAAAGAAGTATAAGTAGTCGAGCACTTTTGTACTCTACAAAAATGATAACAGGCTTTATATTAAAGACTTACCGAAGATAGCATTGTTCATATGGGAGATATGTGGCTTGTTTCAGTTGACCCTCGGCTTTCTCAGCTTGCTTCACAAGGGAGGCTTTCTCAGCTTTGGTTGATTCCTTATAACTAAAGTATTCGGCCTTGATCTGTTCAAGTTCTGAAATCGCAACTCGAAGCTTATCCTCTGCTGCGGCTCTAGCATCTTGTTGGCACCCCAGACTTTTTCTCATCCCACTTAGGGATGCGTAATTTTGACTGATGGACTCCTACAAAATCACGAAGGAAGGATCAGTGACCTTAATATTATTTGGTTGCGTTGATAGACGGACAGTCCAGTCTCAAGCATACTGCAAACAATACACTCGACACTTGGGGGCTAATGTATTTGCTTTTTCGAAAATAAAGGTAAATTTCAGTTCATTAAGCAAGACCCAGCTCATCTTCAAGAATGTGACCCGGCCCTTGGGGGCTACAGGTTGAAGCTTTTCAGTTCATTAAGCAAGACCAGGCTCATCTTCAGAAAGATGACCCGGCCCTTGGGGGCTATAGATTGAAGCTTTTCGGTTTATTAAGCAAGACCCAGCTCATCTTGAAGAAGATGCCCTGGCCCTTGGGGGCTATAGGTTGAAGCTTTTCAGTTCATTAAGCAAGACCCGGCTCATCTTCAGAAAGATGACCCGGTCCTTGGGGGCTATAGGTTGAAGCTTTTCACACGTTATTTAATCAAGACCCGGCTCATCTTCAAGAAGATGACCCGACCCTTGGGGGCTACAGGTTGAAGCTTTTCAAAGGTCATTAATCAATACTCGGCTTATCTTCCAGAAGATGACCCGGCCCTTGGGGGCTATAGGTTGAAGCTTTTCAAAGGCTATTACGCAAGACCCGGCTAATCTTCAGAAAGATGACCCGGCCCTTGGGGGCTACATGAGGATATACGAGGCGGTTTATTCCATAAATACCTCGTATCTCTTCTTCATCATATTCACTAAACCAACTTCAAAGTCCCGGCTCGCAGCAAAGCGGTTCAAATATCCTGTGTGAAGTTCTTCAAAGTTCAACTTCTCGATATGCGGGAGATGAAGTGCAGGTTTTCCTTTTGCCATCTTGGTGGAGACGTCCCCGATAATATGCTTTGTCAACACATTACGGACAGGAGACGTATGACCTGTCCCAATAATAACAACAACATCATCTTCCAGTGTGGCGTCTTTGGATGACTTCACAAGACTTGGCGGGTTGAGCTTCTCTTTATGACTCGACTTCATGGCCACATCATCGGTTCTTGGAGGAGTAACTTGGGCATTGGGGATATTATCCGTAGTGTCGCCTTTTGGAGGATCAGCATAAGCTCCAATATTTTCATGCAGAATATCACGGACAGGGGCATCCATTTCGTCCATTCCAGGCCTGTCAGCATTTAGAGTTGACCCGCCCGTTTTTGGTTTCTTGGCTTGAGCCCTGTAAAGATAAAAGGTCAAGACATACTTAAATTGAATATCAAGTGGAGAGTTCATACAACAGTTGATATCATACCCCGGGAGACGAACAAGGGTGGTAATTTGGAGGATGCTGAGTCGCCAAATGAAGGAGGAGACACTTAATATAGTCACAAAGTTTGATGAATACAAGCAAGGTTGTCAATAAAACTTAACAAGAAACGAGAAGATACCTCAGTACGACATTTGCGGCCGGATGTTTTTTCACGCAAACCCGCCATCAGATCACCTGGAGAGCTGCGAGTGTGTCATTTCGGAGTATATAAAGCCTTTTTCAAAAGGAAGTTAGGATCCAACTGTGACGCCCTCGGCTTAATCATACGCTAATCATACACGCAAATGCGTACGATCAAACCCAAGGAGTCACCGGAACATATCACAACACAACTCTAGACACAAATAAAACAATACAAGCTTCATATTACAAGCCACGGGCCTCGAGGGCTAGAATATAGAAGATCGATAAGCACACGAGTCAGTGGAAGCAACAATATCTGAGTACTGACATAACATGGGGTGCCTTAGAGAAGGCTAGCACAGAAGAAAAAGACGATCGAATGAGGCGAGGCCTCCTGCCTGGGAACCTCCTAACTACTCCTATCTTCGGCGGCCTTCATGAAGATGAAACCATCGGGGCGGCAAGCGTCGGCGGGAAACTCCACTCCTGGGATCCATCATCTGGTCGCAGCAACGGATCAAGGGGACAAAGGGGGAGCAAAGCAACGGTGAGTACTCATCCAAAGTACTCGCAAGTCTTACATCAGAACTATTCTAAGTATCCATCAGTATCAAAGAAGGGGGTGTTTATATGTGGACTGACTGCAGCAATGCGAGAAAAATACAGAGAAAGGCCTAGTCCTATCAAAGACTAGCATCTTCAGGATCTTGCAGCATTATACGAGAGTAGAACAGGTGTAACACAATTAATAGCCATATTATTGCAGCAATATTAAAGTGAGGTCACGCCCAGAGATCCTCCCTCGACTCCCTGCGAGGAAGCGATCCCGGGACAACTAAAATCCAGTTAAGTAACAATTGTAGTTGTATAAGATCAGGGCACAACTCCAAGTCGTCCTGTAACCGTGGACACGGCTATTCGAATAGTTAATTTTCATCCCTGCAAGGGTGCACCACATGTCCCGTCACGCTCGATAACACTCTGGCCGGACACACTTTTCTGCGTCATGCCCGGCCTCGGAATATCGACACGTCGCAGCCCCACCTAAGACTCAATAGAGAGGCCAGCCCGCCGGTCTAAATCCAAAGAACAAAGGGTTCGTGGGCCTAGTTCCCCTTCGCGCTCCTGCATGATGTGTGGGCGGCCGACGTCAGTCCTAGCATCCCTTAATCACAAGCCCGATGCATCTTGGGACCACTTGGGCGCGCGCCGCTACGTTGTTGACATCTGAAAAGCTTCGGCTGATACCGCGACGTCGAGTACCCATAATTCTTCCCGCGTAGCCGGTTAGTGCGAAAAGGTCTCCAACCAACCCAAATCAAATACCCAAATCCATTAACATTTTAATTAGGCCATCAACACAATCTCGCGGGAATCCACCCGTCTTAACAACTAATCACCAATGATCCCAGTAACACGGTCGAGTAACTGTCACTACTGGAAAACAGTTTTTTGCCATCTGCCTAGTCTTTGCCGTCTGCTAGCTGATGGCAAAGAGTGTCTTTGCCGTCAGCTTCAGCAAAACAGACGGCAAAGCACAGGCTGATGGCATAAAGTGTTTTTGGCATCTGCCTAGTCTATGTCGTCTTCTAGCGGACGACAAAGAGTCCGGAGGCAGACGGCAAAGATATAGATGGGCCCACCTGACCGCGGGGTGGCTAGGTCAAACTGGAGTCACACCTTTGTCGTGTGCTAGCGGACGGCAAAGGGTCCCGAGGCAGACGGCAAAGAGTCTAGACTCTTTGCCGTCCGCTGGCAGACGGCAACGCGCTAACTCCGTTAACGGCTCCGGCCTCCCCCCCCACCCCGCCCCTCTCTCTCTGGAACGGTCACCCCGCGCGCCCCTCTCTCTCTCCCCACCCCGCGCGCCCCTCTCTCTCTGGAACGGTCACCCCGCGCGCCCCTCTCTCTCTCCCCACCCCGCGCGCCCCTCTCTTCGTAACGGCTGCCACCACCACCGTTGCGCCGCCGCCCCCGTCGCGTCGCCGCCCCCGTCGCCCCCGCCGCCGCCCCTGTCGCCCCCACCGCCGCCCATGTCGCCCTTGTCACCCTTGCCGCCGCCCCTCTCTCTCTCCCCATCTCGCCCCCGCTGCCGCTGCCCCACCACCATCGCGCCGCCGCCCCTGGCACCCCCGGCACCGCCCCGCCACCCCCAACACCCCGGCCCCTCCGCAGCCGCCCCTCCCGGTGAGCCCCCACACCCCACCCCCACACCCCCACCCGCATTATTTTCTAGTAGTTTTATTATTTTTTAGTACTTTTACTAGTTTTAGTAGTTGTTATTGTTATTAGTTTTAGTGGTAGATTTAGTTAGGTTAGTAGTATTAGTTAGGTTAGTTAGTTAGCTTGGTTAGTTAGGTGGAGGAGGAGAAGAGGAGAAGAGGAGGAGGAGGAGGACGAGAAGAGGAGAAGAAGAAGAGGAGTAGCAGGAGGAGGAGGAGGAGGAGAAAAAGAAGAACAAGAAGAAGAAGAAGAGGAGAAGCAAAAAATAAGAAGGAGAAGAAGAAGAAGAGAAGAAAAAATAAGAAGGAGAAGAAGTAAAGAAGAAGAGAAGAAGAGAATAGGAAAAAAATAAGAAGGAGAAGAAGAGAAAAAAGAAGAAGTTGATTTTTTTATTGTTTGGTATTTAGTGGTAGCTATTCTTTTTTAGTTACTTAGTGGTAGATTATGTTTTTGTTATAGTGGTAGATTCTGTTTTTGTTATTTTTTTGCTGTTTAGTGCTATCTAGGTTTAGCGATAGGTTTAGTTAGCTTCGTTAGTTAGGTTAGTTAGCTTAATAGAAAGAATAGGAAGAAGAAGAGGAGGAGGAGGAGGAGAAGAGGAGAAGAAGAGGAGGAGGAGAAGAAGAAGAAGAAGAAGAAGAGGAGGAGGAGGAGGAGGAGGAGAAGACAAAAATAAGAAGGAGAAGAAGAAAAGAAGAAGAAAAGAAGAAGAGAAGAAGAGAAGAAGAATACCTTCTCCTCCTCCTTCTTCTCCTCCTCCTCCTTCTCCTTCCTCTTGATTTCTTCTTCTTCTCCTCCTCCTCCTCTTTCTTCTCCTCTATCTTATTCTCCTGACCTTATTTTCCCCCAACAATGAGATAATTAGCCCATTTAGCTACAAAATGGCATAAAAACCTTGGTTAGCTCATGAATATTATATTCTTAACTTGTTTTCCTCTAAAATGACATAATTAGAATGTTTGTGTTGATCGGGTGGATTTACATGTGATAGTTGTCTCGTCGCTGTGAGGACTGCTGTGCGAAAACCTTCCCGTTCGTTGTACGAGCTCCGCCCCTGCATTTGTGGGTCAGTACAAATTTCATCTCCTCCCCGCCCCTTCATTTACTATGGCTCGGTTTCCGGATGAAACTTTCTAGATTTAGGTAATTAAATTAATTTATCAGTATGTGTGACCAGTATGTGTCTCCCGTTCGAAAGGGCGACATCTATAAATATGCATGTCTTTGCATATTTATAACCGCCATCCTTTCGAATTGTCCAACATTATCCATGGACAGGCCGAGTATGTGTAGATTGGGTTCATTTTCCCGTATGCTGTGCTCTGGATCCGATGCGGAATTTCGTCAGTGCCTCCTTGTTGTTCTACGGATGCACATCCTCTCTGTTTATTTCGGAGACGTGTATCGGGAGAACAACGAGGAGGTGCTGCCGAAATTTTGCGTTGGATCCGGAGCAGAGCATGGGAAAACGAACCCAATCTACACATACTCGGGTGGGATTAGGACCTATCTTTACCTATTAACGCGTAGGTAGCCTGGACGTAATAAAAATGGCGAACCTGATTAACCGATGAATATAAATGCTAAATTATATATAAATATATTTCTTCTATCTTTAGTAGCTAGGCAAGATGACTGATCTTGCGTGGATGTATACCGGTCACCCTATTCAGAAAGAGATGACGAAAGAACGGTTTGTAAAAACAAAGGAATTTGTGAAAGCCACATTCGCAAATGGCCAGGAAAGAAACTATTGCCCCTGTCCTGGATGGGACAACTATAAAAAGATGACAGAGGCTGTAATGATTAAACACCTGCAGAGGAGGGGTTTTAAGCCTAATTATACGGTGTGGACATTTCATGGTGAGTCTATACAACGCACAAGAGCTGAGGTGGTCCGTCGTCGCACGGACGAGCATGGTACCGGGATCGAAGACATGGTGCAAGACTTTGATGATGCTCGGGATTCGGAAGATGAGATGGAGGAATATGCAAAGGCCTTTTATGAAATGTTGGAGTCTTCAAAACGTCCTCTCCATGAGCACACTGAGCTCTGTCAGCTGGATGCAATTGCACAAGTAATGGCTCTGAAGGCTCAGTTCAACTTGGGAAGAGAATGCTATGACGCGATGATGACACTATTTGAACGCTTCCTACCCAAAGGCCATGTCATGCCTGCAAACCTGTACCAGTCGAACAAAATACTTAGTGTACTTAAGATGCCCTATGAGAAGATAGATGCATGTGAGAAAGGATGTGTCTTATTTAGGAAGGAGTATGCACACTTGGACTATTGTCCCAATTGCGAGTCTTGCAGGTATCTTGTGGTAGACAACGGTATGGGTGAGAAGAGGCAGACCAAAATCGCAGTTACGGTTCTTCGGTATATGCCAATCGTACCAAGACTTCAACGTCTTTTCATGGTCGAAGAGACAGCCAGACAGATGACATGGCACAAATTGGGCAAAAGAACCGAACTAGATGTGGAGGGGAATAAGATGGTGGTACACACATCGGATGGGGAAGCGTGGAAACATTTCGATGGATTGCATCAGGATAAAGCGGCAGATCCAAGGAATCCTCTAGTCTGCGCCGCCACGGATGGTTTTAATCCCTTCGGCATGACGACAACCCAATACAGTTGTTGGCATGTATTTGTCATTCCACTCAATCCCCCCGGGCAGATTATGCAAAGAAAGAACATATTTCTGACGTTGATAATTCCAGGGCCCAATTATTCAGGGAAGAATATGAATGTGTACCTACAACCGCTTAAGGACGAATTGGAAGAAGCTTGGGATAATGGGGTCAAGACATACGATGCCGCTAGAAAAGAAAACTTCAAAATGCATGTGTGGTACATGTACTCTATGCATGACTTGCCAACGTATGCGCTATTCTCTGGATGTTGTGTGCATGGAAGGTTCCCGTGCCCCCAATGCAAGGCAGCTCTTCAGTTTCATTGGTTGCAAGAGGGTCGGAAGTATTCTTGCTTTGACTTGCATAGACAGTTCCTCGATCCTGACCATCAGTTCAGAAAAGACAAGAAGAACTTTACCAAAGGTAAAGTAGTCAAAAACTTGGCACCACCTGCGTTCATAGGCCAACAGATCCTGGATCAATTAAACGCCCTCGAGCCTGATCCACAGCCTCCAGGGTATTTCAAGGGGTATAATTCAAAACACGCCTGGACTCACAAGCCATGCTTCTGGGATCTGCCTTACTTCAAAGACCTCCTTCTTCCACACAATATCGACATGATGCACACTGAAAAGAATATCGGAGAGGCTATTTTTGGTACATTGTTCGACATAGATGGGAAGACAAAGGATAATACTAAGGCTAGAGTCGATCAAGAGACACTATGTCATAGACCGTTACAAAACATGCGAGAAGGCAAAGGAAAGCAAAAGTGGTCGAAGCCAAAGGCCTGGTTCAATCTTGGAAGGCCAGCTATGAGGGAAATTATCTTGTGGGTCAAAATGCACTTGATGTTCCTTTATGGGTATGCAGCGAATCTAAAGAGGGGAGCGAGTCTTGGAAAAATAAAAATCTTTGGTCTCAAGAGTCATGATTGGCACATATGGCTAGAGCGGGTAATGCCGGTGATGTTACGTGGCTTTATTCCTAAGGATGAATGGCTAGTACTGGCGGAGCTGAGCTATTTCTTCCGTGTTCTTTGTGCGAAAGAATTGTCGCCTGGCATGGTAGAAGACATGGAGGAGTTTGCACCGGAGTTGTTGTGCAAGTTAGGGAAGATCTTTCCATCGGGCTTCTTTAATCCAGTGCAGCATTTGATTTTACATCTACTGACCGAGGCAAGATTGGGTGGGCCCGTGCAAGATCGTTGGTGCTATGCAACTGAGAGGATGCAGAAGACCCTTCGAGCTAAATGTAAAAAATTAGCGTAGAATTGAAGCATCGATGGCTGAGGCATTCATTACTGAGGAGGTGGCAAACTTTGTGACAGCACACTACGAAGCCAAAAATCATCATTTGCATAATCCGAAGCCTCGGCACAATGATGCAGACCCTAAAAAAGGTGGGTCCAACCTCAGCCTATTCAAAGGGAAGCTCGCACCAGCCGGTGCTTCGAAACCAATAACGTTGGATGTCGAAGAATGGCAGAACATTTCGTTGTATACCTTCAACAACCTAACAGAAGTGCGGCCGTACATCGAGTGAGTTCTCGACACATTTTCCCGTAACTTCTAATTCATTTGAACTGCTCTTATTCCCGGATATTTGAAACATCCGTTACGTCGCCAAATTCTCGGATGGAGCGGTGATCGAAAATGATTCCATCGAAGAGTATGAGCTTCTGTCAAAGACAGGAGGCGGCTATCCCGGTTTCATCTCTTGGTTCAAACAAATTGTAATTATCAATAATGGACCATTTCATTTCTTGGTCTAACTTGCGGCTAATGCAACAATCATTTCGTATTAAACTTGTAGGCTAATTCAGAGTCTATGGACGCCGAATTGAGACAAGTCACTAATGGTTTTGACTATAAGGTCCGTTCATTTGAGAAATACAACATCAACGGGTATCTCTTTCGTACCTTTGGCAAAGAGCTATCTATGCTCGACCGGAAATCTACAAATTGTGGTGTCTCTACTATCAGAAAAGGTGTTATCGAGTATTATGGAAGAGTTGAAGCAATTTATGAACTTCAATTCTATGGTGAAAACCCACCGAACGTCTTAGTCTTCAAATGTTATTGGTTCCAGCCGAAGAAGACTAGAAGGACTCATGAACATATAGGACTAGTCGAAATCAATCCAAACACCCATTTAGATGTTCCCGATGTCTATATTACGGCTCAACAGGCGACCCAAGTTTTCTATCTACCGTGGGCATGCCAAACAGATAAGAATCTCGAAGGTTGGTATGTTGTTTATGAAGTGTCGCCACATGTCAGACCACCTCTCCCAAATGAACAGGATTATGAACCTCACATTAACACAGACACATATGATGGAGAATTCTTCCAAGAAACACGTCTTTCCAAGAAACATTTCAAGAACCGTCATGCTTCACCCAAGAACATGGAAGTAGACAGCGACAATGAATCCGACTCCAGCCCTGAACCGGAACCAAAAGACCTGGAACTCGTAGAGGTTACTGATGCGGATGACCTGTCAATGCTTCAACGATTAAAGGAAGGCCTTTCACAACTTCACGTCGTTGAACCCGACGAGCACGTCATTCATGAAGACATGCGTGATAGTGATGATGATGATGCGTTTATTGATGATGATTATTAGTTTGTAAGATTCACAACTTAGATTATATATTTTTTAATCTTTATTATTCATGTACATATTATTATTCATGTCAGTTATTCAATTTTTTTATGTTGTACTAATTTCTTTTAATCTTTATCACGGCAGGTCACCAGGTGATGAAAGATGGTGGGCGCTGGTCCAGATCGCTCGATGTGTTCTTCCCAAGTGCCCCGCACGAGGGGTGGTACTTCCCTTCCACCCCTATCTCTCCGTAGAGCCTTGCCAGACAGTCTGTCGACACCACTCGTGGGTTCTTCTTCGTCGGCGGCATTGCCCACTGGGAGAGGTGTTGGTCGAGTAGGGAAGAAGGGGAAGGGTACAGGGAGAGGTGGTGGCCGCGGAAGATCCAGGAGGACTGTTGAGCCGTCCTCGCCACCACCACCATCTCATTCACCCGAGCATAGGACTACTATGGTTGACCCGTTTGCGGAGGAGGCTACGGGGACTCCGTTCCAGGAGCCTGGTGTTGACGGGCATTCGTCCCATGAGACTCCGGTCCAGGAGCAGCCTCGGGTCGAGGTGCATTCGGCCCACGACTATGGTTTCGGAGGCTCCACCCGACGTGGAGAGGCCCGGATGGGAGACCTGGCCGGATCGGTTCGAGTTGCCGGATTGGACCGAGGGTCCGGGTGGCTGAGGGGGCAGCGATGGCGGGGATGAGCTTACGGATAGTGAGGGCGATGTGCAGGTGGACGGAGCCACCGTGTACAAGCGTGGTAGTACACGTCTCCCGGTCGTGCCGGCTACCCGCGAGCAGAGGCCGGTGATTAAACCTGAAGGAGATAGGTAAGTACGTTTATTCTTTTTTTAGCTTTTGCCTTCAAGTTTGTTCAAATATCTAATGCGTTGACCATATCATACTGCAGGGGATGGGTATACCCTCTTGGAGTCCGCAGGCCGAACTCTGTCCTTGGTGTGCTTTGCCGGACAAATTTCCCGGGGTTTGTCACGTTGCCTCGTGAGGGTCAGGTTCCTACACTAGGATTTTCCTGGGAGCACTACCAGGCTGCGCAGGCCCCGCCAGAGGAGATTATACATGGTGTCTTGTACCACACGAGGGCCGAGATGGTGATCAAGAGCTTTTGGGTAAATTATCCTTTTACAGAATCTAAAATTAATAATATAGCTAATTATTGTACCAATCGGTGTTTTCACGTTTGATTGCAGACCTTCTATAGGTGTGAGGATGGATATGAGGAGGAGCCGGCGAGGGTTCTCGAGGCCGAGTGTAGGCGGTTACTACAGAACTTACGCCAGGAGGCTCGGTCGCAGGCTATTTGAGATTACTATGCCACGCGTGGTATTAAGAAGCAGAAGAAGGATTGCCGCGGAAAGTTTCTGAAGAAGGAGAAATACATGAAGGCAATTACCTTTTCTTAAGTCCTTCTACGTAGTTTTCTTGATTTCATTCATAGGCGTAGCGCTCAAAATTCTTTCTAATAACTTACAGGTGCCCTCGAGATGGTGTGCAGATAAGATGGATTGTTGGGAGGCGTTGGTTGATGAGTGGTGCACAGGCAGCTGACGAGCCGTCCATGAGAATGCGAAGGATCGGCTTAGCCAAATGGTTGATGACCACTACGGTAAGTTTCTCTTCTCCTCTTTCATATTCTCCTTGCCTTAATTTCCCCAACAATGACATAATTAGCCCATTTAGCTCCAAAAAAGACATAGTTAGCTAATTTAGCTCCAAGAAGAGGAGAAGAGGAGAAGAAATAGGAAAAATGAAAAGAAAGAAGAAGAAGAAGAAGAAGAGAAGAAGTAGGAGGAGGAGGAGAAGGAGGAGAAGGCCAAGGACCTTCTAGTCCTTCTCCTCCTCCTCCTCCTCCTTCTCCTCCTTCTTTATTTCTTCTTTTTCTCCTCCTCCTCCTCTTTCTTCTCCTCTTTCATATTCTCCTTGCCTTAATTTCCCCAACAATGACATAATTAGCCCATTTAGCTCCAAAATGCCATAATAACCTCAAAATGGCATAAGAACCTTGGTTAGCTCATTAATATTATATACTTAGCTTGTTTTCCTCTAAAATGAGATAATTAACCCATTTAGCTCCAAAAAGAGATAGTTAGCTAATTTAGCTCCAAGAAGAGGAGAAGAGGAGAAGAAATAGGAAAAATGAAAAGAAAGAAGAAGAAGAAGAAGAGAAGAAGGAGGAGGAGGAGGAGGAGGAGGAGGAGGAGAAGGAGGAGAAGGCCAAGGACCTTCTAGTCCTTCTCCTCCTCCTCCTCCTTCTCCTCCTTCTTCTTTATTTCTTCTTCTTCTCCTCCTCCTCCTCCTCTTTCTTCTCCTATTTCATATTCTCCTTGCCTTAATTTCCCCAACAATGACATAATTAGCTCATTTAGCTCCAAAATGCCATAATAACCTCAAAATGGCATAAGAACCTTGGTTAGCTCATTAATATTATATACTTAGCTTGTTTTCCTCTAAAATGGGATAATTAGCCCATTTAGCTCCAAAAAGACATAGTTAGCTAATTTAGCTCCAAGAAGAGGAGAAGAGGAGAAATGAAAAGGAAGAACAAAAAGAAGAAGAGAAAGAGAAGAGAAGGAGAAGGAGAAGAAGGAGGAGGAGCAGAAGGAGAAGGAGGAGGAGGAGAAGGAGAAGGAGGAGAAGGCCAAGGACCTTCAAGTCCTTCTGCTCCTCCTCCTCCTTCTCCTCCTTCTTCTTTATTTCTTCTTCTTCTCCTCCTCCTCCTCTTTCTTCTCCTCTTTCATATTCTCATTGCCTTAATTTCCCCAACAATGACATAATTAGCCCATTTAGCTCCAAAATGCCATAATAACCTCAAAATGGCATAAGAACCTTGGTTAGCTCATTAATATTATATACTTAGCTTGTTTTCCTTTAAAATGGGATAATTAGCCCATTTAGCTCCAAAAAGACATAGTTAGCTAATTTAGCTCCAAGAAGAGGAGAAGAGGAGAAGAAATAGGAAAAATGAAAAGAAAGAAGAAGAAGAAGAAGAAGAGAAGAAGGAGGAGTAGGAGGAGGAGGAGGAGGAGGAGAAGGAGGAGAAGGCCAAGGACCTTCTAGTCCTTCTCCTCCTCCTCCTCCTTCTTCTTTATTTCTTCTTCTTCTCCTCCTCCTCCTCTTTCTTCTCCTCTTTCATATTCTCCTTGCCTTAATTTCCCCAACAATGACATAATTAGCCCATTTAGCTCCAAAATGCCATAATAACCTCTAAATGGCATAAGAACCTTGGTTAGCTCATTAATATTATATAGTTAGCTTGTTTTCCACTAAAATGGGATAATTAGCCCATTTAGCTCCAAAAAGACATAGTTAGCTAATTTAGCTCCAACAAGAGGAGAAGAGGGGAAGAAATAGGAAAAATGAAAAGAAAGAAGAAGAATAAGAAGAAGAGAAGGAGGAGGAGGAGGAGGAGGAGGAGAAGGAGGGGAAGGCCAAGGACCTTCTAGTCCTTCTCCTCGTCCTCCTCCTTCTCCTCCTTCTTCTTTATTTCTTCTTCTTCTCCTCCTCCTCCTCTTTCTGCTCCTCTTTCATATTCTCCTTGCCTTAATTTCCCCAACAATGACATAATTAGCCAATTTAGCTCCTAAAAGACATTATAAACTCAAAATGGCATAAGAACCTTGGTTAGCTCATTAATATTATATACTTAGCTTGTTTTCCTCTATAATGACATAATTAGCCCATTTAGCTCCAAAAAGACATAGTTAGCTAATTTAGCTCCAAGAAGAGGAGATGAGGAGAAATGAAAAGAAGGAAGAAGAAGAAGAAGAAGAAGAAGAAGAAGAGAAGAAGAAGAAGAGAAGGAGAAGGAGAAGGAGAAGAAGAAGGAGGGGGAGAAGAGAAGAAGAAGGAGAAGGAGGAGAAGAAGGAGAAGGAGCCCTCCTTCTTCTCCTTCTTCTTCTCTCCTCCTTCTTCTCCTTCTTCTTCTCTTCTTTTTTCTTCTTCTCCTCCTCCTTCTCCTTCCCCTCCTCCTCCTCCTCCTCCTCATCCTTCTTGTTTTTCTTCTCCTTGTTCTCTTCTTCCTTCTTCTCTTTCTTCTTCAATTTAGCTTATTTGTCATATATATGTTGTTGTTCTTCTTCTTCTGACTTTCTTATTCCCATTTTGCAGATTGGATGTACTACATGCATGGAAGCTGGCATTGGAGTGCTTTAGTTTCCGTTTTTATTTGAGTTGATGAACAATGTGGAACTATCTGCATATGTATATATGGATGAACAATATATGTGCAACTATATGTATGTATATATGGATGAAACTTTGTATGTGTTGGTTCTTTTGATATATGGGATGTACGTTGATGAACAAATGGCATTGATGAGCTTTATATGTATATCATATATGTGTTGTGACCTATTATCATATATGTGCTATGAATTATAAGTAAATGTGCTGTGAAATAGAAAAATTAAACAAAAATGTGACAATATAGGTTCTTTGCCGTCTGCCAACTGATGGCAAAGGTCTTTGCCGTCTGCCAGCCTACGGCAAAGGTGCCACGTGGCGCCCAGCTGTGCAACCTGGGCAGCAGCAGCTGGCCATATAGTACCTTTGCCATCTGCTTCCAGGGGGCAGACGACAAAGAAGAGGGCACAGAGGAGGGGGTGGAGGAGGTGGACGATGACGGCAAAGAAGAGGAGAGGGGAGGCAGACGGCACAGAAGCGGGGGGAGGCAGACGGCAAAGAAGAGGGGGGCAGCGGACGGCAAAGCCTCCGTTAGCCCCTAACGGAGGCAAAGCCTGTCGGCTGCCGTCTCGACCACTTTGCCGACTGCTCCTATGAAAAGCTGATGGTAAAGCTCTTTGCCGTCCTCTTTGGGTAGACAGGCGGCAAAGAAGCTACGATGTCGTCGTAGGCTGACGCAGAAATTTTGCCGGCCGTGGGATTCTTTGCCGTCTGTGATATTCTCTTTGCCGTCCGAGATTTACTCTTTGCTGTCTGTGATGACAGACGACAAAGAAGCTAATTCCTGTAGTGTGTGTGGTTGTAACATTGAGGGGAATCGAAGGTATCACCCTCGTTGGATTCCGAACGATGTATCTGTCAAGGTGGGCTTAGAGGAATCACCCTCGAGGGTCCCACACTTGAGGGGTTGCACGACAGAGGCATCGTTGGGAATGGTGAAAGAGGAATCACCCTCGATAACCACGACCGGCTAGCTATACTACAGAGACATCATCAGGAGTACTTAGCAAGCTGTCACCCTCGGTACCCGATAGTATCTCCATAGCGTCGTACAACTAAGGGGGTGTATGTGCTGTGTCGGGTCTGGCTCGTCGATCAGGAATCAAGATTTGAAAGCAAAGCGGGGCAACTGGACTACGGGGTCAGAGGGGATGACTGCTCCACCTAAGCAGATTAAAGGTACAGTACTGAAAGTAGCAGTTCATCAAAAACATGCTATGCATCAGATATAGGAGCTAACTACACCAGTAGCAAAATACTAATGCAAGCAGTAGGAAGAAAGACATAGGCGATATAGTAATGATCAAGGGGGGTTTGCTTGCCTTGCTGCTCTGCGACAAGAGGCTGGTCGGCAGGGTCATAGATGTACCCGACAGCAGCGTGAGTCTCGGGGTCTACCGGTAAGAAGAGGGGGGAGAAATAATAAATAATAGCTACGGTGCAACACAAAGCATGACATGGCAAGATGCAGGCTAGACATGAGCTAACGCAGCAACATCCGTCATACACGTGTCGGAAGAATATCTCACGATATTTTCCGGGTCTCGGGCTACTACCGGTCAGACTGGAAACGATGGAAATGTTCCAAGTTTGCTATGCTAGAGATGCGTGACACACGAATGGACCGTGTATCCAGGTTCGTCTCGTTCTGCTGATCAACTTTCATGTTGAAAATATTTTGATCTAACTTACGTATTATTTTATATTAATTTTTAAAGTTTTATTAATTATTTAGGAATTAAAAACAGATTTAAATAAATTGATTTAAAGCAATTATGACATCGGCATGATGTCATGCTGACATCAGCATTTAACTGGTCAACGGACCAGTGGGTCCCATGCGTCTTAGACACAATTTATTAACAAAGTTTAAATATTAATAAAACATATTAATTTAGTGGGGGACCCACGTGTCATACCTTATTAGGTTAATTATTTATCCTAATAAATAGATTAACTTATATATCTATTTAAGTAATTAACTAATTAATTAATATAACTAATTTTTCATTTTCTTTATTAATATTATTCTTAGGGACATTGGCCCCGCATGTCATTGAGACAGCGAGTACCATAATCACTAAACACACACACATCCATTACACCAGATTTATACATAGCACATGTTCACATATTTCACATACATACACACCATTTCATACATACATACATACAATTATTTGCATACATACATTCATTTCTTTCATTAATTTTTTATTCTAAATCAACACAGGGGCTAATCCCCCTCTCCTGACAAATAGGAGGAAAACACGGCTCACGGACGAGGAGGCCGACGGCAGCGCGTGGGAACGGGGCCGGATGGGAGAGGAAGGAAGGGGGCCTCACCCTCCGTGTAGAGGAGGCAGCGGGCGCGGGAAGGATCCGGTGTGGTGGAGCGATTGGTAATGGGGAGGCGCCGAGGTGGCCGGTGGCATGGTGAAGGGAGCCCCGGTGGCGGAGGCGCCCGAAGGGCGCCGGCGTCGGTGATGTCGCCGGCGTGGAGGCTCGAAGGCGGGGCACAGAGGGGCCGGCGCTGGATCGCGGAGGAGCTTCCGTCCAGGGAGGCCGTGGGGCGAGGGAGCCGGCCTACCGGAGAAGGGACCGAAGGGCCGGCCGGAGCTGGAGGCACGGACCTAGGGAAGCCTCGCGAGGGAGAGAGAGTAGGGGCTCGTGGGGGGCGCGGTGGCCAGGGGTGAGGTGAGGGGCGAGCCGGCGTGGTTGGGGGAGGGTTCGAACTGGGAAGAGGTGGGGGTCGGCCTGGGCTCGGTCTCCAGGGGGAGATCGAGAGAGGAGGGAGGCGCAGGGGGGCGCTCGAGGGGAGAGGGGCCTCATGGGGAGGGTTGTCGGTGGGAGATGGGGAGCGCTCGGGAAAGGGGTGCGGTAGGTGGGGTGCTTTCGGTAGGTGGGGGCTCTGGCGACGTGGGGTGGTGGGAGCGACGAGGGGAAGAAGGTGGCTGCGGTAGGTGGGACTGGCGCGGGCGCTTAGGGTTTGGGAGTTTGGAGCGCCAGTTTGGGGGGCCTGGCCGGCTCGGCCAACTTGGCCCAGTTGGGCTAGGGGCTTTTCTGTTTTGTCTTTTTTTGTTTTTGTTTTTAATATTCTTTTACTTGTTTTAAAACTAGAGTATTTTGATTTAAGAAATATATAATTTGCAAAATTATTTACGATGCATTAATAGACACTGATCCAAAAAATTTTGTTAATTATTTGAATTAGTTTGAATTCTCATAATTTAGAATAGCAATTTAAAAAAATGTTTTGGCCTCTATTATAATTACTTTATGGCACTTAAATATATCAAATGATGTTGTTTGCTAGATAACAATTACTTTGTGAATACTTGTGACCCAACCAAGATTTTAGTTTTTTTTCTCTGTTTAGAGAAATAATTTATTTTACTTTATCTTTAATTTAAAAATGGCTTTGATTTTTATCAAGTGAAAGTTTAACTTAGTTAAACTTGAGGACGTGGCACTATTAGCGAGTGATTACTATAGTCTAACTACATTGATTGTTGTAGCTTAATCCGGGGATGTCACAATTCTCCCCCACTAACAAGAATTCTCGTCCCGAGAATTAAGAGGTAGGAGGAAAGAGCTCGGGGTATTCATCACGAAGATGATCCTCGCGTTCCCAAGTGGCTTCATCTTCATAGTGATTTGACCACTGCAATTTAAGGAACTTGGTGACTTTGCGATGAGTCTTATGTTCAGCTTGGTCGAGAATGCGGACCGGAAGCTGTTTATAAGAGAGGTCTTTTTGTAGATCAAGCATATCATGATCCACTGCCCGAATAGGATCCTTGAAGAAATGGCGGAGCTGAGAAACATGGAAGACATCGCGAACCTGAGAAATGTTCGCCGACAGTCCCAATTGATAAGCCACTCTTCCACGCATTTGAGAACAGTGAAAGGACCAATATAGAGAGGAGCTAACTTGCCGTTGATCTCAAAACGATGTGCACCTCTCATTGGTGTGACACGAAGATAAGCCTTTTCGCCAGGTTGATAGACCATATCTTGATGATGACGGTCATACTGACTCTTCTGACGAGACTGAGCAGCCTGAGATTCTAATGAATAATGCGGACTTGATCTTCAGCATGTTGGATAACATCTGGACCAAAGATTGATCGGTCCATTGAATGGTGGCTTGATAATTTCATACAAAGCCAAGTGCAAGGGATACCTTGGAGTCAAAGATGTACAGGAGAGTCAGGTTTCAATCCGGTGGAACTTGGGTTATGGGCCCACCATGTGGGCCGAGAGTAGGCAGAGGGGTGACATATTATACGGTCATGGTAGCAAGACATGTCAGAGGATAGCCTGTCATTTATGTTGGCAACAACGTCGGTACCAAGGGCGGGGGACGAATAAAACCATTTTCCTGCTCGTTGAAACGAGGCGGACCAATAGGCAAGGCTCTCGTCCACCGGCGGCTACCGGAATGTTATCCACAATAGTAACAGGGTTTTGCTGACAAAGTTGTATACCGAGATTTTACCTAAGCAGGGAATCAACAATGCTTAGATAAGTTATGCCACAAGAAAGGTCAAACAGACCAATGGAAAGGAAAAATGCGTTCACACAACCAAGTAATAGAGTATACCATTCCCGAGGAAACATAGAGTATGGTATACATGATAGATCATCAAGTACATAACCATTTTCATAAAAGGGCAAGGAGAATCATGATGTTTATCCATACCACACGGTTTGGATAATTGATCAAGAACAATTTTGCATTGCGCTTCCAATATTCCTGTTGAAATTTGAAGTACCACATCCGTGCTTCAGGGTAGCATCGACATGGTCATCAGATAAAGGTTGGACTTTGGGTACACAAGGAATTCACCAAAAACAACTTATAAAATAAGCCATATAGTTTCCGCATGAAAGATGGCGAATCTTACATATGGGAGGATTTATAACAATACGTCCTTCGGCCCGGTGTGCCAGACAAGACGTCATCGTACCAGGTTACATAAATACCAAAGTTATAGTTATTGGGAAAATGTTCCAACCATCATATCTGTCCGAGATTCAGTTCTGATTGGTGTCAGGACACCTCAGGCTCAAGGTACCTGAGAAGAAACGATGATGATGCAGGATTCTCAGGATATGAACTACACATGCAATCCTTGGACCACGAATTGGATCGTAAGACACATGAACACCATGTCAATACATTCGTGCACACATAGAATTCTTACAACAAATGCATCTCAGATCTGGTATGGAAACCATCATCGAGGATAACAAGGTTCCATGTGTAAATCTGGATCAGCTCTTATGAAGGAACTTCTTTTCCTTGATCAAATCAGTCAGTGCTTAGCATGCCAAGAGAAGTTATATGAAGTGAAGATAACAACTCTTCAGAACATATAACACTTCGCACATGCGTGAAAGAATTGGGATGACCAGAGAGGAAGTGAAACAAAACTTTCACATATTCACGGCGGCAAGAGTGCGCATGAACTTTGGGGAAAACACTTGTTTTATCAACATATCCTTCATGAGCTGGGCACAAGGCTAATGCTTTCAAGAGCTTCACCGTCGCACCAAGAATAAGTTGAGGGTGTGGCCGATGGGCTTGACAACAATCCCACAAGATTTTCACAGGGGTGAATTTACAAAATTATAATATCAAGGAGATAGCATTTGTCAAATGAAATGGTACAATGTCGTATGCTCAAGGGAACAACAACAATTAAACATTGGTCAAAGGGTGCACTCGGAAATACAGACGGAGTAGCACAACCAATGTCAAAAGTGATGAGTCAACACCCAACACACCAAGAATGAAACAATTAGTTATTAACCTCAAGGCAATAGGGTTGCTAGAAGTATTAGAATCACACATCAGAGTTCACTTGTCGGTATACCGGTTAGAAACAACACGGGACCAAGAAATAAATGGTGATGGCTAGAAGTATTACTATGTCAAGGATTCTTAAGAGGTGCAATGATGCTCACAACATTCTTGACATAAACGTGGTAATACCCCAAGGTAGAGGATAACATAAGCTGAACTAGCAAGGAACTCAAGGGACAACACAAAACATGAACAAGTTTGTGTAGGAGGGAAAGCAAAAAGGTTGCCAATGAAAACACAAACCATCGAGGGGCAAGGATGGTATTTTCTCACAATGCATTCAATTGATACCCTGCAAGAGCTCAGAATGTTGATGATGATCTGTGACAGCCTGATGCCGACGCCCGAGAAGATTCCCCTTCATTTCCGTTTCCGTTGTGTGGTTATTTTATTTTGTTGCATCATCATGTAGTTTGCATCATCGCATCATGCATGGCATCATGTCAACTGTGTTTTGTCGGTGTTGCTTGTTGCTCCGTGTTGTTTCTTGTGAGTGCTTGTGAGTGTGGCGTTGTTCGTTGGCGTGACGAGAGTGGGTGCAACAGAGCCGCTTCAAACCCTGTTGCACCGAGGATGTAAACCTTCTCTCCCGTCCTCTCTTCTCTTTTATTTGTTTTGGGGTTGCGTAAAAGTTTCCGTTTTAACCCCTTTCAAAAAATCGTCTCCTTTTAAAACTCCTTTTGTTAAAAGGTGGGGCAACCCCTTGGGTTTTTCTCTTATTTCTTCTTTTGTTTCATTTCAAACTTGAGTTGCATTTTTATTTCTAAAGGGGGTTTTATTTTATTATTTTGTTAAAAGGGTTTTATTTTATTCTTTAAAAAAGGTTTCATTTTTATTTCTTTAAAAAAATGCCCAACTATTTTTTATAGTTGGGGTGTGGTTTTTAAAGGAGCCAAAGGGTACTTTTTTGTATTTGTTAAATCCTTTTATTTATTTATTTTTGTGTGTTTCTCTGTTTTAAAAAGATAAAAAAACCAAATAGAGGAGGGAGCCAGCCGGCCAGGCAGGCCCAAGCTTCCTAGGCCCAACCCTAGCAAGAGGAGCTCCTCTCCCTGCCTCTGCCCGAGTCCCTCGTTCTCCCCCTGTGCGTCGTCTTCCTCCCCCCGATTGCCCTCTCCTCCCGATTCCTCGTCTCCCTCTCCTAGCCCTGCCGCTGCGCCCCACTGGCAGGAGCCCCTGCGCCGCTCCCTGCGCGCCGCCGTTGTGCCCTCGGCCCCGCGCCAGCAGCCCTGCGTCGCTGGACTCCTGCTTCCCCCGAGCGCTAGCTCCGGCCACGCTTGCCGGTACTCCACCCCGCCGTTGCTCGCCCCGTCGCCGCTCCTTCCTCGCCTCGCCGCCCTGACCGTGCCATGGCCTCGCCCCTCCTCCTTAGGCGCGAACCCCTGCCAGTGCCCGTGCTGCAAGCCCCGCCGCCTCCCTGCTCGAGCCTTCCGTCCTCGCCTCCTTGTCCCCGTGCTCGCCCTGCTGCCGCCTCGCCGCCGTTCGCCCTCGCTCCCGCCGGACGCCTCCCCGAGCCGCCCCGCGCTCCCTGTCGAGCTGCCCCTCCAGGGCCCGGCCTCCCCCTTCGGTTGCCGCCGCCGAGCCGCTGAGGCCCTCTGCGTGATGTCGTCCTGCCGTGCTCGCTGGTGCGCCCCCCGCACTGGCCTTGCCGATGTGCCTGCTTGCCTAGTTGTGTTGTTGATGTGCCGCTGGTGCATGAACTTGTTCCTGCTGCCTCTAGGTAGCTAGTTGTTGGTGATTGTTGTTGCTGTCGAGCTATCTTGCGTGCCTTGCTGCTGCCATGCGAGCTGCTGCTTAGTTGCTGCTGTTTGCTGTTGCTTTGCATTGTTGCTAGTAGATGCATGTAGCTGCTGCTTGCTAGTTGATTGCTGCTGTAGTAGCTTAGTGCGTTGCAGGCCGATGCTTAGTTGTTGTTGCTCTTGCTAAATGTAGCTAGCTGCTATAGCTAGTAATTGTTAGTTTCTTTTGCTGTTAGATGCTAGGCTAGGTTGCTCTGCTGCTTGCTGGCTTTGCTGTAGATGACAGTTAGATGTAGATGCTAGGCCAGGTTTCTAGTTGCTTGTGGTTTTCCTGCTTTCGCTAGCCGTGTTGTTGCCGCTTGTCGTCGCCGCGTAGACCATCCCCGCCGCTGTGGAGTCGACAAGTTCACGAGTACCACGACGTCCTTGACGACCCCGGCCATCTCCGAAACGTGTTCGACTTCCGATGCCGAAGACCGTGTACCGACGCCGAGCGAACGACTACCGTCGACGAGACGATGACCATGACTTCCACGACGACCTATGTACGCCTACGTCTGCTACGAACCAAACCGCTCCGATTTCCACGGTTCGAAGGTATACCGATGAGACGTTGTGGTGACCGTGTGCATGTGATGTATGAGATGTAACCGCATGTTTGCGCCTATAGTTGTTGTCCGTTGCATGTGTTCTTCTTTTGTTGTGCCCCCGACACATGGGAACCCGGTAGCGGGATCACCCCATCTTTATTTAACGTTCCCGCACACGCTTCCTATACGTTGGCACGATATATCGACGAGTTATCAGGATAGGAACGTTGTCGTGGCATCGTTTCCATTTTGCGGCCATGGTTCCCTCTCGCTTGTCGTGGCGACACATGCTTCTTTTCTCTTCTTGCCCATATTGTAACTTGCATGCATGACGCATTCATGGCATGATATATTGTGTTGCATGCCTCTTGTGCCATAGCTTCGTTCTATGTTTCGCGTGTTACCCGACTAGGATGACATGTAGGATCACCGCTTCACCCCTTGCCATGTTAACCACATTTAATATTGCCGTGTAAATAATCAGGAATGAATTAAATAGTTAACCGTGGAGTTTCGTCGATATGCAACTCGTTGCATATCAAGCTTCATTTAATGTGTAGTGTTTGCGTGAGGTGAATTGCCATGCCATGCCTTGCATGTTGAACTGATCATGCATCATAGTAGGGTATGCATCATGTTGTGCATCATGTGGTGAATATCTGTGTTGATGTTTGTTTCCGGTTTGCTCCGTCTCGATAGAGTTCCGCAAGTGTGTCGGAATGTGATGACCCGTTCGACTACGTTGGTTCGCCGACTTCACGGAGTTGTTCTTCTTCCAAGCGGGATCTCAAGCAAGATGACCATTTCCCAGATACAATTACTAGCATTGCCATGCTAATTTTATCGCTTCTACCGCTTATGTCTCGTTGCCTACCACGTGTTAAATATCAGCCTCTCAACCATGCCATGATTACCTTCAACCTGTTCAACCTAGCAAACCACTGATTGGCTATGATACTGCTTGCTTAACCCTGTTTTTAGCGTTGCTAGTTGCAGGTGTAGTTGTTTCCATGTGATAACATGGGTTCCTTGTCTTATCACCATATTAATTGCTATTTAAATTAATGCACCTATATACTTGGTAAAAGGTGGAAGGCTCGGCCTTTCTAGCCTGGTGTTTTGTTCCACCTTTGCCCCCTTAGTTTCCGGCTACCGGTGTTATGTTCCATAAATGAGCGCTCCTAACACGATCGGGGTTGTTATGGGAACCCCCTTGATAATTCGTTTAAGATTAAAGCTGGTCTGTCAAGGCCCAACTTTGGTACTACATTTGCCTAATAACTAATGAACTGCATAGGGAGTAATTAACCCAAGGAAATTTAATCAACCCCCGGGCCAGTGCTCCTCATGAGTGTTGGTCCAAAACAGAGCAGCTTATTAATGCTACCCGGGGCAACTCGGCGTTTGGCGTGGTAACCATCGCTCATCCGTCGTGTCCTGAGAACGAGATACGCGGCTCCTATCGGGATCGTCGACACGTCGGGCGGCCTTGCTGGATTAGTTCTACCTTTGACGGAATATCTTGTGCATCGGGATTCCGGTGATGCTTTGGGTAACCTGAGAGTTGAGGTTTTCCACTAGGGAATCCGACGAGATAGCGAGCTTCGTGATTAAGGATTTCTATGCGGCTTGTGGTAATTTGTGATGGACTAGTTGGAGCACCCCTGTAGGGTTAAATATTTTCGGAAAGCCGTGCCCGCGGTTATGTGGCAACGTGGAAACTTTGTTTAACACTGGTTCTAGATAACTTGAAGTTAACTTAATTAAATATGCCAACTGAGTGCGTAACCGTGACTGTCTCTTTCGTGAGTTCCTTCTCCGATCGAGGACACGGTGGGGTTATGTCTGACATAGGTAGGTGTTCAGGATCATTCATTTGATCATCAGTAGTTCACGTCTGTTATGCGTAGATCTTCCCCCTCTTTATTCTTTTACTCGTAAGTTAGCCACCTCATATATGCTTAGCCGCTGCTGCAACCTCACCACTTAACCTTACCTCACCCATTAAGCTTTGCTAGTCTTGATACCTTTGGAAATGAGATTGCTGAGTCCCTTGTGGCTCACAGATTACTACAACACCAGTTGCAGGTACAGGTAAAGTTTACTTGACGCGAGCGCGTTGATTGTTCATTTGGAGTTGCTTCTTCTTCTTCTTCATCGATCTAGGATGGGTTCCAGGCCGGCAGCCTGGGATAGCAAGGATGGATGTTATTCTTCTTTTCTCATTTGTTTTCGTCCGTAGTCGGACCCTGCTCTTACTCTTGATGATCATGTAATTTACTGACGTCACTCTGATGTAGCTTGTGGCGAGTGTAAGCCAATTCTATATATATATATCTCTTCTTTTCAGTACATGTACTTGTAACGATATCCATTCTTTCGACACGACGAGATGCGCTTCTATCCCTAATGAGGCCCTCGTGCCAAATTGAGGATAGGGTCACATCTTGGGCGTGACATGATCACGACACTTTTGTCGAGAAACTTCACGAAGATGTAATCGTTCAGCGACGACATCAAGAAAGGGAAATGATGAAGCAAGAGGTTGTCGGAATCACAGATAAGGCTGCTAGCTTAGAATTGAGATTGCCATTTAAGACAACCAACATGGTGTTCAAAGATTGATGTAAGCTTAACAGCTTAGAATGACATGATTGAGTACAAACTCGTAAACAAGGAAGATTGCTAAAAGTTGTGGAATCGCAATGCATACTCGATTCAGTTATCGATGTACTCGCGTGTCCAACAACTCAAACACGAGGCAACTGGAATTAAGGAAAATATCATAGTTGATGAGGAGCTCACAAGAAGTTTCATAGCTCCGCGATATCCTCGAGCTACAAGGAATAGTACTCGGAGGTAGATCAACTTTAAGGTTTGGACCGGTGTGTTGATCTGAAGAAGACAAGTACTTTAACTCGTTTGAGAATGAAATCAAGGTAGGACAACATGGTCGGAACCATGATTGCAAAGCACAAGATCACCGATACCAGATTTAAACCACAGAATGAATGATTATTGATATGAGAAGTTTCTATGATAGGATCAACGTCATTTCCATGGGCATGAACACAAAGTTCAAGGTCGACTCCCACTTCATCAATGCATCACCTCCCATTTACTCCTCACGTCTGATCAGGTTGTAGCTTTGAAAGAATATCCGACAAAACACCAGAAGAGCAAGACTCGTGAAAACTCTTCGAGTCATATTGATTTAGGAAGGCATATGTTCAACCCGTCGCGGCATCTTAGGACATATACCATACACTTCAAGAGTAAATAACACATGCTTGACAACAGCGCATGGCCGACAAAAGTATAGGATAGAATTTATCAGAGGGAGAAGACACAATTTACCAATGGCATTATGTATCAAGGGAACAATATCACAAGAATTTTTTGAATGTAAAGGATGGCGTCGGATAATAACCCGGCAATGGGTCTGGCAATCCACAAAGGACCTCATGTGAGTGGCGGTACTCAATCAGAGGGAGATAGGATGCAATGCATCAGGTTATAGAACATCTGAAAAATATTGATACTTCATTACCAAAGGAATTAGGATTTCCAGCTTGGTGTATCATAATCAGATGCTCCGATCAAATACAAGTAAGCTAAATGGATTTAGATGGACAACCACCATAGTTGATTTGTCAAGAAAACAGCTCTGTCTGGAAGGACGTGTGAGCCGGATGATAATTTATGAATATCAACAGATGATTGTGCGTATTCACACAAAGGTAGAATCGATAAGATCCGAGGAAATTCACAAAGAAATTTAATGAATGTGGCTAGACATATGGATTTAACCATAACACAAGCAGGTGAAAAAGGTCAAAAGCCATAGGTTACTGGGGATTCCGAAAGATCGAATAGTAATTCAAAGAACTTTTGAAACCCATGACAACTAACGACAGACGAATCCTCGATAAGATAATTCGTTGCATCTCGTAAAAACAAGAGCATTTTGAAAGAAAATATGAATGACATTTGTATACAGTCATCCACAAGGGTTGTCGGAGGAAGGGAACTCGCAAGAGCGATGGGCCCAAGTTCTCGAGAGAAACATCAGAGAGTACTATTGAAGTCTTCTAACGGATTAAGCCATCGTCTGGAATTACAGGGCTCTCTGGGAGGAAGTATTTACGAGAACCTAGAGTTAGAGTTAGTAAAATCTTTAACCCGAAAGAGAAGAGAGGATAGAACCTAGAGTATAGGAACGGAGTAAAAGATACTAATACCACCCAATTAAGATGTGGGCCCGTAAGCCACAGCATCAGTGTTAGTAAAGTTTTTCAAACACTAGACTCAACTTCGGTCAAGGAGTTGGAAAGGGGGCTACCTACAGGCAGTCGGCTCTGATACCAACTTGTGACGCCCTCGGTTTAATCGTACGCTAATCATACACGCAAATGCATACAATCAAACCCAAGGACTCACGGGAAGATATCACAACACAACTCTAGACACAAACAAAACAATACAAGCTTCATATTACAAGCCAGGGGCCTCGAGGGCTAGAATACAGAAGCTCGATAAGCACACGAGTCAGCAGAAGCAACAATATGTGAGTACAGACATAACAGGGGGTGCCTTAGAGAAGGCTAGCACAAAAGAAAACACGATCGAATGAGGTGAGGCCTCGTGCCTGGGAACCTCCTAACTACTCCTATCTTCGGCGGCCTCCACAAAGATGACACCATCGGGGCGGCAGGCGTCGGCAGGAAACTCCACTCCTGGGCTCCATCATCTGGTCGCAGCAACGGATCAAGGGGGCAAAGGGGGAGCAAAGCAACGGTGAATACTCATCCAAAGTACTCGCAAGTCTTACATCAGAACTATTCTAAGTATGCATCAGTATCAAAGAAGGGGGTGTTTATATGTGGACTGACTGCAGCAATGCACGAAAAATAGAGAGAAAAGTCCTAGTCCTATCGAAGACTAGCATCTTCAGGGTCTTGTAGCAATAGACGAGAGTAGAACAGGTGTAACACAATTAATAGTCACATTGTTGCAGCAATATTAAAGTGAGGTCACGTCCAGAGATCCTCCCTCGACTCCCTGGGAGGAAGCGATCCCGGGACAACTAAAATCCAGTTAAGTCACATTTGTAGTTGTCTAAGATCAGGGCACAACTCCAAGTCGTCCTGTAACCGTGGACACGGCTATTCGAATAGTTAATTTTCATCCCTGCAGGGGTGCACCACATGTCCCGTCACGCTCGATAACACTCTGGCCAGACACACTTTTCTGGGTCATGCCCGGCCTCGGAACATCGACACGTCGCAGCCCCACCTAAGACTCAACACAGAGGCCAGCCCGCCGGTCTAAATCCTAAGCATAAAGGGTTCATGGGCCCAGTTCCCCTTCGCGCTCCTGCATGATGTGTGGGCGGCCGACGTCAGTCCTAGAATCCCTTAATCACAAGCGCGATGCATCTCGGGACCACTCGGGCGCGCGCCGCTAAGTTGCTGACATCTGAAAAAGTTTTGGCTGATACCGCGATGCCGAGTACCCATAATTCTTCCCGCGTAGCCGGTTAGTGCGAAAAGGTCTCCAACCAACCCAGATCAAATACCCAAATCCATTAACATTTTAATTAGGCCATCAACACAATCACGCGGGAATCCACCCGTCTTAACAATTAATCACCAATGATCCTAGTAACATGGTCGAGTAACTGTGTGGTTGTAACATCGAGGGGAATCCGAGGTATCACCCTCGTTGGATTCCGAACGACGTATGCGTCAAGGTGGGCTTAGAGGAATCACCCTCGGCGGTCCCACACTTGAGGGGTTGCATGACAGAGGCATCGTCGGGAATGGTGAAAGAGGAATCACCCTCGATAACCACGACCGACTAGCTATACTACAGAGATATCATCAAGAGTACTTAGCGAGGTGCCACCCTCGGTACCCGATAGTATGTCTGTAGCGTTGTACAACTAAGGGGGTGTATGTGCTGTGTCGGGTCTGGCTCGTCGATCAGGGATCGAGATTTGAAAGCGAAGCGGGGCAACTGGACTACGGGGTTAGAGGGGATGACTGCTCCACCTATACTAAGCAGATTAAAGGTACAGTACTGAAAGTAGAAGTTCAACAAAAACAGGCAATGCATCAGATATAGGAGCTAACTACAACAGTAGCAAAATATTAATGCAAGCAGTAGGAAGAAAGACATAGGCGATATAATAATGATCAAGGGGGTTTGCTTGCCTTGCTGCTCTGCGACAAGACGCTGGTCGGCAGGGTCGTAGATGTACCCGACAGCAGCGTGAGTCTCGGGGTCTACCGGTAAGAAGAGGGGGGAGAAATAATAAATAATAGCTACGGTGCAACACAAAGCATGACATGGCAAGATGCAGGCTAGACATGAGCTAACGCAGCAACATCCATCATAGACGGGTCGGAAGAACATCTCACGATATTTTCCGGGTATCGGGCTACTATCGGTCATACTGGAAACGATGGAAATGTTCCATGTTTGCTATGCTAGAGACACGTGATAGACGAATGGACCGTGTATCGAGGTTCGTCTCGTTCTGGTGATCATCTTTCATGTTGAAAATATTTTGATCTGACTTACGAATTATTTTATATTAATTTTTAAAGTTTTATTAATTATTTAGGAATTAAAAACAGATTTAAATAAATTGATTAAAAGCAATTATGACATCAGCATGATGTCATGCTGACATCAGCAACTGACTGGTCAACTGACCAGTGGGTCCCATGCGTCTTAGACACAATTTATTAACTAAGTTTAAATATTAATAAATCATATTAATTTAGTGGGGGACCCACCTGTCATACCTTATTAGGTTAATTATTTATCCTAATTAATAGATTAACTTATATATATCTATTTAAGTAATTAACTAATTAATTAATATAACTAATTTTTCACTTTCTTTATTATTATTATTCTTAGGGACATGGGCCCCGCATGTCATTGAGACAGCGAGTACCATAATCACTAAACACACACACATCCATAACACCAGATTCATACATAGCACATATTCACATATTTCACATACATACACACCATTTCATACATACATACATACATACAATTATTTGCATACATACATTCATTTCGTTTATTACTTTTTTTTGTTCTAAATCAACACAGGGGCTAATCCCCCTCTCCTGACCAATAGGAGGAAAACACGGCTCACGGACGAGGAGGCCGACGGCAGCGCGTGGAAACGGGGCCAGATGGGAGACGAAGGAAGGGGGGCCTCACCCTCCGTGTAGAGGAGGCAGCGGGCGCGGGAAGGTTCCGGCATGGTGGAGCGATTGGTGATGGGGAGGCGCCGAGGTGGCCGGCGGCACGGTGAAGGGGGGGCCGATGGCGAAGGCGCCCGAAGGGCGCCGGCGTGGAGGCTCGACGGTGGGGCGGAGAGGGGCCGGCGCTGGATCGCGGAGGAGCTTCAGTCCAGGGAGGCCGTGGGGCAAGGGAGCCGGCCTCCCGGAGAAGGGACCGAAGGGCCGGCCGGAGCTGGAGGCAGGGACGTGGGGAAGCCTAGCGAGGGAGAGAGAGCAGGGGCTCGCGGGGGGGCGCGGTGGCCAGGGGTGAGGTGAGGGGCGAGCCGGCGTGGTTGGGGGAGGGTTTGAACTGGGCGAGGTGGGGGTTGGCCTCGGCTCGGTCTCCAGAGGGAGATCGAGAGAGGAGGGAGGCGCAGGGGGGCGCTCGAGGGGAGAGGGGCCTCGTGGGGAGGGTTGTCGGTGGGAGATGGGGAGCGGTGGGGAAAGGGGTGTGGTAGGTGGGGTGCTTTCGGTAGGTGGGGCTCTGGCGACGTGGGGTGGTGGGAGCGACGAGGGGGAGAAGGTGGCGGCGGCAGGTGGGACTGGCGCGGGACGCTTAGGGTTTGGGAGTTGGGAGCGCCGGTTGGGGGGCCTGGCCGGCTGGGCCAACTTGGCCGAGTTGGGCCAGGGGCTTTTCTGTTTTGTTTTTTTGTTTTTTGTTTTTAATATTCTTTTATTTGTTTTAAAACTAGAGTATTTTGATTTAAGAAATATATAATTTGCATAATTATTTACGATGCATTAATAGACACTGCTCCAAAAAGTTTGTTAATTATTTGGATTAGTTTGAATTCTCATAATTTAGAATAGGCAATTTAAAAAAATGTTTTGGCCTCTATTATAATTACTTTATGGCACTTAAATATATCAAATGATGTTGTTTGCTAGATAACAATTACTTTGTGAATACTTGTGACCCAACCAAGATTTTAGTTTTTTTTCTCTGTTTAGAGAAATAATTTACTTTACTTTATCTTTAATTTTAAAATGGCTTTGATTTTTATCAAGTGAAAGTTTAGCTTAGTTAAACTTGAGGACGTGGCACTATTAGCGAGTGATTACTATAGTCTAACTACATTTATTACTGTTGCTTAATCGGGGATGTCACACCATGTGAGCATCTGGGTAATTCATGGGGACTTTCCTACAGACCCGCCTTTGAGGTCATTCCAAGGAAATACTCGAGTCATAAAATATGGAAATTACGTCACCCTCTTCAGCATCACTTTCCACGTCATCTCCCTGGAAGTTAAGTAAAAGGTTAGAACAAATATATGATGCAACAAGGGGACGGTCCAGGTATTTACCTCAGACACATCATCAATGTGTGGTGACTCGCCTACGACGGATGACTCCCCGCACCCAATTTGCCTTTCTTCTTCTTGACGAGGGTCTTCACCCTTTTTACGGGCGGTTTGACAATTCTATGTTTCCAGAAGGGTGTATTTTTCTGCAAGAAGGGGAGGTTAGTTCTACCAAGTAGCAAAACAAGGTATCAAATAAAACAGATGAGAGGTAAATTTATTTACCTCAGCAGCAGGATTGGCAACCCAGAATGGTTTCAGACCAATTTTGGAACAAGCCTCTTTGGGTTCACCACATAGCTTCTTCACAAGACTGTTGATTTCTTTAGAGTCAAGCATGACATTCGTGAAATGCTAAGCATTGTTCATATTACCATCATAATGACACATCAGACCCTCACGGCAGCTCAGAGGCATGATACGCCATTCAACCCAGCATCGAATCAAGTCGACTCCAGTCAAACCGTTGGCGTTCAAAGCCCTCGGCAGGGGCCAAATAGATTTGTGGGCGGCCTGTTCTTCTTGAGTCAGAAGCTCAAGGAGTTCAAAGTACATTGGAAAACGATCTTCTTTGTAACCTGGTAGGGGATTTTCGTGATCTGGAGCAGTTTTTTTGCAGTAGAACCAGGTTTTCCCCCAACCTTTGGGATGGCTGGGTAAGGCGGCAGCGGGGAAGCCGGTTTCACACCGACTCTGGATAGTGACTCTGCCAAGCTCTATGCTAGGGCCATCAGCCCGTTACGTTTGGCGGTTTAAATAGAAAAACTCCCTACACTGGGAAATGGTGCGTTCTATTTCTAAGTATGCTTCGCAAAAAAAACTGGAACTAGCACTTGAATTAGGACCTAAATCTTGGGGGTGGAGATTGAAAAGGTTGAGGGCATCTCGAAAGAATTTTGAGTCAGGAGGAGAGAAGCATCGCTCTAAATGGTCTACAAAGACTACTACTTCCCCTTCGGCGGGTTGAGGTCGTACTTCTCTGGCAAGAGCTCTCCATTCAATCACCACTTTGGGGGGCAAGGTTCACATTGACACAAAACGTTGCAAGGCGGCTTCGTCAATATCGAAAGGTAACCAGTCACATTTTGATGGCTTTGACATAATGTCCAAAGCCGAAAAGAGGCCAACTGCATGGATACAAATGGCGGGTTATTCTAATGACTAGCACGAAGGGACATCATAATATTTTAAGTCACCTAAGAATAAGAGGGCGCATGATGATGGTGAGTCACAAAAAGACTAAGCCGGCTTCATAATAAGCCGCTACTAGGTCATGAAGGACCACGAAGATTGAATTATGCCAAGTGTTGGAAGAACAGTTTTTTGTTAAAACTACAGAGCAGGATGGATCTACCAGTAGTGCAGAAAAGAAAAATTAATGGCTGAACTAAACGGCAAAGAACGGAGGTGACAACAACTAAATGGCGACGAGTTTTCTTACAAAGATATCAGTAAGGCTTATGCGAGATTCATCTCGCATCCGTTTCGCTGCCTATTAAGGGTGCAGAGACTCGCGTTGCTAATGGTGGTGCAACGAACCCTAGAAGAACTCCAGTGAACTACAGTACACGACCTGAGTAGATCTATTACAAAGGGATGAAGGCATACCTAACAGCGTCAACCGGCGGAGGAAAAAGACCGTGGCTTGGCGCACGAGGTGAAACGGAGGCGGGATCCGTGCTTCAGAGAAGTTCCCTGGAAGAGATGCACTGGCGGCGCGTCGAGGTCTGAAAGGCTCGAGGAGGAGGAAGACGAGCTAGGGTAAAAAGTGAAAAAGATTCCCTGTCGGTATTTAAAGACCGTGGGGGAATGGAAACGGCACGCGCGGGAAACTAGGAGGCGTTGTAAATCCGGAATTGATGGCGCCTCGATTTTCTGGCTGGACAGATAAGATCGAAAGGAGCCGTTGGGTGTCGTCATAAAGATTCCTGGAATTTCGGAGTAAGTGACGTCATTAACCCACGTGGCGGAAAATCATAGAAAATCCGCAAGCTGGCAATTTTTCCATTGAGAATAGGATGACGCTTCAATTGAGCCGCCAAAGATTAAAATAAAGTCTATTGACATGAATAAATTCAAGTCAATCTGGGGCCTAATGTTGGGGATGTTATCCCGTTATAAGACCCGCCTATGAGGCCGGGTCAGGATAATGGCGGCTCTACCTCCATGAACAAGATGGGTCATTATCTGAGAAGCGGAAGTCGCCAACGTACGCTGTGAAGAGATGGTTGGCCCAAGACTCAAAGAAGGCGACTTACAGTCTGCATAACGAAAGAGTCACATGAAGTTTCCTTGTGTGAGGGACAAGGTGAGTTAGAGGTAGACCAGCTCACGTGTTGTAATGAGAGTTGGACTCTTGTAAACCCAGAGCCTCGACCTATATATAAAGGAAAGTCTCTAGGGTTGATAGGGTTAAGTTAACATCAATTGAGAGCTAGGTCACGTGAATCCGCACCCTTGTAATCGATTCCCACAGCAATATACACATAGAAGGACGTAGGCTTTTACCTCGATCTGAGGGGCCGAACCTGGGTAAACTCGTCTCTCGTTTCCCGATCAACCCCTTTGAGTCGCCACATAGCTGTGATGGCCTCATCACTAAGTCCTTTCACGAGGACATCTGTCGTGACAAAACCACGAGACCTCCCATTTACTCCTCGCCTTTTATAAGGTTGTAGTTTAGAAATATTATTTGGCAAAACACCAGAAGAGTAAGTCTCGTGAAAACTCTTGGGATCACACAAATTTAGGAAGGCATGGGTTCAACCCATCGGGGCATCGTAGGAACATATACCACAAACTTCAAGAGTAATTAACACATGCTTGACAACACAGCATGGCTGGCAAAAGCATACGATACAACTTATTAGAGGGAGAAGACACAGTTTACCAATGGCATCATGTATGAGGGGAAGAATATCACAAGAATTTTTGAATGTACAGGATGCCATCAGATAATACCCCAACAATGGATCTGGCGGCCCACAAAGGACCTGATGTGAGTATCGGTACTCAAACAGATGAAGATATAATGCAAGGCATCGGATTATAGAACATATGAATAATATTGATACTTGAATAACAAAGGAATTATGATTTCCACATTGGTGTATCAGAATCAGATGCTCCGATCAAATACAAGTAAGTTGAATGGACTTAGATGGACAATCAATCAAGGTTGATTTGCCAAGAACCACCTCCTGTTTGGAAAGACGTCTGAGTCGGATACACAATTTATGAGGATCAACTTATGATTGTGTGCATTCACACATAGGTTGAATCAATAAGATCAAAGGACAAGCACAAAAGATTTTAATGAATGTTGCTAGACATATGGAATTAACCATAACACAAGTACGTGAGAAAGGTCAGGCGCAATAGGCTACTATGGATTTCGAAAGATAAAAAAAAGTGTTTTGAAATTTTTTGTGAAAGACATGATCAACTGAGGATGAACGAATCCCTGGTAAGATAATTCGATGTACATTGTAATAACAAGAGCAACTGGAAAGAAAGTATGATCGACATGTGTATGTAGTCATCCATAGGGGTTGATGGAGGAAGGGATATCACAAAAGCTATGAGAACAAATTCTTGGGAGAACATTAGAGAGTATCTTCGGAGTCTTCAGACGAATCAAGCCATTGTATGGAATGAGGGGCCCTCCGGAGGAATTAGTTACGAGATCCCAAGTTAGAGTTAGCAAAATCTTTAACCCGGAAGAGAAGAGAGATCAGAACCTAGAGTATGGAAAAGGAGTAAAAGATACTAATACCACCGGATTGAGATGTGGGCTCGTAAGCCACACAACAATGTCAGTAAAAGTTTTTCAAGTACTAGACTCAACTTTGGCCAATGAGTTGGAAAGGGGGCTACCTACAAACAGTCTGCTCTGATACCAACTTGTGACACCCCCGATTTTGATCGTACACTAATCATACATGCAATGCGTACGACCAAGATAAGGGACTCACGGAAAGATATCACAACACAACTCTAGACACAAATAAAGTCATACAAGCTTCATATTACAAGCCAGGGGCCTTGAGGGCTCGAATACATAAGCTCAAGAACACAAAAGTCGATGGAAACAAAAATATCTAAGTACAGACATAGAAACAAGTTATTGCCTTAGAGAAGGCTAGCACAAAAGATACATAGATTGAAAGAGGCGAGGCCTCCTGCCTAGGAGCCTCCTGAACTACTCCTGGTCGTCAGCTGCCTCCACGTAGTAGTAGGCACTGTCGGGGTAGTAGTCGTGGGCGGCGGGATACGCCATCTCCTGGCTCCTTCATCTGTTCGTGACAATCGTATCAAGGGGAAAAGGGGGAGCAAAGCAACGGTGAGTACTCATCCAAAGTACTTGTAAGACTAACATCAGAACTATGCTAAGTATGCATCAGTATCAAGGGAATGGGGTTATATCTGGACTGACTACAGCAATGCGAGAATAGAGAGAAGGGACTAGTCCTATCGAAGACTAGAATCTTCAGTGTCTTGCACCATTAAAAGAGAGTAGAGCAATAACACATATATAATCATATTGTTGTGGCAGATTTAATTAAGTCACGCCCCGAAATTCTTCCTCACGAGCCAACCATTCCAATTAAGTAGCAGTTCTAGTTGTAATAGATCGAGATACAATTCCAAGTCGTTGTGTAACCGTGGACACGGCTATTCGAATAGTTAATTTTCATCCTTGCACGGGTGCACCAAATTACCCAACTCACTTGATAAACTCTGGTTGGACAGACTTTCCTCGATCATGCCCGGCCTCGGAACATCAACACATTGCGGCCCTACCGAGGCTCAACAGAGAGGCCAGCCCGTCGGTCTACATCCTAAGCACGTAGGGGTCATGGGCCCATCACCCTTTGCACTCCTGCATGATGTGTGGGTGGTCGACGTCAGTCCTGGCACCTCTTATACAAGAACAATGCTTATGCAGATCACTCAGGCACACACCGCTTCATTGCTGACGTCTCAAGAGCTTCGGTTGATACTACGACGTTGAGTACCCATAACTTCTCCCACGTGAATGTTAGTGCGAAAAGGACAAGGATAAACTCAGATCAAATACCCAAATCCCGTTAGTAATTTAATTAACACTATGGCGACAATCAGCAATCCACGATATGTGGTCCCATCACCTTGTCTCGAGGACGTGTGGCAAGGGCCAAGCATGCCCGACCACGCCTCATCACATCCACGCGGGAATCCACCCACAACACTGTTGGGTAACGTAGCAAAAATTCAAAATTTTCCTACACCATATTTAGATCTTCCTATGGAGAGACCAGCAACGAGAGAGGGGTGAGAGCATCTTCATACCTTTGAAGATCACTAAGCGGAAGCGTTTCTAGAACGCGGTTAATGGAGTCGTACTCGCTGCGATTCAGATCGCGGTGTGATTCCGATCTAGTGCCGAACCACGGCACCTCCGCGTTCAACACACGTGCAGCCCGGTGACGTCTCCCACACCTTGATCCAGCAAGGAGGAGGGAGAAGTTGGGGAAGAGCTACGGCAGCATGACGGCGTGGTGACGATGGAGCGAAGAGGTCTCCCCGCAGGACTTCGCCAACACCGTGGGAGACGAGGAAGAAGAGAAGCAGGGCTGCGCCGAGAGAGAGATCAAATTGCGTGTCTCCAATGGCCAAAAACCCCACTATATATAGGGGGAAGGGGAGGGTGGTGCCCCCCTTAGGCTTCCCACCCCTAAGGGGTGTTGCAGCCCTAGATGGGAGGCCACGGCGGCGGCCAGGAGGGGAGGAGGGGTGGCGCACCCCCTGGTGGGCCTAAGGCCCACCTGACTTAGGGTTCCCCCCCTTCCCTCTCTTGGCGCCTTGGTCTGGGTGTGGGGAGCGCACCAACCCACCCAGGGGTTGGTTCCCTCTCACACTTGGCCCATGTAGCCTTCCGGGGCTGGTGGCCCCTCCAGGTGGGCCTCCGGAACCCCTCCGGTGGTCCCAGCACATTGTCGGTGGTGCCCGAAACATTTTCCGCGTCCAAACTCATCCATCCTATATATCAATCTTTACCTCCAGACCATTCCAGAGCTCCTCATGATGTCCGGGATCTCATCCGGGACTCCGAACAACCTTCGATAACCTCGTATAACAATTCCCTATAATCCTAGCGTCATTGAACCTTAAGTGTGTAGACCCTACGGGTTCGGGAGGCATGCAGACATGACCGACACACCTCTCCGGCCAATAACCATCAGCGGGGTCTGGATACCCATGGTGGCTCCCACATGTTCCATGATGATCTCATTGGATGAACCACGATGTCAAGGATTCAATCAATCTCTAATACAATTCCCTTTGTCTGTCGGTATAGAACTTGCCCGAGGTTCGATCGTCGGTATACCTATACCTTGTTTAATCTCGTTACCGGTAAGTCTCTTTACTCATTCCATAGCACGTCATCCCATGACTAACTCCTTAGTCACATTGAGCTCATTATGATGATGTTCTATCAAGTGGGCCCAGAGATACCTCTCTGTCACACGAAGTGACAAATCCGGATCTTGATTCGTGCCAACCCAACAGTTACTTTCGGAGATACCCGTAGTGCGCCTTTATAGTCACCCAGTTACGTTGTCACATTTGATACACCCAAAGAACTCCTACGGTGTCCGGGAATTGCACAATCTCACGGTCAAAGGAAAAGACACTTGACATTAGAAAAGCTTTAGCATACGAACAACACGATCTAGTTATATGCTTAGGATTGGGTCTTGTCCATCACATCATTCTCCTAATGTCCATGATCAGGAAACCATGATCATCTATCGATCAACGAGCTAGCCAACTAGAGGCTTGCTAGGGACACATTGTGATCTATTTATTCACACATGTATTACTGTTTCCTGTTAATACAATTATATTATGAACAATAGACGATTATCAAGAACAAGGAAATATGATAATAACCATTTTATTATTGCCTCTAGGGCATATTTCCAACAGTCTCCCACTTGCACTAGAGTCAATAATCTAGTTACATTGTGATGAATCGAACACCCATAGCATTGTGGTGTTGATCATGTTTTTCTCATGGAAGAGGTTTAGTCAACGGGTCTGCAATATTCAGATCCATGTGTACTTTACAAATATCTATGACTCCTCTCTGGACCTGATCCAGGATGGAGTTGTAGCGGCGTTGGATGTGCGTAGTCTTCCGGTGAAATCTGGGCTCCTTGGCTATGGCAATGGCTCAAGTGTTATCACGGAAGAGTGTCATTGGACCTGACGTGCTTGGAACCACTCCAAGGTTGGTGATGAACTCCATCCAGATCCCTTCATGAGCCGCTTCCGAAGCAGCTATGTACTCTGCTTCACATGTAGATGTTGCGACGACGTCTTGCTTGCTGCACCAGCTCACTGCCCCGCCATTCAAAACATACACGTATCCGGTTTGTGACTTAGAGTCATCCAGATCTGTGTCGAAGCTAGCATCGGCGTAACCCTTTACGACGAGCTCTTCGTCACCTCCATAAACGAGAAACATCTCCTTGGTCCTTTTCAGGTACTTGAGGATATTCTTGACCGTTGTCCAGTGTTCCATACCGGGATCACTTTGGTACCTCCCCACCAAACTTATGGCAAGGTTTATATCAGGTCTAGTACACAGCATGGCATACATTAGAGAGCCCACGGCTGAAGCGTAGGGGACAGTACTCATCTTCTCTCTATCTGCTGCCGTGGTCGGTGACTGAGTCTTACTCAATCTCTTACCTTGCAAAACTGGCAAGAACCCTTCTTCGAGTTTTCCATATTGAACTTCTTCAATATCTTGTCAAGGTATGTACTTTGTGAAAAACCTATGAGGCGTCTCGATCTATCTCTATAGATCTTGATGCCTAATATGTATGCAGCTTCTCCAAGGTCCTTCATTGAAAAACTCTTGTTCAAGTAGGCCTTTATGCTCTCCAATAACTCTATATTATTTCCCATCAATAATATGTCATCCACATATAGTATGAGAAAAGCTACAGAGCTCCCACTCACTTTCTTGTACAGACAGGCTTCTCCATAAACTTGTATGAACCCAAACGCCTTAATCACCTCATTAAAGTGAATGTTCCAACTCCAAGATGCTTGCACCAGCCCATAGATGGAGCGCTGGAGCTTGCATACCTTGTTAGCACTCTCAGGATCGACAAAACCTTCTGGTTGCATCATATACAACTCTTCCTTAAGAGACCCGTTAAGGAACGCTGTTTTGACGTTCATTTGCCAAATTTCATAATCATGAAAAGCGGCAACTACTAACATGATTCGGACTGACTTCAGCTTCGCTACGGGAGAGAAAGTCTCATTGTAGTCAACTCCTTGAATTTGTCAAAAACCCTTTGCGACAAGTTGAGCTTTATAAACGGTCACATTACCGTTTGCGTCAGTCTTCTTCTTGAAGATCCATTTATTTTCTATGGCTCGCCGATCATTGGGCAAGTCCACCAAAGTCCATACTTTGTTCTCATACATGGATCTTATCTCAGATTTCATGGCCTCAAGCCATTTGTTGGAATCTGGGCCCGCCATTGCTTCTTCATAATTCGAAGGTTCGCCGTTGTCTAACAACATGATTTCCATCACAGGGTTGTCGTACCACTCTCGTGCAGAACGTACCCTTGTGGACCTTCGTGGTTCAGTAGCAACTTGATCCGAAGCTTCATGATCATTATCATTAACTTCTTCTTCAGGTTGAGTAGGCGCCACAGGAACATTTTCCCGTGCAGCGCTACTCTCCGGTTCGAGAGGGGGTACAATTACCTCATCAAGTTCTACTTTCCTCCCACTTACCTCTTTCGAGAGAAACTCTTTCTCTAGAAAGGATCCGTCCTTGGCAACAAAGATTTTACCATCGGATCTAAGATAGAAGGTATACCCAATAGTTTCCTTAGGGTATCCTATGAATACGCATTTCTCCGCTTTGGGTTCAAGCTTCTCTGGTCGAAGTTCCTTCACATAAGCATCGCAGCCCCAAACTTTTAGAAACGACAGCTTAGTTTTCTTGCCAAACCATAATTCATACCGTGTCATCTCAACAGATTTAGAAGGTACCCTATTTAAAGTGAATGTTGTAGTTTCCAATGCGTATCCCCAAAATGATAGCGCTAAGTCGGTAAGAGACATCATAGATCATACCATATCTAATAAAGTGCGATTACGACGTTCAGACACTCCGTTACGTTGCGGTGTGCCAAGCGGCGTCAGTTGTGAAACAGTTCCACATTTCCTTAGGTGTGTGCCAAACTCGTGACTCAAATATTCTCGTCCACGATCATATCGTAGACACTTTATTTTCCTGTCACGTTGATTCTCAACCTCACTCTGAAATTCCTTGAACTTTTCAAATGTTTCAGATGTGTGCTTCATCAAGTAGATATACCCATACCTACTCAAATCATCGATGAGAGTGAGAACATAACGATAGCCACCGCGAGCCTCAACGTTCATTGGACCACACACATCAGTATGTATTATTTCCAATAAGTCGGTTGCTCTCTCCATTATTCCTGAGAATGGAGTCTTAGTCATCTTGCCCATGAGGCATGGTTCGCATGTGTCAAATGATTCAAAGTCAAGAGACTCTAACAGTCCATCACTATGGAGTTTCTTCATGTGCTTGATACCGATATGACCAAGGCGGTAGTGCCACAAGTATATGGGACTATCATTATCAACGTTACATATTTTGGTATTCACACTATGAATATGCGTAAAATCACGATCGAGATTCATCAAGAATAAACCATTCACCAGCGGGGCATGACCATAAAACATATCACTCATATAAATAGAACAACCATTATTCTCTGACTTAAATGAGTAGCCATCTCGCATTAAGCAAGACCCTGATACAATGTTCATGCTCAAAGCTGGAACTAAATAACAATTATTAAGGTTTAAAACTAATCCCGAAGGAAGATGTAGAGGCAGCGTGCCGACGGCGATCACATCGACCTTGGAGCCATTCCCGACGCGCATCATCACCTCGTCCTTAGCCAGCCTCCGTTTATTCCGCAGTTCCTGCTTTGAGTTTCAAATGTGAGCAACAGCACCGGTATCAAATACCCAGGAGCTACTACGAGCGCTGGTAAGGTACACATCAATAACATGTATATCACATATACCTTTGACGTTGCCGACCTTCTTATCCGCTAAGTACTTGGGGCAGTTCCGCTTCTAGTGACCTTTTCCCTTGCAATAGAAGCACTCAGTCTCAGGCTTGGGTCCATTCTTTTTCTTCTTCCTGTCATCTGGCTTACCGGGCGCGGCAACGGCTTTGCTATCTTTCTTAAAGTTCTTCTTACCCTTGCCTTTCTTGAAACTGGTGGTCTTATTGACCATCAACACTTGATGCTCTTTCTTGAGTTCTACTTCTGCAGATTTCAGCATCGAATACAACTCGGAAATGGTCTTCTCCATCCCTTGCATGTTGTAGTTCAGCACAAAACCCTTGTAGCTTGGTGGGAGAGACTGGAGGATTCTGTCAATTACAGCATCATCCGGAAGTTCGACTCCAAGCTGAGTCAGACGACCGTGCAACCTAGACATTCTAAGAATATGCTCACTAACAGAACTGTTCTCCTCCATCTTGCAGCTAAAGAACTTATCGGAGACTTCATATCTCTTGACCCGGGCATCAGCTTGATAAACTCGCTTCAGATCCTGGAACATCTCATATGCTCCGTGTTGCTCAAAACGTCTTTGGAGCCCGGGTGCTAAACTGTATAGCATGCCACACCTAACCAGAGAGTAGTCATCACTCCGTGCTTTCCAGATGTTCTGAACATCTTGGACTGCCGCGGGAACAGGGGGTCACCTAGCGGCACATCAAGGACATAAGCCTTCTTGGATGCAATGAGGATGAGCTTCAAGTTGCGGACCCAGTCCGCATAGTTGCTACCATCATCTTTTAGCTTGTTTTTCTCTAGGAACGCGTTGAAATTGAGGTTGACAGGTGCGTTGGCCATTGGATCTACAATATTTGTAAAGACAACTTTTAGACTAAGTTCATGATAATTAAGTTCATCAAATCAAATTAAGTATGAACTCCCACTTAAATCGACATCCCTCTAGTCATCTAAGTGATACATGATCCATGTCGACTAACCCGTGTCTGATCATCACGTGAGACGGACTAGTCGTCGATGGTGAGCAACTTCATGATGATCGTATTTAACCATACGACTCATGTTCGACCTTTCGGTCTCTCGTATTCGAGGTCATGTCTGTACATGCTAAACTCGTCGAGTCAACCTAAGTGTTTCGCGTGTGTAAATATGGCTTACACCCGTTGTATGTGAACGTTAGAATCTATCACACCCGATCATCACGTGGTGCTTCGAGACAATGATCCTTTGCAACGGTGCACACTTAGGGGAATACTTTCTCGAAATTTTACGAGGGATCATCTTATTATGCTACCGTCGTTCTAAGAAATAAGATGAAAAACATGATAAACATCACATGCAATCATATAGTGACATGATATGGCCATTATCATCTTTGCTCCTTCGATCTCCATCTTCGGGCATCGCATGATCATCATTGTCACCGGCGTGACACCATGATCTCCATCATCGTGTCTCCGTGAAGTCATCACGCCAACTACTACTACTACTACAGCTAACCGTTAGCAATGAAGTAAAAGTAGTAAACACATGGTGTTGCATCTCATACAATAAATTAAGACAACTCCTATGGCTCCTACCGGTTGTCATACTCATCACATGCAAGTCGTGAATCCTATTACAAGAACATGATCATCTCATACATCACACATGTAACATCACATCCTTTGGCCATATCACATCACATGTCAAACCCTGCAAAAACAAGTTAGACGTCCTCTAATTGTTGTTGCAAGTTTTACGTGGCTGATTTAGGTTTCTAGCAAGAACGCCTTCTTACCTACATGACGGCCACAACGATGATATGCCAAAGCTATTTACCCTTCATAAGGACCCTTTTCATCAAATCCAATCCGATAAAGTGGGAGAGACAGACACCCACTAGCCACCTTATGCACCTAGTGCATGTTAGCCGGTGGAACCTGTCTCACATAAGCGTACGTGTATGACGGTCCGGGCCGCTTCATCCCACAATACCGCCGAAAAAGAATAAGACTAGTAGAGGCAAGCAATTGACAAAATCAGCGCCCACAACCTTTTTGTTTTCTACTCGTGCAAAGAATCTACGCGTAGAAAACCTGGCTCGGATACCACTGTTGGGTAATGTAGCAAAAATTCAAAATTTTCCTACGCCATATTCAGATCTTCCTATGGAGAGACCAGCAATGAGAGAGGGGTGAGAGAATCTTCATACCTTTGAAGATCGCTAAGCGGAAGCGTTGCTAGAACGCGGTTGATGGGGTCGTACTCGCTGCGATTCAGATCGCGGTGTGATTCCGATCTAGTGTCGAACCACGGCACCTCCGCGTTCAACACACGTGCAGCCCGGAGACGTCTCCCGCACCTTGATCCAGCAAGGAGGAGGGAGAGGTTGGGGAAGAGCTCTGGCAGCACGACGGCGTGGTAACGATGGAGCGACGAGGTCTCCCGGCAGGGCTTCGCCAAGCACCGTGGGAGACGAGGAAGAAGAGAAGCAGGGCTGCGCCGAGAGAGAGATCAAATTGCGTGTCTCCAATGGCCAAAACCCCCACTATATATAGGGCGGATGGGAGGGTGGCGCCCCCCTTAGGGTTCCCACCCCTAAGGGGTGCGGCAGCCCTAGATGGGAGGCCAGGGCGGCGGCCAGGAGGGGAGGAGGGGGTGACGCACCCCCTGCTGGACCTAAGGCCCACCTGACCTAGGGTTCCCCCTACCCTCTCTTGGCGCCTTGGGCTGGGTGTGGGGGGCACACCAGCCCACCCAGGGGCTGGTTCCCTCTCACACTTGGCCCATGTAGCCTTCCGGGGCTGGTGGCCCCTCCCGGTGGGCATCCGAAACCGTTCCGGTGGTCCCAGCACGTTGTCGGTGGTGCCCGAAACATTTTCGACATCACACCCCATCCATCCTATATATCAATCTTTACCTCCGGACCATTCCGGAGCTCCTCGTGACGTCTGGGATCTCATACGGGACTCCGAACGACCTTTGGTAACCTCATATAACAATTCCCTATAACCCTAGCGTCATCGAACCTTAAGTGTGTAGACCCTATGGGTTCGGGAGGCATGCAGACATGACCGAGACACCTCTCCGACCAATAACCATCAGCAGGGTCTGAATACCCATGGTGGCTCCCACATGTTCCACGATGATCTCATCGGATGAACCACGATGTCAAGGATTCTATCAATCCCGTATACAATTCCCTTTGTTTGTCGGTATAGAACTTGCCCGAGATTCGATCGTCGGTATACCTATACCTTGTTCAATCTCGTTACCGGTAAGTCTCTTTACTCGTTCCGTAGCACATCATCCCGTGACTAACTCCTTAGTCACATTGAGCTCATTATGATGATGTTCTACCGAGTGGGCCCAGAGATACCTCTCTGTCACACGGAGTGACAAATCCCGATCTCGATTTGTGCCAACCCAATAGTTACTTTTGGAGATACCCGTAGTGCACCTTTATAGTCACCCAGTTACATTGTGACGTTTGATACACCCGAATCACTCCTACGGTGTCCGGGAGTTGCACAATCTCACGGTCGAAGGAAAAGACACTTGACATTACAAAAGCTTTAGCATACGAACAACACGATCTAGTGCTATGCTTAGGATTGGGTCTTGTCCATCACATCATTCTCCTAATGATGTGATCCCGTTATCAATGACATCCAATGTCCATGATCAGGAAACCATGATCATCTACTGATCAACGAGCTAGCCAACTAGAGGCTTGCTAGGGACACATTGTGATCTATTTATTCACACATGTATTATTGTTTCCTGTTAATACAATTATAGCATGGACAATAGACGATTATCATGAACAGGGAAATATGGTAATAACCATTATATTATTGCCTCTAGGGCATATTTCCAACAAACACACCTTTCACCATGTTCCCAGTAGTAAGGTCAAGTAACTATGTGGCTGTAACATGAGAGGGATCCGAGGTATCATCCTCGATGGATTCCAAACAATGTAACCGTCAAGGTGACCACAGAGGAGTCATCCTCAATGATCCACGCTTGAGGGGTTGCACGACAGAGTCGTTATCAGAGGTGGTGAAGGAGGAATCACCCTTCATAAACCACCATCGATTAACTACACTACAGATCTAACATCAGGAGTACGTAATGAGGTGTCACCCTCAGTACTCGATAATATATCTACAGCGTCGTACAACAAGGGGGTGTGAGTTATGTGACGGGTCTTGGCTCATCGATTGGTTGATCGAGTCTTCGACGATAAAGTGAGGGCAATTGGGACTAAGGAGTTCAATGGGGATCAGTGCTCCACCTATACTAAGCATTTAAAGTATAGTGGGGTATAACAGCAGTTTATCAAAAATAGGCTATGCGTCAGAATAGGAGCTATCTATAACAGTAGCAGAATCTAATGCAACCACGAGGGAGAAGGAATGCGCGATGTAGGAATGATCAAGGGAGGGTTGATTGCCTTGCTGCTCTGCTGTAAAAGGTTGGTCGTCGAGGGGATAGTCGTACCCAGCACCAGCGTCGGCGTCTACCTGAGAGAAGAGGGGGAAGAAAAAATAAATAACAACAAACATGAGCATCATGATGCATGGCACGGCAATATGCAGTACTACATGTTATGGACGGGTCATGAAAATATCTAACGATATTTCCTGGGATTCTGGCTACTACCGGACAAATGAAAATGATGAAAAAGTTCCACATTCGCTATGCTTGGGGCATGTGACAAACTGACGGACAGCGTATCAAGGTTCGTCTCATTTTTCTAATCAACTTTCGTATGCAAATTATTTTCATACAAGTTAGAGATTAATTTATATGAATTTACAAAGTTTTAGATATTTTCTGGAATTATTTAATTTCTAAAAATAAAAGGAAATGGCTAGGTGCACCCGGTCCAGTGCACCCAGCAATGTACTAAAGGTAGATAGGGGGTCCGAGTTGACTTTCGAGTCAAGAGTCAGTTGGAGACTTGGACTAGTCAAAGAGGTCCAGTGGACCCCACATGTCATGGACAGTCTCTTTCTTTTTTTACTAAAGCGCTAAACATGTTTAACAGTGATGGGGCCCTCATGTCATTGTCTATTAGACTAAGTAACAGTTATTTAATTAGTCCACTATTTAATCTTCATAATTATTTTACAATTCTTTTATTTCATTTTAAATATATTCTTTTAGGGTCGGCCCCACATGTCGGTGTCCCACTAGCCACACGCGCGCGCGCACGGCCATGGCCTTCGCCAAGGCAAGCAGTAGTTGCCGAAGCTGGTGGGGAGGGGAGGCCATGCGTCGGCCGGTGCCCGGCCGGAGAGCGGTAGTGGACATCAGCGGTGGGGAGTGGTGGTGTGGGGAGCGCAGCAAGGCGAGCAGGGGCCGCGAGAGCGGTGGCTGAAGGGGACAGATGAGAGGCGACCGGAGCGGTGGCGCGGCGAGCAATGGCGGGCTCGGGCGCGGCCGGCGACGGGAGCCAACGGCCGACGGCTAGCGCGGCAGCGCACTGGGCGGACCCGGTGATGGGTGGCTGGTGCGAGCACTGGGGAGCGCAGCGGCGCCGGCAGGGGATCACGATAGGGGGTCGCCAGAGCAAGGTCCACCGAGGAGGGATATGAGGTGAGAGAGTTGGCCTCACCATCGTTGTTGAATAGAGGGGGCGGCGTGCCTTGTGGAGGCCGGCGTGGGGAGAGGAACGGGAGGATCCAGTGATAGCTGGTGGGAGAGGCCAATCGATGTTGGCGAGGTGGTCGTCGGGGTGGCACGACTGCGGCCTTGGGACGAGGGCGTTGGAGGGAGGAGCCGCTGCCGGGTCGGGTGAGCAGGGGGAGGGGAGAAAATGATTAGGTTAGGGAAGGGGGCTTATATAGGCCGGTGGGAGCGGGAGGGGGCTGGGCCGGCTGGGGGGTGTGGGCCGGCCGGGGGGAATGGGCCGCTTCCCGGGAGGAAGGGGGTTTTCCCTTTTTCATACGATCTTTCTGTTTGTATTGCCTTCTCGGTTTTACATTTAATTTTACTACAAAATGATCTTAGTTAGATATTAAGCTTGGCACATAATTGCTAGGCAAAATATTGGAGAGGCCCACAATGTTTAAAGTCGATTGAAAAAGTATTTTGTTTATTTCGAAAAGGCTATTTTCTTTGCTGATGGTCCACTTTATATTTTTTAGGGGTTAATTGATGGGTCTCATAATGTTGGGTTCAACATGACAATTCCTTGGTGAATATTTTCAAGTGAGCCAACATTTTTATTTTACAAATTGATGAATATTTGACTTAATTTTTAAATTGAAATTTGGCTTTGATTTTATTAAGTGATAATCTAGCTTAGTTAAGCTTGATGACCTAGCATCATTAGTGTGTGGTTAATGTAGCTTAACTACCGGGGCGTCACACCAGCTCTCACCTCCTCTTGTGAGAATAGTGTCGTCACGGAATCATTTTCTTCTGTTGTGACTTGTGGAATGTCATCTATTCAGGTCTCGTCAAGGGTCAAATTCCCTTCAATCAGCCCTCCGAACAAAGATTTGTAGTAGTTGGTGATATACTTTTTGAGCTCCTCCTAACCTTCGATCCGCCACTCATCTTGTTGGAGACTGTAAATACATTTCTTCCTATGTCGCCCATTAGCAACCAATTGGATGAATCTTGTATTAGTATCACCGGTCAAAATGAAATCAGCTTTGGATCTCTCGTAGTATTTGATCTTATTTTCTCGCACAAGGCGGGCAACCTTCTCATTAGATTGATTTTTCAATTCGATCTCTTGTCAAAATAAGGTGGGTGTCTCTACAATTTTGTCGAGGTCATCAGTAATGGTAGAGAGTCTTTGTTTTTATATTTTATAAATTCCGATGGTATGCTTTGCCCATCCAGAGAGGTGTTTCCTTATAGCCCATATTTTAAAGTTTCATCTCTAAATAGGTGTACGACCAACAGCAGACCTCTCTCAAATATTCTTGATTATGTCTATAAACTCATCCCTATGCATCCATCCCAATTCAAAATTAAAAGGACGATGGGCAGCTGGGTTCGTAGAATTAGAATCCAGAATGATGGATGCATGATCCAGTAAAACCTCGATACACCCGATGCATGGGTGTGCACGCACCCGTGGTAGTTGTTTCACATGTAGCTTCATTTTGAAGTTAGTGTGGCTTTATTACGGTCATGAAAGACTGCTAATTATGTAGTTGTTTCACATGTAGCTTTATTAAGGTTGTTTATTATCACACATTGGCTTCACATGTAGCTTTATTCTAAAGCTAGTTTGGCTTTATTAAGATGACATAACCACGTTTGTTTCACATATAGCTTTAAGTCATTTCACATATAGCTTCATTAAGGTTCTTTATTTTGGTGTAAGCCTACTGCTTTGCCAGAAGGTTGTTTCTGTTAGAAGTAAATCCTCTGTCTCTATCATTAGATGATTATAGGTATATATACAAGGATAAGAGATGCAGTGAAGAGGCATCTCTTAGGGAGAGGTGGCAGTTACAAGGGGAGATTGCCCCATAATTAACACATGTTAATTAAACTCCAACACTCCCCCTAATCTACATTTGTCCATCCAAAATCATCATTTTGATTAGAGGCTCCTCCAAAAGCCCTCTGGGAAAAATATGAGGAGTATAATGTTTGATATGTTGCCAAAACTCCTTCGAACCCAGTGGGAAAATAAGGAGAAAACATCGCAACATATAATGATTATTGTTTGTTTTAACTCAATATGAGAAAACCCATAGAGTTTAGAGGACAATAAATATGTCGTATATACTTCCTTAAAAACCCAGTGGGGAAAACTAAAAGTATGACATATGATCTCATGTTGATACTACCTCATTAAAAACCTTTATGAGAAACTCTATAGTAAACTCATGAAGGGAAAAAGAGTATAATATTATGCATTGAATAGGAATAATTCAGGAAGATACTCCCCCTGATTCTTGCAAATTTCTAAGCCGCCACGTACCAATTCCATGGACATATTTCTGGAATCTAAAAGTTGGTAGAGACTTCGTGGAAAAATCAGTCACATGATTTGATTTACAAGATATGCAATATAGTGATGTTGCTTATTGCATAACCTGTTTGCATCCGGGCAACACAAGAAAACATTATCGTTAAGATATTGGTTGGTAGATGTAGCCACAGTGGGAACAGTAAGCTTGTCTATGATCTGACACAGTGGGGATCTGATCAATGTATCCAATGATATAGGTGTTCACATTTCTGTGAAACTGAAAAACCAAGACAAGATGTTTGATGCCTTGGAGATATCGAAAGATATTATTGAGTACCAACCAATTGTGTTTGGTGGATCCAATGGTATTATGGAATGTTGAGTCCCAATATCTCATTTCCATCATCTCTCGGTCTAAATAGATCCTTCTCTATGTCTAGGCAATGAACTATCATGAGAGTTACGGATGGATAAGAATTGTCCACAATGAATTTCTCCAGTATATTTTGTATATAGACAACATAGTATACCGTAATGTATGAATGAAGGCGCTCAAGTTGTAGTAAGGAGCGGTATTTTGGTTTACCCAAATCCTTCATTTTAAACTCCGTCATTTAGATGATTACATGTGTCATCATTGCAAACACACAAGCATGGATAATCATCATTGTAGGAGTAATCCTTGTGTATAAGGAACTCACTACATCTGTTGTACCATACGTATCGACAACAATAAGTCGTATGGTGACTTACTGATTTTTACACAATGTATGTTGCATTTTGCATTTCGATTCAGAAGTGAGATTCCCTCGGAATCAATGCTATATGTCTGCATCTAGTAATCCACATGGATATGTGATCACTACATCTACCAACTACGGAGATATATGATTTTGTACTGCCAAATGATATAAGTTATCGGAAAGAGATTCCACCTTTAGAGAATAGTTGGGTATGTGCGTGAACCCTTGTGCTACAATACTTGCTCTTTGTTTTACCACCTCGCTGTTCTCAATTCTGTTTCCAGAAGAAAACTGGTGGATGTATTGCTTATGAATACATTTCCATTATTGAGCAAGATCATTTCTACCTATATTATATCCTTTGCTTGAGTTCAGTCCAAGTGTTGTTCACACTATGCCACGGCCATGGTCTTGGACCAAAATCATGTGAAAGGTTTTGCAATCTAGTTGAGAAATGTATGTCGACAATTGTAGACTTCTGGTTACATGTTTCTCCAGAATCTATATATCAATATATAGTTGATGGAAATATCGTTACCCATGGTGATTGCTCGCGATTTTCCAATGCGATTGAGTCGGGTATTCCTATGTCCCAGTCATTGTGTGCACTATGATCTGGGTTGGTTGAGGTTGCCCATCCACTAGGTGTATACTGCCCATTAGGTGTCTATCAATGTGAAGTTGACTTGCATTTACTGATTCAGAGGCCTTGATATCCTTGTTTGCGAGAAGCTGAATCCTGATATACCATCGTCGTACTTCTCCCCATGTTGCTTTGAACACGGAGTTGAGTGGTTTTAGTTGGTACTTCCACTCTTTCTCGCATATTCTTTTGCAGGATTGTAGGATTGCGTCACACCTTTATAGTCAGCAAATGAATCTCGCTGGTTATTTGCAATGTGTTGCAAACCTTTTGAACACATGGTTCACCTCTTTGAGTACGTGGATTTGAGGCAGGAATGTGTTGAGCATTCAACTCATTTCCTGGCATTGTTTATGGTACTTGAATTCTCCCCTAAAGCCAGACAATATTCCTCATTGAATCAGCATACTGGCCTTGAATAACTCCCCATGCGAGGGCTTGAGGTATTGACGAAAATACAGTTATTCCTCACATAGATCCCAACTATGTATTGAGGGGACAATGATGTATGTTGGGTGGTGATATCGGTATGCAACCGAATTACCGCAGATGGGAAATAATTGGTAGATTTCCACGTATCAAAGTTAGATGGGAATAATAGAATGCAGATTGGTCATGAGCGTGTAAAACTGCATGACTCCAACGTAAAGTTGGTAAGTTGCAATTTCAAAGTAAAGATAATCCAGTGAGCTTAATTCTTTGGATAGGAATCTACCAAAACATTTTGAGTCTAGACAAATAGGACGGAGTGCAAAACTTCAATCCTAGTGCCAAATTGAAGGCACACAAGGAGAATTATGCAACTTTTCCATTCGATTTGCTTGAAATCGAAGTCAGGATAATGAGCCAATGGTTTCATGCGAATAAAGCACATACTTAAGACCATCATGTAGATATGTATTTTGGAACCACGGAATACCTGAATAGTCTAGTCAATGGATGGGAAGAGCCACTCACCTCGACTTGATGCATTCAAGGAGTCTGAGTGGTTCAGCGTAGACTTTAAGGTGTGCGACCCTTAAAATTAGCTTCTTGTGTCACATGTAGTGCACACAAAATTCAAATATTGTTAGATTTTAGCATCAAAATAATCATAAACTATTGGAATTGCTCATAGTTTCAGTTTCAACCCAATATCTCGATGACCAAGGCGAGTATGCCAAGTTTGTCATGTACAAGACATTATGGAAAACTATCTTGGACGCAACATGTGCTACGGGTTTTGTAGTATGTGTAGTACAATCCATATGATACATAGAGAATGTGCTTGCCATAACCGTTGCATATAGTCAAGAGAATGTATTCCTCTTTGATTTCATCCTAAGTTTCGCTACAGAAACTATTTTGACAGATATCTCTATGGTTTAGTAGGGTACGAGTTAAACCAGGAAGCAATACAGCATCCTCACGTTACTCGAGTACCCACAGGGATAGTAAATATGGCTCAAGTTGAGCCAACAAATACCTCATCGCGTCTAGTGATTTTAAAGTATCTCCTTTTCTCCCAAGGAGAGTGGAAATATTTTACTTCCCTGAGTACAGAGTTTGTGGCGCATATGTCCACAAGGCACAATTCATCTTTCATGAGATTGACCCACGTAGAAATCTGACATGATGATTCTCAAGAAAATCACTATCAGATATATAGAATACATACAAATGTATTTGTACCAAAGTGCTGATACAATATATTGTGATATACAATATATGATGACAACAATACTTATGTTGTTAATACAACTCATAAATGGACATACATAAATATTGACCACTCAAGAGATTGAGAGACTCGACGAAGTCTTCAAACATGTTAGTTGTGTCATATTCAACCATCATATTCTCCGTGCCCATAGGGTCCCGTCACCGCTAGTGATGTCGGGTTGAAGGTTTAAGTGAGCTTCAAACCTTTGCCCTTGAGGTTCACCATATCCCAGGAATTGCTGATACAAAATAACCAGATGCTGAGATATGTATCAATATAGCGCCTTATGATGTATAAGACAATATTTTTCTGTTAGCGGTGTGATCCTGACCAGAGATGAATCTTATGATCTTGGATTTCACACATTATCCCACGAGACACAAGAGTGATCATGATGTCCTTGGCCCACATAGTGCAATGGTGGCCATTGAGCGTGAATGCCTCAAATTCTATAGTTATATGTTACCTCTATGGGTAAACCACAGATAATTAATTTTGAGCCAGCAAATTAAAGACCATCATGGTTGGTGTTGTAATGAACTTAGCAAAATAAATGGGTATTTCAAGAAGTTATCTTGAAACCATTAGTGTGAATCTCAAATTTTTAAATATGACACCTTGAAGATAATCTCCAAAATGGAGTAGATCTCTCACCACTAGGGAGTATAATCTGATGAAATTAGTAGATACTCACTCGTAATGCCTTATGTCATGACTTAGAAAAATATGTGGAAGAGCACTTTGTAAAGAAATCATAATGTCAAAGACAAAATGTAGGCTTTATCAGTAGTCATCGATAATCTGCGTAGGCATGAGATCCATATGACTACCTTGTGATCCCAAACATCAATTTAAAGAAATGACTTTGAATTTTGCATATGTATTTGCAAGAAATTGAAAATCTCAACTGCAAATAGCGTATTAATCTCAACATGTATAGAACATGGAGATGCATACATTCCATAATACATCATACTCAACAGAAGTACACTACTATAGTAATGAATAGTAATGATATTGCAAACTTGATGTTCAAGTGAAAAAACTTGAATTGTATATACCTCAAATTAAATGAGATGATCTTGTATCAAGTTGCAAGATAATTCAGCAAAGTGAATTAATATTTTGCGAGAAAAAATAATCTCAATCGCAATGAGGTTGTTTTGCGAGAGAAGAAAAATATCAATTGCAAATTAGTACTTTGGAGGTACTGAATTTATCTTTGCAAGAGTTGATAACTCTCGATTGCAAATGGATGCAATTAATATCAACACTTAATAAACGTAGAAATATATTACATCAACTTAAGATCTCGAATACATCCGTACTCAACAGAAAATATATGATTTAAGACAAATACTGGAAATAACACGGTCCATAACATGTGAATGCTAGTAAATAGCACTGTTAACATGACCAATTTGCGAAATCCCATAAGAAGATGGGTATTGTGGCAAAACTAGTCTGGACCACTGTTTAGCTTTGTTTTGCTAATCCTTGCAATTTCAGGGATCTTACTGCAAAATGGCCATAAGGATAAGCTTTTGCTTTCCTTCTCCCATGCGGCTCCTGATTCAGAGTAAATCGGTTTTTTAGAACTAAGACGCAAGAAGCGTTCGGCTTTAAATTAATAATGCCCACATAATAGGCAGCATCCAGATAACACTAACAGAGAGAAAACCAACGATGACATAATGGCCGAAGCCCAAGTCAGATACATGCAACCGGCCGATGCCTGCAACAGATGACAAAACAAAGAACGAGGCTAGCGACCGACAAAAGGAGCAGACCACCATCATCTAGTGTCAGGCGGCGATCTGAATCAGGCGAATCCGCTCAAGGGCCTCCTGCAACCGCTCAGAGTCCCGTTGTTTCCCCAACGGCATCCATGTATGGAGGAACATATGGCATTTGAAGATAATGTCAGCAGGGTGAGAAGGAAATTTGTGTTCGATGGTAATTTTGTTTCTGATAGTCCACAAAGACCATAAAAGCGCCCCAACGCAACGCCATAAAACTCGGGCGTAACCACCGCTATGGGCCCTAAGAATAGCGAGAAGCTCACTGCCCGAGTGAGGATTCCAGTTCTGACCGAAGGCTTCACGTACCGCAGTCTAGGCAAACCTAGATAACGAGCAGTTAAAAGGATATGATTTGCATCCTCATGGGCTGCGCATATCACGCAGATGCCATCGGACAGCCCATTACGCTTGGCAATATTATTAGAGGATGGGAGACGGTCACGGAGCATTTGCCACGGGAAGATTTTCATTTTTAGGGGGATAGACGCTTTCCATAGCCCCTTAGCTATCTCGAGCGTCGGACCCTCCGTTAACTTAGAATAAAGCGACTTCACCAAAAACTTCCCGAAACTCATGAGGGACCAAGAGACCTTGTCAGGTTCCGGTCGCAACACCATGCCGTCAAGCGCAGTACACAGACCATCCCAGCAAGCCCGCTCAGGTTCTAGGAGAGGCCGCTTGAAGGAGACAGCGGGGGGAGGATCTAAGTTCATCGGCCACCAGGATATCAGTATCGGTGGCAAGTTGGTAAACGGAGGGATGGTTGCGCCATAACGGCTCTGAGCCGAACCAGTGGTCAAGCCAAAACTGCGTAGATTTACCGTCATTCATACTGAGTTTGGCTCCTAACGCGAAGGCCGGTTTGACCGTCTGGATCCCATTCCAGAAAGCCGAACCCTTGGTCTTAGAGGTCAGAAAGTTCCCATCGGGGAAATATTTTGCCCGGAGAATATCCGCCAAGAGCCCGTGCTCATTTTGGGAAAGTCTCCACAGCCACTTAGCGAGCAAGGCCACATTCATTAGTTTGGAGTTTATGATTCCTAGGCCGCCAAATTTCTTTGGCCGGCATAGCGTTGCCCACTTGACCAGGTGGTATTTCTTTTTAGCTCCAATTCCTTCCCAGAAAAACTTGGAGCGAGGAGTGTCGAGCTTGGCGTGTACACCGTCCGCAAGCAGGAACATGCCCATGGTGAACATGGGCAAGGAGGAGAGACAAGTGTTTGTCGGGATAAGCCTAGCAGCCGACGACATGAACCTACCGCGCCAAGGGCTAACACGGTTCGCCACTTTGCCATATAAGGGTTCCCACTCATGGATGGAGATGTGTTTGTCCGAGACAGGTAACCCCAAATACTTAATCGGGAAGCTCCCAAGCTTACAGTTAAGTAAATTGGCTACACGGGAGGCAGCGCGATCGGCCATCCCCATGGCGATCACCTCGCTCTTGAGGAAGTTGATCTTTAAGCCAGAGAGCATCTCGAAGGCGAGGAGGATAAGTTTGATCGAGGCAATACCATGGTCATCTGGCTCAAAGAGCAGCATTGTATCGTCAGCATATTGGAGGTGCGTGACCCCTCCAGGGATAAGGTGAGGGGCGACACCGCGAATATGACCGGCACCCTTAGCCTTATCGATCATGGCAGAGAGGGCGTCCACAACAAGATTGAAAATCAAAGGAGAGGAAGGGTCTCCTTGTCTGAGTCCTCTCTTGTTGCGGAAGAAATTCCCAACTTCTCTGTTAATGGACACTGTCGTCTAGCCCCTCGAGACGAGATGCATGATACGGTGCACAAAACCGAATTCGAATCCCTTTCTATCCAGTACCTCCCGAATGAACTCCCATTTCACGCGGTCGTATGCTTTTTCAAAGTCTAGCTTGAGGAGCACGGACGGCTGTCGGGTATGTTTCAGTTCATGAACTATCTCCTGAAGCACTACCGGACCCTCTAGGATATTGCGGCCCTTGAGAAAAGTCGACTGGCTGCGGTTGATCACACGCTGAGCAACGGGAGTGAGACACGTTGTGTAGGCCTTTGCGTAGATTTTGAAAGGAACATTAATAAGAGTCATAGGGCGATATTTCTTAATCGAGTCGGCCCCCTTGACCTTGGGTAATAAGCTAATAACGCCGAAATTCAGGCAGGAGATGTCTACAATGCCTAACGCAAAGCCGTTGATGATATCGTAGAACGTCTGTTTTAACACGGGCCAAAACCGGCGGAAGAAAGCCATCGGCCAGCCGTCAGGACCGGGGGCAGTGTCAATCTTCATCGAACCCACAGCCAAGTCAATTTCCTCGGTGGAAAAGGACACGGCTAGGAGGTCATTTTCCGCTTGCGAAACGCGCTCGTCCTCTCCCCACAGATCAGCACGCAAACGCAACAATTTCTCCTCCTCTGTTCCCAGCTGTTTGAGAAAGAAATCTTATATGTGGGCAGTGATATCAGCTTGGCTAACTAACACACCATGTTCGGCTTGGAGCCGCAATATCGAGCATTTCCGCTTACGGCCATTGGCGTAAGCTTGGAAATAACCGGTGTTAGCGTCGCCCTTGGTGATCCACTTGACACCGCCCCTACGGCGCCAATACTCCTTTTCTTCCCTGAGGATGGAGAGCACCTGATTCTCGAGGGCGTAGCGATTAGCCCATTCAGCCTTCGAGAAAGGTCTAGAATCGCCTTGAGCATCAAAATATTTGATCTCGTTGATAATCAGTTCTCGTGTTCGTTTGTTCTCGCTACCATGATTAGCCCCCTAGCCCCGAAGGAATCCCCGCAGAGCCCCAGCCACAGAGATCCAGATATCCATCGGCCCCCTGGGCCGCCCAGCCGCTGAGATCGCTTGCTCCCAGCAAGCTATAACCAGCGGAATAAAACCCTCTACCTCAAACCAGCCCGTTTCAAAGTAGAAACGGGAGCTGCGTTTGATCCTATCCTCCCCTGAGGCTAAGATAAGCGGCACATGGTCTGAACCGATATGTGTCTCGGCAACGAGGGTACAGAAAGGGAAAAGGATTTCCCATCCAGGAGAAACAAAGACACGATCGAGGACACTCCGGACTGGGCATAACTGTTTGTTAGTCTAGGTGAATCTAGCACCAGTCCGAGCAATTTCCCGCAATGCAGAGGCCGCAATGGCATTGTTGAACAGCGTCACCCTAGGCCAGTCGATATTACGGTTGTTCTTATCCGCCCCCGAGCGGATAAGATTGAAATGACCCCCAAGAACTATGGGGATGTCGGCGGCCTGCTTGGCCCCAACCAAAGCTTCGATTTCGCCCAGGAAATCAGCCGCACACGAGTGAGCAGCGGGGCTATAAACGCAAACTATCGCCCAGATAGCTAGTGACAAGCGATGTTTGATCATAGCAGAAATAAAAAAAACACCTGATTCCCAAGAAACAACGTCACAAACATCACGATTAACACCCAAAAGGAGCCCGCCCGAGTGGCCACTGGAGGCGCCCAACCCCACGCAAAACATTGGATCGGATCGAAGGCTGCGAGATCCCGAAAGGTAAAATCTGATTTGATCGTCTCTTGCAGCGCAACGACGTCGATCTGTTCACGGGCAATGTACTCTCTAAGTTGGGTACGACAACCCGCATGGCCGCAACCCCTAATATTCCAGAAGAGGTAGCATATTTAGATGATACGATTACGTAGGCGCACCCCTCTAGAGGTCACCGGTTTTGCCACTCTTTTCTTGGTCGGGGCATGGCTGGTGGAGGGGGTCGCATCAGCCTCCCTGGCTTCGGCCTCTCCACCCAACAAAACAGGCATCACGGCCCCGGATACATCCCCTGTTGTATCAGCGGCCGAAGCAGCCGCGACCTTGGCCTCCCTAGCCTTAGCCGCATTTGCGGCCTCCGCAAGAGCCGCATGGTCCTCTTCGCGCGCACGAATCATAGAGACGATCGTACCACCCTCAGAGCCTAACGCAAAACCACTATCATCTAGGATCGTAACTAGTTGAGGATGAGAAAAAGCATTCAGAATCTTGTAGGAGGGAGGGGGATTACCTGAGATCTCCAGGTTCTTGTCGGCGGGACAAAGTTGAGCACTCTCCAGAGAAGAAAGGTCGCCCAGCGCCGCCTCGGATCTGGCGCTTGGAGCCCGCTGCGACACCGGAGTCGCCTTGGAACGCTTGGCCTTCGCATTCGCACCCACCGAGCCCAGCGCAACCTGGAGGCCACCGCTAGACGGGGCGGCCGACGACGGGAGGGACAACACAGCAGGGTTCGCTGCCGGCTTCCGGCCCGCCGTCATCTTTGGGGCGCGCCCAGAGCCGCCCGAACTGCAGTGGTACGACGATGGGGTACAGATGGGAGGACCATTCAACACGCATTCCGTGTCGAAACCCCGAAGCCCAGGCGGGGATGGCACGGTGGTCGCAGCAGCCCCAGCCACTACAGCACCACCCCCAGCAGACTTAGCGACAGCAGCCACCACCAGGTTAGAGCCGTACTGATCAAAGGAACGTTCTAGGGAACGAGCCGTGTGGGGTTGCTCCCTGCCGTGTCCACCACCGCAAGCGCACCGGCCTCCAACGCTTCCTTGTCACCAGGAAGGTCATGGACGTTGATGCCCAGCCTGTCCCAAGTTTTGGTGTCAATGAAAGTGTCAGGCAAACTGTCCTCGAGCTCATCATCACGGCACGCCATCTCCGCGTCCTTGATCTGACCAGCAGAAGTGCCTCCCTGGCCCTGGTCGTCCTTCCTCTGACCCAGCGAACTACCGGCCCCCGAGCCAGTCTTGCCCCGAGAGGGACCCCCACTCTTGTCAGATGGCCGTAGGGGAGCGTCACTGGGCCACGCGCCATCGGCCCATCCCCTGGACGCTTTGGTAGCCGCTCCACCTCGACCTCGATGTTGTATCCTTCATGGTTAAACCAAACCTGGACGAACCCATTCATCTTGTCAGTAACTTTGCAACCGAACTTCATCCTCACCGGCCCCAACCGGATAAGGGAGAGCTCGTCCACCACAATAAGCCTCCCAAGCATCTTTAGACCCTCCATCAGCCGAGCGACGTGGCGATGCTTCTTAGGGATGCCGCACAGACGGAGCCATACCTTATCTCTTCAAGAACAGATGCTTCTTAGGGATGCCGTACAGACGAAGCCATACCTTATCTCTTCAAGAACAGTGTCACGCACCTTGACTGTGATAGCATTGACAGAGAGAGAAAAGCTTGCCGCTCGATTTGGCCATGTGCAGCAGATCCGCAGAGGGGGAAACCACCGAGAAATCGTCGTCCCCGACCTGGAAGATCTGCCAATCCCACTCCCCAGCCACCATATGCTTGAGCTCTTGTTTGAGCGTGCGGAGAGAGAGTTTACCCGGCTCAGCCGATAGAATCGCACTGTTGAGGGCCTTCAGATCGGATCCCACCGGCCCCCGAGCCAGTCTTGCCCCCGTCGCCGCCAGCCTGGCTGTTGGCCTCGCAGGAGGAGGATACCTCGTCAGGGCCGGGGTCACGGCCGCATCAAGCCATAAGGCCGATGCATCGCACGGAAGGTGGCTTCGCCGGGAACGGAGGCGTGCTCCGAGCGGCGTAGCGGTGGAGGCGAGGCCGACCGCAGCCTGGCGCGGGCAGGCGCGGCCTGGCGGGAACCGGGCCAGGCCTGGGGCAGGACGGGCGCGCGTGAGGGAGGCCACGACGTGGCGCTGCGGGCCACGGCTTGGCGCAGGGACCCGACCATGGGTGTGGCACGGGCGCGGCCGTGCGGCGGGGGCGCTTGGCACGGTGCGGCCGGGCGCGGGGCGACGGCCAGGCGGAGGGGCGCGGTGCCGACGTCTCCTCTACACTTGTGGCGCCGTCTCGAGAGGAGTAGCGTCGAAGTCGAAGTCGACGTCTCCTCTACACTCGTGGCGCCGGACGCCTTCAGGACCCTGCGCCGGTGACGGGGTATCCAATGGAGAAGACAAGGCATCGGGAGATGACATCGGCGGGCCGACGGCCTAGGCTGCGTCGTCACGGAGGCGAGGTTCTTCGACGTCCATTCGCTTGATGGAGAGCAACGTGTTTGTGTATCCTCCTTCCGGCATGGGTATCTCGTACGTACATGTTGCTCGTTCCGCCACCTTCGTCGCGGGCGTCAGGCCCGTCAATGCCATGACCCTTTTCTCGTTCTTCTTGGAATCGATGGATTCCATTATCCGAGATTCTTCAACGAGTAGTGCACACGTACATGCATAGATGGACGAATAATACACAATTAGTCATGGACGTCACTACATAGCACCCTTTCGGTGCGACGGATTCCTTCTATGCATGCAAACTAATATACCAACATAATGTTGATAGATCCTGTGGATCGACAAGGCTAGATGTGTTCGGTGTGATGTGGAGATTTGTTACCTTATCCCGTACTCGATGAGCTCCCTCCGGCGACCGTCGTGAGATGGGGACGTCGGTGGGGAAGGAGAGAGAGATCCGATAGCGGCGGTGGTGGACTTCCCATCGCTTCAGTGCTGCCCTCTGGATCGGATTAGGGTTGAGAGTGGGGAACCAATGGCGGCGGCGAACCTCGTATCTTGTGCCATGGTCCCCACCTCCTCTTTATAGCACTGCGCGACAGGGGCCCACCAACCTTACTTGGGCTGGACGCCCCCGATCAGGGCGTGAGTCAAGGTCCAATGGGCCGTTGGGCCCATTGGGGAAAGAGATCAACCTAACATTCTCCCCCTTGATCTCATCATATACTTTTAACTTTACCCGTTTCGTAACAGATCAATGCATAGGGCATGTTTCATCGTCACGGCTCAATTGCCGATGGAATCAGACAGCCACAATGTACCTCTCTATTTTGAGACAGATTCTTTAACCTTGGGCCATTTATTGTCCGGAAATTTTAGACTATACCATAAAACCCATGTCGATTATGTGTTCTCCGAACGCACTGGGCGGTAAGCCTTTGATAAGCACATCTGCAAACACTTGTTTGTTGCTTTTATGCTTCAAGCATTTTTCCATAATTCCGGACTTTCTCCTTCACAACACGTAACTCTTTGTCAGTGTGTTTGGCATCAACACTTGACTCGTTGTGACAGGAGCGAAAGAATTTAAAATGGTTATCGTTGTTGTCAACCATTATCAACTCCGGGTATAGGTAGCCATTAACCATTTCGCCTATCCCTCAGCCTCATATCAAGCTATAACGTATCATTGCATCACATCGATGACAATGGTTTCACTCATTTGAAGATTTTCCACACAAAACTCCGAGTATGAAAGTTAGCGACAATTATGGATTTCGCTATACATTTCACAAGTCCTCCTTTGTACTCACAATGTTTTGAGAGCACTTATTTCTTTCAGCATGAGGCCGATATCTTTGAATCCATTCCATTGATTTATCTATGGACTGGACATTGCCAAAACAACCCGAATATATACGTGAACTGTGTCAGGGTAATATCTTGAGCTTCCAACAACTGAAGCATATGGTACCATATCCGTTTGCAATCTTTTCTTATTAACTTTTGGAACACCATAGTTTCCACTTCCATTACCCTTGACTATAAGAACAGGCGTAGGTTTTCTCGTATGCATGCTTTAGAGATCTTTGTTAGCATGTCCATGCGACATTCCTAATACCCTCTTTTATTCTTTTGAACTTTGAGGAGAAGAACTTCTTTTCTCCTCCTGCAGTAGATTGACATCACCACTAGCAAGTAGGACATCATCCACATGCATAGGAATTGGGAAACGAATTTCCCATTCTATAACTTTGCATGAATGCAATTGTCCTTTCATTTTCTTTGCACAAAATCTTTCGAGTTAAGTCATGTTTTACACATTTGCATATTTATTTTGGAGTCACATTTGCCTTGTAGACCCTTCATAAAGTCTATGTTAGTGAAATTCAAATGATGAAATTCCACTAACATAGACTTTATAGTAGTCACAAGTATCTGATTTTCACATGCCTAGAGACCATCAAAATCTCAGGTACTCGCACTTATTTCATATGGGGTTGTCGTTGCTCTGTCATTGCCAAGAGACAAATTCATTCTATAGTCACCCATTTTCAAAAGGCAATAGGTTTTACAGTGACCTGTATCACAAGATCCCTTGTAGAGCTAACAACATGTGTTGTATAGGTCATACAACATGCTCCCCCAGATTACTCCATCTTCACTGAAGAAATGGCGAATCTTTAACCTTTCTTCTTTATGGCACTTTAAGCACCACAGTTGTATTCCTTAGTCTGCTTTTGGAACTATAAAAGATCCGAAAATACAACTGTTTCTTTTCTTTAGGGGTATCATAATGGCGGTATTCAAATGACTGTCGTACTCCCCTTGACAATCACATCATCTAAAGTACAGAGGAGTCATGAAATACACTACAATGTATTTCATGTCTCTATCTCCCCCTCGAAATGTGGCAAGAACTTTTCTGCCACAATTTCGAAACCCATTCATAGTTCTTGTGAAATGAGGAAACTTCGATTATCTAGCTCATTCATCTTATCGCTTCATTTAAAATGAAGTTATAAGTTAACTAGTATGGGAGTACTTTTTCCTCATTTCATTTCACAAACTCAATAGAGTTCTTTATCATTGTCTCTTTCGCAAGTCACACTTGCATATCATTCTTGTCTTTAGGTTCGTCTGTTACTTTTATCCTTTCTGGATTTAGTGATTGCATAATGACCGTTACACATAAAGTGTACGGTCGATAATAGGAAAGCTTAATAGCTACTCCATACTTTTCTCCCATAGTGGGACACATTAACCACACATGAGTCATCATAACTTTCTCCTGTCATACAGGATAAGGCCTTTACCAAGATTTCTCCCGCCATACACGGATTGTTGACATAATACAATGTCAACTTTACCCGGTTACGCGGGCATTCTTCCCAGACTTTTCCCGCCATGCGGGTAATTCCCTGTAAGGGACATAAATGCCATAATTGGCTCTTTTGACTGCATTAAATTCAGAAATAAATCTGAATTATCCTTGACACACATGTTTGATCCGACGTTGGTCAAATTAAACATGCATGTTGCTTGTTTCATTTCAATCATGTTGACTAAAAAAGGAGACTTCATCATAGAGAGTACATGAAAGACATTCGTCAACCAAGACTCTCAATGATCTATCTTTTTTCTTTTCTTGAATTAATATCCAAGAGTTCTTTTCTTTTGAAGCCATTCTTTAGAGAGAATTTATTCCCTCAAGTTATGACCTTTCTTTTCCATCTTTCGGCTCACTAGTACCCAAACATTCGCTTTCATGAGTGAAAGCTTGAATAACTTTTAGTCTGAGAAAACTTAGCCAATAAACAACGGTAATGAGCATAAAAATAATCCTACGTTGGTCTGATTAAAATCATGCAGATTAAACCTTGTAAGACTTTCTTTTATATTCTAAATCACCGTTGGGCAGAATTAGAATAAAACATCATCCTACTATATTAGTTTCATATCACCGTTGGGCAGAAATGGAAATAATGCATATAACTTATAAACAACGATGATGATTCTATTAGAATAAAGCATCATTCTCCTGCATTGATTCCATATCACCGTTGGACAGAAATGGAAATAATGCATATAACTCATAAACAGTGTGATGATAGTATTTCTATTGAACAACTTTGCTAAGAAATAATAATCATCATCATTAACCATATGCATTTCTTTATCTGTGCTCCGAAAAATTGATCACTTTGATACAAAATTTATCAGATATTTAAGCTTTAAACATAAGATGACTCATACAAATATAGTATTGTTATCATCAACGTTGGTCAGAAAACAACAATACCATATTTTAACTTTAAAACAAACTTCATTCTATTGCCATAGCGGAAACTGTTTGAATCTTATTTCACCCACACGGAAAAAGCTTTGCTAATTACAATTCTTCCAATTAAATTTTCCCGTTGGTTCCAATTTAATTGGAGGACTAAATCTTTTTACTTTGCAGCGGAAAAACGTGAATATAAAAATTCATGCACCTTTACAGAAAAATATTCTGCTAAAATCAAAGTTTCATGAACTTTATAATTACTTTTATAAAATCGGTGAACTTTTCTTTTTTTGAAAAATATTGTATTTTCATAAACTTTTATTTTTCTTTGCAGAAAATTTTTGTCACTACTACAGAAAAATATATTCTGTCATAATTAAAAAATTCATGCACTTTATAATCAACTTTTCTTTTTCTGAGAAAACTATTTTGTTCTCAGAAATCTTTTTACTTTTCTTTTCAGAAAAATAAATTAACAATTCTGTCTAAATTGACAGAAACTTTGAACATTTTCTTTTGCTATTTTCTAAACATATTTTCGTAGAAAAAAAAATGCCTAGAAAAGTCTTTTAAATCTGCCTATTAATAGACAGAAACCTAAAATTCCTTAAAAAAGAAAATGGCCAAGGCCTTTTCTTCCTTGGGCCGGCTTCGGCCTTTCCCCTTTCGGCCTGGGCCAGCGCCCTCCTGTTGGCCCGTGGCCTGGTCCTCCTCCCGTCGGCTTGGGCCGGCCTGCTACTTGCGGCCTGGTGGCCCGATGGCCTGTCTGGCCTAGGGTTCAGCTCAGGAGAGATCCTGGCCGTCCTTGGTGATCCGATGGCGCGCCGTGGCCCTCGGGGAGACAAAAGGGCAGTCGGCCGGGTGGGGGAGGAAAACCCTAGTCATCCCCCCCAGCGCCGCAGCTCTCTCCTCTCTCGTGACTCTCTCGAGAGAGAGAGCAGGGCCTTCTCCTCTCGTGTGGCCATGGTTAGCTAGGCGGTGGCCGCCGGCCGTGGCGGCTGAAAGCCCCACGCCGCGCGCCCTCCTACTGCGGTGTGGCCGAGCCTTCCCCTCGCGCGGTGGCTCTCAAGCCCCGCCGAGAGGGATCCCGTGGTGGCTCTGTGCCCCGCGCGGATCCGGCCCCTTCTCCGAGTCCGCCCCCTGTTACTTCTTGCCGGGGTCGTGGCCTTCCCCTCACCGGCTGCGCACACGCCTTGCGGTGGGTGCGCCGCCGTTGAGCGGATGGCTGCGGTCCCGTTTTCTTTTCCGTATTGACATTCACCACACTACCAAAAGGAGGCCCGGATGCGTGAACTCGTCGGCGCCATCCCCGTCCCCTTTGGCAGCAGCGCGAGCACCTCTAGGGTGAACACGCCGCCGTCAAACGGCTCGGTGGTGGCGCCCTTTGCCCCGGGAGGGGTGGATTTTCTTATCCTTTGTTTGCATTTGCCCTTCCTTTTGTTTGCCTTTTCCGGATCCGATCCGTTTGCTTTCTTTATTTTCCTTTTGGATCTAGATCCATACTTTGCCTCCGAGGAGGGGTGGCTTTTCTTGGCTTTCCTTTGCTGTGTCTTTGCGTGTTCCCCTCCTCCCCCTTTTTTTGTTTTCTTTTTCAGATTCAATCCGACCTTTTCTTTGCCTCCGAAGAGGTGGTACCTTCGTCCGACGCCTCGGCTTGCCGATGCACGTCGAGATCGAGAGGGTTGGCGCGGCCTTGCGGCGGTGCTTCTTTGCCGGATGGAAATCCGGTCACTTTCTTTTTCTTTTTCTTTTCAGCTCGATCTTTGCCCTCTTCTAGGGTTCATATCGGGGAGGGGAAACTTTATCGCTTTCGTTATCTTCAACTAAAAACACATCTAGTACCAACCTTGCTCTGATACCATTGATAGATCATGTGGATCGACAAGGCTAGATGTGTTCGATGTGATGTGGAGATTTGTTACCTTATCCCGTACTCGATGAGCTCCCTCCGGCGACCGTCGTGAGATGGGGACGTCGGTGGGGAAGTAGAGAGAGATCCGATAGCGACGGCGGTGGACTTCCCATCGCTTTAGTGCTGCCCTCTGGATCGGATTAGGGTTGAGAGTGGGGAACCAGTGGCGGCGGCGAACCTCGTATCTTGTGCCATGGTCCCCACCTCCTCTTTATAGCACTGCACGACAGGGGCCCACCAGCCTTACTTGGGCTGGACGCCCCCGATCAGGACGTGAGTCAAGGTCCAATGGGTCGTTGGGCCCATTGGGGAAAGAGATCAACCTAACAAATGTCACTACAGATTCCTCTAATTTTGAATTTTAAAAAGTTTTATCTTTTAAACTACAAATCTAATTGATGATCCGCTTTCACCCTTGTCTTTCTCGCAACGAGATCTTCAAAACTAGATCACATGTTAACATATTTCGACAACTTTTGTTTTCCTCGATAGTTGCCGGATTACTATTATTTAGTTGTCAGATTATGATCCACTTAATAGCCATATTTAATTAACTTAGTTGTAAAACAAACTACATTCCAGTTGTCAGTTCCTAACTGTATCCGAGTTCCCATTTTTATTTCATACAGCTTGCCAAAAAGTTACACACTAATTATCATTTAAACTGTGCCTACTTGGTCTTTTTATTCTATATAGCTTGTCAAAAAAATTACACACGGTTATCAATTTTAATTGTGCAAGTGGCCAATTTTATTTTATGTAAACCGCCAAAATAATTACACACAATTACCAGAATTATATGTTGTGCTTGCCTATCCGATTAATTATGTTAAGTTTTCATGAATCTTATCGTATAGTTTATACCCAGTTAAATTTTTAATAATATAATATATAAGTCAACATTGTTCTATAAAATAAAAGATGTGTGTTAGTTGTACAGAACAAGTTCTGTGAAAAAAGCATCACTGTCGTCTATAACTCTAGCGAATATGTTTCATGTAATATTGAGCACTTGTAGCGCACAGGAGCACATGTAGTCCATGTTCACCGTAGTACGAATATCTATTTTATAGTGGCACGCAAGTGAAAAAAGCCCGCAGCACTGGAAAGCAGCTATGCACACGATTTTACTTAATTTTTTTCATTAGTCATTGAATTTGATATCCTTAATTAAATAAGACAACCAAGTTGATTTATGCATGGGCGTCGTTGCCGCAGTGACCGTCAGCATCATTTTCAGGGAGGTTGTTGCCAGGGCAATGCAGCAGGCTGAAGGCCGCTGCCGCAGCACCGCGTCGTGTGGTCGCGTGACCGGCCGTTCGAAGATCACGCACGCCGGGAGTAGCCGAGTCAGGGTTTGCTCTGCTGCGGATTGGTGTGCACCCACCGCGGCCACGCCACCGGCTGGAGTTGTGCGCCATCACTTGATGCCGACCTTGTACCGGCACGGTGAAGAACTCATCCAGCGGCGCCGTTGCTCTGCTATAGAAACACCATGTCAGATGGATCTGCATCGGAGGCCTCGCTTGGCCCGACGCGAATGCGATAAGACGACTCTGACCGATGCGAGAGCGTGTAACTGCCGCCTGATAGGCTCTTTCTCTCTCAACGGAAAGACTATGGACCGATCTGTGTCTCTATCATTAAATGATTAGAGCAACTCCAACACGACGATTCATTTTATCCTCCGTCGTTTGGGGTCATGGAAACAAAACGGATGACCCAACGCGTCAACCCATTGCCAAAATGCGTCCGTGCCGTTCATTTTCGACCCAAATTTGAAACTGGAATGCGTCGACGCGGACACGAATCAGACGCATGCGCGCCCTCTCGGTGTCCGCCCTAACCACCCACGGTCAACATAATTGATGACGGACGCCCTCCTCGGACCCACGCGTCAGCTCCCACAATCGACCTTTTTTAATCCGCGCGTGCAGTGAGTTCCGCCTCATCTGCTTCCAGAACCCACCTGTCCCATCTCGCCACCTCGTCGGCGACCAAACCCTAGCATCGTGTGCCATGGCCGTCTCCTTCCAAAACAAGGGAAAGGCCCCCGTCTACCCTCATGAGATCTCTCGGTCGGCATCTTCCCGCCGGCCTCGCCAGCGTGTCAGCTTCCCGGTGCACCAAGCGCGGTGGCACTGGAAGCACCACGTCTCGCTGCCGTACCCCGATGTCACCCTCCCGCACCACTGGCATCTGGATCCGGAGAGGATCCCGGTGCCGATCGTGCGGCGGTCGGGGCGGTTGCACGCGGAGGGGGTGAGTCGTCGTCGGCGCCTGCAGACGCCGGAGCAGCAGCTTAACCCTGCTTACCAGGCCGACTCTCCCCACTGGGAGCTCTCGTTCACGATCGAGCAGGAGGAGCATTGTCGGCAGGGCGTGCGCAACGTGCAACCAGGAGGCCCTCCGTCACCCCCGCCCGTCGTCAGCGAGGAGGACCAGGAAGCTTAGGCCGCCTACCAGGCGTCGCTGGCAGCTGTTCTCCGCGAGAGCGAGGAGGAAGAGCGACGCAAGGCCGGCGAGGAGGAGGCGGCGTACCAGCAGCGGCTCGCGGAGACCATCGCGCTATCGACCACCGACGACTGTGTCGTGCCACTCCATCGAAGACCAAGCCCACGGAGCCGCGGGAGGTCTACCAGTGGACCGTCTGCGTCCGCGAGTGGGTCAGTGCGCCGCCCATCTGATTGGACGCGACACCGGATCAGGAGGAAGCCTACCTCCTGCACTGTTATTCTCAGCACCTGCGGGCGGAGCAAGCCGAAGGCCGTCGGCAGATGGAGCTGGAGAAGGAGGCGAAGGAGGAACGACGGGAGATGGAGGAGGAGCGCGCCCGTGTTGTGCTACCACCGCCAACAACACAGCCCGCGCCGGTGGGACAGACGACGGAGGCGTACGAAGGTGCCCTCTGGACCATGGCGTTCCTCTCGTTCGGCCTAGCGCCTACGCTGGTCAACCTCACCGGCCCAGACGACGACGTCGTTGCCGCCTAGGGTTGCCTCCAAGTTTAGATTTTTTTTTTATGTTTAATTAATATAATGGGGACGCGTAGACTCTGGTCGGCTTTTAATGTTTAATTAATGCTTGTTTATTAATGCTTTATTTTATTTTTCATGCACCGATAAAAATGGATCGGATCAATGTTGGACGCATGTGTCGGTCCAAACGCCGAAACGGATGTTGGTGTCTATTGAACCAACCCAAACAAACAGAAAGTATACAAAATGACCGTCCGTTTGCTTCGGACGGTTAGAGTTGCTCTTATAGGTATATATATATATATAAAAGATGCAATGAAGAGACATCTCTTAGGGAGAGGTGGCAGTTAAATGGAGAGATTACCCCATAACTAGCACATGTTAATTAAACTCTAACGGTTTGCTGCTATTTTTTGAAGTTAATAAAAACACACATTTGACGTACAGATCGGATGGCCGTTCCCGTCGACCGAAGGGTCGTGACACGATCCACGGATGACTAGTGTGCCCGTTATAGAGGATGGCGTTGGAAATTCTCTAAACCCTGTATGCCAAGACTTTTAGTTTAATCTTTGCCATCTTTGCTGACAAGACAAGGTCTTGTTCTTATGAACGAGAAGTTCATCTTCTGCCTTTTTCCGAGGCAAAGAAAACAGATATCTTATTTATATTCATCCATTTTATGACTGGAATTGCATCAGGTATGTGATAAAAATAACATTCTGTACGCAAAACACAGACAACTTGCAGGCAAAGTTCAGATTGGCACTTTGTCACAGGCCAAATAAATTGAGAAGACTTGGGAATCGGTTGTCCTAGCTTCCTGGCTAGATTAAACTGGAACATTGCAAGTACCACAAGTTCAAAATTTCAACTGGAATTGATGAGAAATTTTTATATAGGTTCAACTGTAAAAACGAAAGGTGTTACAATGGAAGGGGATGTCCTGAACTGCTAGAGATCTAAGCTTCCACTCAAATGAATCTAACATCAAATGCACCTGCTTATAAGAACAGAAAAAAGGAGAACCTAATGTACACAAGTAACTACTTGAGTTCCTTCCCCAGACTATACAATGAAGTTCCCCCAGAAAATAAGTGCACCAAAATAATTGATGAAGCAACAAATTAATTTATCATCACATGCCTTGTTTGCCAAACATTGTGTAGGCAACACCACGGAGTGGACCCTCGTTTTCTCTACAAGTACCACCTCTCAGCAACTTACCGAGCACGGGCAGTGGACGGTTGTTTTGATGAGCGGCTGGACTTGTGTTTCCGCTTTTGGTTCCCAACTGCGGAAGAATTGACCAATGGCCCAGACCAAGTAGGCACGGAGCTTTTCTCATGAGCAAACACAGTGCTGAAGGAAGTCGGGTTTGGGGGTTCATATAGTGGGTCCATTTGATTTGAAGAACCCAAAGGGAAACCAACTGCACCATCCTGATGCGGGGGAGGAAACTTTTCGCTCTTACTTTTTGCATTTGCATGACTTACTATCCTCCTTTTCTGTAAGAAACAAAAATAGACACGAGTTAGCAGAAATATGAGAGCACGATACCATTTTAGGTCATACCCTGTAAGAGGTTCATTGTGAAAACTACAGCTCATATACTTGGGATGAGGGAATAAAATTGGCTTATTGCTCATGTGAAGAACTGAGGCCAACCGAGTGATGGCACCACCTCAGCTCAGTAGGCAAGTCAGACAACTAAGTTCCAAACAAAACTGGCTCACAGAAACCGGTAGAAACTAGGGTTCTACCGGGTCTTGGCCGGAGGTTGTAGGTGAAGGAGGGGATTGGCTGTGGTCGCCGGCGCAGGGGCGCCGTCTTGCACGGATGGGGGGCGGCGGCGCGATGGAAGAGGCGGCTAGGGTTAGGGCACCGGCTCCTAGTTGGAGCCGATCAAAATAGATTGATCTTTGCTTAATCTCAAAAGTGCTGATTACATGACTATATATAAGTTTCCTAGGCTATAATAAACTGGGCTAAGCCCCTAATATTATTAAGATAACTTGGCCAGTTTGGCTAACTGGGCCTCTGGTCATAACATTTCTCCCCGCCTGCGCAAACAGCTCGTCCTCGAGCTGGACATCTAGAAAATGTTGGCGGAACTCCTTGAGCTGCTCCCAAGGTGCCTTCGGAGGGTTGAGCTGGTCCAAAGTACGTCGTGCATCAAGGCCTGGAATGTCGTCGGCGCGTTGGAGAGACCGAAAGGCATCACCAAAAACTAAGTGATCGTGATGGTAGCCAGAACGCAAGTCGCGCGTAGGGAATAAGCGTGGCCCTGGCGGCTCTTCCCGGAGCTCCTCCACGACCGGTATAGGAAAATTGACCCTCGTCGTCGTGGCAGTGAGAGCACGGTAATCGAGGCAGAAACGCCACGAGCCCCCGGGCTTGTGAACAAGGAGCACCGGTAAAAGGTCGTCGTGCCGCTGCAACAGGGGCGGCTCGGAGTCTGCTATGGCGGTCGACGGCTGAGAGGGAACTGCTGGAGAAGTGCCACCCTCGCCCTTCCACTGCACCATGCACCCTTGACGCCAGAAAGTCATGGTCCGTGCGTCGAAGTCCCAAAGGATGGGTCCGAGCGTCCGCAAGAAGTCAACGCCAAGGATGAAGTCGTAGTCGCCCAAGTCGATGCCGACGCACGTGATGGCGAAGGACTCGTCGCCGATGAGGATGGGAACCTGCTGCGCAATTCCGTGGCAGCGGAGACGGTGACCGTTAGCCACGGTAACTCGGAGCTGCTCACCGCCCATCGACTGAAGGGCCAGGCGATGCATAGTAGACGCGGGCAGGAAGTTGTGTGTAGAGCCCGTGTCCAGGAGAGCTAAGAGGCGCTCCCCATTAACCGTCACTGGCAACAGCATCGTTGTTTCCGCTCGTATGACGGCAAGGGCGTGCAGGGAGACCACGAGAGCAGCGGCTGACGCCGGGGCTGCCGCCTCGGCAAGCTCGGAGGGAGCTGTATCCTCCACGACATAGTCGTCTGCCTCCAGGTAGAAGAGGCGCGGGCAGACATGGCCTGGCACGTAGGGCTCATCGTAGTTGAAACATAACCCCTGGCGACGACGCTCGTTTTGTTCGGTCGGGGTTAGCCGACAGAACGGTCGAGTTGCTGCTGTGGCGGGCGTCCCTGTCGCCGGCTGGGTGCAGACATAGCCGGCTGAGGGGGTGGGCGAGGTGCCGGGGCCGGGAACGCCTGCTGCATAGCCACCGCCCGCTGCTCAAACGCGCGGGCATAGTACATGGCCGTCTGGATGTCATGTGGTCCGCGCATCTCGACGTCCACGCGGATGTGGTCGGGGAGGCCCCCGACGAAGAGCTCGGCCCGCTGGCGAGTCGTCACGCCAGGCGCGTGACACGCCAGGGCCTGGAAGCGGTCGGCGAAGTCCTGCACCGTGGAGGTGAAGGGTAGGCGGCCAAGCTCCGCCAACCGGCTCCCTTTGATCGAAGGCCCGAAGCGTAGGAGGCAGAGCTCGCGGAAATGCTCCCATGGAGGCATGCCGCCCTCGTCCTGCTCGAGAGCGTAATACCACGTCTGTGTGGCGCCTCGGAGGTGATATGAAGCAAGCCAGGTGCGATCCGACACTAGCGTCCGTTGCCCCTGAAAAAACTGGTCACATTGGTTGAGCCAGCTCAGGGGGTCCTCAGTGCCGTCATAGGTGGCGAAGTCCAGTTTGGCGAAGCGCGGCGGCGTGTGGGTAGGGCCGCCCTGGCAGTACGGCTCGTCGGCGCGGAGTAGTGCAGGGGTCGGTGTCGGGTACCCATCGGGGCCGGCGAAGCTGGAGGGCACGCCGTACTGCGGGGGTGGCGCCGGTGGCGACTGGATGTGCGACGGCGCCGTCGTGTACACCGGCTGTGACGACCCGGTCACCCAGGCCGGGAGAGGCGACGGCGAGGGGGGAAACCGGAGCTGGTGGATCGACGCCCCCGGCGCCGAGGTAGGGCCCGGCCCGGAGGTGGTTTGTGGCGGCGGCGGCTGCAGAGTCTGCTGCAGCGGCCCGGCCGAGGGTGGCGGAGGCAGCTGCAGTGTTGGCTGCAGCAGCCAGGCGAGCGCGGCGGTTGCCGCCAGCTGTGGCGGCTGCCAGGGCAGCCACGACGGCCCGGCGCGGTCTGGTGGTGGCGCGACCGGCTGCAGCCCGTAGGGGACGTCCAGGTAGAGCCGGATACCCTGAACGGCGGTGGCCAAGTTGTGAATCGCGCCGGTCAATTCCTCCGGGGTGAGGACAGCAGGACGCAGCGCGGCAGAAGAGGCCGGCGCAGGCAGTTGCGGGGCGCCGGTCGTGGTGGTCATCGGGGTGGTGGTGGTGGACAGCAGCGGAAGGGTTGAGGTGGGCGGCGGTGAAGACATGATCGCACCGAAGCTATCTGATACCAAACTGGTAGAAACTAGGGTTCTACCGGGTCTTGGCCGGAGGTTGTAGGGGAAGGAGGGGATTGGATGTGGTCGCCGGCGCAGGGGCGCCGTCTTGCACGGACGGGGGCGGCGGCGCGATGGAAGATGCGGCTAGGGTTAGGGCACCGGCTCCTAGTTGGAGCCGATCAAAATAGATTGATCTTTGCTTAATCTCAAAAGTGCTGATTACATGACTATATATAAGTTCCCTAGGCTATAATAAACTGGGCTAAGCCCCTAATATTATTAAGATAACTCGGCCAGTTTGGCTAACTGGGCCTCTGGTCATAACAGAAACAATATAAAATAATTCAGAATTAGTGAGGAAGCAAGTTCATTGAACATACATCAATATTTACTTGAAGCTCGGCATTTGCCTCTGGAGCTGGAGCTCCCCTAGGCCGGTCGCGTGTCCTTGCCTTGCTAGCTCCATCTCCATTAGGTCTACCACCAGCAGCTCTTGAACTGTTGATCATGACATGAATAAGTAAGGCAGCATTCAAGCGCTCAACTCATATGAGACCGTGAACAGGGAACATAGCTTCCAAGGAAATTTGGTTATTTGCATAAAGGGGGGATTTGATGAGTTGACACTTTATAGAATTGATGGGGTATGTGAGATTAATTGACTTTTGACCCAACAATGAAGTCTGCATAGCATATTCCACATAAATCCTGGAAATCTTGTCATAACAAATAAGTAGCATGTACTACTTTAAGAACAAATGAGAGGACACTCTTAATTTTTTGGCCTTTATTAGTAATTACAGTGCAACAATCTACTGGGTCACAACTATTTTTTACTCCTGTATTCTATTTTGCAACTGGGGCCGGCCCATAGACCAGGCGAACATGGCTAGCGTCCTAGGCCAAGGGAGAATGAGGGCCCCACATACTAAACTATACTAGTAACCAGAATACCATTTTCCAATACGTCCAAGAGACTATTCAGATGTAGATGCAATACATAATACCTATCAATCGAAGTTTGTTCCTTCAACAGTTCCCTAAGCACTAATATAATAAACGGAGTTTGATAGCAGAGAAAATATTCTATTTTATCAAGCAGATAATCCTGTACTTGCATTATAAACTAAGAATTTTTATATATGCGAAAATATGTTGGAAGGCCAATAAAAAATGGCATATGAGCAACGCCCACAAAGAGATGCCAAGGGACAAAGCACAACACAAACAAATAACATAGCTAACAAAATGAGCATCAAGATGACAAACCGTCTGGCTTCTTCATCTCTGCGCTTTGCATCCATTTCTTTGCTTGGGGGATATTTTGGGAGACTCGATGGTTCGCATGCATAAGGTTCAGTGGTAAAGAACTGTGTAAATAATAATTAACAATTGTTTAGTAAAATAATCCTATATAATCAACACATGGTTAACACATTATCCAATTTTACATGTTATTCGAAAACCAAAAGTATGTATGCGCAACTGAAGGCAAAACTGAGACTTTGATCATCCACAGACATACAAGTAGAATCTCCATTATCCAATTTTACATGTTATTGGAAAACCAAAAGTATGCAACTGAAGGAAAAATTGAGACTTTGATCATCCACAGACATACAAGTAGAATCTCCAGAATGGCTGCACCAACCTAGATTACTAGGGTGGTCATATCTGATGGGACAGGAAGGTTCTTCAATGCTCTTTCAAAAGCTGGCTAATTTACAGCCACACGTCAATGTGGCACTAACAGTGAAGCTTTGAGAGTGCAATCTGGGATTTTAGACAGTATGGACACACGAAACGAAGGGTCAATGTGTTCGGTTGTGATAAGACCCATGGTCCAAATAAGAATATCATGTTACTAACCATGTCAATACTTGTCAGGTTCCAGAATAAACTGGTTATTTCGGTATGAATAGAATGTCTATTGTTAACATGGACTACAAGTGCCATATGCTTGTTCGGTTGTCATCTCAAACCTAAATCTACGCCACCAGCTACCGACCAAAAAAATATACGCTGGCAGAAATATCATGTTTCCGAACCCTAGTTTACAACAGGAACATTTAGCTATTGTTAACGTGCATACATAGTTCTGTACGGCATTCAAGTTTCCTAAATCAATAAATAATGCGTTTATAAGAAGGCAATGACTTCAAAATAAATGCAGAATTTTAAGTTCCTAGGACAGAATAGTAAGAGTTCATAGCTAGCTTACATCACTTCTTAATGCGGAGGACGCTGTCAAACGATCAGCTGGATCAATTGCAAGTAGTGTTTCAATCAACCGCAATGCTGATTGTGGAAAATCTTTGAATGTATCTTTTATTCGTCTTTTGTATGGCTGCTGAGGCTTAAATATCGTTGCATGAGGCAACTTCGACTTTTTCCAATATTCTTCTGTGGGGGAGCCACACAGCTTAAAAATTTTGTGCAGCTGTTCCACCTGAAAGGAGCAGACATGGTCAAGAAAATGATACATGGGAAGATAAAGCAGTACCTGTTGACTGGATTGGTTGGCCTGAAGACGGAACAGCGCAAGTGCATAAATTGTTAGAATAAATGGGCTTGGCCCATTTACAAATTCTGAAATCTCAAAAGAGACCATGAATAAAATGGCAAGTGGTGGTGTGGTGGTGCTAAAGTTTAGTATTATACCGCTAGTTGAGGAAGAGTTGGACCTCTTTATATAGTGAGTTCTCCCCACCACTCTTAAGTGTGTGTTGAGAAGAGAAAGGGGAAGGCCACACTCGCGCTCGCTCGCCTTGCCTCGCCTGGGCAGGGCGGGGCGTACGTGTGACATACGCGTGAATGGTTCGCCGAAATCCAGCCTGTTGCCTTGCGGGGGCACGGCTTCCTTCTGCCGTTTTATTTTTTATGTCTTGGCAGACAACTTAATTATTTCTTGTCCGGTAAGTATGCGACTTAGAAACCAACTCGGTTTGAGATCGTGATCGCGACACGGTACCGCCTCTGGTCCTCCTATATATACTGCTTACCGGCCTCAGCCAAAAATAGACCCAAAAACCTAGGGGTTTGCCTCATCTCGCAACTTGCGACGCCACCGTAGTCTACCTCATCTCGAACGCCAGCGTGCACCGGCGTGCGGGAGAGCAGGTCTCTAGAACCGTTCGTCTTTGCGATCCTGCACCGGGAGAGGACAAATCAGGCTTTTGGGAAGCGCCCTGCGCGACTGCTCAAATTCGTCATCACGGGTCGTCTACCGTACAAGTCGGGCGGTGCTACTCATCGCCGTCAACAACAGATCGTGCCAACATCGTCATCAACACTGTCGCTCCTACAGCAGCTAACGAACAATACGTTATTCGTGATCTGTTAAGTCTCTCTCAGCAGTTGCTACTTTGTGTGAGATGGTGATGTGCATATTCTGCTGTTCATCTAGTTTACTAGATTGTTGTATGCTAGTTTTGGTTCTAGTCATGAATTGTTTACTGGAATTAATCATGATCTTGCCTAATTTTTCCAACGTAAATAGCGTGAGGTCATGCTAAACTAAGCTGACGCATGAATAAACACACAAAACATGTAGCAAGAAAGAAGATCCCAAGGCAGGTCAATGTGTCTCTGGCCACATCAGGCGTTCACTGATTTCACCAACATTTACGCTGATGTAGTGACATGACTTGGTTACAAAGGAACTTTATGCCACAAAGAAGATATAGAAGCATTCCAAACAGTTAGATATATTATTGCTAACCTCGGTTCGGCCTGGCATAATAGGCCTCCCAGCCAACAACTCGGCGAGTATACATCCCGCGCTCCATAGGTCCACGCCCACCCCATAATCGGTTGCGCCCAAAAGCAGCTCTGGTGGTCGGTACCATAGTGTCACAACCCTGCTTGTCATCGGTTGCTTACGGCTCGGATCAAAGAATGACGCCAGACCGAAATCTGCAATCTTCAACATGCCATTGTTATCCAAAAGCAGATTCGACCCCTTGATATCACGGTGCAGCACCCCACGGTCATGGCAGTGCTCCAGCCCCGACAACAGCTGGTTCATATAGCACTTAACCTGCAGGTGAGCAAAGCCAGACACCTCGATTAGGCTCTCATTTCATCGCACGGTGTCATAGGGGCACCAAAGGCAGCAGCATTGGGATCTTGGAGACCTGTGGCTCGGTGAACTTAATATCTGGGCTGGCGACCAGCCCGGCGAGGTCGTGCTCCATGTACTCGAAGACGAGGTAGAGGCTGCAGGACATGCGAGAGGTGACGAGGCCATCGATCTTGATGACGCTGGGGTGGTCGAGGCGGCGGAGGATGAGGATCTCGCGGGCCATGAAGCGAACGCTCTCTGGCTCGAGGTTGTCGAAGCGCACCTTCTTGAGCGCCACGATCTTGCCGCTCACGGTATCCCGCGCCTTGTACACATTGCTGTACGTGCCCTGCCCGATCTGCCCCCAAAAGGCGCAAACTTTCTTCAGACCCAATGGCGGCTGGTAAATGCAAAAGGAACCGGGCCTGGGGAAGGGGCGCGCGTACCTTGTCGATCTTCTCGAAAGAGTCGGCGCGACGCGGGGTCCAGCCGTCGATGGCCTCGCCCGCGACGGCGGAGAGCCAAGCGGGCCAGCCGGCGGCGACCTGCTCCCCGCGTGCCCTGTTGGCAAAGCTGCCGCCGAGGCGGGCCTCGGCCACCGAGCGCGACGACCGGAACCGCCTCTCCTTCCTGGCGTGCTTCTCGGACGGGGCTGGGGCAGGCTGGTCACCCTTGTCGCCCTCTTGAGGCGGCGCCTGCTCGGGCTTCGGCTCGGGAGGCGGGCGGTCCGGAGTAGGAACGGCGGAGGGGCGGCCGTGGACGCAGCCCATGGGGGTCGGTCACCGGCGGCGGCGGCAGCGCATGGGCCGAGTGAAGTAAAGTGGGCGCCGCGAGTGAGGGAGGTGAGGATGGGGGGCGGGGGCGGGGGCGAGCGAGGCTGGAGGTGGACTGAGGTGTTTGACCCCCTCCGAATCTGATGCTGATGGCTGCCTTCCCAGTTCCCACACACACCCGCACCCCCTGCACTGGGCCTGGCCTGTACCTGTGATCCATGTGAGGGTGATAAAGAAGGGACTTTCATGAAGGGAAAGGAGAGAGGATTTATAGTAGAGGAGTATAAAACATGGACAGTCTTTTGGCTTTTTTGTTTGTTTTGCTTGGTTTTCCTTTACCCTTCTTTGCTTCTTTTTGTTTCGTTCATGGTTGATCCCCGGTATAGGCAAAGGCGATTTCTCTTTTGATTTCTAGAGTCTTCTCCTAACTGATGAAGCCAAAAAAATATGTATAAGGGGCCAAATGCTGATAAATCGGGTTGTATAAGGCCAAATTGCTGATAAATACTTCCTCCGTTCCAAAATTCTTGTTTTAAATTTGGCTAGATATGAATGTATTGTTGGGCAACGTTGCATGGAATACAAAAAAATTCCTACGCACACGAAGACCTATCATGGTGATGATCATCTACGAGAGGGAAATCGGATCCACATACCCTTTTAGATCGCTAAGCGGAAGCGTTAATAAACGCGGTTGATGTAGTGGTACGTCTTCACGATCCGTCCCACTATCCGTCACACGAACCGTCCCACGATCCGTCCCACGATCTGTCCCGATCAAGTGCCGAACGGACGGCACCTCCGCGTTCCACGCACGTACAGCTCGATGACGATCTCCACCTTCTTGATCCAACAAGAAGGGCGGGGAAGTAGATGAGTTCTCGGGCAGCGTGACGGCGCGTCGGTGATGGTGATGATCTATTCCTGCAGGGCCCCGCCCGAGCTCCGCAGAAAACCGATCTAGAGGAAGAACTATGATCTAGAGGAGAGGGCAGCATGTGGCAAAGTTGTGTCTCAAAAGCCCTAAATCTCTAGTATATATAGGAGGAGGGGAGGGGCAGCCTTGGCGCGCCAAGGAAGGCCTCCTTGGGTCGGCCGAAGTGCGGAAGGGAGGAGTCCTCCTTCAATCCCACTTGGATTAGGACTCCTTCCTTATTTTCTCATCTCTTTTTGATTTTCCACTTTTTCCTCATGGGCTTTCCTTGGATGACTTTATCAACCCATTATACCTTATTGCGCATCCAATAAACCCATGCGGACCCCTTGGGGCGTGGTGGACCCACCCAGTGGGCCCCCGGAACCCATTCGTCACTCCCAGTACACTCTCGGCAATGTCCGAAAATCTTCCGGAATCCAAACACCAACTTCCTATATATCAATCTTCGTTTTCGGACCATTTCAGAACTCCTCGTGATGTCCGGGATCTTATCCGGGACTCCGAACAAAACTTCGGTCACCAACACATATAACTCAACTATACCGAAACGTCACCGAACCTTAAGTGTGCAGACCTTGCGGGTTCGAGAACTATGCAGACATGACCTGAGACACTCCCCGGTCAATAACCAACAGTGGGACCTGGATGTCCATATTGGCTCCTACATATTCTACGAAGACCTCTATCGGCTGAACCTCTATGTCAAGGATTCATATAATCTCGTATGTTATTCCCTTTGTCCTTCGGTATGTTACTTGCCCGAGATTCGATCGTCGGTATCTCTATACCTAGTTCAATCTCGTTACCGGCAAGTCTCTTTACTCATTTCGTAATACAAGATCACGTAACTAACTCCTTAGTCACATTGTTTGCAAGGCTTGTTGTGATGGTATTAACGAGTGGGCCTCAAGATACCTCTACGTCACACGGAGTGACAAATCCCAGTCTTGATCCATGCCAACCCAATAGACACCTTTGGATATACCTGTAGAGCACCTTTATAGTCACCCAGTTACGTTGCGACGTTTGATAACCCACAAGGTATTCCTCCGGTGTCCGGGAGTTGCATGATCTCATGGTCATAGGAATAGATACATTGACATGCAGACAACAGTAGCAATAAACTAACACGATCATATACTACGTTTATAGTTTGGGTCTTGTCCATCACATCATTCTCCCAATGATGTGATCCCGTTATCAAGTGACAACACTTGTCTATGGTCAGGAAACCTTGACCATCTTTGATCAACGAGCTAGTCAACTAGAGGCTTACTAGGGACGGTGTTTTGTCTATGTATCCACACATGTATTTGAGTTTCCAATCAATACAATTACAACATGGATAATAGACGATTATCATGAACAAATAAAATAATGATAACTAATTTATTATTGCCTCTAGGCCATATTTCCAACAGTCTCCCACTTGTACTAGAGTCAATAATCTAGTTCACATCACTATGTGATTTCAACGAATCCAATACACATACAGTTATGGGGTTTGATCACGTCTTGCTTGTGAGAGAGGTTTTAGTCAACGGTTCTGAACCTTTCAGATCCGCGTGTGCTTTACAAATCTTTATGTCATCCTATAGATGCTGCTACTACGTGCTATTTGGAAATATTCCAAATGACTGCTCTACTATACGAATCCGGTTTACTACTCAGAGTTATTCGGATTAGTGTCAAAGCTTGCATCGACGCAACCCTTTACGACGAACTCTTTAATCACCTCCATAATCGAGACAAATTCCTTAGTCCAATAGTTACCAAGGATAACTTTGACCGCTATTCAGTGATTCAATCCTGGATCACTCTTTGTACCCCTTGACATACTCATGGCAAGGCACACATCAGGTGCGGTACACAGCTTGGCATACTTTAGAGCCTATGGCTAAGGCATAGGGGACGACCTTCGTCCTTTCTCTTTCTTCTGCCGTGGTCGGGCTTTGAGTCTTACTCAAATTCACACCTTACAACACAACCAAGAACTCCTTCTTTGTTGATCTATTTTGAAATCCTTCAAAAACTTGTCAAGGCATGCATTTCATTGAAAGTTCTATTCGAAGTTTTGATCTATCTCTATAGATCTTGATGCTCAATGTTCAAGTAGCTCTATCCAGGTTTTCCTTTGAAAAACTCCTTTCAAACAACCCTTTATGCTTTACAGAAATTCTACATTACTTCCGATCAACAATATGTCAACCACATATACTTATCAGAAATTCTATAATGCTCCCACTCACTTTCTTGGAAATACAAGTTTCTCATAAACCTTGTATAAACCCAAAAGCTTTGATCATCTCATCAAAGCATATATTCCAACTCCGAGATGCTTGCACCAGTCCATAGAAGGATCGCTGGAGCTTGCACACTTGTTAGCATCCTTAGGATCGACAAAACCTTCTGGTTGTATCACATACAACCTTTCTTTAAGGAAATCTTCGAGGAAACAATGTTTTGACATCCTATGTGCAATATTTCATAAATAATGCAGCAACTGCTAACATAATTCCAACAGACTTTTAGCATCGCTACGAGTGAGAAAGTCTCATCATAGTCAACTCTTTGAACTTGTCGGAAAACATCTTTACGACAAGTCGAGCTTTTCTTAACGGTGACTTTCATCATCATCGTCTGTCTTCCTTTAAAAGGTCCATCTGTACTTAACGGTCTTACGACCATCAAGTAGATCTTCCAAAGTCTACACTTTGTTTTCATACATGGATCCTCTCTCAGATTTCATGGCCTCCAGCCATTTGTCGGAATTCGGGCCCACCATCGTTTCTCCATAGCTCGTAGGTTCATTGTTGTTCAACAACATGACCTCCAAGACAGGGTTACCGTACTACTCTGTAGCAGTACGCGACCTTGTCGACCTACGAGGTTTGTAGTAACTTGATCTGAAGCTTAATGATCACTATCATCAGTTTCCACTTCAATTGGCGCAGGCGCCACACGAACAACCTCATGCGCCCTGCTACACACTGGTTGAACTGACGGTTCAATAACCTCATCAGGTTGCACCACCTCCCACTCAATTCTTTCGAGGGAAACCTTTCCTCGAGAAAGGACCCGTTTCTAGAAACAAACACTTTGCTTCCGGATCTGAGATAGGAGGTATACCCAACTGATTTGGGTGTCCTATGAAGATGCATTTATTCGCTTTGGGTTCGAGCTTATCATGCTGAAACTTTTCCACATAAGCATCGCAGCCCCAAACTTTTAAGAAACGACAACTTAGGTTTCTCCAAACCACAGTTCATACGGTGTCATCTCAAGGAATTACGTGGTGCCCTATTTAAAGTGAATGTGGTTGTCTCTAATGCCTAACCCAAAATGATAGTGGTATTTCGATAAGAGACATCATAGTATGCGCTATATCCAATAGGGAGCGGCTATGACGTTCGGACACACCATCACACTATGGTGTTCTATGTGGCATGAATTGTGAAACAATTTCCACATTGTCTTAACTGTGTACGAAAACTCGCAACTCAGATATTCATCTCTATGATCATAGCATAGACAGTTTATCCTCTTGTCACGACGATCTTCACTCTGAAATAGATTTGAACTTTTCAATATTTCAGACTTGTGATTCATCAAGTAAATACTCGTGTATCTACTCAAATCGTCAGTGAAGTAAGAACATAACGATATCCATTGCATGCCTCAACACTCATTGGACTGCACACATCAAAAATGTGTTACTTCCAACAAGTTACTGTCGTGTTCCATCTCACTGGAAAACGAGGTCATCAGTCATCTCGCCCATGTGGTATGATTTGCATGTCTTAAGTGATTCAAAATCAAGTGAGTCGAAACGATCCATCTGCATGGATTTTCTTCATGCGTTTACACCAACAAGTATGGTTTGCATGTCTCAAACGTTTCAAAAATGAGTGAGTATAAAGATCCATCAACATGGAGCTTCTTCATGCATTTTATACCAACATGACTCAAGTGGCAGTGCCACAAGTAAGTGGTATTATCATTACTACTTTGTATGTTTTGGCATCAATATTATGAACATGTGTAGCACTACAATCAAGATTCAATAAATCATTGAAGGTAATTAGTCAAGCAAACAGAATAACCATCATTCTCTTTAAATGAATAATTGTATTGCAATAAACACGATCCAATCATGTTCATGCTTAACGCAAACACCAAATAAAAATTATTTAGGTTTAACACCAATCCCGATGGCAGAGGGAGCATGCGATGTTTGATCATATCGACTTTAGAATTACTTCCAACACACATCGTCACCTCACCCTTGCTAGTATCCTTTTAATCTGTAGCTATAACTTCGAGTTACTAACACTTAGCAACTGAACCGGTATCTAATACCCTGGTGCTACTAGGAATACTAGTAAGGTACACATCAATATCAGGTATATCCAATATACTTTAGTCGACTTTGCCAACCTTCTCATCTACCAAGTATCTAGGGTAGTTCCGCCTCAGTGACCGTTCCCCTCATAACAGAAGCACTTAGTCTCGGGTTTGGGTTCAACCTTGGGTTTCTTCATTAGAGCAGCAACTGGTTTGTCATTTCATGAAATATCCCTTCTAGCCCTTGCCCTTCTTGAAACTAGTGGTTTTACTAACCATCAACAATTGATGCTCCTACTTGATTTCTACTTTCGCAGTGTCAAACATTGTGAATCGCTCAAAGATCATCATATCTATCCTTGATATGTTATAGTTCATCACGAAGCTCTAGTAGCTTGGTGGCAGTGACTTTGGAGAACCATCACTATCTCATCAGGAAGATTAACTCCCACTTGATTCAAGCGATTGTTGCACTCAGAAAATTTGAGCACATGCTCAACGATTGAGCTTTTCTCCTTTACTTTGTAGACAAATAATCTTGTCGGAGGTCTCATACCTCTTAACAAGGGCACGAGCATGAAATCCCAATTTCGTCTCTTGGAACATCTCATATGTTCGGTGATGTTTCAAAACGTCTTCGGCGCCCCAATTCTAAGTCGTTAAGCATTATGCACTAAACTATCACGTAGTCATCAAAAACGTGTATGTCAGATGTTTGCAACATCGACATACGACGCTCAAGGTGCAGCATACCGAGCGGTGCATTAAGGACATAAGCCTTCTGCGCAGCAATGAGGACAATCCTCAGTTTACGGACTCAGTCCGCAAAATTGCTACTATAATCTTTCAACTAAATTTTCTCTAGGAACATAGAAAATCAGTAGAGCTACAACGCAAGCTACAACATAATTTGCAAATACCTTTTGACTATTTTCATGATAATTAGTTCAATTAATCATATTACTTAAGAACTCCCACTCAAATAGACATCCCTCTAGTCATTCGAGTGGTGCATGATCCAAATCCACTAACTCAAGTCCGATCATCACGTGACTTGAGTTATAGTTTCATTGGTAAACATCTCTATGTTAATCATATCAACCATACGATTCATGCTCGACCTTTTGGTCTCTTGTGTTTCGAGGCCATGTCTGTACATGCTAGGCTTGTCAAGTTTAACCCGAGTGTTCCGCGTGTGCAACTGTTTTGCACCCCTTGTATGTGAACGTTGAGTCTATCACACCCGATCATCATGTGGTGTCTCGAAACGACAAACTATCGCAACGGTGCACAGTCGGGGAGAACACAATTTTATCTTGAAATTTAAGTGAGGGATCACCTTATAATGCTACCATCATTCTAAGCAAGATAAGGTGCATAAAAGGATTAACATCACATGCAATTCATAAGTGACATGATATGGCCATGATCTTGTGCTTTATGATTTTCATCACCAAAGCACTGGCATGATCTTCATCGTCACCGGCGCCACACCATGATCTCCATCATCGTGCCGCCATCAACATTGTCGTTCTATCTATGCTATTACTACTAAAGCTACAACCTAGCAATATAGTAAACGCATCTGCAAACACAAACGTTAGTTTAAAGACAACCCTATGGCTCCTGTCGGTTACCGTAGCATCGACGTGCAAGTCGATATTAACTATTACAACATGATCATCTCATACATCCAATATATCACATCATGTCTTTAGCCATATCACATCACAAGCATACCCTGCAAAAACAAGTTAGACGTCCTCTAATTTGTTGTTGCATTTTTTACGTGGTTGCTATGGGTATCTAGTATGATCGCATCTTACTTACGCAAAACCACAACGGAGATGTGCGAATTGCTATTTAACCTCTATCCAAGGACCGCCTCGATCAAATCCAATTCAACTAAAGTTGAAGAAACAGGCACCCGCCAGTCATCATGTTAGTTGACGAAATATGTCTCTCGTAAGCGTACGAGTAATGTTGGTCCGAGCCGGTTCAATCCAGCAATACCGTCGAATCGAGAAAAGACTAAGGAGGGCAGCAAATCAAACATCAACGCCCACAAAAACTTTTGTATTCTACTCGAGACTACATCTACGCATGAACCTAGCTCATGACGCCACTGTTGGGGAACGTTGCATGGGAAACAAAAAAATTCCTACGCAAACGAAGACCTATCATGGTGATGATCATCTACGAGAGGGAGATCGGATCCACATACCCTTGTAGATCGCTAAGCGAAAGCTTTTATAAACGCAGTTGATGTAGTGGTACGTCTTCATGATCCGTCCCACGAACCGTCCCACGAATCGTCTCACGATCCGTCTCGATCAAGTGCCGAACGGACGACACCTCCGCGTTCCGCACACGTATAGCTCGATGATGATCTCGGCCTTCTTGATCCAGCAAGAGAGCGGGGAAGTAGATGAATTCTCCGACAGCGTGACGACGCGCCGGTGATGGTGATGATCTATTCCTGCAGGGCTTCACCCCAGTTCCGCAGAAAACCGATCTAGAGGAAGAACTATGATCTAGAGGACAGGGCAGCACATGGCAAAGTTGTGTCTCAAAAGCCCTAAACCTCTAGTATATATAGGAGGAGGGGAGGGGCAGCCTTGGCACGCCAAGGAAGGCCTCATTGGGTCGGCCAAAGTGGGGAAGGGAGGAGTCCTCCTCCAATTCCACTTGGATTAGGACTCCTTCCTTATTTTCCCACCTCTTTTGGATTTTCCACTTTTTCCTCATGGGCTTTCCTTGGATGACTTTGTCAGCCCATTATACCTTATTGTGCATACAATAAACCCATGTGGACCCCTTGGGGCATGGTGGGCCCACCCAGTGGGCCCTCGGAACCCATTCGTCACTCCGGGTACACTGTCGGCAATGTCCGAAAATCTTCCGGAATCCAATCACCAACTTCCTATATATCAATCTTCGTTTCTGGACCATTCCATAACTCCTCGTGACGTCCGGGATCTCATCCGGGACTCTGAACAAAACTTCAGTCACCAACACATATAACTCAACTATACCGAAACTTCACCGAACCTTAAGTGTGCAGACCCTGCGGGTTCGAGAACTATGCAGACATGACCCGAGACACTCCCCGGTCAATAACCAACAGGGGGACCTGGATGTCCATATTGGATCCTACATATTCTACGAAGATCTCTGTCGGTTGAACCTCTATGTCAAGGATTCATATAATCCCGTATGCTATTCCCTTTGTCCTTCGGTATGTTACTTGCCCGAGATTCGATCGTCGGTATCTCTATACCTAGTTCAATCTCGTTACCGGCAAGTCTCTTTCCATAATACAATATCCCATAACTAACTCCTTAGTCACATTGCTTGCCAGGCTTGTTGTGATGTTGTATTACTGAGTGGGCCCCGAGATACCTCTCCGTCACACGGAGTGACAAGTCCCAGTCTTGAGCCATGCCAACCCAACAAACACCTTTGGAGATACCTGTAGAGCACCTTTATAGTCATCGAGTTACGTTGTGACGTTTGATAACCCACAAGGTATTCCTCCGGTGTCCGGGAGTTGCATGATCTCATGGTCATAGGAACAGATACATTGACATGCAGAAAACAGTAGCAATAAACTGACACGATCATATACTACGTTTATAGTTTGGGTCTTGTCCATCACATCATTCTCCCAATGATGTGATCCCGTTATCAAGTGACAACACTTGTCTATGGTCAAGAAACCTTAACCATCTTTGATCAACGAGCTAGTTAACTAGAGGCTTACTAGGGACATTGTTTTGTCTATGTATCCACACATGTATTTGAGTTTCCAATCAATACAATTATAGCATGGATAATAAACGATTATCATGAACAAATAAATATAATAATAACTAATTTATTATTGCCTCTAGGGCATATTTCCAACTTTTATCTAGTCACATGTTAGTATTTAGATACATCCATTTCTAGACAAATCTAAGACAAGAATTTTGGGACGGTGGGAGTAGATTTTTAGTTGTAAATAATGATCAATTTTACCATTGTTCATATAAGTTAGCAGGAAATGGTGATGTTAGGGGACAAGGCCCTTTCTGGTCCCCCTGTCTCTGTCACAGATTCTGCTAGTAAATAAACATCTATGACGATGGCTAATGGTTATTTTATTTTCTGATGACAAACATTATGTGCAACGCCACAACGCATACACACACTAGTACCATGTTTCACTAGATACCACACACTGGTGTCACGTATATTGTATACTCAACACTCGAGTATTAGTCTCTTAACACATCTCGACTCTCAAACCGTCCGTATAAGAAACATGTTGTATGGGTGTGTCGTGTCATCAACATAGGTCTATTTCATTCGACGAGTGATTCGGGCGTACTTTTGGCGGCAAAGTGGGAGAAAAGTGGGGGAGGGAGGCTTTGGAAAAGTCCAGACATCAATCACGTAGGACTGTGACACCCCCAACCCACTACCCCCCTCCCGGACCCATTTTCTTCCATTTTGCTCCCCCATTACTTTGCATCCATGCCCTCCTCCTCCAATGTCTCTCTGGTCGACACATAGGCATTGTCGGACATCCGCAAACATCACCAATCCGCGCGCTCACCTTTCATGGCGACATTGTGACCCATCTGTAGGCAGGTACACCCCCGTAATCGACGTCGTCTATGTCCAACATCACGCCTGGTAGGTGTTTGGTCAAATCCCACTAAGCTTATTTTGAACGTCATGTCGTTTTTTTAGATTAAGAAGAATGGTGGGATACTCGACCATGGAGGATGAGTTGTTGTGTGATGTGTGGTTGGTCGTATCCGCGGATTTCGTAGGCAGGAGCAGAGGGGGGGGACCTTCAGGCATCAAGTGCATGAACTGTTTCACGCATGAAAGCATGTTGTGCCCTATGACATGCATATAATCCATGATCGCAATGTGAGGTCGTTATCATATCGATGGTATGCCATCCAAACCTTCATCACCAAGTTTTGTGGCTGATACTTGGGATCTGTGTTGGGTTTTCCGTGAAGAGGAACGAGTAATTGCAGCACAATACGGGTAAGTATTTCCCTTAGTTAAGAAACCAAGATTTATCGAACCAATAGGAATATCAATCCACAACCGTCTTCAACGGCTCCACGCAAAAGAGCAAACAACTTGCACCCAATGCGGCAAGAGGGTTGCCAATCCCCTTGATCTCGTTATTTGCAAGCAAGTGAAGTGTGTAGATAATTGTAAATTGCAAAATAGAATAAAATACAAATAATGGAAGCAAGGTAAAGATAAGTTTTGTAAATATATAAGTGAATAGACCCGGGGGCCATAGTGTTCCCTAGTGGCCTCTCGCATAAAAGCAACATATGGTGGGTAAACAAATTACTAATGGGCAATTGACAGAAAAGTAGATAGTTATGTGATGTTCACGACAATCATCATGTGTATATAGGCATCATGTCCACAAGCAAATAGGTCGACTCCTGCCTCCACCTACTACTATTACTCCACTTCAAGAGCGCTTCTATGATTGCCTCTCCACGTATTAAGTTCATGACAAACAAAGTAATGCTTGGAGAACGATGACATAATGTAGACAAAGTAAACTAAATGAATATGAATAAACCCCATCATTTTATCCTTAGTAGCAACAAAACAAAGATGTATCTTGTCCCCTTTTGTCACTTGGATATAGAAACCCGTCAGGTTGAACCCACTACAACGCATCCCTCTCACTAAAGAACTATCAATATACTTGGTCAAAGCAATTCAATAGATTGGAGAGACTTACGAGGCTATGATGATCATGCAATTAAGAATCATAATAATGTCAGAGGTGACTCTAATACTTGTCATGGATAATCTGAACATAAACCCATAATTCATCGGATCCCAACAAACGCACCATACAAAAGTAGTACATCAGATGGATCAACACGGCACGGCCCGACACGACCCGCCCCGACACGTTTACTAATCGGGTCATGTCGTGTCGGCCCACGTGCTCGGGGTGCCGGCCCACGTGCGAAACGCGGGGTAGACGTGCTGGCCCGTGGCACGCCCGCCCGGTTTGGCACGCTCGCCCGATTACACCGTTTTTTCTTTTATCGTAAAACGGACCAAAAAAGCGAAAGAAGGCAAAAAATATATAATTTGACAGAGTATTATATGGGATAAGTCTAGAGTTTTATTAGCATTGGACTCATTAAAACCTTCCATCCCATAGAAGTAAAAGAGTACAAACCATCCTCTAGAAATACTAAAATATTAAAAGATAGAGAAAGGATTTTTTTTACAAATACTACATTACATGCCATGCTGTGGAAATCCTTCAGTCTTGCCCTACAGGTGCAGCTATAGCCGCCGCATGTGTTGCCTCCTTCGCGTGTGCCGTCTTGTGCCTCATGAGGTGGTCGGTTCCCGCATTTTGTTTCACGAGCAGCTTCTTACCGCATTGTTTTCACTTTGCAAAAATCTGGGCGAGACCATCCTCATCTCTAAAAAATTCTTCATCGTAGTAACTCCAAATGGTACCACGACCGCGTCTCGCAAGACCGTGAAGAAAGTTTTGATTTGCATCAGCCATGTTTGCGTGTGTAAAATGAGATGGAATTTGAGTGTGAGAAATGAGAGAGTGGGCATCCCTTTTTATAGCCAAAAATGACACGTTAGGCAACAAAAATTAACTAATTAAGATTTTAAGACAATGTAGCATCTAGGATAAATTTTGAGCTTTATTAGTGACTGCCTCATTAAAACCTTCCATCCCTGGGAAGTAAAAGAGTACAAAGCCACGCTCTAGAATTACAAAAAGAAAAGAAAATCACAAAATGATAAGAAAATTACAAAAGAAATAGAAAAGGACTACACTACACTTCTAATCTACCGATAGGTCCATTGTCGAGTCTTCGTCAAGGCCCATATATTCAAACATGGCTAGTAGTTCCATGTTTTCTGCAGTGTGTTGGCCTCTCCTTCTTGATAGCTCCCCATCTTTCACGAACATCATTGTTCTCACCATATCAGGGGTGAGACTAGTTCTTCTTTCCTCAATTATTCTTCCAGCAAGGCTCAAAGCAGACTCCGATGACACTGTAGAGACGCGTACCGATAACACATCACATGCTAATATGGAAAGCACCGAAATTGTATGTTTGTGTTCTTGGCACCATTGCAATATGTTGAAGTCTTCCTCACTATCTAAATCAAACATGACTTTGTCACTATTGAGGTACTTCGCTAACTCCCCGGCAACTTGAACCGAAGTTGTTGAAGTGGAAGAGCTTTCGGCGATAGAGGAAGACGAATAACCAAAGATCTTGCTACATGCTCCTCTCTTTTTACCTACAGTAGGTGCTGGTGGAGGTCGTTGCACTCAAACTCCGGCATATTTTTTCTCATACTTAGCATAAACTTCAAATAGCTTTTCACGAGCCATTTTGAAGTCATCAGTATAATCTGAACTTAGGGATGTAGACAGTACATTGAGTGCACTATGATAGCGTTCAAGTTTAGCTCTTAGATCCAAGATAAATGGAAATGCATACAATAGTGGAATATGTTCCCAATATTTTAAATACTTGGTTTTCATGTCAGCAACAACATTAAGTAATAATCCATCACCTGTTGGAAATATGCCCTAGAGGCAATAATAAAATGGTTATTATCATATTTCCTTGTTCATGATAATCGTCTATTGTTCATGCTATAATTGTATTAACAGGAAACAGTAATACATGTGTGAATAAATAGATCACAATGTGTCACGAGCTAGCCTCTAGTTGGCTAGCTCGTTAGTCAATAGATGATCATGGTTTCTTGGTCATGGGCATTAGATGTCATTGATAACGGGATCACATCATTGGGAGAATGATGTGATGGACAAGACCCAATCCTAAGCATAGCACTAAATCGTATTGTTCGTATGCTAAAGCTTTTCTAATGTCAAGTGTCTTTTCCTTCGATCGTGAGATTGTGCAACTCCCGGATACCGTAGGAGTGTTTTGGGTGTATCAAACGTCACAACGTAACTGGGTGACTATAAAGGTGCACTACGGGTACCTCTGAAAGTGTCTGTTGGGTTGGTACGAATCGAGATCGGGATTTGTCACTCCGCGTGACGGAGAGGTATCTCTGGGCCCACTCGGTAGAATATCATCATGAGATCAATGTGACTAAGGAGTTAGTCACGCGATGACGTCCTACGGAACGAGTAAAGAGACTTACAGATAACGAGATTGAACAAGGTATAGGTATACCGACGATCGAATCTCGGGCAAGTTCTATACCGACAAACAAAGGGAATTGTATGCGGGATTGATTGAATCCTTGACATCGTGGTTCATCCGATGAGATCATCGTGGAGAAAGTGGGAGCCACCATGGGTATCCAGACCCAGCTGATGGTTATTGGCCGGAAAGGTGTCTCGGTCATGTCTACGTGTCTCCCGAACCCGTAGGGTCTACACACTTAAGGTTCGATGATGCTAGGGTTATAGGGAATTGTTATACGAGGTTACCGAAAGTTGTTCGGAGTCCCGGATGAGATCTCGGATGTCACGAGGAGCTCCGGAATGGTCCGGAGGTAAATATTGATATATAGGATGGATGGTTTTGGACACCGGAAATGTTTCGGGCGTCACCGGTAATGTATGGGGACCACCGGGACAACCAGAAATGGTCCCGGGGGTCCACCGGGAGGGGCCACCAGCCCCAAGAGGTAGCATGGGCCAAAAGAGGGAGGGCAACCAGCCCAAAGTGAGCTGGTGCGCCTCCCACAAGGAGGCGCAAGGCGCATGAGGTGGAGAGAGGGGGGAACCCTAGGCGCTGGTGGGCCTAAGGCCCACCTAGGGGTGCGCCACCCCCTCCCCTGCCCTGGCCGCCGCACCTCCCATCTGGGGGGGCTGCCGCACCACCTAGGGTGGGAACCCTAGGGGTGGCACCCCTTCCCCTCCTCCTATATATAGTGGGGGTTTTGGGGTTGTTTTGCACGCAGTTTTCCATCTCCCTCGGCGCAGCCCTGCCCCCTTCTTCCTCCTATCCCACGGTGCTTGGCGAATCCCTGCCGGGAGACCTCGTCACTCCATCGACACCACACCGTCGTGCTGCAGGAGATCTTCCCCAACCTCTCCCTCCTCCTTGCTGGATCAAGGTGCGGGAGACGTCACCGGGCTGCACGTGTGTTGAACGCGGAGGTGCCGTGGTTTGGCACTAGATCGGAATCACACCGCGATCTGAATCACCGCGAGTACGACTCCATGAACCGAGTTCTAGCAACGCTTCCGCTTAGCTATCTTCAAAGGTATGAAGATGCACTCACACCTCTCTCGTTGCTGGTCTCTCCATAGGAAGATCTGAATATGCGTAGGAATTTTTTTGAATTTATGCTACGTTACCCAACAGTGGCATCCGAGCCAGGTTTTCTATGCGTAGATTCTATGCACGAGTAGAACACAAAAGGTTGTGGGCGATGATTTGTCAATTGCTTGCCGCTACTAGTCTTATTATTTTCCGGCGGTATTCTGGGATGAAGCGGCCTAGACCGACCTTACACGTACGCTTACGTGAGACTGGTTCCACTGACAGACATGCACACCATGCATAAAGGTGGCTAGCGGGTGTGTGTCTCTCCTACTCTAGTCAGATTGGATTTGATGAAAAGGGTCCTTACGAAGGGTAAATAACTTTGGCATATCATCGTTGTGGCTGTCACGTAGGTAAGAAGGCGTTCTTGCTAGAAACCCAAATCAGCCACGTAAAACTTGCAACAACAATTAGAGGACGTCTAACTTGTTTTTGCAAGGTTTGGCATGTGATGTGATATGGACAAAGTTGTGATGTTGCATGTATGATGTATGAGATGATCATGTTATTGTAATAGGTTTCACGACTTGCATGTCGATGAGTATGACAACTGGCAGGAGCCATAGGAGTTGTCTTAATTTATTGCATCGCCATGTGCTTACTACTTTTACTTCATTGCTAACAGTTAGCTATAGTAGTAGTTGGCGCGACGACTTCACGGAGACACGATGATGGAGATCATGTTGTCACGCCGGTGACAATGATGATCATGCGATGCCTGAAGATGGAGATCGAAAGAGCAAACATGATAATGGCCATATCATGTCACTATATGATTGCATTGTGATGTTTATGATGTTTTTCATCTTATTGCTTAGAACGACGGTAGCATAATAAGATGATCCCTCTTAAAATTTTGAGAACGTATTCCCCTAAGTGTGCACTGTTGCGAAGGATCGTTGTCTCGAAGCACCACGTGATGATCGGGTGTGATAGATTCTAACGTTCGCATACAACGGGTGTAAGCCAGATTTACACACGCGAAACACCTAGGTTGACTCGACGAGCTTAGCATGTACATACATGACCTCGAATACAAGAGACCGAAAGGTCGAACATGAGTCGTATGGTTGAATACGATCAGCATGAAGTTGCTCACCATGATGACTAGTCCGTCTCACGTGATGATCGGACACGGGTTAGTCAACATGGATCATGTATCACTTAGATGACTGGAGGGATGTCGATTTAAGTGGGAGTTCATACTTAATTTGATTAAATAAACTTAATTTTCATGAACTTAGTCTAAAAGTTGTCTTTATAAATATTGTAGATGGCCAACGTCAACCTCAATTTCAGTGCATTCCTAGAGAAAAACAAGCTGAAAGATGATGGTAGCAACTATGCGGACTGGGTTCGCAACTTGAAGCTCATCCTTGAAGCAGCTAAAAAGGCTTATGTCCTTGATGCGCCGCTAGGTGACCCTCCCGCTCCCGCAGCAGCCCAGGACATTCTGAACGTCTGGCAAACACGGATTGATTACTACTCTCTGGTTAGGTGTGGCATGTTATACAGTTTGGAAACGGGGCTCCAAAGGTGTTTTGAGCAACACGGTGCATATGAGATGTTCCAAGTGCTGAAGCTAGTTTTTCAAGCTCATGCCCGTGTCGAGAGATATGAAGTCCCCAACAAGTTCTTTAGCTGTAAGATGGAGGAGAACAGTTCTGTCAGTGAGCACATACTCAAAATGTCTGGGTTACACGGTCGTCTGAGTTCACTTGGAGTTGAACTTCCAGATGATGCTATAATTGACAGAATCCTCCAGTCTCTCCCACCAAGCTACAAAGGTTTTGTGCTGAACTACAACATGCAAGGGATGGAGAAGACCATTCCCGAGTTGTACTCGATGCTCAAGTCTTCAGACGTAGAAATCAAGAAAGAGCATCAAGTGTTGATGGTCAACAAGACCACTAGTTTCAAGAAGGGCAAGGGTAAGAAGAACTTCAAGAAAGACGGCAAAGCCGTTGCCGCGCCCGGCAAGCCAGATGCTAGGAAGAAGAAAAAGAATGGACCCAAGCCTGAGACTGAGTGCTTATATTGCAAGGGAAAAGGTCACTGGAAGCGGAACTGCACCAAATACTTAGCAGACAAGAAGGCCGACAACGTTAAAGGTATATGTGATATACATGTTATTGTTGTGTACCTTACCAGCGCTCGTAGTAGCTCCTGGGTATTTGATACCGGTGTTGTTGCTCACATTTGCAACTCAAAGCAGGAACTGCGGAATAAGCGGAGACTGGCCAAGGATGAGGTGACGATGCGCGTCGGGAATGGCTCCAAGGTCGATGTGATCGCCGTCGGCACGCTACCTCTACATCTACCGTCGAGATTAGTTTTAAACCTTAACAATTGTTATTTAGTACCAGCTTTGAGCATGAATATTGTATCAGGGTCTTGCTTAATGCGAGACGGCTACTCATTTAAGGGAGAGAATAATGGTTGTTCTATTTATATGAGTGATATGTTTTATGGTCATGCTCCACTGGTGAATGGTTTATTCTTCATGAATCTCGATCGTGATGTTACACATATTCATAGTGTGAGTACCAAAAGATGTAAAGTTGATAATGATAGTCCCACATACTTGTGGCACTGCCGCCTTGGTCATATCGGTGTTAAGCGCATGAAGAAGCTCCATACTAATGGACTATTAGAGTCTCTTGACTTTGAATCATGTGACACATGCGAACCGTGCCTCATGGGCAAGATGACTAAGACTCCATTCTCACGAATAACCGAGAGAGCAACCGACTTATTGGAAATAATACATACTGATGTGTGTGGTCCAATGAACGTTGAAGCTCGCGGTGGCTATCGTTATGTTCTCACTCTCACCGATGATTTGAGTTGGTATGGGTATATCTACTTGATGAAGCACAAATCTGAGACGTTTGAAAAGTTCAAGGAATTTCAGAGTGAGGTCGAGAGTCAACGTGACAGAAAAATTAAGTGTCTACGATCTGATCGTGGAGGAGAATATTTGAGTCACGAGTTTGGCACGCACCTAAGGAAGTGTGGAATCGTTTCACAACTGACGCCGCCTGGCACACCGCAATGCAACGGAGTGTCTGAACGTCGTGATCGCACTTTATTAGATATGGTATGATCTATGATGTCTCTTATCGACTTACCGCTATCATTTTGGGGATACGCATTAGAAACTGCATCATTCACTTTAAATAGGGCACCGTCTAAATCCTTGAGACGACACCATATGAACTATGGTTTGGCAAGAAACCTAAGTTGTCATTTCTTAAAGTTTGGGGCTGCGATGCTTATGTGAAGAAACTTCAACTAGAAAAGCTCGAACCCAAAGCAGAGAAATGCGTATTCATAGGATACCCTAAGGAAACTATTGGGTATACCTTCTATCTTAGATCCGAAGGTAAAACCTTTGTTGCCAAGAACGGATCCTTTCTAGAGAAAGAGTTTCTCTCAAAAGAAGTAAGTGGGAGGAAAGTAGAACTTGATGAGGTAATTACACCCCCTCTCGAACAGGAAAGTAGCGCAGCGCGGGAAATTGTTCCTGTGGCGCGTGCACCAACTGAAGAGGAAGTTAATGATAATGATCATGAAGCTTCGGATCAAGTTACTACGGAACCGCGAAGGTCCACAAGGGTACGCTCCGCACTAGAGTGGTTCGGCAACCGTGTGATGGGAATCATGTTGTTAGACAATGGTGAATCTTCGAACTATGAAGAAGCGATGGTGGGCCCAGATTCCAACAAATGGCTTGAAGCTATGAAATCCGAGATAGGATCCATGTATGAGAACAAAGTATGGACTTTGGTCGACTTGCCTGATGACCGGCGAGCCATAGAAAATAAATGGATCTTCAAGAAGAAGACTGATGCAAACGGTAATGTAACCGTTTATAAAGCTCGACTTGTCGCAAAGGGTTTTCGACAAATTCAAGGAATTGACTACGAAGAGACTTTCTCTCCCGTAGCGAAGCTGAAATCAGTCCGAATCATGTTAGCAATTGCCGCCTTTTATGATTATGAAAATTGGCAAATGGTCGTCAAAACAGCGTTCCTTAACGGGAATCTTAAGGAAGAATTGTATATGATGCAACCAGAAGGTTTTGTCGACCCTAAGGGTGCTAACAAAGTGTGCAAGCTCCAGCGCTCCATCTATGGGCTAGTGCAAGCATCTCGGAGTTGGAACATTCGCTTTAATGAGGTGATTAAAGCGTTTGGGTTCATATAGGTTTATGGAGAAGCCTGTCTGTACAAGAAAGTGAGTGGGAGCTCTGTAGCTTTCCTCATACTGTATGTGGATGGCATATTATTGATGGGGAATAATATAGAGATGTTGGAGAGCATAAAGGCCTATTTGAACAAGAGTTTTTCGATGAAGGACCTTGGAGAAGCTGCATACATATTAGGCATCAAGATCTATAGAGATAGATCGAGACGCCTCATAGGTCTTTCGCAAAGTACATACCTTGACAAGATATTGAAGAAGTTCAATATGGAAAACTCAAAGAAAGGGTTCTTGCCAGTTTTGCAAGGTATGAGATTGAGTAAGACTCAGTCGCCGACCACGGTAGCAGATAGAGAGAAGATGCGTACTGTCCCCTACGCCTCAGCCGTAGGCTCTCTTATGCATGTCATGCTGTGTACCAGACCTGATATAAACCTTGCCATAAGTCTGGTAGGGAGGTACCAAAGTGATCCCGGTATGGAACACTGGACAGCGGTCAAGAATATCCTTAAGTACCTAAAGAGGACTAAGGAAATGTTTCTCGTTTATGGAGGTGACGAAGAGCTCGTCGTAAAGGGTTACGTCGACGCTAGCTTCGACACAAATCCGGATGACTCTAAGTCACAAACCGGATACGTATATGTTTTGAATGGTGGGGCAGTGAGCTGGTGCAGCAGCAAGCAAGAAGTCGTGGCAGCATCTACATGTGAAGCGGAGTACATAGGTGCTTCAGAAGCAGCTCATGAAGGAATTTGGATGAAGGAGCTCATCACCGACCTTGGAGTGGTTCCAAGCACGTCGGGTCCAATGACACTCTTCTATGATAACACTGGGGCCATTGCCATAGCCAAGGAGCCCAGGTTTCACCGGAAGACGAAGCACATCAAACGCCACTACAACTCCATCCAGGACCATGTCCAGAGTGGAGTAATAGAGATTTGTATAGTACATACGGATCTGAATGTTGCAGACCCGTTGACTAAACCTCTTCCACGAGCAAAACATGATCAACACCATAATGCTATGGATGTTCGATACATCACAATGTAACTAGATTATTGACTCTAGTGCAAGTGGGAGACTGTTGGAAATATGCCCTAGAGGCAATAATAAAATGGTTATTATCATATTTCCTTGTTCATGATAATCGTCTATTGTTCATGCTATAATTGTATTAACAGGAAACAGTAATACATGTGTGAATAAATAGATCACAATGTGTCCCTAGCAAGCCTCTAGTTGGCTAGCTCGTTAGTCAATAGATGATCATGGTTTCCTGGTCATGGGCATTAGATGTCATTGATAATGGGATCACATCATTGGGAGAATGATGTGATGGACAAGACCCAATCTTAAGCATAGCACTAGATCGTATTGTTCGTATGCTAAAGCTTTTCTAATGTCAAGTGTCTTTTCCTTCGACCGTGAGATTGCGCAACTCCCGGATACCGTAGGAGTGCTTTGGGTGTATCAAACGTCACAACGTAACTGGGTGACTATAAAGGTGCACTACGGGTACCTCTGAAAGTGTCTGTTGGGTTGGTACGAATCGAGATCGGGATTTGTCACTCCGCGTGACGGAGAGGTATCTGTGGGCCCACTCGGTAGAACATCATTATGAGCTCAATGTGACTAAGGAGTTAGTCACACGATGACGTGCTACGGAACGAGTAAAGAGACTTACCGATAACGAGATTGAACAAGGTATAGGTATATCGACGATCAAATCTCGGGCAAGTTCTATATCGACAGACAAAAGGAATTGTATACAGGATTGATTGAATCCTTGACATCGTGGTTCATCCGATGAGATCATCGTGGAGCAAGTGGGAGCCACCATGGGTATCCAGACCCCGCTGATGGTTATTGGTCGGAAAGGTGTCTCGGTCATGTCTGGCTATCTCCCGAACCCGTAGGGTCTACACACTTAAGGTTCGATGACGCTAGGGTTATAGGGAATTGTTATACGAGGTTACCAAAAGTTGTTCGGAGTCCCGGATGAGATCTCGGACGTCACGAGGAGCTCCGAAATGGTCCGGAGGTAAAGATTGATATATAGGATGGATGGTTTTGGACACCGGAAATGTTTCGGGCGTCACCGGTAATGTACCGGGACCACCGGGACCACCGGAAATGGTCCCGGGGGTCTACCAGGAGGGGCCACCAGCCCCAAGAGGTAGCATGGGCCAAAAGAGCAAGGGCAACCAGCCCAAAGTGGGCTGGTGCGCCTCCCACAAGGAGGCCCAAGGCGTAGGAGGTGGAGAGAGAGGGGAACCCTAGGCGCTGGGGGTGCGTCACCCCCTCCCCCTGCCCTGGCCACCGCACCTCCCATCTGGGGGGGCTGCCGCACCACCTAGGGTGGGAACCCTAGGGGTGGCACCCCCTCCCCTACTCCTATATATAGTGGGGGTTTTGGGGCTGTTTTGCACGCAGTTTTCCATCCCCCTCGGCGCAGCCCTGCCCCCCTTCTTCCTTCTATCCCACGGTGCTTGGCGAAGCCCTGCCGGGAGACCTTGTCTCTCCATCGACACCACGCCGTCGTGCTGCAGGAGATCTTCCCCAACCTCTCCCTCCTCCTTGCTGGATCAAGGTGCGGGAGACGTCACCGGGCTGCACGTGTGTTGAACGTGGAGGTGCCGTGGTTCGGCACTAGATCGGAATCACACTGCGATCTGAATCGCCGCGAGTACGACTCCATCAACCGCGTTCTAGCAACGCTTCCGCTTAGAGATCTTCAAAGGTATGAAGATGCACTCACGCCTCTCTCGTTGCTGGTCTCTCCATAGGAAGATCTGAATATGCGTAGGATTTTTTTTGAATTTATGCTACGTTACCCAACATCACCTTCGTATGCTTTCAGATGACTAGCAATGTCTAATATGGTATGCACCATCAAAGGAGACGTGGGGTAATAAACCCTAGACAAAGTAATTATTGCATCATATAACTACTCAAGAAATGCAATTAATGTTGTAATAGCATGTAAAGTTTCATTGGTGATTAGAGGATCAACCCCATAATTTGCATTAATAAAACCATTGAATGGAACTTTGTCTCGAATAACTACCTTAAGCATCAAATATGTAGTGTTCCATCTAACAGGCATGTCTGAATTAAACTTGTGAGGAGTTGCACCTATAGAAATGCAATATTTCTTATAGTTTGAAATTAGTTAAGTTGAATGCGAAAGATAAGATATTGCAGTGTGTCGTGGGTATAAGCCTGCCAGTAGATGTGTAGGGTACGAATGAGATGGGCAGAGTCCTAGCTACGGCGAGGTTGTATGAGTTCAGGCCCCTCTACGGTGGAGGTAATAGCCCTACGTCTCAGTGCTCTTTGAGCTGGTTACCGAGTGTAATATGGAGTACAATGTTTTTCTAACCCTTTTACCAGTGGGGGAGGGCGGCTTATATAGAGTGCGCTGCCCTCCACAACGGTTCTGATTCAAGGGTGGAGTAGTGGCGATTGAATGCATGCGTTACAGGTAACGTATGCTATAAATGCTAGTTAATGCACCCGGAAACATACGGCAGTTTCCCTCCAGGGAGGTTACGACGCACCGAGTGTATCCAGTCGGTAGGTCCGGTGTCCTCCGAGTCTTAGTCTCCGACTGGATGATTCTGGGCCCGTTACCGACTGGATGATGGGGACACCTTAATACAGTCGGGCATACTTAAGGTCCTGTCCCTTGCGTGGGGTAGTCCTTGGGTAGGACCTGTAGGACAGGCCTATGACCCTACCCTAGGACTATGACCCCATCATTAGTCCCCGAATGGATTGGGGTTGAAACGTCAAAGCAGTGCTCGATGCTCAGATCCGACTGGACTAGGTTCGGCTTGGGCGTTGCTTGCCTCTATCCATTCTATCTCTCTTGGCCGATGATCCGAGTGAATGTGTTCTGCAGAACGGACTGTCGGGAACCGAGTGCCTTCGTGGCATCTTTTGACACGACCGGTCAACTGACAGCGGCGGATTTTCCGGGATCTCGAATTTCGGGTTCCGCGCGCTTAGCGGGGGCGACGTCAGCGCGCTCGAGTAGCGCCTGATCCCTCGATCCTCGCGCCTTCAACTCTTCCGCCGATATCGTCGCGGCTGGTTGGGCGGATAAGATTTCGGGCCCACTCGCCAGCGACCTAGTCGGTGTTCTATTTAACTCCGGCCGACGAGACCCTTCGGTTACGCTCGCCGAATCCTCTGCTCTCGCTTGCTCCATCTTCCTCGCCACCTCTTGCGCTCATACACCTTTCTCTTCCCATCCTTCTCAGAAGCTCGCCATCGCCGCCATGACCAAGGGCCAGACCAGCAAGATGGAGGCAAGGAAGAAGAAGGGCAAGGCGGCGGCTGCTCAGCGGCGGCAACGGCCATTGCCAGCGGGATGGATCCAGGGAGACTTTCTCCCCTCCATAGTGACGAAGGGGGACCTGCTGGAGCTGGTAGAGCACGACCAGCTTGTGCATAAATCTTGGAGGTTGCCGGCGGACGACGAGGTTGAGCCGGCGCCACGGGAGGGGGAGCGCGTCTTGCTCCTCAGCCACGTTCACCGAGGTTTCTCTCTGCCCCCCACCCTTTCTTCAAGGGCATCATGAATCATTTTGGTGCTCAACTCCATCACTTCCCTCCGAATGCTATCGTCCACCTTTCTGCCTTCATCGTTTTATGCGAATGCTTTATTGGTTGTCCTCCCCATTGGGGTTTATTCAAACACATCTTTTCCGTCCGCTCCCAAACCATAAAACGTCTTAGTCAATCGGATGACAAGACGCATCTCCTCCAACTCTGTGGGGGTTTAGGGTTTCAGAAGAAGAATCGGAGTATTTACCCTGCTCTGCAGTTGAGTGAGTCGGTTAGGAACTGGCAGTCGACGTGGTTCTACTGTCAGGACATAGCTTGTCCGAACGCGTTGTCTGGGCTGCCTCCGTTCAGTCTGGACCGCCCTGCTCCACCCAAGCAACTCGCTCTCTCGAAAGCGGAGAAGAAAGGCATCCAGCCTTTGGTTGAGGCACTCGCGGATGTTGTCAGGAGGGGAGTCACTGGGATGGACTTGTTGGAAGTCTTCATCGGTCGGCGAATCCAGCCCCTGCAAGCCCGCCACCACGCTGTGTGGCACTACGCAGGACCTGAAGACTCCACTCGGACCAACGTGGAGGGCATTCTCGAGGAGAAGGTGACCTCAAAGGTGCTCCAAATCACGGGTCCCTGTGAGAATCCCAAGGGGGCCCGCCGAGTGGCGCCTTATGGTGCGGACAAACCTCCACCGAATCAGGTGAGTAGCATTAGCCGAGTACATTGAACTGCCTTGATTTCAGCAACTCATTTATATCTCCGCGTGATGCTTAACGTTTCCGACTGCAGGCGTGGACCAACTGGTTCTCCCCCGTCTCGAGCGGGAAACTGGAGGAGGAAGATGAAGAAGGCAGCCAGGAGGGAAGCGTGGAGAGCAACGAATACATCTTCGACAACAGAGAGTCAGAGGAGGAAAACAGCGAGGAAGAGGAAAAGGATGAAGAGCCAGACTCGCCGCCTCCGCGGCCAGAGCATCGGAATAGGCGTCGGCAAGAGTCTGCCGTCCCTTCAGTTCCCCCTGTGTCGCTGAGTGCCCCGCCTGCATCGAGTGTTCGAGGTACCAAAAGAGCTAGGGACGCAGCCGTTGAACCTGCGGGCCAGTCCTCCAAGGCGCCCAAATCGAGCGGGTCCAAACCTCGGAAGGCTCTGCCGCGGATGAGGGTGGCCATCCCCGTCACCTCCATGTAAGCGAATCTAGTTTTCGGTCCTTTCTGTTGATCGAGTGAACTCTTGTTTTACAAGTAGAATGGTCTTCACTCGACAGGGTTGCCACTTCTGCGACCTCGCCGGCTCGCCAAGGGGACGAACCCATGGACGCGGACAATGTCGTTTCATCACAGCCAGGTATGTTGTGGGAGAGTCGGGTATTTTATTCCTGCAGACTGCGCCATCTTTTTCTTCTTCTGAAGCACTGTGTTATTCGACTTGTTAGGGGGGAGAGCTGACTCAACCGCGGAGCCCGTCGAAGAGCCTGTCCCTGAGGCTGCTCCTCCTGCCACCGACGCTCTACCAAACGAAGTGCCTCCGCCGACTGAACGGCGCTGACGGGTGAGGAACCTACTGGGGCGAACCTTGGGATGAACCAGGATCTCCCCCCGATTCCCGGTTCGTCAAACACCGAATTCAATATTCGGTGTGTCCCGGAGGAGGAGGTGGGAGCGGTCAAGGGGACCATGGTTCAGGCGGAGCTGATGGCCGGAGAGGCCAAGAGGGTTTATGACTCGGCTGCAGCTTTATATCAGCGGAGCTTGGAGCTGCGCGATGACATCCGAGTAAGTACCCTAGTAAGTACTTACTTTTCTTCTGTAACCCACTGGGTGTTGTCGTAGTCTGTTGTTTGCAATGGGTTCACTCCGAGTGAACCCAGTGGGTGTAGTCCTCGAGACTTATGTCGAGTGTTTGCACCGACAGTTGTCTTTATACATTTAGTCTTTATTTTTGTCGTGTCCGTAGACAAGATTTCTGAGTGCCAGTACTTACTGCAGTCGGAGCACTCTTGCGGGAAGAGTTCCCTAGAGTAAGCTGCACACAGGTGGAGTAGCTTTAGCCTCGGAGGCGTAGGTGAAAACGTGCACCTCAATAGGGCAGACCTGCTTGAGGTGCATGCCAGTGGGGTCACTCTTAGTGAACCCACTGGGTGTAGTCCCCGAGACCGCTGTCGACTGCTTGCGTCGGCAGGGGTCTGAAGAACGTAGTGTGTATTGAGAAAGTTGCTGATAACCCTTTGTTTCGTTTTGTAGAAAACTTGTGAGATGGGAACTTCTTATGAAGCCCTTAGAGCGGAGAGGAATCAATATGCTGGTGAACTCGAAGCTGCAATGCTTGCCATGGCTGGTATGAAGGACGCGCTGGAAGTTCGAGAGAAATCCTTGGAGGAGGCGCTGGAGGCAAACAGGGCGTTGGTGGCGGAGGTGGAGAGGCTGAAGAAACAGAGGACCGAAGTGTACGATCAAATGACTGCTTGGAACAAACGATGGACAGCTCAGGAGAAGTATGTGAACGACTGGGCTGTCTAGATGATGAGTCGTCTGGCTGGTAAGTCTGATGATTTGTCGAGTGGTTGTATCTTGTGACGAACACTCGGTTTGTAATTTCTATTTGCTCGTTTGTTGCAGATTTTTGTGGTGACGCCGAAGCTGAAGTGGCGGCCGTGGAACGATCCATGAAGGACAATGTACCACTCAGCGAGGACGCCAACCGGAATCTACTTCGTGCTTATATCCGCGTAGGCAAAGTGGGTCCGTTCATCAACCGACTGAGAGAAATCTTCGGCCGCATTGAGAAGGAGCTTTGGTCGGAAGAGGAGTCGCGGGAGAAGATGGAGACTCTGTTGGGGCGACTGGGGGAGATTCCGGCCCGAGTGCAATCTTGGAAGAAATCGGCAGCGCGTTGCGGTGATGATGTGGCGCTGTCCTTGGTCTGAGTCCATTGCAAAGAAGTGCGGGAAGATAAGCTGAAAGCCTGGAAAGTTGCCAACACGAAGAAGCTTCAATTCGAAGACTTCATGGAGACATTCCTGGAGACTGCGACCCGCATTGCTGATGGAATCGACCTGGATACCTTTGTGGAACCCTCCAGTCCTGACGCGGGCCCAGCTGAGTCATGATCGAACTTTATCCTCGGTATGCCGAGTGTTTGCCTGTAAGATATTCTGGCCACTTCTGTTGGCCGTCATACTTTTAAATCGGTGTGGGTAAGCTTGATCCGCACCGAGTCTGTTATCGTTTCTAGATTGCTGATGTCACAACGAAAACAATTATTCTTTTGCTTGAATGCTGTTTGGAGTTGAACACTTAACGTGTACTCGTAGAATATTAGGACTTAGGTGATTCTTGATCAGAACGCAGACTCCGAGTGGAACATATAGGGTACACTCGGAGGAAGGTATTACTTAGGCGAATCGGGATCGCAGCTAAGTCTCCGAGTGCGACGTATAGTGCACATTCGGAGGAGCGATTAGTACTTAGGCGATGCAGGATCGCAGCTAAGTCCTCGAGTGTGACGTGAAGTGCACACTCGAAGGAAGATTAGTACTTAGGTGATGCAGGATCGCAGCTAAGTCCCTGAGTGTGATGTGAAATGCACACTCGGAGAAGTTAATACTTAGGCAATGCAGGATCGCAGCTAAGTCCCCGAGTGCGACGTGAAGTGCACACTCGGAAGAAGATAATACTTGGGCGATGCAGGATCGCAGCTAAGTCCCCGAGTGCGACGTGAAGTGCACACTCGGAAGAAGATTATTACTTAGGCGATGCAGGACCGCAGGTAAGTCCCCGAGTGCGACGTGAAGTGCACACTCGGAAGAAGTTAATACTTAGGCGATGCAGAATCGCAGCTAAGTTCCCGAGTGAAACGTATAGGGCACACTCGGAGGAAGTTAATACTTAGGCGATGCAGAATCGCAGCTCAGTCCCCGAGTGTGACGTGAATTGCACACTCGGAGGAAGGTGTTACTTAGGCGATGCAGGATCGCAGCTAAGTCCCCGAGTGCGACGTGAAGTGCACACTCGGAAGAAGATTATTACTTAGGCGATGCAGGACCGCAACTAAGTCCCCGAGTGAAACGTATAGGGCACACTCGGAGGAAGTTAATACTTAGGCGATGCAGAATCGCAGCTAAGTCCCCAAGTGTGACGTGAAGTGCACACTCAGAGGAAGGTGTTACTTAGGCGATGCAGGATCGCGGCTAAGTCCTTGAGTGTGACGTGAAGTGCACACTCGAAGGAAGATTAGTACTTAAGTGATGCAGGATCGCAGCTAAGTCCCTGAGTGTGATGTGAAATGCACACTCGGAGAAGTTAATACTTAGGCGATGCAGGATCGCAGCTAAGTCCCCGAGTGCGACGTGAAGTGCACACTCGGAAGAAGATAATACTTGGGCGATGCAGGATCGCAGCTAAGTCCCCGAGTGCTACGTGAAGTGCACACTCGGAAGAAGATTATTACTTAGGCGATGCAGGACCGCAGCTAAGTCCCCGAGTGCGACGTGAAGTGCACACTCGGAAGAAGTTAATACTTAGGCGATGCAGAATCGCAGCTAAGTCCCCGAGTGAAACGTATAGGGCACACTCGGAGGAAGTTAATACTTAGGCGATGCAGAATCGCAGCTAAGTCCCCGAGTGTGACGTGAATTGCAGACTCGGAGGAAGGTGTTACTTAGGCGATGCAGGATCGCAGCTAAGTCCCCGAGTGCGACGTGAAGTGCACACTCGGAAGAAGATTATTACTTAGGCGATGCAGGACCGCAGCTAAGTCCCCGAGTGCGACGTGAAGTGCACACTCGGAAGAAGTTAATACTTAGGCGATGCAGAATCGCAGCTAAGTCCCCGAGTGAAACGTATAGGGCACACTCGGAGGAAGTTAATACTTAGGCGATGCAGAATCGCAGCTAAGTCCCCGAGTGTGACGTGAAGTGCACACTCGGAGGAAGGTGTTACTTAGGCGATGCAGGATCGCAGCTAAGTCCCCGAGGGTGACGTAAAGTGCACACTCGGAGGAAGTTAATACTTAGGCGATGCATGATCGCAGCTAAGTCCCCGAGTGCGACGTATAGTGCACACTCGGAGAAGTTAATACTTAGGCGATGCAGGATCGCAGCTAAGTCCTCGAGTGTGACGTGAAGTGCACACTCGAAGGAAGATTAATACTTAGGCGATGCGTGATCGCAGCTAAGTCCCCGAGTGTGACGTAAAGTGCACACCCGAAGGTAGGTGTTACTTAGGCGATTCGGGATCGTAGCTAAGTTTTTTTTTTGTGTGTGACCGTAGTCAACCACGGAAGAACTCTGAATCTGCAAAAGGAATTGAAACTGCTATATATTATTTCTCCAAAACTTGTTCGTTACACTGCTTCAGTCGGCGATCACGTATAGAAACGCTTGAGGAGGTCTCCGTTCCACGCGCGGGGTTCGTCGGTCTCCTTCTGAATGTTGTAGAGTCTGTATGCCCCATTGTTTAGCACCTTTGAAATGATGAAAGGACCTTCCCAGGCCGGAGACAACTTGTGTGGTCTTTGTTGATCCACTCGGAGCACCAAATCGCCAGCCTGGAACGTGCGGCTTCTGACATGTCGTGCATGAAAACGTCGCAGATCTTGCTGATAAATTGTTGAGCGAGTAAGTGCCATCTCGCGCTCCTCCTCTAGAAGATCGACTCCATCTTGCCTTGCTTGTTCTGCTTCGGCTTCAGAGAAGAGTTCGACTCGCGGGGCATTGTGAAGCAGGTCACTCGGAAGGACCGCTTCTGCTCCATAGACGAGGAAGAACGGTGATCGCCTTGTTGATCTGTTCGGAGTGGTGCGGAGGCCCGAAAGTACTGAGGGTAACTCGATTACCCATGCACCAGCAGCATGTCCTATCTCTCGCAAGAGCCGAGGCTTCAAACCTTGAAGGATAAGTCCATTTGCACGCTCAGCTTGTCCATTGGATTGCGGATGTGCTACGGAAGCAAAATCCACTCGGATACCTTGACTCGCGCAGAAACCTTTGAATCTGTCCGAGTCGAAGTTTGTCCCATTGTCCGTGATTATGCTGCGAGGCACTCCGAATCTGGAGATGATGTCTCTGACAAACTTCACGGCCGTGGAGGCATCGAGTTTCTTGATGGGCTTGGCTTCTATCCACTTTGTAAACTTGTCGACTGCCACCAACAGATGTGTGTAGGCTCCTTGGCCTGTCTTGAATGGTCCGACTGTGTCTAATCCCCAAACTGCAAACGGCCACACAATTGGGATTGTCTTTAGAGCAGGTGTTGGCTTGTGGGACTTGTTGGAGTAGAACTGACAGCCTTCGCATCGATCGACCATAGCTTTGGCCATTTCGTTAGCCTGCAGCCAGAAGAATCCAGCCCTGAACGCCTTGGCGACGATTGCTCTTAAAGAAGCATGATGGCCGCAGGTTCCCGAGTGGATATCCTCTAGGATCAACTGCCCTTCCTCTGGGGAAATGCAACGTTGGAGAACGCCTGAAACACTCTCCTTATACAGTTGACCGTCAATGGCAGTGAATGCCTTCGACCTGCGAACTATATGTCGGGCTTGGACTTCATCTTCTGGAAGTTCGTGCCTTAGGATATATGCCATAATCGGCACAGTCCAATCGGGAATGATTACCAGAATCTCTGTGACCAGATCAACCATAGCAGGCACATCGACTTCAGTCGGGTCTGTTGCACTCTTGGGTTGTACTGGCTCTTCTGTGAAGGGATCTTCTTTGACTGAAGGAAGATGGAGGTGCTCGAGGCAGACATCACTCGGGACGGGTCTCCGAGTGGATCCGAGCTTCGCCAACTCGTCCGCCGCTTGGTTCTTCAGTCTTGGAACATGATGAAGTTCTAGACCTTCAAACTTCTTCTCCAGCTTCCTGACTGCATTGCAGTAGGTTTTCATAGTGGGGTTCCTTACGTCCCACTCTTTCATCACTTGGTTGACCACCAAGTCTGAATCGCCGTAGACCATCAGGCGACGGACGCCGAGTGAGATGGCCATGCGCAATCCGTAGAGAAGAGCTTCATACTCTGCCTCATTGTTAGAGGAATCAAAGTGTATCTGAAGCACATACTTGAGCTTGTCACCCCTTGGTGATACGATCACAACGCCAGCGCCGGATCCATTCAACATCTTAGACCCATCGAAGAACATTGTCCAATGAGCCGAGTAGATGTGAGTCGGTTGCTGTTGTTCTACCCATTCTGCTATAAAGTTAGCCAGGGCTTGAGACTTAATAGCTTTCTTGGCCTCGAACTTGATGTCACAGTACAGCATCTCCATCGCCCACTTCGCCACTCGGCCTGACGCGTCTCGATTGGGGATAATTTCCGACAAAGGAGAATCAGAAACGACAGATACCGAGTGGTCTTGGAAATAATGGGCAACCTTCTTCGCAGTCAAATAGATCCCATAGATAAGCTTTTGATAATGGGGATACCTCTGCTTGGAAGGTGTCAGGACTTCGGAGACGTAGTACACTGGCCGCTGAACTTTGTATGCTTTGCCTTCTTCTTCTCGCTCGACTGTAAGAATAGTACTGACGACTTGATTTGTAGCCGCGATATACAGAAGAAGGGGCTCTTTACTGAGCGGAGCAGTAAGAAACGGCTGGGTGGAAAGTAGGACTTTGAGGTCGTCGAACGCGACTTGGGCTTCGTCTGTCCACTCGAAGGTATCTGATTTCTTCATGAGTCGGTACAGAGGAAGTGCTTTTTCGCCGAGTCAACTGATGAACCTGCTCAAAGCTGCTAAGCAACCTGTGAGTCGTTGAACATCGTGTATTCTGACCGGCCTCTCCATTTGGACGATGGTCCCGATCTTTTCGGGGTTAACATCGATCCCTCGTTCGGAAACGAAGAAACCGAGTAACTTTCCGCTAGGAACACCGAATGAACACTTGGCAGGATTTAGCTTGATATCATACCTACGAAGGTTGGCGAATGTTTCTGCCAAGTCAGTCAGCAGGTCGGAACCTTTGCGGGACTTGACTACGATATCATCCATGTATGTCTCCACATTGCGACCGATCTGGTCGAGGAGACATTTTTGGATCATGCGCATAAAGGTAGCTCCTGCATTCTTCAGACCGAAAGGCATGGTGATGTAGCAGAAGCACCCAAACGGGGTGATGAAAGCTGTTTTCAACTCATCGGGACCATACAGACGGATCTGATGATAACCCGAGTAGGCATCAAGAAATGATAAACGCTCGCACCCCGCAGTCGAATCGACAATTTGATCTATGCGGGGGAGCGGAAAATGGTCTTTCGGGCAGACCTTATTGAGGTGCTTGAAGTCAATGCACATTCGGAGTGACTTGTCCTTGTTGGGCACCATGACTACATTGGCGAGCCACTCGGAGTGGTGAACCTCGCGAATGAATCTGGCAGCTAGCAGCTTAGCCACCTCTTCTCCGATTGCCTTCCTTTTGTGGGCGACCGACCGTCGCAGGCGCTCTCGGACGGGCCGAGCAGCGGGATCCACATGCAGTCGGTGCTCAGCCAACTCCCTAGGTACACCCGGCATGTCAGATGGCTTCCATGCAAAGATGTCCCAGTTCTCACGGAGGAATTGGGTGAGCTCAGCTTCCTATTTGGGATCCAGGGTGGTGGAGATGTTTGTCGGGGCGGTAGACTCGTCGGTCGGGTGGATGCTGACCTTCTTAGTCTCTCCTGCCGACTGGAACGCGGACTCAGAAGCTGGCTTCTTCGAGCGCATCAAGTCGGCAGGGTTGACTGTCTTCTTGTACTCTTCAAGCTCGAGTACAGCCATCTGCTGGTCGGCGATCCTCGACCCCTCCTGCAGACACTCCTCGGCTCGCTGGCGGTTGCCGGTGATGGTGATAACGCTTTTTGGACCCGACATCTTCAGCTTCAAGTACACATAGCACGGGCGTGCCATGAAACTCACGTACGCCGGGCGGCCCAGAATTGCATGGTAAGCACTCTGGAAATCCACCACCTCGAATATGAGCTTCTCCTTGCAAAAGTTCTTGTCGGAGCCGAAGATGACCTCCAATGCAATCTGGCCGAGTGACTTGGCCTTCCGCCCTGGGACGACTCCGTGGAACTGCATATTGCTCTCGCTGAGTCTGGACATCGGAATGCCCATCCCCTTGAGAGTGTCGGCGTACATAATATTCAATCTGCCGTCGCCGTCCATTAGGACTTTGCGCAGTCGGACTCCTTCCACCACCGGGTCGACGACCAGAGCCTGCCTTCCTGGGGTGGGGACATGTGTTGGATGATCCGACTGATCGAAGGTAATCGCAGTCTGAGACCATTTGAGAAACTTGGGGGCAGTCGGAACGGCCATGTTGACTTCTCTGTTTACTAGCTTCAGTCGACTCTTGCTTTCGACGTCAGCAAAGATCATGAGGGTTGCATGGACTTGGGGGAACGGATCCTCCCTGTCCTCCTCATCCTGTTCAGGATTCTTCTCACTCGGCCGCCCTTCGCTGAAACCCTGGATCAGGAGACGACACTGTCGAGTGGTGTGCTTTGCGTATATGGGGTTACCTTCCTCATCCATCTTCATATGGATTGGACAAGGCTGGTCCAGGATGGGATTGTTGAAAGGCTTTTTCTTGGGGTGAACTGCGCTTTCCCTTTGCCCTTGAATTTGGCGCTGGTTACAGCTGCAGCTTCTGCTTGCGGTGTGGGCGGAACCTTCGGTTTCTGCTTCCGAGTGTTACCTCCGTCGGCATCGCCGAATGTCTTGTGTTTACCGCTCCGGATGCGGTCCTCTTCTTCGCCATTTGCATAGCGAGTTGCTATCTCCATCATCTTGCTCATGGAGATGTCGCCGGTTCGACCAAACTTCAAGTACAGTTCCCTGTACCGCACGCCTGCCTTGAAGGCGCAGACTGCTTGATGCTCGGTGACGTTCTCCACCGTGTGGTAAAGAGTCGTCCATCGCTGGATGAAGTCGCGCAAGGGCTCATTCGGCTTCTGGACACAGTGCTGAAGCTCCACAAGACCTGCAGGGCGCTTGCACGTTCCTTCGAAGGTTCTGATAAACACTCGGGCTAGATCTGCCCAACTGTAAATGCTTGAGGGGGCCAACTGGTTCAGCCAAGCTCGGGCCGAGCCGTCCAACATCAGAGGGAGGTGCTTCATAGCGACATGGTCGTCTCCTCCTCCGATCTGGACCGCCACTCGGTAGTCGTCTAGCCATGTTTCGGGCTTGGACTCTCCTGAGAATTTACCGATTACCGCAGCCAATCGGAAGTTGGGCGGGATATCAGCCGAGCGGATGGCTCGACTAAAACACTCGGGGCCAGATACGATGGCCCTGCTTCCACTCGGACGGTCCATATCGCGGCCATCGCGGTGGGCTCGACCCCTGTCAACTCTTCGCTGGGCGATTCGGCCCCTTGCGTCGGGTCTTGGGTCGTAGGTGTCGCCGACTGAATGCCGATCATCATGATGCCGGGACCCGTAGGGCCCACCCCGCGGAGGGGTGCGTGAGCGACGACGATACTGATGAGATCCAGGGCTGTGAACCGATCTATGCGTGTTTGCATGGACGGAACTATTGCGGATCCGATTGTGCGACTGGGAGACTGCCGAATTCTGCTGCTGCGCCGTGCGCAACAGGGCTCGGATTTGTTCGATTCCCCTTCCTGCCTCTGAATCAGTCGGCTGGAGGGAATCGACAATCTGGGCAGCCGCGGCCAGGTTGAGGAGAGGTGTGCGGAACACCTCCACGTTGCTCTGCCGAGTGTGTCGGCTGGCAGAACGACGAGGCGGACGACGCGCACCAGATGCTTCGCCAACTTCACCTTGGTCTGCTTGACGAGGATCTTCATGGGAGTTGGCCATGTGCACTTCTACTGCAGGCCCACGACCCACGTACTCGGTAGGAAGCTCAGTCGGAACCGAGTCCGAGCACTGGGAGCGTGGGGCGACTACAACAGACTCCAGGACTGCCATCTGAGAGGACGCGAACTGGCGCGCTCGGGCATGCTGCACCCAACGTTGTAGACGCGGACTGCGCGATCGCCTGCTGCGGCGCGTGACGAAGGTGCAAGCCGGCAATGGAGCCGATTGTTGGAGAAGAAGAACGCCGCGAGAGCCAGCGCGGAAGTGCGTGGCCCCGCGACGGGGAAGCGCCTCGACGTCGAGAGGTGCATCCCGAAGCCACGCCGAATCGTCGACGACGAAGGAGAGAGCGCCGAAGAGGATCTGGTGACCCATGCTCGAACCTCCACCGGACAACATGACGAAAGGAAGAAGTAGCAAACTCGCCGGAAGTCGCTTAGACGCCTGCCCCAAGGTGGGCGCCAACTGTCGTGGGTATAAGCCTGACAGTAGATGTGTAGGGTACAAATGAGATGGGCAGAGTCCTAGCTACGGCGAGGTTGTATGAGTTCAGGCCCCTCTACGGTGGAGGTAATAGCCCTACGTCTCAGTGCTCTTTGAGCTGGTTACCGAGTGTAATATGGAGTACAATGTTTTTCTAACCCTTTTACCAGTGGGGGAGGGCGGCTTATATAGAGTGCGCTGCCCTCCACAACGGTTCTGATTCAAGGGTGGAGTAGTGGCGATTGAATGCATGCGTTACAGGTAACGTATGCTATAAATGCTAGTTAATGCACCCGGAAACGTACGGCAGTTTCCCTCCAGGGAGGTTACGACGCACCGAGTATATCCAGTCGGTAGGTCCGGTGTCCTCCGAGTCTTAGTCTCCGACTAGATGATTCTGGGCCCGTTACCGACTGGATGATGGGGACACCTTAATACAGTCGGGCATACTTAAGGTCCTGTCCCTTGCGTGGGGTAGTCCTTGGGTAGGACCTGTAGGACAGGCCTATGACCCTACCCTAGGACTATGACCCTATCACAGTGCGTATGCATTCAACGTGTGGTTCACATAAATTTAAAGCACCTTTAGCAATAATATTAATGATATGGCAAGCACAACGTTGATGCTTAAGGATGTAACATATACGGAGAATATAGGAATCAGGGTGTTCATTGCACTCGTGTTTGCTAAAGCATTATCCAAAGTTATTGCAAAAACTTTGTCGGCAAGACCAAAATCATTCACAACTTTGAGGACAACTTTAGCAATGTCTGGACCACTATGTGCTACATCTATTAATTCAAATCACATGACTCTTTTTTGTAGATGCCATTGTTTGTTAACATAATGAGCTACCCCACTAATATAGTCTTGCTTTGTCCGACTAGTCCATATATCATATGTTAACGACACTAAAAAAGTGCACGTAGAAAATTCATCTTTTATTTTATCTTTTCCTAGAAACTCGTCTATAATTAGGATTATTACAAGTTTCAATATATACTATGAAACCGTCAGATTCACCAAAGCCTAGTGGTAAATCATTCAAAGCAATAAGACGACATAAACCTTCTCGCTTAACACAAGGATCATAGAAGAAATTGCTTCCCATACCGTCAGCGTTGAACGTGAGGTGAGTTTGCACGGCCGAGCTCGACGCGCTCGTTGCATCCACCTTGCTATGGGCATCCAAATGCCTCTTCGGGTGCCCGGTTCCTCCGTTGGCTTCTCCGGTTAGCTCCTTCTGGCACCTTTTTCACCTTGCCGTAACCTTTCGGACACCGGCCACCATGGATATTTCTTCATCGAAATATTCCCATACCACATAGGTTCTACGACAAACTCTTTGCCTCTCACCATGTTGGTGGAGGAACCCGTCCCACTAATAGAATTGGTGTGACCTTGACCTTCGGGTTCGGTACCGATAATGGGTTCAAGAGAGGGATGATCGGTATAAAGTTGTTGCATGGGTGGGGGTATGGTAGTGGAATTGAAGCTCAGAGAGAAGAGGTTATAGTCCAAACCATCAAGACCGAAATCGGCGAGTGGGCACCTAGTATAGTCATTGTTGTCCATGTTTGAGTGTGAGAAATGTGTAGGCTAGGCAGCCCTATTTATAGAAAAAAATAAAATTTCCGGAAAAATTTGTTGGAAATATGCCCTAGAGGCAATAATAAAGTGGTTTTTATTATATTTCCTAGTTCATGATAACTGTCTATTGTTCATGCTATAATTGTATTAACTAGAAACCATAATACATGTGTGAATACATAGATCACAATGTGTCCCTACTGAGCCTCTAGTTGCCTAGCTCGTTGATCAATAGATGATCATGGTTTCTTGATCATGGACATTGGATGTCATTGATGACGGGATCACATCATTGGGGAATGATGTGATGGACAAGACCCAATCCTAAGCATGACACTAGATCGTGTTGTTCGTCTGCTAAAGCTTTTCTAATGTCAAATATCATTTCCTTAGACCATGAGATTATGCAACTCCCGGATACCGTAGGAGTGCTTTGGGTGTACCAAACATCACAACGTAACTGGGTGATTATAAATGTGCACTACGGGTATCTCCAAAAGTGTATGTTGGGTTATACGAATCGAGATTGGGATTTGTCACTCCGTGTGACGGAGAGGTATCTCTGGGCCCACTCGGCAATCCATCATCATGTTGAGCTCAGTGTGACTAAAGAGTTAGCCACGAGATGATGTGTTACATAACAAGTAAAGAGACTTGCCGGTAAAGAGATTGAACAAGGTATAGGGATACCGACGATCGAATCTCGGGCAATTATCATACCGGTAGACAAAGGGAATTGCATACGGGATTGATTGAATCCTTGACATCGTGGTTCATCCGATGATATCATCATGGAACATGTGGGAACCAACATGAATATCGAGACCCCGCTATTGGTTTGGCCAGAGAGATGTCTCGATCACGTCCGCATGTCTCCCGGTCTACACACTTAAGGTTCGATGACGCTAGAGTTGTAAAGGGAATAGTATGTGGTTACCGAAGGTTGTTCGAAGTCCCAGATGAGATCCTGGACGTCACGAGGAGCTCTCTCTCTCTCTCTATATATATATATGTAGGAAGTCCTGTTTTGGTCACTGGAAAAGTTTTGGGTTCATCGGTAGCGTACCGGGAGTGCCGGGAGGGTGCCGGAGGACCCCCGGGAGGGGTGTGACGACCAAAGCGGTGCATGGGCTGTTAGAGGAGGTGGACCAACCCTTATTGGGCTGGCCAAGGTCTTCCCTAAAGGCCTATGTGCATAGGGATAAAAGAAATATGGCAAGGAAGCTTAAAAGGAAAGGAGAAAGAGTCCTACCAAGGGAGTCCACCTCCCTAGTGGGAGGAGGACTCGTCCCTAGCTTCGGCCGAAGATCCTTCTTCTTGGAGGAGGGGCCAAGGCAGACTCCCTCTCCCTTCTCCTATATATAGTGGAGGGTTTTGGCCTTTTGGAGACACATACAATTGATCTCTCCATGGCACAATGATGGCTGATGTGTATCCCTTCTAACAGCACCAGAAATAGTTGTGTCGACGGCACCAGGAATCCTTCAGCTGCGGCTACGCCTTAAGGGACTTCCTAGGCAAGTATGCAAATGATTTCCCCCGTGGCCTTGGAGCCTTGCTTTGGTGTTCCGTCGAAGCGGAAAGGGTGATGTAGCACAGCGACGGCAAGTATTTCCCTCAGTTTGAGAACCAAGGTATCAATCCGGCGGAAGAGTATCTCAAGATCCTGCACAAACACAAAATCTTGCACCCAACGCTATGAAGTGGTTGTCAATCCCTTATAGGTTGTTTGCCAAGTGAGAACTGAAAGCAACAAAGTAACAAAGCAAAGTAAAAGCGGAGTTGTAAACGATGGATGTGAATAGACCCGGGGGCCGTAGTGTTTACTAGTGGCTTCTCTCATGAAAGCAAGTAGACGGTGGGTGAACAAATTACTGTCGAGCAATTGATAGAACTGTGCAGAGTCGTGACGATATCTATGCAATGATTATTTCTATAGGCATCACGTCCGAAACAAGTAGACCGATACTTCCTGCATCTACTACTATTACTCCACATGTCGACCGCTATCCATCATGCATCTAGTGTATTAAGTCCATAAGAATAGAGTAACGCCTTAAGCAAGATGACATGATGTAGAGGGATAATCTCAAACCAATGATAAAAACCCCATCTTTTTACCCTTGATGGCAACTGCTTGATGTGTGCCTTGCTGCCCCTACTGTCACTGGGAAAGGTCACCACATGGCAGAACCCAAAACCAAGCACTTCTCCCATTGCAAGAATCATAGATCTAGTTGGCCAAGCAAAACCCAAGACTCGGAGAGACTTACAAGGATATCAAATCATGCATATAAGAAATCAACAAAGACTCAAATATATATCATAGATAATCTGTTCACAAGTCCACAATTCATCGGATCTCAACAAACACACCGCCAAAGAAGATTCCATCGGATAGATCTCCATGAAGATCATGGAAAACTTTGTATTGAAGATCTAAGAGAGAGAAGAGGCCATCTAGTTACTAACTACGGACCCGTAGGTCTGAAGTGAACTACTCACGAGTCATTGGAGGGGCGATGATGATGATGAAGAAGCCCTCCAACTCCAAAGTCCCCTCCGACAGGGTGCCGGGAAGGTTCTCCACATGAGATCTCGCGGAAACGGAAGCTTGCGGCGGCGGAAAAGTATTTTTGAGGCTCCCTTGATTTTTTGCGGAATATTTGGGAATATATAGGTGCAAGACCTAGGTCATGGGGCGTCCAGGGAGGCCACAAGCCTGCCCACCGCCACCTCCCCCCTGGTGGCGGAGTGGGGGCTTGTGGGCTCTCTGGAGCCCACCTGGCTTGGCCCAAAAGCCCCGTGGATGTAACATCCCAAAATTATAAATTTTGGAATGTTAATATAATTATTAGATTGATTGTTTGTTTGTTTGTTTGAGTGCTTGAAACTTGAGTGGAATTTGAAACTTCTCAAAAAAATGAGAGGGAATAAAATGACTTTCCCAAAATTTTCTATTTTGAATCCCTTTTCAATTTTGAGTTTGAATATTTTCAAAACCCTTTGATTAAAAAAAAATCAAACGAGAGGAGGAAAATGACACTCCAAAATCGCAGACAATGTCTTGATTCAAATTTTAAGTATTTGCAATTTATTTGAAATTCAAATTCCTTTTCATTTTAAAATTATTGCAAAAAAATATTTTTTTTAAAAAAGTATTTTTTTGGTTTTGAAAATATGTTCATGTTTTAGAAAATTTTGTTCTGAAAATTTTGATATATAATATGCCTATATAAATTGTTCTTTCTTTTTCATTTATACATTTTTTCTTTGTTAAAAAAAAAATTGTTCGTTCGCAAAAAAAAAAAACAAATTTGAAAAAAAAAACACATGATCCAACCAGCACGTGTGCGTGCGTCGTGTGCGCGGCCGGCCGATTCCTTTGGGCCATGAGGCACCTTTTTACTTCTTTTTCTAGTTTCCCTACATTACGTATATATTTAGTCCCACATCGCCTACCTATGGATCATTAGACCTTCTTCCCACCTATAAATATAGACCCATAAGAGCATTCAAAAATCATCTATTTCGGGTTAAATCAATCTTTTGGTTTAACTAGATTTATTAAATAAAAATATTTTTTCTTCTCTTCGGCGGGATTTCTCGAAGTCGTCTCCTCATTGGAATTAATTCTTACTCTGCATTCTAAAGGTATTTCTCTTCGTATTTTTTTATACTCCCGTAGTTTATTATTTCTAGACTAGCATTCCTACACTAGTATACGGTAGAGTAATTAGATATATTATTTAGTCTTCGTATTTACACATTAGTACTAGAATTCTTTTAGACATAGCACTTTTCTTCCGTAAAACAGCTTGACCCTGATTTTTCAAATAGCCATAACTTTTTACTCGTTTATCCGAATTAGATGAAACCAACGCCTAGAGTTTCGACTTGATCCCACCTATCCGATGAACCTATCATATCAACTTTTTTTGAAATTTTCAAATTTCGAAATTTGTTCATATTCATATTCAAACTTCTTTTGATCATATCTTTTTATCCGTAGCTCCGTTTTAGATGAATTCAATTACGTCGGATTCGTATCAAAGTAATCTTTCCGTTTGTATCATCAGTTTTAACTTTTCAATTTATAATTTTGATCAAATCATATTTATCTATTAGTGCCCAAAAGTGTTCACATCGTTTTAAGCCAATTCAATGTTATATTGACGTATTTGTATCTTTTGATCCGCTATTTCAAATCTAGTAATTCTTTTTTCTACACGCTCATATTGATCTCCTATATCCAGTACATCATTAGTTTCGACCTTTGAACCTTACAAATTTGAGCGATTCAAATTTGTATTCGAACATTCATTTGATCTTATCTTGCAAATCGTACCACCTTTTCAATTGATTCCTTTTACCCCTAAACACTCATGTCATATATTTTTGTACGTAACCATCGTACTTCAGTTCAACTTCTCTTGACCTTTTGAATGCAAATTCAATTCATACTTCAATTCACTATAACTTGCGTTGTAGTGCTCCATTTCAAGAAATTCTTTCTACAAATAAATTCGTATGCCTTATACTATTTGTCAAATAACATTCATGTTGTTCTCCCAATATTTTTGATCATCTCCCATAGTGTATGCAAGTCGAGCTTATATAGCAATAGTTCATCGTCCATTACCTCTTTTGATCTCATTCATGCACCTTCACTTTACAACACACTTAGGACCTTTTTATTAAACCTTAGTACGTTGTTATTTTGTACCAAGACATGCTTTGTTCTTATGTTCTCTTGGTTCTTCCTTTTGGCATGAATGTTTATTGAATGCTATTTGTTTACGATAGATTGCCCGGAGTGTGGCGAGTAGAATTATCAGGATTATGAGAGCGACTATCTTCATCAAGTAATACCAGGCAAGTCATTTGATCATGTATCACCTATGTTTTATGCATCGTAGTTCAACCATCCTATGCCCAATTGCATGCTGATTAGGTACTTGGAAATTATGGTTACATATTGTAGTATCATGTGGTAGGCACCCAACAACCCCGATACTTGGCCCCGGGACGACAAAGTTCATATTGCTATGCTTGAGTAGACGGGATTTCGGTTGAGTGCATAACACGAGTGATGCGAGGTTGATTAAATAATCAAGACCGGTTAATACAAGATTTTCAAGACCTCGGACGCAATGCAACTCTGGGTGAAGGACGGTTGATCGGCTCCCTGGAGAACCCAGTGGATGACCCGGGATGCTGGAGAGGCCATGACATCCTGCGGAAAGCTTCACCCAGGCTCAAAGAGACGGACGAATATTTTCAAGGCCCAAGGCTTACCTGCACAGCCACAAGTCATTATGGGCTCTGGCTTGGTTGGACAACGCGGCGACTCTGGACAGGCGGTGCTAGCAGATGTAGAAGAATGGTAGGATTGGATGGGCACCGACAGGGATTCAGAGGGACCGGTTGAAAGACCATGTTTTGATCATCCAGTCTTCAAACCCCCTGAAGTGCGAGGACATACACGGAGGCGATCAAATCTTGTGGGGAACGTGTGCAAAACTCTGCAGAGTACTCAAACCTAATCGATTAGCCGTGTCCACGGTCATGGACAACTTGCGCCAAAGGAACTGAAGTTATCTGGATTTCTCAACACCATTATGTATATTTGATGAGGGTAATATTGATAACTCGGGTATGAGAACTGGTTGGCGGAACCATCTCGTTAACAACCAACAATGTAGTAACATTTTGCTTTTAGCCCTCTCTTGATGTAGGATAAAACTTGCTTTTTCGCTAAAAACTTATAGCCCCACCTGCCATATATGCATATAGTATAGATGATTACTTTTCACCCCTCTCTTATGTGACTTGCCGGCATATTCAATATGCTGACCTACATGGCTGCAACGTCTTATGTTGCAGATATTTTTCTTCGACGAGTAAGACTACGATTCAGGGTTACAGTCTACACTCAACTTGCCGTTGGTGTTTATTGGGACTCCACTCCCTTGACCGCTTCCGCTGAGATAATTAAGGTATATATCAGTTTTACACTATTTACATGTGATTGCACTTTGATATATACATTGATGTACTGTGTGTGCCAGCATACTGATCCAGGGATGGCACAGAAACACAGAGGCTTGACTCGTTTTGAGTCGGGTCGCTACAGTGGACTTCTTCCGTTCGGGAAAAAATCATTTCGGGGTTTTTTCTTCCGTTTGGAATCCGTTCCAAAATCAGATCTGAAAAGAGTCAAAAACACGGAAAAAACAGGAACTGGCACTTGGCACTGAATTAATAAGTTAGTCCCAAAAAGATATAAAAAGGTACATAAAACATACAAAGAAGGCAAGATAATAACGTGAAACCATCAAAAATTATAGATACGTTTGAGACGTATCAAGCATCCCCAAGCTTAACTCCTGCTCGTCCTCGAGTAGGGAAGTGATAAGAATGAATTTTTGATGCTTTCATGCTACCTAGCATAGGTGTCTTTTGTAATTCCTCTTATGTGACGTGAATGTTCAGATCCATTGGATTCAGAAAAATAGTTTGCTATTGACGTGGAAACAATAATAATTCAAGCAAACTAGCAAAGTGATCATGAACTTTCAAAATAACAAGGCCAAAAGAAAGTTATCCCTACAAAAGCATATAGTATGGCTATGCTCTATCATCATTGCACAACGAGTTTAAATCATGCACAACCCCAGTATTGGCCAAGTAATTGTTTCACACCTTTACTTTCTCAAACATTTTCAACCTTCACGCAATATATGAGCGTGAGCCATGGTTATAACACTATAGATGGCGTGGAATGTGGTGGAGGTTGCAAGACAAAAAGGAGAAGATAGTCACATTAACTAGGCATATCAATGAGCCGTGGAGATGCTCATCAATAGATATCAATGTGAATGAGTAGGGATTGCCATACAAATGATGCACTAGAGCTACAAGTATGTGAAAGCTCTTAAAGAAAACTAGTGGGTGTGCATCCAACTTGCTTGCTCACGAAGAACTAAGGCAATTTTGAGGAAGCCTATCATTGGAATATAAAAGCCAAGTTATATAATGAGAATTTCCCACTAGCTATATGGTGGTGGCTAAACGAGAGACTCTCAATCATGAAGATCATGGTGCTCAATATGCACAAGTGTGGAAAAAGTGGTAGCATTGTCCCTTCTCTCTTTTTCTCTTTTTTTTGGTGGGTTCTTTGGCCTCTTTTTTTATGGGATTCTTTGGCCTCTTTTATTTCCTCACATGGGACAATGCTCCAATAATGATGATCATCACACTTTCAACTCAAAACTTATGACTCTATATGGAATGCCTTCGGTAGTGTACCGTGGCAAAGATCTAGCATGACATAGACATCAATGGAAATATCATGCTAGCTATCTTACGATCATGCAAAGGCAATGTAGACGTGGTGGCACATATCATGGTGGTAGTTGCATGGCAATATATCTCGGAATGACTTTGAAAAAGCCATAGTAGGTAGGTATGGTGGCTGTTTTGAGGGAGGCTAATGGTGGGTTTTGTGCACCGGCGAAAGTTGCGCGACACTATGAAGATAGTGATGGTGGAAGGTGAAAGTGCATCTAAACCATGGACTCAACATTAGTCATGAAGAACTCATATACTTGTTGCAAAAGTTTTATTAGTAATCTAAACAAAGCATTCAACGCGTACTCCTAGGGGAAGGGTTGGTAGGTATAAACCATCGCGCGATCCTGACCACCACGCAAAGGATGACAATCAATATACTAATCATGCTCATATTTCATCACATAGCGGTTCACCATACGTGCATGCTACGGGAATCACTAAATTCAACACAAGTATTTCTAGATCCACAACACCTTACTAGCATGACTTTAATATTACCATAACCACAACTCAAAACTAATTGAGATGAATCAAACTTCTCTAACTATTCAATGCACATGAAGGTGGAAGTTTTCGTATCCCTTTGGATAACTACCCCTTTTGAGACTACTTTCAAAACATAGATCAACTACCAAGCCATGCACCGCTGCGCTCTAAAAGATATAAGTGAAGCACATAGAGCAAAAGTATCTAGCTCAAAAGATATAAGTGAAGCACATGTGAGCTGAATTGTCTACCAAAAGATATAAGTGAAGCTCGACAAAATCACGGTGAGTGCATGTCTATCTCTCTAGGTGTGCAGCAAGGATGATTGTGACACAACAACAAAAATAAAAGACTCCTACGATACAAGACGCTCCAAGCAAAACACATAACATGTGGTGAATAAAACTATAGCCCCAAGTAACGTTACTGATGGATTGAAGACGAGAGAGGGGATGCCTTCCCGGGGCATCCCCAAGCTTAGGCTTTTACGACATCCTTGAATCTCTTGGGGTGCCTTGGGAATCCCCAAGCTTGAGCTCTTTCCACTCTTTATCTTTTTGTCCATAAGAACTTCACCCAAAACTTGAAAACTTCACAACACGAAACTTAAACAGAAACTCGTGATAACACTAGTACAAGAAAGCAAACCACCACTTCCTTAGGTAGTGTAGCAAACTTAAATTCTACTTGTGCTGATGTTGGGTTACTGTACTTTCAATCTTCCATGGCCAATACCCCCCGATACTATCCATAGTTTCATCAAAATAAGCAACCAACACAACAAAAACAGAATCTGTTAACAGCAGACCAGTTTGTAGAAATCAGTATGTTTCGTATACCTCTAGTACTTAAAAAATTCTGAAAAATTACGACAGTCCGAAGAATTTGCGTATCAATCAGAAGAAAAAAGAATAAACTCAAAATCTCTTACAGAAAAAAACGAAAATGCTTTTCGTGAGCAGAAAGTTTGTGTCTTTCCCAGCATGACCAAACGATCATCCTCAAGACTAATCATAACGGTTTTGCTTGGTACAAACGCAAAAAGAAACACAAAAAACACAATCATAACATAATTATGAAAGTGTGGAAAGGACAAAACAGAAAGAAAAAGGATAAATTCGTTGGGTTGCCTCCCAACAAGCGCTTTTGTTTAACGCCCTTAGCTAGGAGAAAGTGATGGAATCACGTATAGTCATCTTTGGTGCTCAAACCATAGGTAGCCCTCATCATAGATTCATAAGGCAATCTTATTTTCTTTCTAGGAAAGTGCTCCATGCCCTTCTTTAAGGGAAACTGAAATCTAATATTCCCTTCCTTCATATCGATGATAGCACCAATAGTCCTTAGGAAAGGTCTACCAAGAATAATGGGACATGAAGGATTGCAATCTATGTCAAGTACAATGAAATCCACGGGTACATAGTTCTTATTTGCAACAATAAGAACATCATCTATCCTCCCCATGGGTTTCTTGACGGTAGAATCCGCAAGATGCAAATTAAGAGAACACTCTTCAATCTCATGAAAACCAAGAATATCACATAAAGACTTTGGAATCGCGAAAACACTAGCACCCAAATCACACAAAGCATTGCACTCATAGTTTTTGATCTTGATTTTGATAGTAGTTTCCCACTCATCATGAAGTTTTCTAAGTATAGAGACTTCTAGTTTGAGCTTCTCTTCAAGAGATTTCATCATAGCATCTACGATATGCGCGGTAAAGGCTTTACTTTGGCTATAAGGATGTGGAGAGTTTGCAATGGATTGAATAAAGGGAATGCATTCAAACAAGGAGCAATTATCATAATTGAATTCCTTGAAATCCAAAGTGGGAGTTTCATTACTACCCAAAATTTTGACTTCTTTTACTCCACTCTCCACACCTTTATCATCAAGATAGGTGGACTCCGAATCATTGGGGCATTTTTCAACCAAAGTGGATTCATATCCAGACCCTCCATAAGTAGGTTTGACACGCGAAAACAAAGACTCAAGAGGAGACACACCAAGCACTTTAAGATCTTCGCGATTTGCATCACTAGAACGCACCCTTTTAAACCATTCATGTCTAGCGCGAATTTGGGCGGTTCTTTCTTTGCTCTCATTCATGGAGATACGCATAGCTTTCAAAGTTTCATCCAAGTTGATCTTGGGAGGAGCGCATCTAACTTTCAAAGCATCAATATCACAAGACATCCTATCAACGCTCTTAGCCAAATCGTCTATTTTGAGTAGTTTTCCCTCTATGGACGCATTGAAAATCTTTTGAGAGTTGATGAACTCTTTGATATTACTCTCTAGATCATAGGGTAATTTGTTGTGGTTTCCATAAGTGTTGCCGTAGGAATTGCCATAATTGTTAGAGGAGTTACTAGGAAAAGGCCTAGGAACATAGTTTCCTCTAAAAGCATTGTTGTTGCCAAAATTGTTCCTACCAACAAAATTCACGTCCAAACTAGCGTTGCTACTCTCAATCAAAGAAGATAGTGGCATGTCATTAGGATCTACGGTAGCGTTTCTACTAGCAACCAAATTCATCAACTCGTCCATCTTAGCAATAAGTGAGTTAATCTCTTCTATAGCGTGCACCTTTTTGCTAGCAGGCGACCTTTCAGTGTGCCACTGAGAGTAGTTGGTCATGATATTGTCTAGGAGTTTTGTAGCGTCTCCTAACGTGATTTCCATGAACGTCCACCTGAGGCGGGGTCCAAGATATTGCGAGAAGCAAAATTCAAGCCAGCGTAAAAGATTTGTATAATCATCCACAAACTCAAGCCATGAGCAGGACAATTTCTAATCATAAGCTTCATCCTCTCCCAAGGTTGTGCAACGTATTCATGATCAAGTTGCTTGGAATTCATGATATCGTTACGTAAGGAGATGATCTTAGCCGGCGGAAAATACTTGGATATGTAAGCATCTTTGCATCTATCCCAAAAATCGATACTATTTTTAGGCAAAGAAGAAAACCAAGTTTTTGCGCGATCTCGCAACGAGAAAGGAAAAAGTTTCAACTTAATCACGTCATTATCCACATCTCTTTTCTTTTGCATATCACAAAGCTAAATGAAGGTATTGAGATAGGATGCGGCATCTTCACTAGGAAGGCCAGAGAATTGCTCTTTCATAACAAGATTCAGCAAAGCTGCGTTGATTTCATACGATTCCGCACTAGTTGCGGGAGCAATCGGTGTACTAATAAAATCATTATTATTAGTGCTCGAGAAGTCGCAAAGTTTGGTGTTTTCAGACATGATGTCTTCAACAAACAAACAAGCACACAAGCAAGCAAGAAAACGGCAAAGGAAAACGGCAAGGGCAAGAGAAAACGACGAAGGAGAAAGGCGAATGGAAGTGGAAAATGTGAAGTGGGGGAGAGGAAAAGGAGAGGCAACTTTTTGGGGAACGTCGCATGGGAAACAAAATTTTTCCTACGCGCACGAAGACCTATCATGGTGATGTCCATCTACGAGAGGGGATGAGTGATCTACGTACCCTTGTAGACCGTACAGCAGAAGCGTTAGTGAACGCGGTTGATGTAGTGGAACGTCCTCACGATCCTCGATCCGCCCCGCGAACAATCCCGCGATCAGTCCCACGATCTAGTACCGAACGGACGACACCTCCGCGTTCAACACACGTACAGCTCGACGATGATCTCGGCCTTCTTGATCCAGCAAGAGAGACAGAGAGGTAGAAGAGTTATCCAGCAGCGTGACGGCGCTCCGGAGGTTGGTGATGACCTTTTCTCAGCACGGCTCCGCTCGAGCTCCGCAGAAACGCGATCTAGAGGAAAAACCGTGGAGGTATGTGGTCGGGCTGCCGTGGAAAAGTCGTCTCAAATCAGCCCTAAAACCTCCGTATATATAGGTGGGAGAGGGGGGGCCTTGCCTTGGGGCTCAAGGAGCCCCAAGGGGGTCGGCCGAGCCAAGGGGGGAAGGTCTCCCCCCCAAACCGAGTTGGACTTGGTTTGGTGGGTGGGAGTCCATCCTTCCCTTCCCACCTCCTTCTTTTTTCTTTCTTTCTCTTTGATTTTTCTTCCAATGCGCATAGGGCCATTTTTGGGCTGTCCCACCAGCCCACTAAGGGCTGGTGCGCCACCCTCAAGGCCTATGGGCTTCCCCGGGGTGGGTTGCCCCCCGGTGAACTCCCCGGACCCATTCGTCATTCCCGGTAACTCTGAAAACCTTCCGGTAATCAAATGAGGTCATCCTATATATCAATCTTCGTTTCCGGACCATTCCGAAAACCCTAGTGACGTCCGTGATCTCATCCGGGACTCCGAACAACATTCGGTAACCAACCATATAACTCAAATACGCATAAAACAACGTCGAACCTTAAGTGTGCAGACCCTGCGGGTTCGAGAACTATGTAGACATGACCCGAGAGACTCCTCGGTCAATATCCAATAGCGGGAACTGGATGCCCATATTGGATCCTACATATTCTACGAAGATCTTATCGTTTGAACCTCAGTGCCAAGGATTCATATAATCCCGTATGTCATTCCCTTTGTCCTTCGGTATGTTACTTGCCCGAGATTTGATCGTCAGTATCCCCATACCTATTTCAATCTCGTTTACCGGCAAGTCTCTTTACTCGTTCCGTAATACAAGATCCCGCAACTTACACTAAGTCACATTGCTTGCAAGGCTTGTTGTGATGTTGTATTACCGAGTGGGCCCCGAGATACCTCTCCGTCACATGGAGTGTCAAATCCCAGTCTTGATCCATACTAACTCAACTAACACCTTCGGAGATACCTGTAGAGCATCTTTATAGTCACCCAGTTACGTTGCGACGTTTGATACACACAAAGTATTCCTCCGGTGTCAGTGAGTTATATGATCTCATGGTAACAGGAACAAATACTTGACACGCACAAAACAGTAGCAAAAAAATGACACGATCAACATGCTACGTCTATTAGTTTGGGTCTAGTCCATCACGTGATTCTCCTAATGACGTGATCGAGTTATCAAGCAACAACACCTTGTTCATAATCAGAAGACACTGATTATCTTTGACCAACTGGCTAGCCAACTAGAGGCTTTCTAGGGACAATGTTTTGTCTATGTATCCACACATGTAAATGAGTCTTCATTCAATACAATTATAGCATGATAATAAACGATTATCTTGATACAGGAATTATGATAATAACTATATTTATTATTGCCTCTAGGGAATAATTCCAATAGTCTCCCACTTGCACTAGAGTCAATAATCTAGCCCTCACATCATCATGCGAATTACATTGTAATAAATCTAACACCCATATAGTTCTGGTGTTGATCATGCTTTGGCCGTGGAAGAGGTTTAGTCAGCGGGTCTGCTACATTCATATCCGTGTGCATTTTGCATATATTCACGTCCTTCCCTTCGACGTAGTCGCGGATGAGGTTGAAGCGTCGTTTGATGTGTCTGGACTTCTTGTGAAACCGTGGTTCCTTTGCTAAGGCAATGACACCCGTGTTGTCACAGAACAAGGTTATTGGATTCAGTGCGCTTGGCACCACTCCAAGATCCGTCATGAATTGCTTCATCCACATACCCTCCTTAGCCGCCTCCGAGGCAGCCATGTACTCCGCTTCACATGTAGAATCTGCTACGGCGCTTTGCTTGGAACTGCACCAGCTTACTGCACCCCCATTAAGAATAATTACGTATCCGGTTTGCGACTTAGAGTCGTCCGGATCTGTGTCAAAGCTTGCATCGACGTAACCTTTTACGGCGAGCTCTTCGTCACCTCCATATACAAGAAACATCTCCTTAGTCCTTTTCAGGTACTTCAGGATATTCTTGACCGCCGTCCAGTGATCCACTCCTGGATTACTCTGGAACCTACCTGCCATACTTATGGCCAGGCTAACATCCGGTCTAGTGCACAACATTGCATACATAATAGAACCTATGGCTGAAGCATAGGGGACGGAGCGCATATGCTCTCTATCTTCATCAGTTGCTGGGCACTGAGTCTTACTCAATCTCGTACCTTGTAAAACTGGCAAGAACCCTTTCTTGGACTGTTCCATTTTGAACCTCTTCAAAACTTTATCAAGGTATGTGCTTTGTGAAAGTCCTATCAGGCGTTTTGATCTATCCCTATAGATCTTAATGCCTATAATGTAAGTAGCTTCTCCTAGGTCCTTCATAGAGAAACTTTTATTCAAGTAATCCTTTATGCTCTCCAAAAACTCCACGTTGTTTCCAATCAGCAATATGTCATCCACATATAATATTAGAAACGCCACAGAGCTCCCACTCACTTTCTTGTAAATACAAGATTCTCCAACCACTTGTATAAACCCAAATGCTTTGATCACCTCATCAAAGCGTTTGTTCCAACTCTGAGATGCTTGCACCAGTCCATAAATGGATCGCTGGAGCTTGCACACCTTGTTAGCATTCTTAGGATCGACAAAACCTTCGGGTTGCATCATATACAATTCTTCCTTAAGGAAACCGTTAAGGAACGCCGTTTTGACATCCATCTGCCAGATTTCATAATCGAAAAATGCAGCTATTGCTAACATGATTCTGACGGACTTAAGCATCGTTACGGGTGAGAATGTCTCAACGTAGTGAACTCCTTGATCTTGTGAAAAACCCTTTGCCACAAGTCGAGCTTTATAAATGGTCACATTGCCGTCAGCGTCCGTCTTCCTCTTAAAGATCCATTTGTTCTGAATAGCCTTGCGGCCCTCAGGCAGTACCTCCAAAGTCCACACTTTGTTCTCATACATGGATCCTATCTCGGACTTCATGGCTTCTAGCCATTTGTTGGAATCCGGGCCCACCATTGCTTCTTCATAATTTGCAGGTTCATTGTTGTCCAACAACATGATTGATAAGACGGGATTACCGTACCACTCTGGAGCAGCACGTGGTCTCGTCGACCTGCGTGGTTCGACAGAAACTTGAACCGGAGTTTCATGATCACCATCATTAACTTCCTCCTCAGCCGGCGTCGCAACGATAGAGGTTTCCCCTTGCCCTGCGCCACCATCCAGAGGGATGAGAGGTTCGACAACCTGGTCAAGTTCTATCTTCCTCCCACTCAATTCTCTTGAGAGAAACTCCTTCTCGAGAAAAGCTCCGTTTTTAGCAACAAACACTTTGCCCTCGGATTTGAGATAGAAGGTGTACCCAATTGTCTCTTTTGGGTAACCTATGAAGACGCACTTTTCCGCTTTGGGTTCCAGCTTTTGAGGCTGAAGCTTTTTGACATAAGCATCACATCCCCAAACTTTAAGAAACGACAACTTTGCCCTTTTGCCATACCATAGTTCATATGGCGTCGTCTCAACGGATTTTGATGGTGCCCTATTTAAAGTGAATGCAGCTGTTTCTAATGCATAACCCCAAAACGATAATGGCAAATCGGTAAGAGACATCATAGATCGCACCATCTCTAATAAAGTACGATTACGACGTTCGGACACACCATTACGCTGTGGTGTTCCAGGCGGTGTCAACTGTGAAACAATTCCACATTGTCTTAAGTGAGCATCAAACTCGAAACTCAGATATTCACCCCCACGATCAGACCGTAGGAACTTGATCTTCTTGTTACGATGATTCAACTTCACTCTGAAATTGCTTGAACTTTTCAAATGTTTCAGACTTGTGCTTCATTAAATAGACATAACCATATCTACTCAAATCGTCAGTGAAGGTGAGAAAATAACGATATCCGCCGCGTGCCTCTACGCTCATCGGACCACACACATCGGTATGTATGATTTCCAACAAGTCACTTGCACACTCCATTGTTCCGGAGAACGGAGTTTTAGTCATCTTGCCCATGAGGCATGGTTCGCACGTGTCAAGTGAATCAAAGTCAAGTGACTCCAAAAGTCCATCGGCATGGAGTTTCTTCATGCGCTTTACACCAATATGACCTAAGCGGCAGTGCCACAAAAATATGGCGCTATCATTGTTAACTCTAACTCTTTTGGTCTCAATGTTATGTATGTGTGTATCGCTATCAAGATTCAATATGAACAATCCTCTCACATTGGGTGCATGACCATAAAAGATGTTACTCATAGAAATAGAACAACCATTATTCTCTGACTTAAAAGAGTAACCGTCTCGCAATAAACAAGATCCAGATATAATGTTCATGCTCAACGCAGGCACTAAATAACAATGATTTAAGTTTATAACTAATCCTGATGGTAACTGAAGTGAAACTGTGCCGACGGCGATTGCATCAACCTTGGAACCATTTCCTACGCGCATCGTCACTTCATCTTTCGCCAGCCTTCGTTTATTCTGCAGTTCCTGTTTCGAGTTGCAAATATGAGCAACAGAACCGGTATCGAATACCCAGGCACTACTACGAGAGCCGGTTAAGTACACATCAATAACATGTATATCAAATATACCTGATTTTTCTTTGGCCGCCTTCTTATCTGGCAGATACTTGGGGCAATTGCGCTTCGAGTGACCCATACCCTTGCAATAGTAACACTCTGTTTCAGGCTTAGGTCCAGCTTTGGGTTTCTTCGTCGGATTGGCAACAGGCTTGCCGCTCTTCTTTGAATTACCCTTCTTGCCTTTGCCGTTTCTCTTGGAACTAGTGGTCTTATTCACCATCAACACTTGATGTTCTTTACGGAGTTCAGACTCTGCGACTTTCAGCATCGCAAACAACTCGCCGGGTGACTTGTTCATCCCTTGCATGTTGTAGTTCAACACAAAGCCTTTATAGCTTGGCGGCACTGATTGAAGGATTCTATCAGTGATAGCCTCTTGCGGGAGTTCAATCCCCAGCTCAGCTAGACGGTTTGAGTACCCAGACATTTTGAGCACATGTTCACTGACAGACGAGTTCTCCTCCATCTTGCAAGCATAGATTTTATCGGAAGTCTCATACCTCTCGATCCGGGCATTCTTCTGAAAGATAAACTTCAACTCTTGGAACATCTCAAATGCTCCATGACGCTCAAAGCGACGTTGAAGTCCCGGTTCTAAGCCATACAAGACTGCACATTGAACTACTGAGTAGTCCTCCTTACGTGCTAACCAAGCGTTCTTAACATCCTGATAAGCCGTAGCGGGTGGTTCATCTCCTAGCGCAGCATTAAGGACATAATCCTTCTTCCCAGCTTGTAAGATTAGCTTAAGATTACGAGCCCAGTCTACAAAGTTGCTTCCATCATCTTTCAACTTAGCTTTCTCTAGGAACGTATTAAAATTCAGGGTGACTGTCGCGTGAGCCATGATCTACAACAAAACTATATTCAAAGTGGACTTAGACTATGTTCAGGATAATTAGAGTTTAACTTAATCAAATTATACGCTAAACTCCCACTCAAAAAGTACATCTCTGTAGTCATTTGAGTGGTTCATGATCCACTTACACTAGCTCAAGTCCGATCATCACGTGAGTTGAGTATAGTTTCAGTGGTAAGCATCCCTATGCTAATCATATCATCTATATGATTCATGATCGACCTTTCGGTCTCATGTGTTCCGAGGTCATGTCTGCACATGCTAGGCTCATCAAGCTTAACCCGAGTGTTCTGCGTGCGCAACTGTTTTGCACCGTTGTATGTGAACGTTGAGTCTATCACACCCGATCATCACGTGGTGTCTCGAAACGACGAACTGTAGCAACGGTGCACAGTCGGGGAGAACACAATTTCGTCTTGAAATTTTAGTGAGAGATCACCTCATAATGCTACCGTCATTCTAAGCAAAATAAGGTGCATAAAAGGATTAACATCACATGTAATTCATAAGTGACATGATATGGCCATGATCACGTGCTTCTTGATCTCCATCACCAAAGCACCGGCACGATCTTCTTGTCACCGGCGCCGCACCATGATCTCCATCAACGTGTCGCCATCGGGGTTGTCGTGCTACTCATGCTATTACTACTAAAGCTACATCCTAGCAAAATAGTAAACGCATCTGCAAGCACAAACATTAGTATAAAGACAACCCTATGGCTCCTGCCGGTTGCCGTACCATCGACGTGCAAGTCGATATTATCTATTACAACATGATCATCTCATACATCCAATATATCACATCACATCGTTGGCCATATCACATCACAAGCATACCCTGCAAAAACAAGTTAGACGTACTTTAATTTTGTTGTTGCATGTTTTACGTGGTGACCATGGGTATCTAGTAGGATCGCATCTTACTTACACAAACACCACAACGGAGATATATGAGTTGCTATTTAACCTCATCCAAGGACCTCCTCGGTCAAATCCGATTCAACTAAAGTTGGAGAAACCGACACTTGCCAGTCATCTTTGAGCAACGGGGTTACTCGTAGCGATGAAACCAGTCTCTCGTAAGTGTACGAGTAATGTCGGTCCAAGCCGCTTCAATCCAACAATACCGCGGAATCAAGAAAAGACTAAGGAGGGCAGCAAAACGCACATCACCGCCCACAAAAACTTTTGTGTTCTACTCGAGAAGACATCTACGCATGAACCTAGCTCATGATGCCACTTTTGGGGAACGTCGCATGGGAAACAAAAATTTTCCTACGCGCACGAAGACCTATCATGGTGATGTCCATCTACGAGAGGGGATGAGTGATCTACGTACCCTTCTAGACCGTACAGCATAAGCGTTAGTGAACGCGGTTGATGTAGTGGAACGTCCTCATGTCCCTCGATCCGCCCCGTGAACAATCCCGCGATCAGTCCCACGATCTAGTACCGAACGGACGACACCTCCGCGTTCAGCACACGTACAGCTCGACGATGATCTCGGCCTTCTTGATCCAGCAAGAGAGACGGAGAGGTAGAAGAGTTCTCCGGCAGCGTGATGACGCTCCGGAGGTTGGTGATGACCTTGTCTCAGCAGGGCTCCGCACGAGCTCCGCAGAAACGCGATCTAGAGGAAAAACCGTGGAGGTATGTGGTCGGGCTGCCGTGGAAAAGTCGTCTCAAATCATCCCTAAAACCTCCGTATATATAGGTGGGAGGGGGGGGCCTTGCCTTGGGGCTCAAGGAGCCCCAAGGGGGTCGGCCGAGCCAAGGGGGGAAGGTCTCCCCCCCAAACCGAGTTGGACTTGGTTTGGTGGGTGGGAGTCCTTCCTTCCCTTCCCACCTCCTTCTTTTTTCTTTCTTTCTCTTTGATTTTTCTTCCAATGCGCATAGGGCCCTTTTTGGGCTGTCCCACCAGCCCACTAAGGGCTGGTGCGCCACCCTCAAGGTCTATGGGCTTCCCCGGGGTGGGTTGCCCCCCGGTGAACTCCTGGAACCCATTCGTCATTCTCGGTAACTCCGAAAACCTTCCGGTAATCAAATGAGGTGATGCTATATATCAATCTTCGTTTCCGGACCATTCCGGAAACTCTCGTGACGTCCGTGATCTCATCCGGGACTCCGAACAACATTCGGTAACCAACCATATAACTCAAATACGCATAAAACAACGTCGAACCTTAAGTGTGCAGACCCTGCGGGTTCGAGAACTATGTAGACATGACCCGAGAGACTCCTCGGTCAATATCCAATAGCGGGACCTGGATGCCCATATTGGATCCTACATATTCTACGAAGATCTTATCGTTTGAACCTCAGTGCCAAGGATTCATATAATCCCGTATGTCATTCCCTTTGTCCTTCGGTATGTTAGTTGCCCGAGATTTGATCGTCAGTATCCCCATACCTATTTCAATCTCGTTTACCGGCAAGTCTATTTACTCGTTCCGTAATACAAGATCCCGCAACTTACACTAAGTCACATTGCTTGCAAGGCTTGTGTGTGATGTTGTATTACCGAGCGGGCCCCGAGATACCTCTCCGTCACACGGAGTGACAAATCCCAGTCTTGATCCATACTAACTCAACTAACACCTTTGGAGATACCTGTAGAGCATCTTTATAGTCACCCAGTTACGTTGCGACATTTGATACACACAAAGTATTCCTCCGGTGTCAGTGAGTTATATGATCTCATGGTCATAGGAACAAATACTTGACACGCAGAAAACAGTAGCAACAAAATGACACGATCAACATGCTACGTCTATTAGTTTGGGTCTAGTCCATCACGTGATTCTCCTAATGACGTGATCCAGTTATCAAGCAACAACACCTTGTTCATAATCAGAAGACACTGACTATCTTTGACCAACTTGCTAGCCAACTAGAGGCTTGCTAGGGACAGTGTTTTGTCTATGTATCCACACATGTAAATGAGTCTTCATTCAATACAATTATAGCATGGATAATAAATGATTATCTTGATACAGGAATTATGATAATAACTATATTTATTATTGCCTCTAGAGCATAATTCCAACACAACTCGCAACGAAAGTAAATGCAAGAGAAGAGTTTGTGAGACCTACTTGGATAGATCTTGATTTCTCCTCCCCGACAACGGCGCCAGAAATAGTTCTGATGGCTGCTGTGTATCCCTTGCAACGGCGCCAGAAATAGTTGTGTCGACGGCACCAGGAATCCTTCAGCTGCGGCTACGCCTTAAGGGACTTCCTAGGCAAGTATGCAAAGGATTTCCCCGTGGCCTTGGAGCCTTGCGTTGGTGTTCCCTCGAAGCGGAAAGGGTGACGTAGCACAGCGACGATAAGTATTTCCCACAGTTTGAGAACCAAGGTATCAATCCGGCGAAAGAGTATCTCAAGATCGTGCACAAACACAAAAGCTTGCACCCAAGGCTATGAAGGGGTTGTCAATCCCTTATAGATTGTTTGCCAAGTGAGAACTGAAAGCAACAAAGTAACAAAGCAAAGTAAAAGCGGAGTTGTAAACGATGGATGTGAATAGACCCGGGGGCCGTAGTGTTTACTAGTGGCTTCTCTCATGAAAGCAAGTAGACGGTGGGTGAACAAATTACTGTCGAGCAATTGATAGAACTGTGCAGAGTCGTGACGATATCTATGCAATGATTATTTCTATAGGCATCACGTCCGAAACAAGTAGACCGATACTTCCTGCATCTACTACTATTACTCCACATGTCGACCGCTATCCAGCATGCATCTAGTGTATTAAGTCCATAAGAATAGAGTAACGCCTTAAGCAAGATGACATGATGTAGAGGGATAATCTCAAACCAATGATAAAAACCTCATCTTTTTACCCTTGATGGCATCTACTTGATGTGTGCCTTGCTGCCCCTACTGTCACTGGGAAAGGTCACCACATGGCAGAACCCAAAACCAAGCACTTCTCCCATTGCAAGAATCATAGATCTAGTTGGCCAAACAAAACCCAAGACTTGGAGAGACTTACAAGGATATCAAATCATGCATATAAGAAATCATCAAAGACTCAAATATATATCATAGATAATCTGATCACAAGTCCACAATTCATCGGATCTCAACAAACACACCGCCAAAGAAGATTACATCGGATAGATCTCCATGAAGATCATGGAGAACTTTGTATTGAAGATCCAAGAGAGAGAAGAAGACATCTAGCTACTAACTATGGACCCGTAGGTCTGAAGTGAACTACTCACGAGTCATTGGAGGGGCGATGATGATGATGAAGAAGCCCTCCAGCTCCAAAGTCCCCTCCGGCAGGGTGTCCGGAAGGGTCTCCAGATGAGATCTTGCGGAAACGGAAACTTGCGGCAGGGGAAAAGTATTTTCGAGGCTCCCCAAATTTTTTGCGGAATATTTGGGAATTTATAGGCCAAAGATCTAGGTCAGGGGGCGGCCAGCGAGGCCACAAGCCTGCCCACCGCCGCCTCCCCCTGGTGGCGGAGTGGGGGCTTGTGGGCTCCCTGGAGCCCACCTGGCTTGTCCCAAAAGCCCCCTGAACTTCTTCTGTTCGGGAAAAAATCATTTCGGGGGTTTTTCTTCCGTTTGGACTCTGTTCCAAAATCAGATCTGAAAAGAGTAAAAAACACAAAAAAAACAGGAACTGGCACTTGGCACTGAATTAATAAGTTAGTCGCAAAAAGATATAAAAGGGTACATAAAACATACAAAGAAGGCAAGATAACAGCGTGAAACCATAAAAAATTATAGATACATTTGAGACGTATCACGCAACCCTAATCCTCCTCCTCCTCGTCCTCCGCAGCGCTTGGCAAAGCCGTGCCGGAGAACCACATAGCTCCACCGCCACCACGCCGTCGTGGTGCCGGAGCTCTCCCTCAACTTCCCCTCTCTCCTTGCTGGATCAAGAAGGAGGAGGCGTCACCAGGTTGTACGCGTGTTGAACACGGAGGTGCTGTGATTCGGCACATAGATCGTAATCCACCGCGATTTGAATCGCTGCGAGTACAACTCCATCAACCGCGTTCATAGTGACGCTTACGCTTAGCGATCTTCAAAGGTATGAAGATGCTTTATATCCTCTCTCGTTGTTGGTTTCTCCATAGATGGATCCTTGTATGGCGTAGGATTTTTTTTGAAATTACTACGATCCCCAACAGTGGCATCCGAGCCAAGGTTCTATGCGTAGATTCTATGCACGAGTAGAACACAAAAGTTGTGGGCGCTGATTATGTCAATTGCTTGCCGTTACTAGTCTTATCTTGATTCGGCGACATCGTGGGAGGAAGCGGCCCGGACCGACTTTACACGTACTCTTACGTGAGACTGGTTCCACCGACCGACATGCACTAGTTGCATAAGGTGGATAGCGGGTGTCTGTCTCTCCCACTTTAGTCAGATCGGATTCGATGAAGAGGGTCCTGTTGACACATGAACACGTCACATGTACCCTCAACATCGGGGGTGATGCACCGCAGCTCACATCGAAGGATATCCGACCGACAACGCGATACGCAAGACAGTCGGTGGATGCTTTTGAAGACCCGAAACCCCACACGCCCGGGAGGGACCCCGTCAGGGAGTGCGGTGGCTATGGGCTGCCCTAGGTCGATTCGCTCGCCCCTAGAGCCTCAGGATTCACAGCTCTCAAATTCGGGGAACAATGAAGAACAAGAGATGAAAATGATGGGAGGATAAAACATAGATGAAAAAGTAGTATATTGATGTTTTGATTGTGTGTTGTTTAATTGGCCGTCACCCCAACATATATAAGAGGCGGCTGGAATTCCGGTATAAGCAAAGGATTCATCTAGGCTTTCCTTACAAGAAAACTACAGAAAATCACGTCCTACAATCCTATTTCCAGTCTAACTCGGATTCAGCCCAAATCTGGCCCAATCTTCTATCTTGTTCCCTACGTGGGCAGTGAAATACGCATATGACCTCCGATTGAGACGATTTATATATAAAAATCATCCGTCTTGATGATATGCACAATTCTCATGTTGGTCACTTTTCCAAATAAGGTCATCTTGAATACGAAGTCATCTTCAACTTTGAATCGGCCTCTGTGATACAGCGGACTCGACCGTCTGAGCGTTGTAGCATCCCCGCAGGCCGTGTACTACCTCAGATGATAATGACCTTAAAGGAAAAGTTGATCATTTCGATGTTATAAACAACTTCCATGTTGAACACTTTCCCATACGAGGCTATCTAGATGACCATACATGCCAATCTCGACCTTCTGGTTGAATCACTCGGATTAGGAGCCCCTTTTAGTCGGTCGAGTGATTTTCACCCTGACAACAATTTTCACTAGGACAACAATTTTCACTCGGTCAACAATTGTCACTCGGACAACAATTTTCACTCTGAATCCATGACTCCTTGACCAAAATTCCACTCGTATTTTGAAACTTTTCACTTGGTTATGAAGCCTTCACTCGTATAGCTATACTTTCACTCGGAATTCATGTATCTCACCCAAGTTCCACTCGGATGAAAAATTCGACTCGGATGGCAAACTTCACTCGGATGTCAAACTTTCCACTCGAATGGCAAATTCCACTCGGATGGCAAACTTTTCACTCGGATCCCTGAGTGAAACTTTAGCCTAATCTTGTTTTGTTCCTTCAGGTCGCACACGAACTCGGATTGAGACAAAATATATATCAAAATTGATCGGCTCGACGAGGCGAACACAATTTCTGCTGAACATTTTTCCATATGAGGCTGTCCTGTTGGCTTAACAGGCCGAATAGTACTCTGAATATGAAATCTTAGCACTTCGAACACAGTTCCGGCCTTCAACAGCGATGGACCAAACTACAAAAATATTCATGTCAACACCACAAAACTCTTTCATGTGGATCACTTCTTACTTTGAATCCATCTTAATAAGATTTTCTTCCTTGTCAAAATCTGGTGTCAACAGGTCCTTATGAAGGGTAAATCGCATTGGCATATCAACGTTGTGGCTATCACGTAGGTGAGAAACGTTCTTGCTAGAAACCCTAACCAGCCATGTAAAACTTGCAACAACAATTAGAGGATGTCTAACTTGTTTTTGCAGGGTATGCTATGTGATGTGATATGGCCAAAAGGATGTGATGTTGCATATGTGATGTATGAGATTGATCATGTTCTTGTAATAGGATTCACGACTTGCATGTCGATGAGTATGACAACCGGCAGGAGCCATAGGAGTTGTCTTAATTTATTGTATGAGATGCAACGCCGTGTTGATTACTTTACTTTATCGCTAACGGTTAGCTATAGTAGTAGAAGTAATAGTTGACGTGGCGACTCCACGGAGACATAATGATGGAGATCATGGTGTCATGCCGGTGACGATGATGATCATGGTGCCCCGAAGATGGTGATCAAAGGAGCAAGATGATATTGTACATATCATGTCACTATATGATTGCATGTGATGTTTATCATGTTTTAGATCTTATTACTTAGAACGACGGTACCAAAGATAAGATGATCCCTCATTAAAATTTTGAGATATGTATTCCCCTAAGTGTGCACTGTTGTGAAGGTTCGTTGTTTCGAAGCACCACGTGTTGATCGGGTGTGATAGATTCGAACGTTCGCATACAACGGGTGTAAGCAAGTTTACACACGCAGAACACTTAGGTTGACTCGACGAGCCTAGCATGTACAGACATGGCCTCGAATATGGGAGACCGAAAGCTCGAACATGAGTCGTATGGTTGATACGATCAACATGGAGATGTTCACCATCGATGACTAGTCCATCTCATGTGATGATCGGACACAGGCTAGTCGACGTGGATCATGTAACACTTGGATGACTAGAGGGATGTCGATCTAAGTGGGAGTTCATTAGTAATTTGATTAGGTGAACTTAATTATCATGAACTTAGTCTAAAATTGTCTTTACAAATATTATAGATCCAATGCTCAACGCAAATTCCCATTCAACTTCAACGCGTTCCTAGAGAAAACCAAGCTAAAAGACGATGGGAGCAACTATGCAGACTCGGCTCATATCTTAAAGCTCATCCTCATGGCTTCCAAGAAGGCATATGTCCTTGATGCACCGCTAGGTAATCCTCCCGTTCCTGCGGCAGACCAGGACGCTAGAAACGCGTGGTAGTCGCGGAGTGATGACTACTCTCTCGTTCAGTGCAACATGCTTTACAGTTTAGAACCGGGGCTCCAAAGGCGTTTTGAGCAACACGGAGCATATGAGATGTTCGAGGAGCTGAAACTTGTTTTTAACCTCATGTCTGGGTCAAGAGATATGATGTCTCCGACAAGTTCTTTAGTTGTAAGACGGAGGGGAATAGTTTTGTCACTGAGCACATACTCAGAATGTATGGGTTGCACAACCACTTGACTCAAGTGGGAGTTGAACTTCCGGATGATGCGGTCATTGACAGAATCTCAAGTCACTTCCACCTAGCTATAAAAGCTTTGTGATGAATTACAACATGCAAGGGATGGAAAATACTATTCCCGAGTTGTATTCAATGCTGAAATGTGCGGAGGTAGAAGTCAAGAAAGAGCATCAAGTGTTGATGGTCAATAAGACCACCAGTTTCAAGAAGGGCAAGGGTAAGGAAAGCTTCAAGAAAGACGGGAAAGCTGTTGCCGCGCCCGGTAAGCCAGTTGACGGGAAGAAGTCAAAGAAAGGACCTAAGCCTGAGACTGAGTGCTACTACTTCAAGGGAACCGGTCACTGGAAGCGGAATTGCCCCAAGTACTTAGCGGACAAGAAGGCCGGCAACGTCAAAGGTATATGTGATATACTTGTTATTGATGTGTACCTTACCAGCGCTCGTAGTAGCTCTTGGGTATTTTATACCGGTGTTGTTGCTCACATTTGCAACTCTAAGCAGGAACTGCGGAACAAGCGTAGGCTGGCTAAGGACGAGGTGGCAATGCGCGTCGGGAATGGTTCCAAGGTCGATGTGATCGCCGTCGGCACGCTACCTCTACATCTACCTTCGGGATTAGTTATAAACCTTAATAATTGTTATTTAGTACCAGCTTTAAGCATGAACATTGTATCGGGATCTCGCTTGATACAAGATGGGCTACTCATTCAAATCTCAGATTAATGGTTGTTCTATTTATATGAGTGGTATTTTTATGGTCATGCCCCGCTGGTTAATGGTTTATTCCTAATGAATCTCGATCGTGATGATACACATATTCATAGTGTGAGTGCTAAAATATGCAAGGTTGATAATGTTAGTCCCACATACTTGTGGCACTTCCGCCTTGGTCATATCGGCGTAAAGCGCATGAAGAAACTCCATACTGATGGACTTTTGGAGTCTCTTGATTTTGAATCATTTGACACATGCGAGCCATGCCTCATGGGCAAGATGACCAAGACACCATTCTCCGGAATAATGAAGCGAGCGACCAACTTATTGGAAATAATACATACCGATGTGTGCGGTCCAATGAGCGTTGAAGCTCGCGGAGGCTATCGTTATGTTCTCACCCTCACTGATGATTTGAGTAGATATGGGTATGTCTACTTAATTAAGCACAAGTTTGAAACCTTTGAAAAGTTCAAGGAATTTCAGAATGAGGTGGAGAATCAACATGACAAGAAAATAAAGTTCTTACGATCCGATCGTGGAGGAGAATATTTGAGTCATGAGTTTGGCACACACCTAAGGAAATGTGGAATTGTTTTACAACTCACGCCGCCTAGCACACCGCAGCGTAACAGTGTGTCTGAACGTCGTAATCACACTTTATTAGATATGGTACGATCTATGATGTCTCTTACCGATTTACCGCTATCATTTTGGGGCTATGCATTGGAAACTGCCGCATTCACTTTAAATAGGGCACCGTCTAAATCCGTTGAGACGACACCGTATGAATTATGGTTTGTCAAGAAACCTAAGCTGTCGTTTCTGAAAGTTTGGGGCTGCGATGCTTATGTGAAGAAACTTCAACCAGAAAAGCTCGAACTCAAAGCGGAAAAATGCGTCTTCAAAGGATACCCTAAGGAAACTATTGGGTACACCTTCTATCTTAGATCTGAAGGCAAGAGCTTTGTTGCTAGGAACGGTCCTTTCTAGAGAAAGAGTTTATCTCAAAAGAAGTAAGTGGGAGGAAAATAGAACTTGATGACGTAATTGTACCTCCTCTTGAACGGAGAGTAGCGCAGCGCAAGAAAATGTTTCTGAGGCGCCTGCACCGGCTAGAGATGAAGTTAATGATGATGATTGTGACACTTCAAATCAAGTTGCTATTGAACCTCGAAGGTCGACAAGGGTATGTTCCGCACCAGAGTGGTACGACAACCTTGTCATGGAAATCATGTTGTCAGACAATATTGAACCTTCAAACTATGAAGAAGCAACGGCGGGCCCGGATTCCAACAAATGGCCCGAGGCCATGAAATCCGAGATAGGATCCATGTATGAGAACAAAGCATGGACTTTGGTGGACTTGCCCGATGATCGGTGAGCCATAGAAAATAAATGGATCTTTAAGAAAAAGACTGACGTGGATGGTAATGTGACCATCTATAAGGCTCGACTTGTCCCTAAGGGTTATCGACAAGTTCAAGGGATTGACTACGATGAGACCTCCTCACCGTAGCAATGTTGAAGTCAGTCCGAATCATGTTAGCAATTGCCGCATTCTATGATTATGAAATCTGGCAAATGGACGTCAAAACAACATTCCTCAACGGCTTTCTTAAAGAAGAATTGTATATGATACAGCCGGAAGGTTTTGTCAATCCTAGAAATGCTAACAAGGTATGCAAGCTCCAACGCTCCATCTATGGACTGGTGCAAGCATCTCGGAGTTGGAACATTTGCTTTGATGAGGTGATCAGAGCGTTTGGGTTTATACAGACTTATGGATAAGCCTGTATTTACAATAAAGTGAGTGGGAGCTTTGTAGCATTTCTCATATTATATGTGGATGATATATTGTTGATGGGAAATGATATAGAACTATTGGAAATCATAAAGGCCTATTTGAATAAGAGTTTTTCAATGAAGGACCTTGGAGAAGCTGCTTACATATTAGGCATCAAGGTCTATAGAGATAGGTCGAGACGCCTTATAGGTCTTTCACAAAGCACATACCTTGACAAGATATTGAAGAAGTTGAATATGTATAAGGCTAAGAAGGGGTTCTTGCGTGTATTACAAGGTGTAAGGTGGAGTGCGACTCAACGACCGACCACGGTAGAATAGATAGAGAATATGAGTACCATCCCCTATGCTTCAGCCATAGGCTCTATCATGTATGCCATGCTGTGTACCAGACCTGATGTGAACCTTGCCATAAGTTTGGTAGGGAGGTACCAGAGTGATCCAGGAGTGGATCACTCGACAGCAGTCAAGAATACCCTAAAGTACCTGAAAAGGACTAAAGATATGTTTCTCGTCTATGGACGTGCTGAAGAGATCATCGTAAAGGGTTACATCGATGCTAGCATCGACACAGATCCGTATGACTCCAAGTCACAAACCGGATACATGTATGTTTTGAATAATGGGGCAGTTAGCTGGTGCAGTTGCTAGCAAAGCGTCATGGCGGCATCTACATGTGAAACGGAGTACATAGCTGCTTCGGAAGCAGCAGAGGAAGGAGTCTGGATGAAGGAGTTCATCATCGACCTTGGAGTGATTCCGAGTGCGTCGGGCCCGATGACTCCGTTCTATGACAACACTGGAGCTATTGCTATTGCAAAGGAGCCCAGGTTTCACAAGAAGACCAAGCACATCAAGCGTCGCTTCCAATCCATTCATGAATACATACATGATGGAGATATAGATATTTGTCAAGTACACACGGATCTGAATGTCGCAGACCTGTTGACTAAACCTCTTCCACGGGCAAAGCATGATCAACACCAGAACTCTATGGGTGTTTGATTCATCACAATGTAACTATATTATTGACTCTAGTGCAAGTGGGAGAATGTTGGAAATATGTCCTAGAGGCAATAATAAAGTGGTTATTATTATATTTCCTAGTTCATGATAATTGTCCATTGTTCATGTTACAATTGTATTAACCAGAAACCGTAATACATGTGTGAATATATAGGTCACAATGTGTCCCTAGTGAACCTCTAGTTGGTAGCTCGTTGATCAATAGATGATCATGGACATTGGATGTCATTGATAATGGGGTCACATCATTGGGGAATGATATGATGGACAAGACCCAATCCTAAGCATAGCACTACATCGTGTTGTTTGTCTGCTAAAGCTTTTCTAATGTCAAGCATCGTTTCCTTAGACCATGAGATTGTGCAACTCCCGGATACCGTAAGAGTGCTTTGGGTGTACCAAACATCACAACGTAACTCGGTGATTATAAAGGTGCACTACGGGTATCTCCGAAAGTGTGTGTTGGGTTGTACGAATCAAGATTGGGATTTGTCACTCCGTGTGACGGAGAGGTATCTCTGGGCCCACTCGGTAATCCATGATCATATTGAGCCCAGTGTGACTAAGGAGTTATCCACAAGATGACGTGTTACGGAACGAGTAAAGAGATTTGCCGGTAATGAGATTGAACAAGGTATAGGGATGCCAACGATCGAATCTCAGGCAAGTATCATACCGGTAGACAAAGGGAATTGCATACGGGATTGATTGAATCCTTGATATCGTGGTTCATCCGATGAGATAATCGTAGAACATGTGGGAGCCAACATGGATATCCAGACCCCGTTGTTGGTGATTGTCCGGAGAGATGTCTTGGTCATGTCTGCATGTCTCCCGAACCCGTAGGGTCTACACACTTAAGGTTCGATGACGCTAGAGTTGTAAAGGGAATAATATGTGGTTACCGAAGGTTGTTCAGAGTCCCGGATGTGATCCTGGACATCATGAGGAGCTCCGGAATGGTCTGGAGGTAAAGATTGATATATAGGAAGTCCTGTTTTGGTCATCGGAAAAGTTTCGAGCTCATCGGTAGTGTTCCGGGAGTGGCGGGAGGGTGCCGGAGGACCCCCGGGAGGGGTGTACCGACCAAAGAGGTGCATGGGCTGTCAGAGGAGGTGGACCAGTCCTTTTTGGGATGGCCAAGGCCTTCCCTAAAGGCCAATGCGCATAGGGATAAAAGAGATAAGGCAAGGAAGCTTAAATGGAAAGGAGAAAGAGTCCTACCACGGGAGTCCACCTCCCTTGTGGGAGGAGGACTCCTCCCTAGCTTCGGCCGAAGCTCCTTCTCCTTGGAGCAGGGGCCAAGGCAGCCTCCGTCTCCCTCCTCCTATATATAGGGGAGGGTTTTGGCCTTTTAGAGACACACACAATTGATCTCTCCACGTTGCAGCCCTACTCCTCCTCCTCCTCGTCCTCCGCAGCGCTTGGCGAAGCCCTGCCGGAGAACCACATACTACACCGCCACCACGCCGTCGTGCTACCGGAGCTCTCCCTCAACTTCTCCTCTCTCCTTGCTGTATCAAGAAGGAGGAGACGTCACCGGGCTGTACGTGTGTTGAACATGGAGGTGCCGTGATTCGACACATAGATCGGAATCCACCGCGATCTGAATCGCTGCGAGTACGACTCCATCAACCGTGTTCATAGTAATGCTTCCGCTTAGCAATCTTCAAAGGTATGAAGATGCTCTACAACCTCTCTCATTGATGGTTTCTCCATAGATAGATCCTTGTATGGCGTAGGATTTTTTTTGAAATTACTACGATCCCCAACAAAATTTGACCCTCCAATGGTCAAATTTTTGAAAATATGCATTTTCTTTAAAACACACACCCTAATCCCTCCTAAACCCAACTTAAACCACCCTAATCCCTCCTTAATCCCCTCCCCAACGACTCCCAACGGCTAGCTGTCCTGGCTCGTTTCCCTGCTCCCCTTCGATCAAGTAAAGGAGGAGCGTCGGCCGTCCTCGCTCCCCCAGCGAACGAGACATGCCGGCATGCCCGTGTCGCGTTCCGCAGGCTGTGGCGTGCTTCGGGCCGGCCCGGGATAATCTGAAGTGCCGTGCTGGCACACAGGCTGAGGGGCGCGGCCCGAGCAAGGCCCACATCATGGTCTGTGCGAGGAACGAGCACAATTAGCGCGTGCCGGGCTGAGCCCGTCGCGTGCCGGGCTGGTGTGTTGTCGGGCCGGCACGATTGGCACGACCCGTTTGGCCAGATTTGCCTTCCCACACACACCTACACCCCTGCAATGTCCCAGGCATGTACCTGTCATCCATGTGAGGGTGATAAAGAAGGGACTTTCATGAAGGGAAAGGAGGGAGGATTTATAGTAGAGGAGTATAAAGCATGGACAATCTTTGGCTTATTGTTTGTTTTGCTTGGTTTTTCTTTACCCTTTTTTGCTTCTTTATTGTTTCTTTCATGGTCGATCTCCGGTATAGACAAAGGAGATTTCTCTTTTGATTCCTAGAGTCTTCTGGTAAGTGGCGGAGCCAGAAAATATGTATAAGGGGGCCAAATGCTGATAAAACGGGTTGGAAAAGGCCAAGATGCTCATAAATAGATTTTTAGTTGCAAATAATGATCAATTTTGCCATTGTTCATATAAATTAGCAGCAAACGGCTGATGTTAGGGGGACAGGGCCCTTGCTGGCCCCCCTGTCTCCGTCACTGATTCTGCTAGTAAAGAAATATCTATGACGATGGTTAATGGTTATTTTATTTTTTGATGACAAACATTATGTGCAATGCCACATCGCACGCATACTGGTACCATGTTTCACTAGTTTCCACACACTCGTGTCATGTATATTGTATACTCAACACTCGAGTATTAGTCTCTTAACGCATCTCGACTCTCAAACCCCCATATACGAACCATATTGTACGGGCGTGTCGTGTCATCAACACAATCATGTTTCATCCGTTGAGCGGTTCAGACGTACTTTTTGCGGCAAAGTGGAAGCAAAGTTGGCGAGGGAGGCTTTGGGAAAGTCTGGACAATAGTCACGTAGCACTCTGACACCCCAACCCACTAAACCCCCCTCCCGGTCCCATTTTCTTCCATTCCACCCCACCCATTACTTTGCATCCATGCTCTCCTCCTCCAACATTGTTGATGTACCTCTCTGGTCGGCACATAGAAATTGTTGGACATCCGCAACCAGCACCAACCCGCTCGCTGACCTTTCACGGCGGCATTGTGACCCATGTGTAGGCACATGCACCCCCCATAAGTGACAACGTCCATGTCGAACATCACGCCTGGTAGGTGTTCGATCAAATCCCACTGAGCTTATTTTGGACTTCATGTCGTCTTTTAGATTAAGAAGAATGGTGGGGTACCCGACCATGGAGGATGAGTTGTTGTGTGATGCGTGGTTGGTCGTATCCGTGGATTTCATAGGCACGCACACAGGAGGGGGGGACCTTCTAGCATCAAGTGCCTGAATTGTTTCACGCATGAAAGCACGTTGTGCCCTATGACATGCATATAATCCATGACCGCAATGTGAGGTCATTATCATATCGATGGTATGCCATCGAGACCTTCATCACCAAGTTTTGTGGCTAATACTTGTGATCTGCATTGGGTTTTCCGTGAAGAGGAACGGGTAATTGCAGCACAATACGGGTAAGTATTTCCCTGAGTTGAGAAACCAAGGTTTGTCGAACTAATAGGAATATCAATCCACAACCGTCTTTAGCGGCTCCACACAAAAGAGCAAACAACTTGCACCCAACGCGGCAAGAGGGTTGTCAATCCCCTTGATCTCGTTATTTGCAAGCAAGTGAAGTGTGTAGATAATTGAAAATTGCAAAATAAAATAAAAACAAATAATGGCAGCAAGTTAAAGATTTGTTTTTGAAGCATATAAGTGAATATACTTGGGGTCCATACTGTCCCCGAGTGGCATCTCGCATAACAACAACATATGGTAGGTAACCAAATTACTGTTGGGCAATTGACAGAAAAGCAGATAGTTATGCGATGTTCATGACAATGATCATGTGTATATAGGCATCATGTCCATAAGCAAATAGGTCGACTCCTGCCTCCACCTACTACTATTACTCCACTTCAAGAGTGCTTCTATGATTGCCTCTCCACATATTAAGTTTGTGACAAACAAAGTAATGCTTGGAGAACGATGACATGATGTAGACAAAGTAAACTCAATGAATATGAATAAACCCCGTCATTTTATCCTTAGTAGGAACAACACAAAGATGTATCTTGTCCCCTTTTGTCACTTGGATATAAAAACCCATCAGGTTGAACCCACTACAATGCACCCCTCTCACTGAAGAACTATCAATATACTTGGTCAAAGCAATTCAATAGATCGGAAAGATTTATGAGGTAATGATGATCATGCAATTAAGAATCATAATAATCTTAGAGGTGACTAAAGTACTTTTCATGGATAGTCTGAACATAAACCCACAATTCATCGGATCCCATCAAACGCACCATACAAAAGTATTACATCAGATGGATCAAAGCAATGATGCGATGATCATTGTATTGAAGATCAAAAGAGAGAGAGAGATACATCTAGGCACTAACTACGGACACGTAGGTCTGTGGTGAAATACTCACACATCATCATGAGGGCAACAAGGTTGATGAAGAGGCCCTCCGTTATTGATCCCCCTCCGGCAGGGTGTTGGAACGGAGCTCCAGATGAGATCGCAGCAGAACAGAGACTTGCGGTAGCAAAAACAGTGTTTTGGGATGCCCTCTAGGTCTTTTGGAATATATGTGAATTTATAGGCGAGAGAGCGGGGGTAAGAGGGGCACGAGGGAGGGACAAGGCATCATGGTGCACCGACCCCCGTGGTTGCGCCTTGTTGGCTTGTGCCTCCCTCGCGTGGCATTCGGTCTTGTCCCAAGGCTTTCAGGTTTTCTTTTGGTTCAGAAAAATCATAAAAACGTTTCGGTGCAATTGGACTTCGTTTCATACTATAAACCCGAGAAGACAAAAAACACGCACAAAACACAACTCACACTAGGCAGTGGGTCAATAAGTTAGTGCCAAGAAATAATATAAATTGGTAAATTATTACTCAAAAAGTATCCTAGAATGATAATATAATAGTACAAAACAATAAAAAATTATAAATATGTTGGAGACATATCAAGCATCCCAAAGCTTAATTCATACTCGTCGTCGTGTAGGTAAATGATAAAAATATAATTTTTGATTTGAGATTCTACCCAATATGCACTAGTGGAGAACTGCCTAGCCACAATTCTTGTTTGTGGAGCGCCATTTCTCACCAACGCGAGCACTATTATTTTCAAATAGTGTCGACGTTGGCCAAATTCACATGCCATGGTGTCGGTGACTAGAGACTGGGGTCCCTCGTGCCCCAGACTTGTGCACACGTATCGGGAGCGCCCTTTGACAACAGTGTACCGGGAAGAGCAACACACAAGCAGTCCTAGACCTGCCAAGGCCACGCACTTCCCCGTGTCCGTGGGGGTGGAGTATAAGGCTCCATACACAAGGCCCCGACAAGATCTCCTTGCCGGGAAGATTCCCAAAGCCCCAGCGAGCCCGCTTCGCCGGGAAGACTACCCGAAGAACAGCAAGACCCCAAAAAGTCTCCCTTGTCGGGAAGGCTCGCACGGACTGACGAAGCCCCCGGCAAGCCCTCCTTGCCGGGAAAGTATTCGAGCCCCCGGCAAGCCTTCCTCGCCGGGAAGATGACCAAGTCATCCGACAGGGACCCTAGGCCAGCAAGCCCCTGTCCGCTCGCCAGGTGTCCCCTCCAGTTTCTACCATAATCCAACCGCTCCAGCACATCCCTCGTGTGCTAGCACAAGGCCGCGGTGTCAACTCACCTGGACATGTTTCGCAACCATCTTGCGGCAGGTCAGGGGCCCGACCAGACATTTACTGCCCCTGACACCACCGAAGAAGTAGAGCGGTGAACACTGTTCACTGTGCACCCCGTGAGCACACTGTTGGTGACCCTTTTGCCTATAAAAGGAGGCCCAAAGCTCATTCTTAGGGGTTGGACCTTTTGGTGATCAGAGATTCCCTAATCACCTACTAAGTTACTGTAGCAAAACCACACTACAATGATCACACAATACAAACCTAAGTAGGATTAGGGTTCTACGCGCCAAGCGGCCTGAACCTGGGTAAATAGACCTTGCCGGTGTTGATCGCTAGTTTCGCTCTCGACGTCGTACCTCTCTCTCCCCGCCAAATGATCAAGGGACTCCTCGAGTTTCCCATAGGTGTCGGTTTCCCCGACATCTTTGGTGTGCCAGGTAGGGGGAGCGGTGGTTGTGAGCTTTTTCGAGGATTCAAGCAAGTTCCACGTCAGATCTTGAGAAGTAGCGCGCACCACTGCGGTCCCTCGAGGCAGGGCGTAGCGGTGGTCGCTCTGCTTCACCATGGCCTCCTAACACCTGCGCGAGCGCAGGCTAGGGATACAGAGACCTCAAGCTTGGAGACATCAGGCTGATGCGTCGCTCCGGGACAGTGCGCTGCTATCGAGGGTGTGCCTGGGGGCTCCGGCTAGGCCTCCAACGCACCTCCACGGAGAGGTGCATATCCGTCGAGAATGCGCCCATAGGCCCCGAAACCCAGGCACACACTCCAGCCGAATGCTTTCCCCCCGAAAGCATCACGTCATCGCCGAGGGTGCGCTCGGGGGCTCCGTCAGCATGGCCAGGCAAGACAGGAAAAGGACTTATGCTCTGACGACCACCTCCATACGCCAGTAAAGAATTGTCGGCGGATACCTTGCCGGAGGGGAAGTTGCCCGGAAGGCATACTCTCCTGCTTGCTGGGGACCTGAGGCCCCTGCAAAGGACCCAAGCACCATGGGGAGAAGTGCCACGGCACGATAGATAAGTGATAAACATTTCAGATGAGATTTCAGAGTAGATAGGTTCTTTCCTTTCTGGAAGATCCCAAATCTTGTTTGAGAAACCGGCGCATAGATGGGACCTTGTCAGGATTAGTGCGCCTTAGTTCTGTTTCGAACTAGTTCAACGACCTGAACGGCCACAGAGCGCCTTCACAGCGTTTCGAACCTGTTCAACAGTCTAAGTGGCTACTTAGCACCTTATTTTGCCTCGAGCCGTGCTCGATGATCTAACGGTTGCACTGAGTGCATCAAGGAGCCTTGCCGGTAACGACCCCTCAAGTGAACTGCTAAGGATCCATTCCTCAAAGCACTAGCGACAGGACCAGTCACGTCGGTAAGCTTCCGGAAAATGCAGAAGGCATATCATACAAGGAGAAGGATCAGATGCAAGGGAAACAACATTTCATTCATTTGTTTGAAACAAACTCAAACATATTACATGAATGATTTTTTCTACTCTAACCTATTATATTGTCTCTTGACAAGGGGCGTGCTCCCCGGACAGGAGGTGTAGCGACCCGACACAAAACGAGTCAAGCCTCTGTGTTTCTGTGCCATCCCTGGATCAGTATGCTGGCACACACAGTACATCAATGTATATATCAAAGTGCAATCACATGTAAATAGCGTAAAACTGGTATATACCTTAAATATCCCAGCGTAAGCAGTCAAGGGAGTGGAGTCCCAATAAACACCAACGACAAGTTGAGTGTAGACCGTAACCCTGAATCGTACTCTTACTCGTCGATGAAAAGTATCTGCAACATAAGACGTTGCAGCCGTGTAGGTCAGCATATTGAATATGCCGGCAAGTCACATAAGAGAGGGGGTAAAATAAAAATCAACTATCTCTACATGCATATTTGGCCGGTGAAGCTAAGTTTTGCATAAAGCCAGTTTTATCCTACAACAAAAGGGGTCGAAAGCAAAATATTACTACATAGTTTGTTGTTAACGAGATGGTTCCGCCAACCAGTTCTCGTACCCGAATAGTTGTTAACACCCACATCATTATTAAGTTGTGTCGAGAGTTCAGGGGAAATTCAATGCCTTCGACTCAAGTTGTCCATGACCGTGGACACGGCTAATCGATTAGGTTGGGTACTCTGCAGAGTTTTGCACACGTTCCCCACAAGATTTGATCGCCTCCGGGTTTGTCCTCGCACTTCAGGGTGTTTGAAGACCGGATGATCAAAACATGGTCTTTCAACGGGTCCCTCTGAATCCCTGTCGGTGCCCATCCAATCCTACCGTTCGTCTACATCTGCTAGCACCGCCTGTCCAGAGTCGCCGCGTTGTCCAACCAAGCCAGAGCCCATAATGACTTGTGGCTGTGCAGGTAAGCCTTGAGTCTTGAAGTCTCCGTCCGTCCCTTTGAGCCTGGGTGAAGCTTTCCGCAGGATGACATGGCCTCTCCAGCATCCCGGGCATCCACTGGGTTTTCCAGGGAGCTGGTCAACCGTCCTTCACCCAGTGTTGCATTGCGTCCGAGGTCTTGAAAATCTTGTCTTAGTCCGGTCTTGATTATTATATCAACCAAGCATCACTCGTGGTATACACTCAACCGATAACCCATCTACTCAAGCATAGCATTAAGAATTTGTCGTCCCGGGGCCAAGTGTCGGGGTTATTGTGTTCCTACCACATGATACTACAACTTATGCTAAAGTTTCCAAGTACCAAGGCAGCATGCAATTGGGCATAGGATGGTAGAACTACAATGCATAAAACATGGGTGATAGTATGATCAAAGTGACTTGCCTGTGATGTTGACGAAGAAGAGTTTCTCGAGAAAATAACTTGATAGACTACTCGTCACTCTCCGATGAAATCTATATAACAAACATATCGTTCACATAAGCACTCATACTAGCAATCATTCTAGCAATCAAACAAAAGAGAGAGAGCGAACGAGAAACCGAAAGAAACTTCAAATAAGACTAGGGAGTCTTCTACTACATCAAACACTAAAATGATTTTTGTCTAACAGAAAATAATAACAAGGAACTAAGATATAAATCTAACTAATATAAAATAAAGTATCTTTCACAAAACTTTTTGAAAGTATTCCCAAACGGGATTTGAAACAGTGGGGAAACCAATTGCAAGTTACTAAGGAACTAGAATTGATTTCATGATAAAAAATAAAAATAAAATCAACACTTGTTGCAAAACTACTGTTAACTAACATAAACAAAACAATAATCTTTCTGAAATAATAAAGAAAATATTTTAAAGCAATTTACAAAAAAATAATAGCCATAGTCCTAAAAGAGCTAAAACAGAATCTGTTTTGGTAAAAACCCCAATTAAAAATATTTTAAAAAAATTTGAAACTTAAACTACTGAAAGCTATGATCAATAGGAAGCAGCAGCAAAAAGAATCAAATTAAAATCTATTTTTAAACTCCCGGAATAAGCAAAACAAGCTTTAATTCAAATCTGATCTAGCTCAATTTTTATAAATCCAAACATAGACAAATTATATATCTACAGAAACTGCATAACATTTGTGATCCAACGCAAAAAGAATCACCTAATTCGGAGTTATAGACTAATAGATATGAATTTTCGAAGATTGCAATTTTCTGAAAAAACTGCAATACGGGATTTCGTGAATCTCACCGGAGTTAGTCGCCGGAGTTGGAGAAGACGACGGGAAGGTGGCTCTGGTGGCCGGCCGAGGCAGCGGAGGGGTCCAGGCGGGGGAGGAGGGCTCCGGCCGAAGGTTGGTGGTGCCGGCGGGGTGTGGGGCGACGGGAGGAGCCAGCAGGACCTCCGGCGAGTTCCTGTTGAAAATGAACTCCGGCGAGGCGGGGGCTGCGGCTAGGGGTGAGGAGAGGTATGGTTCTTGGGGAAAATGGATAGAGGAGGGTGTGGGGGTTCTTATAGGGGCGACGGGAGGTGCTGGGAGGGAAAGAGCTTCGCGAATCCCGGAGGTGGGGATTCTCCTCTCCATGGAAGGTAAGTTCTGTGTCACGTGGAGAAGAGATGGAGGTAGGAGATGATCTCCTGTTGGGCCAAAATAGGGAAAGGTTTTAATGGGCCAGGAGGTATTCCTAATAAAAGTGATTTCCTTCCTATTTTCAAAACTAGGAAACTAAAACGTTAAAAAGGAAAGCAAATCAATTCGGAATAAAGAGTTTTTATATACTAAAATTATCAGAAAAATAAAATATAAATGATGGGAATTTTTCCACGGCAAAAATAAAAACTTCAGAAAAAATTAATTTCACAAATTGCCTAAAAGGTTTATTTTCTTTTGCAAATAATTTTCAAATGACCCTCTAAGTTTTAGGGTTCAAATAACATTCAAAATGCCCAGGTATTTGAGGGTCATGTTCCTCCGCTCTTTTCTATTTGACCGAATGTATTTCCCGGCATTTTCTTGCGCGAAGAAAACGAATGGAAATGCAAAAAGAATTCAATGCAAATATCTCCGTTCAAATTATTTGTAGTTGAAGAAGTCATGTCATCTTCTCTCTTTGTTTTTAAAAGCTTGAAATTGAATTCACCGGAGAAGGGGAAAGTCATTTTATTCCCTCTCATTCAAAAGTTTTGAGAAGTTTCAAATTTCACACAAGTTTCAGTCACTCAGCAAACAAAAAAACAATCAATCTAATAATTATATTAACATTCCAAAATTTATAATTTTGGGATGTTACAGGAGGTCAAGAAGACAAAAAGGTGGAGCTCGCGGCATGGCCAGGACTGGCTCCCCGAGGACCAACACTGTCCCGAGGAGTACGGGACCAGCCCCGACAAACACCACTTGCCCCCTCTAGCTTGATACCAGCGGGCAGGGCAAATGAAGGGGCGAAGGATCTGGAGCCCACGAGCGCGCCTCCTCCTCGAGCCGGGGGCCAGCACCCGCTCTAGTGAGGTGGCCCAAGCAGAGGGCATGGAGAAGTTAGAGCTTGCAGAGGTACCTCCCTCTCGAACACGAGGCACCGACGCCAGCTCCGACAAGATACCCCTGCCAGGTGGGGGAGAGGCATGAGCGGGCCTCGGCGGTAGGGCCGGCAGCCAGTCAGAGCTCACGGAGTCGTACTCCGACTTGACCCCCTGAGATCGTGACCTGTCAAGAGCGCCACTGCCGCTGATACATCCATTTTGCATCATGCTTTATGTTGATATTTATCGCTTTATGGGCTGTTATTACACTTCACGGTACAATACTTATGCCTTTTCTCTCTTATTTTATTAGGTTTGCATGAAGAGGGAGAATGCCGGCAACTTGAATTCTGGTCTGAAAAAGGAGCAAGTTTGAGATACCTATTCTGCGCAACTCCAAAAGCCGTGAAAATCAACGAGGAATTATTTTGGATTTTATAAAAAATACTGGGCGGAAGAAGTACCACAGGGGAGCCACCAGGAGGCCACAAGCCTGCCAGGCGCGACCTATTTGAGATACCTATTCTGCGCAACTCCAAAAGCCGTGAAAATCAACGAGGAATTATTTTGGATTTTATAAAAAATACTGGGCGGAAGAAGTACCACAGGGGAGCCACCAGGAGGCCACAAGCCTGCCAGGCGCGACCTACCCCTGGTCGCGCCTAGGTGGCTTGTGGGTCCCCCGTTGCCCCTCTGGCTCCCATCTTTTCCTATAAGGAGGGTTTCGTTCTAGAAAAAATAAAAAGGAGGCTTTCGGGAGGAATCGCCACCGCCACGAGGCGGAACTTGAGCAGAACCAATCTAGAGCTCCGGCAGGGCCGTCCTGTCAGGGAACTTCCCTCCTAGAGGGGGAAATCGTCGCCATCGTCATCACCAACACTCCACTCAGCGGAGGGGACTCATCACCATCAACATCTTCCTCAGCACCATATCATCTCCAGACCCTAGTTCATCTCTTGTAACCAATCTCCGTCTCGCGACTCCGATTGGTACTTGTAAGGTTGCTAGGAATTACTCTTTGTAGTTGATGCTAGTTGGATTACTCGGTGGAAGATTATATGTTCAGATCCTTGATGCTATTCAATACCTCTATGGTCATGAATATAATTATGCTTTGTGATTAGTCACTTTTGTTCCTGAGGACATGGGATAAGTCTTGCTATAAGTAGTCATGTGAATTGGGTATTCGTTCGATATTTTGATGCGTTGTATGTTGTCTTTCCTCTAGTGGTGTTATGTGAACGTCGACTACATAACACTTCACCATTATTTGTGACTATAGGAAGGCATTGGGAAGTAATAAGTAGATGATGGGTTGCTAGAGTGACAGAAGCTTAAACCATAGTTTATGCGCTGTTTCGTAAGGGGCTGATTTGGATCCACTAGTTTAATGCTATGGTTAGACTTTGTCTTAATTCTTCTTTCGTATTTGCGGATGCTTGCGAGAGGGGTTAATCATAAGTGGGACGTTTGTCCAAGTAAGGGCAGCACCCAAGCACCGGTCCACCCACATATCAAACTATCAAAGTAGCGAACGCGAATCATATGAACATGATGAAAACTAGCTTGACAGAAATTCCCATGTGTCTTCGGGAGCGCTTTACCTCCTATAACAGTTTGTCCAGGCTTGTCCCTTGCTACAAAAGGGATTGGGACACTTTGTTGCACCTTTGTTACTATTGTTACTTGCTACTTGCTATGAATCATCTTATCACACAACTATCTGTTACCGATAATTTCAGTGCTTGCAGAGAATACCTTGCTGAAAACCACTTGTCAGTTCCTTCTGCTCCTCGTTGGGTTCGACACTCTTACTTATCAAAAGGACTATGATAGATCCCCTACACTTGTGGGTCATCAAGACTCTTTTCTGGCGCCGTCGCCGGGGTGTGAAGCGCCTTTGGTAAGTGGAATTTGGTAAGGAAACATTTATATAGTGTGCTGAAATTTATTGTCACTTGTCACTATGGAAACTAATCCTTTGAGGAGCTTGTTCGGGGTATCTTCACCTCGAACGGAAGCACAAGGAGTTTCTCCTCAACCTACTGCACCTACTGAAAATATTTGTTATGAAATTCCTTCAGGTATGCAAGAGAAACTGTTGGCTAATCCTTTTACACGAGATGGAACATCACATCCCGACTTGCATCTAATCTATGTAGATGAAGTTTGTGGTTTATTTAAGATTGCAGGTTTGCCCGAGGATGAGGTCAAGAAGAAGGTCTTTCCATTATCTTTGGGGGATAAAGCATTGACATGGTATAGGCTATGTGATGATACTGGATCATGGAACTACAACAGATTGAAATTGGAATTTCATCAAAAGTTTTATTCTATGCATTTGGTACATCGTGATCGGAATTATATCTATAATTCTTGGCCTCGTGACAGAGAAAGTATCGCTCAAGCTTGGGGAAGGCTTAAGTCAATGTTATATTCATGCCCCAACCATGAGCTCTCGAGAGAAATTATTATTGAGAACTTCTATGCTCGGCTTTCTCATGATAATCGCACCATACTTGACACTTCTTGTACCAGTTCTTTTATGAAGAGAGATATTGACTTCAAATGGAATTTATTGGAAAGAATTAAATGCAACTCTGAAGATTGGGAGTTTGATGAAGGTAAGGAGTCAGGTATGAATCTCAAGTTCGATTGCGTTAAATCCTTTGTTGAAACAAATACTTTTTGTGATTTTAGCGCTAAACATGGACTTGACTCTCAGATAGTACCTTCATTATGTGAATCATTTGCCGCTCATATTAATCTCCCTAAAGAGAAGTGGTTTAAATATCATCCTCCCTTAGAAGTCAATGTAGTTAAACCCAATCCAGTTGAAGAGAAAGTCATTGCTTATAATGATCCTATTGTTCCTAGTGCTTACATTGAGAAACCACCTTTCCATGTTAGAATAAAGGATCATTCTAAAGCTTCAACTGTGATACGTAGGGGCTATATTAGAACACCTACACCCCCTGAGCAAATTAGAGTTGAACCTAGCACTTCTATTATCAAAGATCTCCTGTCCGACAATGTTGATGGCCATGATGTTCACTTCTGTGAAGATGCTGCTAGAATTGCTAAACCTCATGCTAGAGACAAACATAGGCCTGTTGTTGGCACGCCTGTTGTTTCTGTTAAGATAGGAGATCATTGTTATCATGGTTTATGTGACGTGGGTGCTAGTGTTAGTGCAATACCTCAATCTTTATATGATTAAATTAAATACGAGATTGCACCTGTCGAGATGGAACCTATTGATGTCACTATTTACCTTGCCAATAATGATACTATCTGCCCTTTGGGAATTGTTAGAGATGTTGAAGTCTTGTGTGGTAAAACTAAGTATCCTGCTGATTTTCTCGTTCTTGCTACCACACAAGATAGCTTTTGTCCCATCATATTTGGGAGACCTTTCCTCAATACCGTCAATGCTCATATTGACTGTGAGAAGCAAACTGTCACTGTTGGCTTTGAAGGTGTGTCACATGAGTTCAATTTCTCCAAGTTTGGTAGACAACCTCATGAAAAAGAGTTGTCTAGTAAGGATGAAATTATTGCTCTAGCTTCTATTGCTGTGCCTCCTACTGATCCTTTAGAGCAATAATACTTGCTTGAGCATGAAAATGATATGCATATGGATGAAAGGAATGAGATAGATAGAGTTATCTTTGAACAACATCCTATCCTTCAGAATAATTTGTCTGTTGAACTGCATGGAGATCCACCCCCACCAAAGGGTGATCCTGTGTTCGAGCTTAAATAGTTACCTGTTACTCTTAAGTATGCTTATCTTGATGAAAAAGAGATATATCATGTTATTATTAGTGTTAGCCTTTCAGAGCATGAAGAAAAGAAATTATTGAAAACTCGAAGGAAGCACCGTCTGCTATTGGATATACTCTTGATGATCTTAAGGGCATTAGTCCCACTCTATGCCAGCACAAAATTAAAACCGATCCTGATTCCAAACCAGTTGTTGATCATCAACGGAGATTAAATCCTAAGATGAAAGAGGTAGTAAGAAAAGAAATACTAAAGCTCGTGGAAGCATGTATTATCTATCCTGTTGCTCATAGTGATTGGGTAAGTTCGGTGCATTGCGTCCCTAAGAAGGGAGGTATTACCGTTGTCCCTAATGATAAAGATGAATTGATCCCAGAGAGGATTATTACTGACTATAGGATGGTGATTGATTTTAGGAAATTGAATAAAGCCACTAGGAAAGATCATTACCCTTTGCCTTTTATTGACAAAATGCTAGAAATATTGTCTAAACACACACACTTCTGCTTTCTAGATGGTTATTCTGGTTTCTCCCAAATACCTGTTGCACAATCTGATAAGGAGAAAACCACTTTTACCTGCCCTTTCCGTACCTTTTCTTATATACGTATGAATTTTGGCTTATGTAATGCACCTGCTACCTTTCAAAGATGTATGATGGCTATTGTAAGTGCATCTAGTGCCCCTTAGTGATTTTGGTGGTTTGAAGACTTATAGGTTAAGTATCTAATGTGTTTATGAGTGTACACAGGATCTATAAGTCATTGAAGAGTTTGAGATATTTGAAGAATATCGACCCCTAAAAATGTATGTCTTTAGTTGAGGAAATTGGTCTGAAGATGAAGAAATGAATCGCGAGGAATCTGCGATGAAATTCATATTCCTCATGAAGATACTGATATTGAGAAGTCCGGTGTGTCCTAAAGAAAATCACTCTGAAGAATTTGAAGCATGAAGATTTACACTTTCTTTTTTATTTTCTTCGCATTTGAGTAATAGGAACACCGTACTATTAAAGGGGGTCGAAGTTACACTATGTAATGAATTTCCTCATGATGCTCAACCCAAGCCTAATCCTACCAAAAGCCTCAAGTGAGGAATACGAGTGACATGAGAACTCTCACAGTTGAGGGTTCCGACCGTTTCGATAGCCACGCCAAGTCATTTGTCTTATCCACTTCAACGGTCATATTATTTAAGGGCATTAGTGTCAAATCATGTCGGGATGCTCCCAGGCTATAAATAGCCACCCCCACAACCACTAGCTGGTTGGCTGCTCCATTAGAAACTGACACTTGTCATAAGAGCAACCCAATTCCTCAGAGCCTTCGAGAGTAATTCATCAGTGATGCAATACACCATACACCGAAACCACAAACCAAACCTAGTGATTGAGCATCGCTGAAGAAGTTGTTCCTGTGTGGGACTGAAGCCTATTACCTTTGAGGACTGTGCATCCTCCAGACGGTTAGGCGTCATGGTCTAGAGCTTTCCAGCAGTCAATTGTGGATCGCCGGGTGACCAAGTCTGTGAGGGTTTGGAAGTCTGCCCTGAAGACTTACCACGAGTGTTGGGCGAGGACTGTGTGTCCTTAGCTCAAGGAGAATACGGTAGGGACTGTGTGTCCTTTGGTTTCAATACCAAGCCGCTCCAAACCAGATGTATGACTGTCACAGTAGTTGTAACTGGGTCATCAATGACTGTCTTCACTGAGAAACGGGTTCTAATTCCTCAACTCCTTACTTTCCTCGTATTATGTGTTGATGACTTTCACTGCGACTGTTTGAAGAATTTGCTGAAGACTTTCTCTGGATTTCCTCAACCCCAAATTCTTCACGTCAGTTAATCCTCATCTGTATTCTGCGTGCCTGCTCACAGTGCAATCTGTTTTCACATTCTTCACTCTGAAAAACTGCTGTTGTGAAACTTTGCACTTCTGATCCTTTACTGTTTCCGCTGTAAGTTAGTCATCAGTGAGAAATTTCCTCAGTGATGAAATTCTAAAAATCTCCTATTCACCCCCCTCTAGTCGATATAACGCACTTTCAGCTATATTTTCTGACTTTTGTGAAAAGATTGTTGATGTTTTCATGGATGACTTCTCCGTTTACGGGTCTTCTTTTGATGATTGCCTCAGCAACCTTGATCGAGTTTTGCAGAGATGTAAAGATACCAACCTTGTCTTGAACTGGGAGAAGTGCCACTTTATGGTTAATGAAGGCATCGTCTTAGGACATAAAATTTCTGAAAGAGGTATCGAAGTCGATAAGGCTAAGGTTGATGCGATCGAGAAAATGCCATGCCCTACAGATATCAAAGGTATAAGAAGTTTCCTTGGTCATGCTGGTTTCTATAGAAGGTTCATTAAGGACTTTTCTAAGATTTCTAGGCCTCTTACCAATCTCTTGCAAAAGGATATTCCTTTTGTTTTTGACGATGATTGTGAGGAAGCCTTTGAAATACTTAAGAAGGCCTTGATAACTGCACCTATTGTTCAACCACCTCATTGGAACTTACCTTTTGAAATTATTTGTGATGCTAGTGATTATGCTGTTGGTGCTGTTCTAGGACAAAGAGTTGACAAGAAATTGAATGTTATTCATTATGCTAGTAAAACTCTAGACAATGCCCAAAGAAACTATGCTACTACTGAAAAGAAATTTTTAGGAGTCATGTTTGCATGTGAAAAGTTCAGATCTTACATTGTTGATTCCAAGGTTACTATTCACACTGATCATGCTGCTATTAAGTATCTCATGGAAAAGAAAGATGCCAAACCTAGACTTATCAGATGGGTCCTCTTGCTACAAGAATTTGATTTGCATGTTGTTGATAGGAAGGGTGCTGAGAACCCCATAGCAGATAACTTGTCTAGGTTGGAGAATGTTCTGGATGACCCACAACCTATTGCTGATATCTTTCCTGATGAGCAATTAAATGTCATCAATGCTTCACGTAGTACACCATGGTAAGCTGATTATGCAAATTATATCTTTGCCAAATATATACCACCTAGTTTCACATACCAGCAAAAGAAGAAATTCTTCTTTGTTTTGAGACATTACTTTTGGGATGATCCTCACCTTTATAAGGATGGAGTAGATGGTGTTATTAGACGTTGTGTACCTGCGCATGAACAGGGATAGATCCTACAGAAGTCTCACTCCAAGGCTGATGGAGGACACCATGCGGGAGATAGAACTGCACACAAGGTATTGCAATCAGGTTTCTATTGGCCTACTCTCTTCAAGGATGCTCGTAAGTTTGTCTTGTCTTGTGATGAATGTCAAAGAATAGGTAATATCAGTAAACGTCAGGAAATGCCTATGAATTATTCACTTGTCATTGAACCATTTGATGTTTGGGGTTTTGATTATATGGGACCCTTTCCAAAGTCGAACGGGTATACTCATATCCTAGTTGCTGTTGATTACGTTACTAAGTGGGTAGAAGCTATCCCAACTAGTAGTGCTGATCATAACACCTCTATCAGGATGCTTAAAGAAGTTATTTTCCCTAGATTTGGAGTCCCTAGATATTTAATGACTGATGGTGGTTCACATTTTATTCATGGTGCTTTCCGTAAAATGCTTGCTAAGTATGATGTCAACCATAGAATTGCATCTCCCTATTATCCTCAGTCCACTTGTCAAGTTAGATCTAAGTAATAGAGAGATTAAACTAATTCTGCAAAAGACTGTTAATAGGTCTAGAAATAATTGGTCTAAGAAGCTTGATGATGCACTGTGGGCTTATAGAACTACTTATAAGAATCCCATGGGCATGTCTCCGTACAAAATGGTTTATGGTAAAGCATGTCATTTACCTCTTGAGCTAGGGCATAAGGCTTATTGGGCAATCAAAGAGCTCAACTTTGATTTCAAACTTGCTGGTGAGAAGAGGTTATTTGATATTATCTCACTTGATGAATCGAGAACTCAGGCATATCAAAATGCCAAGTTGTTTAAAGAAAAAGTTAAGAGGTGGCATGATAAAAGGATACAAAAACGTGAGTTCAATGTAGGTGATTATGTCTTGCTATGCAATTCTCGTTTAAGATTTTTTGCAGGGAAGCTTCTCTCTAAATGGGAAGGTCCTTACGTTGTTGAGGAAGTATATCGCTCCGGTGCCATCAAGATCAACAACACGGAAGGTAATTTCCCGAGAGTGGTAAATGGGCAAAGAATCAAGCATTATATCTCAGGTACTCCCTTAAATGTTGAAAGCAATATTATTAATACCATAACTCCGGAGGAGTACATAAGGGATATTTATCAGCCTGTTTCAGACTCCAAAAACGAAGAGGTATGTGATTCGGTAAGTAAACCGACTCCAAAACTTTTCCAGCAGCAATTTTTCTCCATTTTGAAAATTTTAGAAAAATAGAAAAATTTAAAGTACTCCGGAAAGTGCACGAGGAGGCGACAAGCCTGCCAGGCGCGGCCTACCCCCTGGCCGCGCCTGGGTGGCTTGTGGGCACCTCGTGTGCCTCCCGGACTCTGTTTTCTTGCAGAGTACTCCTTTTGGTCGGGAAAATTTCATAATATATTCTCCCGAAAGGTCTGACCCTCGTATCATGCAAATATCCTCTGTTTTCGTTTCGAGCCTGTTTCTGCCGCAGATTTAGAGCAAGATGTCTTCTCAAGATTCAGAGGGGGAGAGCTATGTGGCCGATTACCTTGCTAACCCCAAGGTCTATGGGGACTTGGATTATTATGGTTGGACCACTGATGAGGAAGAAGATTATGATATCAAGGGGAAGGAAGGAACAAGTTCGGATGAAGAGGAGGTTCGTCTACCCCAATCTGGAAACACACATGTGGAGTTCAAGAAGTCAAGCCTCCCTGACTCAAGGAAGAAGCCTAAGATTTTGTTTACCCCTTCTCGTCTTTTGCAGGAGAGTAAGCAAGAATTATGCCAAAGGGTGTTGAGGCTTGAAGAGAAAATTAACGATCTTAACGAGCAGAATTTTGTGCTCAAGAGGAAATTAAACAAGTTCAAGAACTCTGCAACAACTCCACCACCATCACCTTCGAAGGAAGACAACTAAGCACGGGTATGGGCAATCCCCTTGGCTTGTGCCAAGTTTGGGGGAGTTGCCTCGGTATCGTATCACCATCACATCTTTTGCCTTTACCTTTTTCTTAGTTCGACCCTTTTTGGTTTTATCTTTCTCTAGTAGAATATAGTTCTTAGTATGTTCTAGGCTTGAGTTTTGCTTTGTGTCACCCCCAATGTATTCGAGCTCGTGAGTCATATAATAAAGAGTGTTTTAGTTAAGGGTCTTGCCTCACGCCATGATCTAAGGAAAAGAATGATAAAAGAACAAAAGCATGAAAGATCATGTAATGATCTTATGGGAAGTGATGACTTCACATATAAAAAGAATGTTGATTGAAACTTGTTGTGGGTGGACAAACGTAGACCTTGGTCATTGTTGCAATTAATAGGAAGTAATAAAGAAGGAGAGGTTCACATATAAATATATCATCTTTGACACCATCTATGATTGTGAACACTCATTAAACTATTACATGCTTAGAAGTAGATGTTGGACAAGGAAGACAACATAATGAATTATGTTTGCTTGGTTCCGAACAATGTTATATGATTAGAGATCCCTTAACATATGACGATTGCTTCCACCTCATATCAACCAAAACTTCCGCACTAAGTAGAGATACTACTTGTGCATCCATAAACCTTCAACCCAGTTTTGCCATGAGAGTCCACCATACCTACCTATGGATTGAAGAAGATCCCTCAAGTAAGTTGTCATCGGTGCAAGCAATAAAAATTGCTCCCTAAATATGTATGATCTATTAGTGTATGGAAAATAAGCTTTGTACGAACCTCTGATGAGGAATACATAAAAGCGACAGACTACATAATAAAGTTCTTTATCACAGGAGGCAATATAAAGTGACGTTCCTCCACACTAAGAGATCACACATACAAACCTCAAAAGCGCATGACAACCTCTGCTTCCCTCTGCGAAGGGCCTATCTTGTACCTTTACTTTTTGTCCTTAAAAGAGTCACGGTGATCGACACCAATTCCTTATTTCGCCATTATCTTGGCTAACGTCATGTGCTAGGGAAAGATCTATATTCATATGTCAACTTGGAAGTAAGTACTCATGAATTATTATAGTTGACGTTATCCTTGATGTAAATAGTTTGGGGGCGAAACTGTAAGCCCCTCTCTTTCTGTGTGTCCAACTGAAACTTTGATCTCATGAGTACCACATGAGTTTTAGCAATTGTAGAAGACGAAAGGATGATTGAGTATGTGGATTTGCTTTACAAGCTCTTATTTGACTCTTTCCGATGTTATGATAAATTGCAATTGCTTCATTGACTAAAGGCTATTGGTTGTTAGTTCTCAATAAGGTTCTTGATCCATACTTTACTTTGTGAAGCAATTGTCACTTTAGCATAAGATATTATATGATGATATTGTTGTTCTGATTATGATCATGATGCCTGCATGTCCGTATTTTGTTTTACCGACACCTCTATCTCTAAACATGTGGGCATATTTATTGATCTCGGCTTCCGCTTGAGGACAAGCGAGGTCTAAGCTTGGGGGAGTTCATACGTCCATTTCGCATCATGCTTTTATGTTGATATTTATCGCTTTATGGGCTGTTATTACACTTCACGGTACAATAATTATGGCTTTTCTCTCTTATTTTATAAGGTTTGCATGAAGAGGGAGAATGCAGACAGCTGGAATTCTGGTTTGAAAAAGGAGCGAGTTTGAGATACCTATTCCGCGCAACTCCAAAAGCTGTGAAAATCAACAAGGAATTATTTTGGATTTTATAAAAAATACTGGGCGGAAGAAGTACCAGAGGGGAGCCACCAGGAGGCCACAAGCCTGCCAGGCGCGGCCTACCCCCTAGCCGCGCCTAGGTGGCTTGTGGGCCCCCTGTTGCCCCTCTGGCTCCCATCTTTTGCTATAAGGAGGGTTTCGTTCTAGAAAAAATAAAAAGGAGGCTTTCGGGAGGAATCGCCGCTGCCACGAGGCGGAACTTGAGCACAACCAATCTAGAGCTCCGGCAGGGCCGTCCTGCCGGGGAAACTTCCCTCCCGGAGGGGGAAATCGTCGCCATCGTCATCACCAACACTCCTCTCAGTGGAGGGGACTCATCACCATCAACATCTTCATCAGCACCATCTCATCTCCAAACCATAGTTCATCTCTTGTAACCAATCTCCGTCTCGCGACTCCGATTGGTACTTGTAAGGTTTCTAGTAGTGTTAATTACTCTTTGTAGTTGATGCTAGTTGGATTACTCGATGGAAGATTATATGTTCAGATCCTTGATGCTATTCAATACCTCTCTGGTCATGAACATAATTATGCTTTGTGAGTAGTCACTTTTTTCCTGAGGACATGGGATAAGTCTTGCTATAAGTAGTCATGTGAATTTGGTATTCGTTCGATATTTTGATGCGTTGTATGTTGTCTTTCCTCTAGTGGTGTTATGTGAACGTCGACTACATAACACTTCACCATTATTTGGGCCTAGAGGAAGGCATTGGGAAGTAATAAGTAGATGATGGGTTGCTAGAGTGACAGAAGCTTAAACCCTACTTTATGCGTTGCTTCGTAAGGGGCTGATTTGGATCCACTAGTTTAATATTATGGTTAGACTTCGTCTTAATTCTTCTTTCGTAGTTGCGGATGCTTGCGAGAGGGGTTAATCATAAGTGGGACGTTTGTACAAGTAAGGGCAGCACCCAAGCACCGGTCCACCCATATATCAAACTATCAAAGTAGCGTACGCGAATCATATGAACATGATGAAAACTAGCTTGACAGAAATTCCCATGTGTCCTCGGGAGCACTTTACCTCCTATAAGAGTTTGTCCAGGCTTGTCCCTTGCTACAAAAGGGATTGGTCCACTTTGCTGCACCTTTTTTACTATTGTTACTTGCTACTTGCTACGAATCATCTTATCACACAACTATCTATTACCGATAATTTCAGTGCTTGCAGAGAATACCTTGCTGAAAACCACTTGTCAGTTCCTTCTGCTCCTCGTTGGGTTCGACACTCTTACTTATCGAAAGGACTATGATAGACCCGCTACACTTGTGGGTCATCAGCCGCCGTTGTCCTCCTCGTCGCTATCGCTTAAGGAGGGTCATTCGGCGCCACTCGAGCTCTCTTCGCAGCAGCTGAGACACACTCCTGAGCGCGTGTAAAACTTGACCGATAGCATATTTTCCTCCACTAGCTTAAAGTGGAGGATATGCCCATCCTCGAGGCTATGGGCGCGAGTGAAGGATTTCCAGCCCCGCCCTAGCAACCTGGAGCGACGTTTCGGGTACTCCACGTGCACTTGCATAGCACCGTGGGAGCAACCGTACACCCGCAACCACAAGACAGTGGCTTGGAGGCCTCCATCGCCCTAGCAAAAGGGCAAGGGAGATGCAAGTGGCCCCGAGCGGCGCCGTGCATCTCCACGACGAACTCTAGCGCCGTCTCGTGCGAGTGCCTGTCCAGCCCAGGAGAAGACGGAGATGCTGGAGTAGCACTTCGCCTCCCCCGGCAACAGCCTTTGCGATGACCGCGGCCCCTCGTCCCTCTGCCACCACGGGTGCTCGTGCTGTCCTCCACGGCTGCGCCCCCTAAAGCTGTGGCATGATCCGAGTGGGATCCCCTTGCTGCCCTGGCGGCCGATGGTGGCCTCCCTCGTCCCCTAGCCATGGTTAGGGGCGAGCGCCACCTGGAATTGGAGAAGATTCTACAGACACAAGCTTGGGGGTGGTGGATGTTTCAGGAGTTGGTGGATGAGCAAAACTCCCTCGCAAACTCCCTAATTTATAGGGCGAGGCGCAGGGGGCTAGCTTCCCTCACTCCAGAAACCGCCACCCCTCTCGCCCAATCACCCATAATCATGGGCGAACAAGGAGTCGCCCTGTTGCACCAATGCATGCGGGGACGGGCCCTGCCACGGCTGCGGTCTTTGTTGGCCACGAATGCCACTTGCCTGACTATTACTGCTCATGCTTCACGCGTGGTAGTAATGTGTCGAGAGGTGGGGAGGCTACTGTGCACGCACTTCTCCACCTCGCGCGTTGGATGCACGACGTGGGGAAGGGCCGTCTGCAATGGCTCCAAGGCTGCAGAGTCCCTACTAAAGAAGCATGTGCACTACTTTGGGCCTGGCCCAGCAACGCCCCGCGTGCGTGTGTGGCCCTGGCCCGGGGGCTCGTGTCGGTGCACTAGAGACTGGGGTCCCTCGTGCCCCACACTTGTGCACAGGCATCGACGACGCCCCTTTGACAACAGTGTACCGGGAAGAGCAGCAGACATGCAGTCCTAGACCTGCCAAGGCCACGCCCTTCCCCCTCTCCGCGGGCATGGAGTACAAAGGCTCCAGATGCAAGGCCCCGGCAAGCTCTCCTTGCCAAGAAGATTCCCAAAGCCCCGGCGAGTCCGCTTCGCTGGGAAGACTACCTAAAGAACAACAAGACCCCGACAAGTCTCCCTTGCCGGGAAGGCCACACGGACTGAGGAAGCCCCCGACAAGCCCTCCTTGCTGGGAAAGTATTCGACCCCCCGGAAAGACTTCCTCGCTGGGAGGATGACCAAGTCATCTGATAGGGACTCCAGGCCAGCAAGCCCGTGTTCGCTCGCCAGGTGTCCCCTCCAGTTTCTACCACAGTCCAACCGCTCCAGCACATCCCTCATGTGACAGCACAAGTCCCAGGTGTCAACTCACCTGAACATGTGTTGCAACTATCTTGCGACAAGTCAGGGGCCCGACCAGGCATTTACTTCCCGTGACACCACCGAAAAAGGAGAGCGGCGAACACTATTCAGTGTGCACCCCATGAGCACACTGTTGGTGACGCCTTTGCTTATAAAAGGAGGCCCAAAGATCATTCTTAGGGTTTGGGCCTTTTGGTGATCAGAGACTCCCTAATCACCTACTAAGTTACTGTAGCAAAACCACACTACAGTGATCACACAATACAAACCTAAACAGGAGTAGGGTTTTACGTGCCAAGCGGCCCGAACCTGGGTAAAAAGACCTTGCCGCTGCTGATCACTAGTTCCGCTCTCGACGCCGTACCTCTCTCCCCGCCAAACGATCAAGGGACTCCTCAAGTTTCCCATTGGTGTCGGTTTCCCCGACACATGGCTATTTGCTTAGTGCTAATGTTGGCAAATTAGGCTCGGCGTTGCACATTAGGCCCATTAGTCCCACGACAACACTAGTCGGTTTTAACAACTCCCGATTGACGTAGTAAAAACTTATCATCCTTTCATCCTCCTCTCGGTCCCAACTCCACTCATTCCTCCTTTCGATCCCCGCCACCGTGCCGCCCAACGTCGACACTGCCCCGCTGAACGCCGCTGTCGCCTCCACCCGATGTCGCCGCCGCCTTTGCCCGACGCCCCTGAGCACCTCCGCGGTAAGTCTGACGCCCCCTCCCTCTCTCATTTTTCTTAGGGTTAGATTTAGTTGCCTGATGGTTGTAGGTAGATTTTCTCCTTAGCAAATTACTAAGCCTAATTATCAAATGTGTTGCAATTGTTGCATTTAAACACCTCAAAGTAATTTCCATATGGTACATTTCCTCCTTGTTTAGAATGGTTGATGTTTAGTATCAACGTGTTGCAATTGTTGCATGTAAAACACCTCAAAGTAATTGTCAACAACTTTAGTAGCACCTTCCCAAATATCTATCCAGAAGTTTAGAGTTTAGACATTGTTTAGAATGACTGATGTATGTTCTTTATAAATAGGAAATATCTTCATGCAGTCTCTCCACCATAAGGAACATTGAGAGATATGAGTGGATGTGAGAGATAGAATTTTGGAGGGCAGGCTTCAAATTTAGATGGGAACATTAAATAGGATATGATTATATATTGACAATGTTCCTTTCAACTAAATATAAAAACTTGGCAATTCCTTTAGTAGCCTCCTACTAGAATCGCCAATAGAACATGTATGGTGATTAGAGGCACATTTTGGATAGTAGCAGGATGCTGCTATACATTTTGGATAGTAGCAGGATGCTGCTATAAGTGGGATGCTTGTCCAAGTAAGGGGGCAGTAACCAAGCGCCGTTCCACCCACATATCAAACTATCAAAGTAACGAACGCGAATCATATGAACATGATGAAAACTAGCATGACAGAAATTCCTGTGTGTCCTCGGGAGCGTTTTACCTCCTATAAGACTTTGTCCAGGCTTGTCCCTTGCTACAAAAGGGATTGGGCCACTTGGCTGCACTATTGCTACTTTTGTTACTTGTTGCTTGCTATGAATCATCTCACCACACAAATCACTTGTTACCGACAATTTCAGTGCATGCAGATTTTACCTTGCTGAAAACCACTTGGCAGATCCTTCTGCTCCTCGTTGGGTTCGACACTCTTACTTATCAAAAGGACTACGATTGATCCCCTATACTTGTGGGTCATCAAGACTCTTTTCTGGCGCCGTTGCCGGGGAGTGAAGCGCCTTTGGTAATTGGAACTTGGTAAGGAAACATTCATATAGTGTGCTGAAATTTATTGTCACTTGTCACCATGGATACTAATGCTTTGAGGGGATTTTTTGGGGTATCTTCACCTTGAACGGAAGCACATGGAGTTTCTCCTCAACCCGCTGCACCTACTGAAAATATTTGCTTTGAATTTCCTGTGGGTATGCTTGAGAAACTGCTGGCTAATCCTTTTACACGAGATGGAACATCACATCCAGACTTGCATCTAATCTATGTAGATGAAGTTTGTGGTTTATTTAAGCTTGCAGGTTTGCCCGAGGATGAATTCAAGAAGAAGGTCTTTCCTTTATCTTTGAAGGATAAGGCGTTGACATGGTATAGGCTATGTGATGATACTGGATCATGGGACTACAATCGGTTGAAATTGGAATTTCATCAAAAGTTTTATCCTATGCATTTAGTACATCGTGATCGAAATTATATTTATAATTTTTGGCCTCGTGACAGAGAAAGCATCGCTCAAGCTTGGGGAGGCTTAAATCAATGTTATATTCATGCCCCAATCATGAGCTCTCGAGAGAAATTATCATTCAGAACTTCTATGCTCAGCTTTCTCATGATGATCGCACCATGCTTGACACTTCTTGTACCGGTTCTTTTACGAAGAGAGATATTGACTTCAAATGGAATTTATTGGAGAGAATAAAACGCAACTGTGATGATTGGGAGCTTGAAGAAGGTAAGGAGTCAGGTATGAATTTCACGTTTGATTGCGTTAAATCCTTTGTTGAGACAAACACTTTTTGTGACTTTAGCGCTAAGTATGGACTTGACTCTGAGATAGTAGCTTAAGTGTGTGAATCCTTTGCTGCTCATATTGATCTCCCGAAAGAGAAGTGGTTTAAATATCATCCTCCTTTAGAAGTCAATGTAGTTAAACCCACTCCAGTTGAAGAGAGAGTCATTGCCTATAATGATCCTCTGGTTCCCAGTGCTTACATTGAGAAACCACCTTTCCCTGTTAGGATAAAGGATCATTCTAAAGCTTCAACTGTGATACGTAGAGGCTACATTAGAACACCTACACCCCCTGAGCAAATCAGAGTTGAACCTAGCATTTCTATTATCAAAGATCTTCTGTCCGACGATGTTGAGGGACATAATATTCACTTCTCTGAAGATGCTGCTAGAATTGCTAAACCTCACGCTAGAGACAAACATAGGTCTGCTGTTGGCACACCTGTTGTTTCTGTTAAGATAGGAGATCATTGCTATCATGGTTTATGTGATGTGGGTGCTAGTGTTAGTGCAATACCTCAATCCTTATATGATGAAATCAAAGACGAGATTGCACCTGTTGAGATAGAACCTATTGATGTCACTATTCAGCTTGCCAATAGAGATACTATCTACCATGTGGGAATTGTTAGGGATGTTGAAGTCTTGTGTGGTAAAACGAAGTATACTGCTGATTTCCTCGTTCTTGATACCGCTCAAGATAGCTTTTGTCCCATCATATTTGGCAGACCCTTCCTCAATACCGTCAATGCTCATATTGACTGTGAGAAGCAAACTGTCACTGTTGGCTTTGAAGGTGTGTCTCATGTGTTCAATTTCTCCAAGTTTCGTAGACAACCTCATGAAAAAGAGTTGCCGAGTAATGATGAAACTATGGCCTTAGCTTCTATTGCCGTGCCTCCTACTGATCCCTTAGAGCAATACTTTCTTGAGCATGAAAATGATATGCATATGGATGAAAGGGATGAAATAGATAGAGTTGTCTTAGAACAATATCCTATCCTTAAGAATAACTTGCCTGTTGAACTGCTTGGGGATCCACCTCCACCAAAGGGTGATCCTGTGTTCGAGCTTAAACAGTTGCCTGATACTCTTAAGTATGCCTATCTTGATGAATAAGAGATATATCCTATTATTATTAGTGCTAGCCTCTCAGAGCATGAAGAAAAGAAGTTACTAAAAACTCTAAGGAAGCACCTTGCTGCTATTGGATATACTCTTGATGATCTTAAGGGCATTAGTCCCACTCTATGCCAGCACAAGATTAAAACCGACCCTGATTTCAAAGGAGATTGAATCCTAAGATGAAAGAAGTAGTAAGAAAAGAAATACTAAAGCTCCTGGAAGCGGGTATTATCTACCATGTTGCTCATAGCGATTGGGAGAGTCTGGTGCATTGCGTTCCTAAGAAGGGAGGCATTACCGTAGTCCCTAATGATAAGGATGAATTAATCCCACAGAGGATTATTACTGGCTGTAGGATGGTGATCGATTTTAGGAAATTGAATAAAGCCACTAGGAAAGATCATTACCCTTTGCCTTTTATCGACAAAATGCTAGAAAGACTGTCTAAACACACACACTTCTGCTTTCTAGATGGTTATTCTGGTTTCTCCCAAATACCAGTTGCACAATCTGATCAGGAGAAAACCACTTTCACCTGCCCTTTCGGTACCTTTGCTTATAGACGTATGCCTTTTGGCTTATGTAATGCACCTGCTACCTTTCAAAGATGTATGATGGCTATATTCTCTGACTTTTGTGAAAAGATTGTTGAGGTTTTCATGGATGACTTCTCCGTTTACGGGACTTATTTTGATGATTGCATCAGCAACCTTGATCGAGTCTTACAGAGATGTAAAGGCACCAATCTTGTCTTGAATTGGGAGAAGTGCCACTTTATGGTTAATGAAGGCATCGTCTTAGGACATAAAATTTCCGAAAGAGGTATTGAAGTTGATAAGGCTAAGGATGATGCAATCGAGAAAATGCCATACCCCACAGATATCAAAGGTATAAGAAGTTTCCTTGGTCATGCTGGTTTCTATAGAAGTTTCATTAAAGACTTCTCTAAGATTTCTAGGCCTCTTACCAATCTCTTGCAAAAGGATATTCCTTTTGTTTTTGACGATGATTGTGAGGAAGCCTTCGAAATACTTAAGAGGGCTTTGATAACTGCACCTATTGTTCAACCACCTGATTGAAACTTACCTTTTGAAATCATGTGTGATGCTAGTGATTATGCTGTTGGTGCTGTTCTAGGGCAAAGACTCAATAAGAAGTTGAATGTTATTCACTACGCTAGTAAAACTCTAGACAGTGCCCAAAGAAACTATGCTACTACGAAGAAGGAGTTTTTAGCAGTCGTGTTTGCATGTGAAAAGTTCAGGTCTTACATAGTTGATTCCAAAGTCACTATTCACACTGGTCATGCTGCTATTAAGTACCTCATGGAGAAGAAAGACGCTAAACCTAGAGTTATCAGATGGGTTCTCTTGCTACAAGAATTTGATTTGCATGTTGTTGACAGAAAGGGTGCTGATAACCCAGTAGCAGATAACTTGTCTAGGTTGGAGAACGTTCTTGATGACCCACAACCTATTGATGATAGCTTTCCCAATGAGCAACTGAATGTCATCGATGCTTCACGTAGTGCACCATGGTATGATGATTATGCAAACTATATCGTTACCAAATATATACCACCTAGTTTCACGTACCAGCAAAAGAAGAAATTCTTCTTTGACTTGAGACATTACTTTTGGGATGATCCTCACCTTTATAAGGAAGGAGTAGATGGTGTTATTAAACGTTATGTACGTGAACATGAACAGGGACAGATCCTACAGAAGTGTCATTCCGAGGCCTACAGAGGACACCATGCGGGAGATAGAACTGCACACAAGGTATTGCAATCAGCTTTCTACTGGCCCAGTCTCTTCAAGGATGCCCGTAAGTTTTTCTTGTCTTGTGACGAATGTCAAAGAATAGGTAATATCAGTAAACGTCAGGAAATGCCTATGAACTATTCACTTGTCATTGAACCATTTGATGTCTGGGGCTTTGATTATATGGGACCTTTTCCAAAATCCAACGGGTATACTCATATCCTAGTTGCTGTTGATTCCGTCACTAATTGGGTAGAAGCTATCCCCACTAGTAGTGCTGATCACAACACCTCTATCAGGATGCTGAAAGAAGTTATCTTCCCTAGATTTGGAGTCCCTAGATATCTAATGACCGACGGTGGTTCACACTTCATTCATGGTGCTTTCCGTAAAATGCTTGCTAAGTACGATGTCAACCATAGAATTGCGTCTCCCTATCACCCTTAGTCTGGTGGTCAAGTAGAGCTAAGCAACAAAGAGATTAAACTAATTCTGCAAAAGATTGTCAACAGGTCTAGAAAGAATTGGTCTAAGAAGCTCGATGATGCACTGTGGGCTTATAGAACTGCCTATAAGAATCCCATGGGAATGTCTCCGTACAAAATGGTGTACGGTAAAGCATGTCATTTACCTCTTGAGCTAGAGCATAAAGCCTATTGGGCAATCAAAGAGCTCAACTTTGATTTCAAACTTGCCAGTGAGAAGAGGTTATTTGTCATTAGCTCGCTTGATGAATGGAGAACTCAGGCATATGAGAATGCCAAGTTGTTCAAAGAAAAGGTTAAGAGGTGGCATGATAAGAGGATACAAAAGCGTGAGTTCAATGTAGGTGATTATGTCTTGCTATATAACTCTCGTTTAAGATTCTTTGCAGGCAAGCTTCTCTCTAAATGGGAAGGTCCCTATGTTGTTGAGGAAGTTTATCATTCCAGTGCTATCAACATCAACAACACGGAAGGTAATTGTTCGAGAGATGTAAATGGGCAGAGAATCAAGCATTATATCTCAGGTACTCCCATAAATGTTGAAAGCAATATTATCAATACCATAACTCCGGAAGAATACCTAAGGGATATTTATCAGCCTGTTTCAGACTCCGAAAACGAAGAGGTATGTGATTCGGTAAGAAAACAAAGTCCAAAACTTTTCCAGTAGGAAATTTTCTCCGTTTTGGAATGTTTGAAAAAATACAAAAATTGGAAGTAGTCCGGAAAGTGCGTGAGGAGGCGACAAGCCTGCCCGGCGCGGGCCCACCCCCTGGCCGCGCCGGGAGGGCTTGTGGCCACCTCGTGCGCCTGCCAGACTCTGTTTTCGTGCGGGGTACTCCTTCTGGTCTGGAAAAAATCATTATATATACTCCCGTTTGGTCTGACCCCTGCATCACGCAGATTTCTTCTGTTTTTTGTTTCGAGCCTGTTTCTGTTGCAGATCTAGATCGCTATGACTTCCCCAAAAGCTCCGAAGGACAAGATCTTCGAGAACGACATCAATCCCTACGTCATGGGAGTGCTGCAACACCCTCAATCTATCGAGATGCGTGAGGGGATGTTGCACATCCATGATGTTGAGGGGACCAAGAAGACCGGAAGCGTGGAGACGAGGCTCGAAGCAATGGAGCAACAAGTCTTCAAGTGCCAAGGGATGGTGGAGCGTGGACTCAATGCCAACCACATGATGATCACGGAGTTCACCAGCAAGCACAAGATTGATGCCAATGACATTGGGAAGCACCTCTCCATGCTCTATGACAGGATTGATCAACTCCAGGCCCAGATCTATGACCTGCAGAACCAAAACTGTGAGTATGAGTATATATTTAAATCAATACAGTTGGCTGCAGATTTGAGGATTCCGGAGACTCGTTCATCTTTCCATGATGGAGCACCTATGCCTTGGAAGACGGAGGATCAAGCCCATGTTGCAAAAACTCCTCCACCATCACCACCAAAGGAAGACAACTAAACATGGGTATGGGCAATCCCCTTGGCTTGTGCCAAGCTTGGGGGAGTTGCCCCGGTATCATATCACCATCACATCTTTTGCCTTTACCTTTGTTTCAGTTTTCTCTTTCTCTTGTAGATTAAAAGTCTTAGTGTTTTAGTCTTGAGTTTTGCTTTGTGTCGCCCCCTATGTATTCAAGCTCGTGAGCCATATAATAAAGAGTGTCTTAGTTGGAGGGCTTTGCCTCTTGCCATGATCAAAAGAGTGAGAATAGAACAAAAGCTGGAAAGATCATGTAATGATCTTATGGGAAGTGATGGCTTCACATATAAAAAGAATGAGGATTGAAACTTGTTGAGGGTAGGCAAACGTAGACCTTGGTCATGGTTGCAATTAATAGGAAGTGATAAAGAAGGAGAGGTTCACATATAAATATATCATCTCTGACACCATCTATGATTGTGAACACTCACTAAACTATTGCATGCCTAGAAGTAGATGTTGGACAAGGAAGACAACATAATGAATTGTGTTTGCTTGGCTCCGAACAATGTTATATGATTAGAGATCCCTTAGCATGAGACGATTGCTTCCACCTCACATTAGCCAAACCTCCCGCACTAAGTAGACATACTATTTGTGCATCCATAAACCATCAACCCAGTTTTGCCATGTGAGTCCACCATACCTACCTATGGATTGAATAAGATCCCTCAAGTAAGTTGTCATCGGTGCAAGCAATAAAAATTGCTCTCTATTATGTATGATCTATTAGTGTGTGTAAAATAAGCTTTGTACGAACCTGTGATAAGGAAGACATAAAAGCGACAGACTGTATAGTAAAGTTCTTTATCACATGAGGCAATATAAAGTGACATTCCTCCGCACTAAGAGGACACACATCCAAACCTCAAAAGCGCATGACAACCTCTGCTTCCCTCTGCAAAGGTCCTATCTTGTACCTTTACTTTTTGCCCTTGAAAGAGTCATGGTGACCTTCACCAATTCCTTATTTCGCCTTCATCTTGGCTAACGTCATATGCTTGGGAAAGATCTATATTCATATGTCAACTTGGAGGTAAGTATTCATGAATTATTATTGTTGACATTACCCTTGAGGTAAGAAGTTGGGAGGCAAAACAATAAGCCCCTATCTTTCTCGGTGTCCAGCTGAAACTTTGATCTCATGAGTACCACGTGAGTTGTAGCAATTGTAGAGAACGAAAGAATGATTGAGTATGTGGATTTGCTTTACAAGCTCTTATTTGACTCTTTCTGATGTTATGATAAATTGCAATTGCTTCAATGACTAAAGGCTATCAGTTGTTACTTCTCGGTAAGGTTCTTGATCCATGCTTTACTTTGTGAAGGAATTATCACTTCAGCATGAGAGATTATATGTTGGTATTGTTGTTCTGATCATGATCATGATGCATGAATGTTCGTATCTTGTTTTGTTGACACCTCTCTCCCTAAACATGTGGAAATATTTATTGAGCTAGGCTTTCGCTTGAGGACAAGCGAGGTCTAAGCTTGGGGGAGTTGATACGTCCATTTTGCATCATGTTTTCATGTTGATATTTATCGCTTCTTGGGCTGTCATTTCACTTCATGGTACAATTCTTATGCCTTTTCTCTCTCATTTTGCAAGGTTTACATGAAGAGGGAGAATGCCGGCAGCTGGAATTCCGGCCTAAAAAAGGAGCAAAGTTGAGATACCTATTCTGCACAACTCCAAACGCCATAAAAATCAACGAGGATTTTTTTCCGGATTTATAAAAAATACTGGGCCGAAGAAGCGCCAGAGTGGCGCCAGCAGGTGGCCACAAGCCTGCTTGGCGCGGCCACCCCCTGGCTGCGCCATGAGGGCTTGTGGGCAGCCTGCTGGCCCACTGGCCTCCTCTTCTGCTATATGAAGGGTTTCATCCAGAAAAAAAATCAAGGAGGAGCTTTTTCGTGGTTCGCCGCCGCCACGAGGCGGAACTTGAGCAAAACCAATCTAGAGCTCCGGCAGGACGATCCTGCTGGGGAAACTTCCCTCCCGAAGGGGGAAATCGTCGCCATCGTCATCACCAACACTCCTCTCATCGGAGGGGACTCGTCACCATCAACATCTTCATCAACACCATCTCATCTCCAAACCCTAGTTCATCACTTGTAACCAATCTCCGTCTCGCGACTCCGATTGGTACTTGTAAGGTTGCTAGTAGTGTTGATTACTCTTTGTAGTTGATGCTAGTTGGATTACTTGGTGGAAGAGTTTATGTTCAGATCCTTGATGCTACTCATTACCTCTCTGGTCATGAATATGATTATGCTTTCTGAGTAGTTACTTTTGTTCCTCAGGACATGGGATAAGTCATGCTAATAATAGTCATGGGAATTTGGTATTCATTCGGTATTTTGATGTGTTTCATGTTGTTTTTCCTCTAGTGGTGTTATGTGAACGTTAATGATACGTCTCAAACGTATCTATAATTTTTGATGGTTTCACGCTGTTATCTTGCCTTCTTTGTATGTTTTATGTATCTTTTTATATCTTTTTGGGACTAACTTATTAATTTAGTGCCAAGTGGTAGTTCCTGTTTTTTCGTGTTTTTGACTCTTTTCAGATCTGATATTGGAACGGAGTCCAAACGGAAGAAAAACCCCGAAATGATTTTTTCCCGAACGGAAGAAGTCTAGGGGGCTTTTGGGCCAAGCCAGGTGGGCTCCAGGGAGCCCACAAGCCCCCACTCCGCCACCAGGGGGGAGGTGGCGGTGGGCAGGCTTGTGGCCTCCCTGGCCGCCCCATGACCTAGGTCTTGCGCCTATATATTCCCAAATATTCCGCAAAAAGTCAAGGGAGCCTCAAAAATTCTTTTCCGCCGCCGCAAGCTTCCGTTTCCGTGAGATCTCATGTGGAGAACCTTCCCGGCACCCTGCCGGAGGGGACTTTGGAGTTGGAGGGCTTCTTCATCATCATCATCGCCCCTCCAATGACTCGTGAGTAGTTCACTTCAGACCTACGGGTCCGTAGTTAGTAGCTAGATGGCCTCTTCTCTCTCTTAGATCTTCAATACGAAGTTTTCCATGATCTTCATGGAGATCTATCCGATGTAATCTTCTTTGGCGGTGTGTTTGTCGAGATCCGATGAATTGTGGACTTGTGATCAGATTATCTATGATATATATTTGAGTCTTTGCTGATTTCTTATATGCATGATTTGATATCCTTGTAAGTCTCTCCGAGTCTTGGGTTTTGTTTGCCGAACTAGATCTATGATTCTTGCAATGGGAGAAGTGCTTGGTTTTGGGTTATGCCATGTGGTGACCTTTCCTAGTGACAGTAGGGGCAGCAAGGCACACATCAAGCAGTTGCCATCAAGGGTAAAAATATGGGGTTTTTATCATTGGTTTGAGATTATCCCTCTACATAATGTCATCTTGCTTAAGGCGTTACTCCGTTCTTATGGACTTAATACACTAGATGCATACTGGATAGCGGTCGATGTGTGGAGTAATAGTAGTAGATGCAGAAAGTATTGGTCTACTTGTTTCGGACGTGATGCCTATAGAAATAGCCATTGCATAGATATCGTCATGACTCTGCACAGTTCTGTCAGTTGCTCGACAACAATTTATTCACCCACCATCTACTTGCTTTCATGAGAGAAGCCGCTAGTAAACACTACGGCCCCCCGGGTCTATTCACATCCATCGTTTACAACTCCGCTTTTACTTTTCTTTGTTACTTTGTTGCTTTCAGTTCTCACTTGGCAAACAATCTATAAGGGATTGACATCCCCTTCATAGCGTTGGGTGCAAGCTTTTGTGTTTGTGCAGGATCTTGAGATACTCTTCCGCCGGATTGATACCTTGGTTCTCAAACTTAGGGAAAATACTTACCGTCGCTGTTCTACATCACCCTTTCTACTTCGAGGGAACACCAACGCAAGGCTCCAAGGCCACGGGGGAAATCCTTTGCATACTTGCCTAGGAAGTCCCTTAAGGCGTAGCCGTAGCTGAAGGATTCCTGGTGCCGTCGACACAACTATTTCAGGCGCCGTTGCAAGGGATACACATGAAATCAATCAGAAGTATTTCTGGCGCCGTTGCCGGGGAGGAGAAATCAAGATCTATCCAAGTAGGTCTCACAAACTCTTCTCTTGCATTTACTTTTGTTGCCAGTTGCCTCTCGTTTTCCTCTCCCCCACTTCACATTTTCCGTTTTCATTCGCCTTTGTCCTTTGCCATTTTCTTTTGCCCTTGCCATTTTCCCTTGCCATTTTCTTGCTTGCTTGTGTGCTTGTTTGTTTGTTGAAGACATCATGTCTGAAAACACCAAACTTTGCGACTTCTCGAGCACTAATAATAATGATTTTATTAGTACTCCGATTGCTCCCGCCACTAGTGCGGAATCGTATGAAATCAACGCAACTTTGCTGAATCTTGTTATGAAAGAGAAATTCGCTCGCCTTCCTAGTGAAGATGCCGCATCCCATCTCAATACCTTCATTGAGCTTTGTGATATGCAAAAGAAAAGAGATGTGGATAATGACGTGATTAAGTTGAAACCTTTTCCTTTCTCGTTGCGAGATCGCGCAAAAACTTGGTTTTCTTCTTTGCCTAAAAATAGTATCGATTCTTGGGATAGATGCAAAGATGCTTACATATCCAAGTATTTTCCGCTGGCTAAGATCATCGACTTATGTAACGATATCATGAATTTCAAGCAACTTTATCATGAACACGTTGCCCAATCTTGGGAGAGGATGAATCTTATGATTAGAAATTGTCCTGCTCATGGCTTGAGTTTGTGGATGATTATACAAATCTTTTACGCTGGCTTGAATTTCGCTTCTCGCAATATCTTGGAGTCCGCCTCAGGTGGAACGTTCATGGAAATCATGTTAGGAGACGCTACAAAACTCCTAGACAATATCATGACCAACTACTCTCAGTGGCACACTGAAAGGTCGCTTGCTAGCAAAAAGGTGCACGCTATAGAAGAAATTAACTTGCTTAGTGCTAAGATGGACGAGTTGATGAATTTGGTTGCTAGTAGAAACACTACCGTCGATCCTAATGACATGCCACTATCTTCTTTGACTGAGAGTAGCAACGCTAGTTTGGACGTGAATTTTGTTGGTAGGAACAATTTTGGCAACAACAATGCTTTTAGAGGAAACTATGTTCCTAGGCCTTTTCCTTGTAACTCGTCTAACAATTATGGCAATTCCTACGGCAACACTTATGGAAATCATAACAAATTACCCTCTGATCTAGAGAGTAATATCAAAGAGTTCATCAACTCTCAAAAGATTTTCAATGTGTCCATAGAGGAAAAACTACTCAAAATAGACGATTTGGCTAAGAGCGTTGATAGGATGTCTTGTGATATTGATGCTTTGAAAGTTAGATGCGCTCCTCCCAAGATCAACTTGGATGAAACTTTGAAAGCTATGTGTATCTCCATGAATGAGAGCAAAGAAAGAACCGCCCAAATTCACGCTAGACATGAATGGTTTAAAAGGGTGCGTTCTAGTGATGCAAATCACGAAGATCTTAAAGTGCTTGGTGTGTCTCCTCTTGAATCTTTGTTTTCGCGTGTCAAACCTACTTATGGAGGGGCTGGATATGAATCCACTTTGGTTGAAAAACGCCCCAATGATTTGGAGTCCACCTATCTTGATGATAAAGGTGTGGAGAGTGGAGTAGAAGAAGTCAAAATTTTGGGTAGTAATGAAACTCCCACTTTGGATTTCAAGGAATTCAATTATGATAATTGCTCCTTGTTTGAATGCATTTCTTTGATGCAATCCATTGCAAACTCTCCACATGCTTATAGCCAAAGCAAAGCCTTTACCGCGCATATCATAGATGCTATGATGAAATCTCTTGAAGAGAAGCTCGAACTAGAAGTCTCTATACCTAGAAAACTTCATGATGAGTGGGAACCTACTACCAAAATCAAGATAAAAAACTATGAGTGCAATGCTTTGTGTGATTTGGGTGCTAGTCTTTCCGCGATTCCAAAGTATTTATGTGATATTCTTGGTTTTCATGAGATTGAAGAGTGTTCTCTTAATTTGCATCTTGCGGATTCTACCGTCAAGAAGCCCATGAGGAGGATCGATGATGTTCTTATTGTTGCAAATAATAACTATGTACCCGTGGATTTCATCGTACTTGACATACATTGCAATCCTTCATGTCCCATTATTCTTGGTAGACCTTTCCTAAGGACTATTGGTGCTATCATCGATATGAAGGAAGGGAATATTATATTCCAACTTACCTTAAAGAAGGGCATGGAGCACTTTCCTAGAAAGAAAATAAGATTTCCTTATGAATCTATGATGAGGGATACCTATGGTTTGAGCACCAAAGATGACTACACGTGATTCCATCACTTTCGCCTAGCTAAGGGCGTTAAACAAAAGCGCTTGTTGGGAGGCAACCCAACGAATCTATCCTTTTTATTTCTGTTTTGTGTTTTCCACACTTTCATAATTCTGTTATGATTGTGTTTTTTGTGTTTCTTCTTGCGTTTGTGCCAAGCAAAACCGTTATGATTAGTCTTGAGATGATCGTTTGGTCATGCTGGGAAAGACAGAAACTTTCTGCTCACAAAATTATTTTTCATGTTTTTTCTGTAAGAGCTTTTGAGTCGATTCTTTTTGGTGCTGATTTCTATGCAAATTCTTCAGACTTTCGTAAGTTTTCAGAAGTTTTGAAGTACCATAGGTATACGAAACATACAGATTGCTACAGACTGGTCTGCTGTTAACAGATTCTGTTTTTGTTGTGTTGGTTAGTTATTTTGATGAAACTATGGATAGTATCGGGGGTATTAGCCATGGAAGATTGAAAGTACAGTAACCCAACATTAGCACAAGTAGAATTTAAGTTTGCTACAGTACCTAAGGAAGTGGTGGTTTGCTTTCTTGTACTAATGTTATCACGAGTTTCTGTTTAAGTTCCGTTTTGTGAAGTTTTCAAGTTTTGGGTGAAGTTCTTATGGACAAAAAGGTAAAGAGTGGCAAGAGATCAAGCTTGGGGATGCTCACGGCACCCCAAGAGATTCAAGGATGCTGTAAAAGCCTAAGCTTGGGGATGCCCCGGGAAGGCATCCCTCTCTCGTCTTCAATCCATCGGTAATGTTACTTGGGGCTATATTTTTATTCACCACATGTTATGTGTTTTTGCTTGGAGCGTCTTGTATCGTAGGAATCTTTTATTTTTTGTTGTTGTGTCACAATCATCCTTGCTGCACACCTAGAGAGAGAGACATGCACTCACCGTGATTTTGTCGAGCTTCACTGATATCTTTTGGTAGACAATTCAGCTCACATGTGCTTCACTTATATCTTTTGAGCTAGATAATTTTGCTCTATGTGCTTCACTTATATATTTTAGAGCGCAGCGGTGCGTGGCTTGGTAGTTGATCTATGCTTTGAAAGTAGTCTCAAAAGGGGTAGTTATCCAAAGGGATACGAAAACTTCCACCTTCATGTGCATTGAATAGTTAGAGAAGTTTGATTCATCTCAATTAGTTTTGAGTTGTGGTTATAGTAATATTGAAGTCATGCTAGTAAGGTTTTGTGGATCTAGAAATACTTGTGTTGAAGTTAGTGATTCCCGTAGCATGCACGTATGGTGAACCGCTATGTGATGAAATCTGAGCATGATTATATATTGATTGTCATCCTTTGCGTGGCGGTCGGGATCGCGCGATGGTTTATACCTACCAACCCTTCCCCTAGGAGTATGCGTTGAATGCTTTGTTTCGATTACTAATAATACTTTTGCAACAAGTATATGAGTTCTTCATGACTAATGTTTAGTCCATGGTTTAGATGCACTTTCACCTTCCACCAGCACTATCTTCTTAGTGCCGCGCAACTTTCGCCGGTGCACAAAACCCACTATTAGCCTCCCTCAAAACAGCCACCATACCTACCTATTATGGCTTTTTCAAAGTCATTCCGAGATATATTGCCATGCAACTACCACCATGATATGTGCCACCACGTCTACATTGCCTTTACACAATCGTAAGATAGCTAGCATGATGTTTCCATTGATGTCTACGCCATGCTAGATCATTGCCACAGTATACTACCGAAGGCATTCCATATAGAGTCATAATTGCTCTAAGTTTTGAGTTGAAAGTGTGATGATCATCATTATTGGAGCATTGTCCCATGTGAGGAAATAAAAGAGGCCAAAGAAGCCCATAAAAAAGAGGCCAAAGAGCTCACCAAAATAAAAAATAAAAAATGAGAGAAGAAGAGAGAAGGGACAATGCTACCACTTTTTCCACACTTGTGCATATTGAGCACCATGATCTTCATGATTGAGAGTCTCTCGTTTTGTCACTACCATATAGCTAGTGGGAAATTCTCATTATATAACTTGGCTTGTATATTCCAATGATAGGCTTCCTCAAAATTGCCTTAGGTCTTCGTGAGCATGCAAGTTGGATGCACACCCACTAGTTTTCTTTAAGAGCTTTCACATACTTGTAGCTCTAGTGCATCATTTGTATGTCAATCCCTACTCATTCACATTGATATCTATTGATGAGCATCTCCACAGCTCATTGATATGCCTAGTTAATGTGACTATCTTCTCCTTTTTGTCTTGCAACCTCCACCACGTTCCACACCATCTATAGTGCTATAACCATGGCTCACGTTCATGTATTGCGTGAGAGTTGAAAATGTTTGAGAAAGTAAAGGTGTGAAACAATTACTTGGCCAATACCGGGGTTGTGCATGATTTAAATTCGTTGTGCAATGATGGTAGAGCATAGCCACACTATATGCTTTTGTAGGGATAACTTTCTTTTGGCCTTGTTATTTTGAAAGTTCATGATTACTTTGCTAGTTTGCTTGAATTATTATTGTTTCCACGTCAATAGCAAACTATTGTTTTGAATCTAATGGATCTGAACATTCACGTCACATAAGAGGAATTACAAAGGACACCTATGCGAGGTAGCATGAAAGCATCAAAAATTCATTCTTATCACTTCCCTACTCGAGGACGAGCAGGAGTTAAGATTGGGGATGCTTGATATGTCTCAAACGTATCTATAATTTTTGATGGTTTCACGCTGTTATCTTGCCTTCTTTGTATGTTTTATGTATATTTTTTTTGGGACTAACTTATTAATTCAGTGCCAAGTGCCAGTTCCTGTTTTTTCGTGTTTTTGACTCTTTTCAGATCTGATTTTGGAACGGAGTCCAAACGGAAGAAAAACCCCAAAATGATATATATTTGAGTCTTTGCTGATTTCTTATATGCATGATTTGATATCCTTGTAAGTCTCTCTGAATCTTGGGTTTTGTTTGGCCAACTAGATCTATGATTCTTGCAATGGGAGAAGTGATTGGTTTTGGGTTCTGCCATGTGGTGACCTTTCCCAGTGACAGTAGGGGCAGCAAGGCACACATCAAGCAGTTGCCATCAAGGGTAAAAAGATGGGGTTTTTATCATTGTATTGAGATTATCCCTTGGCAACCAATCTATAAGGGATTGACAACCCCTTCATAGCGTTGGGTGCAAGCTTTTGTGTTTGTGCAGGATCTTGAGATACTCTTCCACCGGATTGATACCTTGGTTCTCAAACTGAGGGAAATACTTACCGTCGCTGTGCTACATCACCCTTTCCGCTTCGAGGGAACATTAACGCAAGGCTCCAAGGCCACGGGGGAAATCCTTTGCATACTTGCCTAGGCAGTCCCTTAAGGCGTAGCCATAGCTGAAGGATTCCTGGTGCCGTCGACACAACTATTTCTGGCGCCGTTGCAAGGGATACACAACAAAACAAATAGTCGACTACATAACACTTCACCATTATTTGGGCCTAGAGGAAGGCATTGGGAAGTAGTAAGTAGATGATGGGTTTCTAGAGAGACAGGAGCTTAAACCCTAGTTTATGCGTTGCTTCGTAAGGGGCTGATTTGGATCCACTAGTTTAATGCTATGGTTAGAATTTGTCTTAATTCTTCTTTCGTAGTTGTGGATGCTTGTGAGAGGGGTTAATCATAAGTGGGATCCTTGTCCAAGTAAGGGAAGTACCTAAGCGCCAGTCCACCCACATATCAAACTATCAAAGTAACGAACGCGAATCATATGAACATGATGAAATCTAGCATGACAGAAATTCCCGTGTGTCCTCGGGGGTGTTTTTCCTCCTATAAGATTTTGTCCATGCTTGTCCCTTGCTGCAACAGGGATTGGGACACTTGGCTGCACCGTTCCTACTTTCGTTACTTGTTGCTTGCTATGAATCATCTCACCACACAATCACTTGTTACTGACAATTTCAGTGCCTGCAGATTTTACCTTGCTGAAAACCACTTGTCGGATCCTTCTGCTCCTCGTTGGGTTCAACACTCTTACTTATCGAAAGGACTACGATTGATCCCTTATACTTGTGGGTCATCACACACCCGCATAAAAATTATGAAGCAAGGTAGTGGTGTATTTCTTATGAGTTGATTTATTTTGAGCGTTGCAAATCCTATACGAAGCATCTTTCAATTTTTCTCCTCCACTTTGTTTAAAATTGTGTACCTCACTATCCGTAGTAAAGGGAGCAAAAGAAGAACTAGCCATAATAACAAGCAAAGATAAATGTTTTGTATTTTTGATTTTTATGAAGTAAACTAAATATACCAGCAAATAAAAATAATAATAAGTGAATGATAACTTTTGTGAAGTTACTTGATAGTTGGTGACGATATTCCCCGGCAACGGCGCCATAAAATCCTTCCTCATACTTGTGATCTGCATTGGGTTTTTCGTGAAGTGGAACGGGTAATTGGAACACAATATGGGAAAGTATTTCCCTCAATTAATAAACTAAGGTTTATCGAACCAATAGGAATATCAATCCATAACCATGTTCCGCGGCTGCACACAAAAGAGCAAACAACTTGCACCCAACGTGGCAAGAGTGTTGTCAATCCCCTTGATATCGTTATTTGCAAGCAAGTGAAGTGTGCAGATAATTGTAAATTGCAAAATAAAATAAAATACAAATAATAGCAGCAATGTAAAGATAAGTTTTGTAAATATATAAGTGAATAGAGCCGTGGGCCATAGTGTTCCCTAGTGGCATCTCTCGTAAAAGCAACATACGATGGGTAAACAAATTACTGTTGGGCAATTGACAGAAAAGCAGATAGTTATGCGATGTTCATGGAAATGATCATGTGTATATAGGCATAGCGGCCATAAGAAAATAGGTCGACTCCTGGCTGTACCTACTCCTATTACTCCACTTCAAGAGCGCTTCTACGCTTGCCTATCTACGTATTAAGTTCATGACAAACAGAGTAATGCTTGGAGAACGATGGCATGATGTAGACAAAGTAAACTCAATCAATATGAATAAACCCCATTGTAGAAACAACACAAAGACGTATATTGTCCCCTTATACCACCGGGATATAGAAGTCCATCAGATTGAACCCACTACACCGCACCCCTCTAACCTAAGAACTATCAATCAACTTGGCCAAAGCAATTCAATAGATTGGAGAGATTTACGAAGCTATGATGATCATGCAATTAATAATCATAATAATATCAGAGGCAACTCAAATACTTTTCATGAATAATCTGAACATAAACCCACAATTCATTGAATCCCAACAAATGCACCATACAAAAGTATTACATCAGATGGATCAAAGTGAAGATGCGATGATCATTGTATTGAAGATCAAAAGAGAGAGAGAGAAGGCCATCTAGGTACTAACTACATACCCGTAGGTCCATGGTGAACTACTCACACATCATCATGAGGGTAGCAAGTTTTATGAAGAGGCCCTTCATGATCGACTCCCTCCAACAGGGTGTTTGAACGGAGCTCGAGATGAGATAACGATGGAATAGAGACTTGTGGCGACGGAAATTGTGTTTTGGGATGCCCTCTAGTTTTTTGGAATATATATGAATTTATAGGCCAGAGAACGGGTGTAGGAGGGCCATTAGGGAGGGACAAGCCATTATGGCGTGTCGACCCCCCTGATCCCGCCCTGTTGTCTTGTGCCTCCCTCGTGTGGCCTCCGGTCTTCTCCCAAGGCTTCCAGGTTCTATTTGTTTCCATAAAAAATCATAAAAATGTTTCGGGGCAATTGTATTTTGTTTGATACTGTAAACCCGAAAAGGAAAAAAACACGCAGAAAACAACAACTTGCATTAGGCACAGGGTCAATAGGTTAGTTCTCAAAAATAATATAAATTGGTAAATTATTACTCAAAATATATCCTAGAATGATAATTAAATAGCATGGAACAATAAAAATTTATAGATACATTGGAGACATATCAGTGGCGCAGATAATATTCTGGAGGCATGGCAGCCATTGCGTGCGGCAGAGGAGGAGATCATAAGTTTTGCTTATTCTTGCTTAGATTGTTGATTGATTCGTTCATTCATTCAATATTGTTCTATATATTGTGTATTCCGCATGCGCTGTCGTGATGTACAAGTATCATAGGATACTAGGACGACCATTTATGAACATGCATTATTGGATGAAGCTGAAGGGGAAGTATGTGTGGGACGACAGGATCCGTTCATGAAAAACTTGTTGAAATCCAGTTAGTATCATTGAATTTGAACTATCGTTCCACTAGTCTTATTTGCATGATATGTATGGACGATTTGTGCTATTTTTGATGTGAACTTTTATGAAATCCGACGTGTTTGCATGAATTTCGTCGGGTTAGTTGAAACAGTGGTTGAAATGTATGCACGTAGAGTTGGATGGCTGGCTCCTGCATGTGTGTTAGCGGACTGGCCCCCCTCTCTACACACGAATGCTAGAGAAATTTTGCGAGTGATCGTTTGGAGATTCCCTTAGGCATCTTCAACGCTGACCTTTAAAACAAACATGATATTTATTTGAATACGCTTTCGTGGATAGTGATACAGAAGTCATACATCCAACCTTTTCCGCATACATTTCAAATGAGGTTTGAATAAACCGAATGATTTCATGCAAACCATATGATTTCATTCAAAACATACCAAAATCATTACATTTTTGACATATTTAACTAAACAAAAAATACTAGACTTTTTTAAATCTCGGCTAAATGATAGCCGTCTATGGGGCGTTCGTGTCCCATGTCCTGTTTTCTCTATATTTGACAAGCTCACTGGTCGTTAGCCCCGGGAAGTCAAGGGGGAAGGGGGAAAATAGGATGTGGGGTGTGGCCCTAATGGGACCCAAGCCATGGCGGCATCCCATGTCCTGCCCTTCCTTAGTGGAATCTGTTGTGTCGACGGTGTCAGATGTGGATGGGCCGGCCTCGTGGTCGTTGTAGCAGAGAACAAACTGAGTGGTGGCACAATCGACACGGAGATTCCTCATGTTGTGGCTTCTGTTGTGGTGTGGTGTGGTTCTTGTGTAGTCCAAACCTCCTCTTGCAGTTCTCTATGAGCTTCTTCTTGTCCTCTACTACAATAGCCATGTCTAGCATTAACTGATATGAAGGTGCATGTGTGGTAGCTAACTGAAGTATAATCTCATCGTTGAGCCCCTCCAGAAATATCCCCCTACGTGCGGCGTAAGTCTTGGCATCCTCAGGTGCATAATGCATGACATAATTGAAGAACTAGACATAGCTAGAAATACTACGTCCACCTTGGCACGGGTTTCTAAAGTCCATTTTCTTCAGTCTCAAAGCTCCTATCGAGACATGGGCCAAGTGAAAGGATTCTAGAAATGAGAGCCAAGACACTTATCCTATGGGATGGGTCACCTAGTATTTTTTTCATCATATTGTTGGTCCTTCTAGAAAGTAAGCAACAAATCTTACACTCTTGACATAAGTGTAGCCAGCGGTCATGAGACACTTGTTGGCTGACCTAAGCGAGTCATCTTTCACAATGGGTTCTCGTGTGGTGGTGAAGGTTGGTCAGTGTAGCCTCGAGAAATGTGTAAGTGGGTCTCCATGAGGCGGAGGTGGTGGTTCTTGCTCTCTCGCAAGAGTGGTTGGGTAATCCCCACGTGTAAGGATGAAGTAACCTAGCAACAAGTATTTCCCTCGAATTGAGAAGTAAGGTTTATCGAACTAGAAGGAGTTCTTCCAACAAAGTCACTGGTACCCGCACATAAGACACAGATCAAGTTTGTCCCCAACATGTCATGAAGGTTGTCAAACTTCTTGTCTTGCTAGTTACAAGATTAAATTGCAAGGGATAATGATAGTTGATAGAAAGGTAAAATGTAGATCAAAGAATAATATATTTTGTATAAGTTTTCAGTAATAGAGAATAGACCCAGGGGGCATAGGTTCACTAGCGACATCTCTTGTAAGCATAAAAGGTAGTGTGGTAACCAATTATAGTTGGGGAGCGATGAAATTGCAATAATTATATTTATGACCATGATCGTTGATGGTATAATCTCACATAGGCATTACGTCTGTGATATGTGGACAGTTATCCAATTGCATTTACAACTAATACTCCAACCCAAGACCGATATGCAGCATGCATCCCAAAGTATTAAGTTCAGGACAAACATAGTATTGCAGTAAGTAATATGACATAATGTCAACAGTAAAACATTTAGCAATACAACAAGAAACCATCATTTTATCCTTAGTGGCAACAATACAATACGTATCCTGGCCCTTTTTGTCACCATGATATAGATCACCACAAGATTAGAACTCAACTAAGTGCGCAAGTCCCTATCAAGAAATACCCATCAAACCTGGCTATTTTATTATGCATCAAATCAACCTCAAAACATGCAATTGAATCCAATGAACAATATGATTATAAACTTACAATATATCATATCCAACAATCACACCACTAACTACATCAAATTGATACCTATCATTATTGAAGATGAGAGAGAGAGAGGGAGAGAGATAGAGATAGGTAGATAGATAGATAGATAGAAAGAGAGGGAGAGAGAGAGGGACAGAGATATAGACATAGAGAGGGAGGGAGAGGGAGGGAGGGAGAGAGAGACAGACAGACACACACACATAGAGAGAGAGAGACAGAGAGAGAGAGATGGAGGGAGAGAGAGGGAGAGAGAGAGAGGGGAGGGAGGGAGAGGGAGAGAGAGAGATCTACTATTAAAGTCCTAAGGGAACTACTCACACATGGTCAAAGATGCAGTAAGGTTGATGAAGAAGCCTCACGTGGTGGGTTCCTTCCCCCCTGACAGAGTGCGAGAATATGCCTCCATATTGGATCTGCTTTGAACAGAAACTTGCTGTGTGATACGTCCATTTTGCATCATGCTTTTATATCAATATTTATTGCATTATGGGCTGTTATTACACATTATGGTGCAATACTTATGCCTTTTCTCTCTTATTTTACAAGATTTACATGAAGAGGGAGAATGCGGGCAGCTCGAATTCTAGACTAGAGAAGGAGCAAATCTGAGAGACCTATTCTGCACAGCTCCAAAAGTCCTGAAAAGTTACAGAGAACAGTTTTGGAGTTTATAAAAAATAATGGGCAAAATAAATACCAAAGGAGACCCACCAGGTGGCCACAAGCTCAGGGGGCGCGACCTACCCCCTAGTCGTGCCCTGCAGACTTGTGGGCCCCCTAGCAGGCCTCCGGCGCCCATATTCTCCTATATGAAGGTTTTGACCTGGAAAAAATAATGTCCGACCTTTCGGGACGCGATGCCTCCGTCTCGAGGCGGAACTTCGAGAGAACCAATCTAGAGCTCCAGCGGAGCGATTCCGTCGGGGAAACTTCCCTCCTGGAGGGGCAAATCGAGGCCATCGTCATCACCAACAATCCTCTCATTGAGAGGGGGTCAATCTCCATCAACATCTTCGTCAGCACCATCTCCTCTCCAAATCCTAGTTCATCTCTTGTATCCGATCTTTGTCTCAAAACCTCAGATTGGTACGTGTGGGTTGCTAATAACGTTAATTACGACTTGTAGTTGATGCTAGTTGGTTTATTTGGTAGAAAATTATATGTTCAGATCCTTAATGATTATTAGTACTCCTCTGATCATGAATATTAATATGCTTTGTGAGTAGTTACGTTTGTTCCTGAGGACATCTGATAAGTCATGTTATAAGTAATCATGTGAATTTGGTATTCGTTCGATATTTTGATAAGTTATATGTTGTCTCTCCTCTAGTGGTGTCATGTGAACGTCGACTACATGACACATCACCATTATTTGGGCCTAGAGGAAGGCATTGGGAAGTAATGAGTATATGATGGGTTGCTAGAGTGACATAAGCTTAAACCTAGTTTATGCGTTGCTTCGTAAAGGGCTGATTTGGATCTATATATTTAATGCTATGGTTAGATTTATCTTAATTCCTATTTTGTAGTTGCGGATGCTTGCGAGAGAGGTTAATCATAAGTGGGAGGTTTGTCCAAGTGAGGGCAGCACCCAAGGGCCGGTCCACCCACATATCAAATTATCAAAGTAACGAACACGAATCATATGAGCATGATGAAAATTAGCTTGATAGAAATTCGCATGTGTCCTCGGGAGCGCTTCCCTTTATATAAGAGTTTGTCCAAGCTTGTCATTTGCAACAAAAGGGATTGGTCCACCTTGCTGCACCTTAGTTACACTTGTTACTTGTTACCCGTTACAAATCACCTTTTCACAAAACTATCTGTTAGCGATAATTTCAGTGCTTGTAGAGAATACCTTACTAAAAACCGCTTGTCATTTCCTTCTGCTCCTTGTTGGGTTTGATACTCTTAATTATCGAAAGGACTACGATAGATCCCCTACAGTTGTGGGTCATCAAGACTCTTTTCTGGCACCGTTGCCGGGGATTGAAGCACCTTTGGTAAGTGGAACTTGGTATGGAAAAATTTATATACTCTGCTGAAATTTACTATCACTTGTCACTATGGAAAATAATCCTTTGAGGAGCTTGTTCGGGGTATGTTAACCCCGACCGGAAGCACAAAGAGATTCTCCTCAACCTGCTGCACCTACTGAAAGTATTTATTATGAAATTCCTTCGAGTATGATAGAAAAACTGCTAGCTAATCCTTATGCACGAGATGGAACACTACATTATGATTTGCACCTAATCTATGTGGATGAAGCTTGTGGATTATTTAAGCTTGCAGGTATGCCAGAGGATGATGTCAAGAAGAAGGTCTTTCCTTTATCTTTGAAGTAATAGGTGTTGACATGGTATAGGCTATGTGATGAGACTGGATCATGGAACTACAACCGATTGAAATTGGAATTTCATCAGAAGTTTTATCCTATGCATCTGGTTCATCGTGATCGGAATTATATCTATAATTTTTCATCTTGAAGGAGAAAGAATCTCTCAAGCTTGGGGGAGGCTTAAGTCAATGTTATATTTATGCCCCTATTAAGATCTCTTGAGAGAAATTATTATTCAGATTTTTTGTGCTCGGCTCTCTCTAATGATCAATCCGTGCTCGACACTTCTTGTGCTGGCTCCTTTATGAAGAAAGTTATTGAATTCAAACGGGACTTATTGGAAATAATTAAACGCAACTCTGAAGATTGGGAACTCGATGAAGGTAATGAGTCAGGTATAAGCCTTAAGTTTGATTGTGTTAAATACTTTATAGACACCGATGCTTTTCGTGATTTTAACACTAAATATGGACTTGACTCTGAGGTAGTAGCTTCATTTTCTGAATCTTTTGCTACTCATGTTGATCTCCCCAAGGAGAAGTGGTTTAAATATCATCCTACCATTGAAGTTAAAGTGGTAGAACCTATTAAAGTTGAAGAAGAAACTACTATTTATAATGATGATCCTATTATTCCTACTGCTTATATTGAGAAACCACCCTTTCGTGTTAGGATAAAGGAACATGCTAAAGCTTCAACTGTGGTTCGTAAGAGTTGTACTAGAACACCCATACCTCCTCAAATTAAAGTTGAAGTTAACATTGCTATGGTGAAAGATATCTTGGTTGATAATATTGATGGGCATGTCATTCACTTGTGTGATGAACCCGCTAGAATTGCTAGACCTGATACTAAGGGTAAACATAGGCCTATTGTTGGCGCACCTGGTGTTTCTGTTAAGATAGGAGATCATTGTTATCATGGCTTATATGATGTGGGTGCTAGTGTGAGTGCAATTACCTTTACCTTATACAAAGAAATTATGAATGATATTGCACGAGCCGAATTAGAGGAAATTGATGTTACCATCAAGCTTGCTAATAGAGATACTATTTCACCAATTGGGATTGTTAGAGATGTAGAACTGTTGTGTGGGGAAATAAAATATCCTACTGATTTTCTTGTTCTTGGTTCCCCACAAGATGATTTTGGTCCCATTATATTCGGTAGACCCTTCTTGAATACTGTTAATGCTAAGACCGATTGTGAAAAAGAAACGGATACCGTAAGTTTTGGGGATGCATCTCATGAGTTCAATTTCTCTAAATTTCGTACACAACCCCATGACAAAGAATTGCCTAGTAAAGATGAAATTATTTGTGTTGCTTCTATTGTTGTGCCTCCTACCGATCCCTTAGAACAATATTCTCTAGACAATGAAAATGATATGTATATGAATGAAAGGAATGAAATAGATAGGATTTTCTTTGATCAGCAGCCTATTCTGAAACACAACCTACCTGTTGAAATACTCAGGGATCCTCCTCCACCGAAGGGTGATCCCGTGTCTGAGCTTAAACAATTACCTGATACTCTGAAATATGCCTATCTTGATGAAAAAGAGATATATCCTGTTATTATTAGTGCTAACCTTTTAGAGCATGAAGAAAAGAGATTATTGAAAACTCTGAGTAAGCATCGTGCCACTATTGGATATACTCTTGATGATCTTAAGGGCATTAGCCCCACTCTATGTCAACACAAAATCAATATGGAACCTCATGCTAAACCAGTTGTTGATCACCAACGATGGTTAAATCCTAAAATGAAGGAAGTGGTGAGAAATGAAATACTAAAGCTTCTGGAGGCAGGTACAATTTATCCTATTGCTAATAGTAGATGGGTTAGTCCCGTTCATTGTGTCCCTAAGAAGGGGGCAAAACTGTTGTTCCTAATGATAAAGATGAATTTACCCTGCAAAGAATTGTTACATGATATAGAATGGTAATTGATTTCAGGAAATTAAGTAAATCTACTAGGAAAGATCATTACCCTCAACATTTTTATTGATCAAATGCTAGATAGATTATCCAAACATACACATTTTTGCTTTCTAGAAGGTTACTCTGGTTTCTCTCAAATACCTGTATCGAAAGAGGATCAAGAGAAGACCACTCTTACTTGCCCTTTCAGTACCTTTGCTCATAGACGTATGCCTTTTGGTTTATGCAATGCACCTGCTACCTTTCAAAGATGTATGAAGGCTATATTCTCTGACTTTTATGAAAAGATTGTTGAGGTTTGCATGGATGATTTTTCTGTTTACGAAACTTCTTTTGATGATTGCTTGAGCAACCTTGATCGAGTTTTGCAGAGATGTGAAGAAACTAATTTTGTCTTGAATTGTGTGACACCCTCGGTTTAATCGTACGCTAATCCTACACGCAAATGCGTACGACCAAACCCAAGGACTCACGGAAGATATCACAACACAACTCTAGACACAAATAAAATAATACAAGCTTCATATTACAAGCCAGGGGCCTCGAGGGCTAGAATACAGAAGCTCGATAAACACACGAGTCAGCGGAAGCAACAATATCTGAGTACAGACATAAAACAAGGGGTGCCTTAGAGAAGTCTAGCACAAAAGATACAATGATCGAACGAGGCGAGGCCTGCTGCCTGGGAACCTCCTAACTACTCTTGATCATCAGCGGCCTCCACGTACTAGTAGGCACCGTCGGGGTAGCAGTCGTCGTCGGCGGGGACCTCCATCTCCTGGGATCCATCATCTGGTCACACCAAACGGATCAAGGGGACAAGGGGGGGGAGCAAAGCAGCGGTGAGTACTCATCCAAAGTACTCGCAAATCTTACATCAGAACTATTCCAAGTATGCATCAGTATCAAAAGGGGGGGTGTTATATGTGGACTGACTGCATCAATGCGAGAATAGAGAGAGAAGGCCTAGTCCTATCGAATACTAGCATCTTCAGGGTCTTGCAGCAATAGACGAGAGTAGAACAGGGGTAAAACATTAATAGTCATATTGTTGCAGCATTATTAAATTGAGATCACGCCTAAAGATCCTCCCTCGACTCCCTGCGAGGAAGCAATCCCGAGGGAAACTAATGATCCAGTTAAGTAACAATTGTAGTTGTATAAGATAAGGGCACAACTCCAAGTCGTCCTGTAACCGTGGACACGACTATTCGAATAGTTAATTTTCATCCCTGCACGGGTGCACCACATGTCCCATCACGCTCGATAAAACTCTGACCGGACATACTTTTCTGGGTCCTGCCCGGCCTCGGAATATCGACACATCACAGCCCCACCTAAGACAAATCACAGAGGTCAGCCCGCCGGTCTAAATCCTAAGCGAAAAGGGTTCATGGGCCCATTTCCCCTCCGCGCTCCTGCACGATGCGAGGGCGGCCGACGTCAGTCCTAGCATCCCTTAATCACAAGCGCAATGCATCTCGGGACCACTCGGGCGCGCGCCACTATGATTGCTGACATCTGAAAAGCTTCGGCTGATACCGCGACAACGAGTACCCATAATTCTTCCCGCGTAGCCGGTTAGTGCGAAAAGGTCTCCGACCAACCAAGATCAAACACCCAAATCCATTAACATTTGAATTAGGCCAACAACACAGTCTCGTGGGAATCCACCCGTCTTTCAACTAATCACCAATGATCCCAGTAACATGGTCGAGTAATTGTGTGGTTATAATATCGGGGGGAATCCGAGGTATCACCCTTCTTGGATTCCGAACGATGTATCTGTCAAGGTAGGCTTAGAGGAATCACCCTCGGGGGTCCCACACTAGAGGGTTTGTACGACAGAGGCATCATCGGGAATGGTGAAAGAGGAATCACCCTCGATCACCACGACTGACTAGCTATACTACATATATATCATCAGGAGTACTTAGCGAGGTGTCACCCTCGGTACCTGATAGTATCTCTGTAGCGTCGTACAACTAAGGGGGGGTGTACGTGATGTGTCGGGTCTAGCTCATCGATCAGGGATCGAGATTTGAAAACAAGCGGGGCAACTGAACTATGGGGTCAGAGGGGATGACTGCTCCACCTATACTAAGCAGGTTAAAGTACATGACTGAAAGTAGCAGTTCATCAAAAATAGGCTATGCATCAGATATAGGAGCTAACTACAAGAGTAGCAAAATACTAATGCAAGCAGTCGGAAGAAAGACATAGGCGATATATGAATGATCAAGGGGGGTTTGCTTGCCTTGCTGCTCTGTGGCAAAGGACTGATCGGCAGGGTCGTAGATGTACCAGGCAGCAGCTTCAGTCTCGGGGTCTACCGGTAAGAAGAGGGGGAAGAAACAATAAATAATAGCAACGGTGCAACACAATGCATGACATGGCAAGATGCAGGCTAGACATGAGCTAACGCAGCAACATCCGTTATAGACGGGTCGGAAGAATATCTGACGATATTTTCCGGGTCTCGGGCTACTACCGGACATACAGGAAACGATGGAAATGTTTCATGTTTGCTATGCTAGGGACGCGTGACAAACGAATGGACTGTGTATCCGAGTTCGTCTCGTTCTGCTGATCAACTTTCGCGTTGAAAATATTTTGATCTGACTTACGGATTATTTAATATTAATTTTTAAAGTTTTATTAATTATTTAGGAATTAAAAAACAGATTTAAACAATTTAATAAAATGCTATTTTGACATCAGCATGATGTCATGCTGACATCAACAGTTGACTGGTCAACTGACCAGTGGGTCCCGAACGTCATAGACACAAGTTTTTAATTAAGATTAAATAGTAATTAACCAAATTAATTTAGTGGGGAACCCACGTGTCATACTCTAATTTGGTTAAATATTTATTCTAATTAACAGATTAACTTATATATCTATTTAGGTAATTAACTAATTAATTAATATAACTAATTATTCATTTTCTTTATTATTATTATTTTTAAGGGTGTGGCTCCGCGTGTCATTGGGACATCGAGCACACACATACACTATGTGTACACACATATCTACTCATACATATTTTATATGTCCATACATTCCTTCGTACATACATACATCTGTACATGCATTCACATACACCATTATACACACAAATAGATACATCTCATATGCATACTACATATCATCTTCTTTCTTCTAACAACTCACAGGGCTACTCCCCTCCTCCTCCTGACCAACAGGAGGGAAACAACGCAGGGGCGAGTTGGAGGTCGCGAGAGACCGTGGTGCGGGGCGCCGGAACCAAACCGGAACGGGAAGAAAGAAACGGGGGGGGGGGGGGGGGGGGTAGCTCACCGAGCCCTGTAGGTGTGCAACGTGGGCTCGAGGGGGACTCGATGGAGTGACACGTCGACGACGAACGGAGGTGCGGTGGTGCAGTGTTGGTGAGGAGGATCCCGAGGTGGTGGTAGTGTCCCGGTGAGGAGGGGCCCGGCCGAGGCGGCGATGGCCGCTGTGGTGGCCGGCCGGGTTGACGCGGGGAGATCCGGAGGCGCCGGTGTGGATTCGGCACGGGGCCGGTATGGCGTCGGGGTGTGGCCGCCGGAGGCCAGCGAGGGGAGGCCCGAGGCGGGGTGCTGTGGACAGAACCGGCGGGGGCCAACAACGGCGAGGAAGACCGGTGATGAGGCACCGGCCGTCGCGGTTTCGGCCCCCATCTCCGATCCAATCTGGATCGGGAGGGGTGCGGGGAGAACCGACGCACGCCAGGGGATGGGTTGGGGAAGAGGCGATGAGGGGAAAGGGCTCGGGCATCGGGGCGAGTAGAGATGGTGAGGTGGGGTCGCCGGAGTGGGGGGGGGGAGGCTGGCGGAATGGGGAGGCCGACGGGAGGGAGTCACCCTCGGTCTGGGAGGCTGTGGGGGTTTGTGGGGAAGGCTGGAGGGATCGAGGGGAAGGGTGTCGGTGGGAGTGGGGCCTCGGGAGAGGTAGAGGCCAAGGGGTTGGGTGTGCCAGCGAGGGGGCTCGTGGGGAAGGAGCCCCTCGGTGGATCGATGGGATCCAGGGGGATCGAGCGTGGGGGGCTCCCCTGGCGACGACAGGAGGAGGGGTGGGTCGATGGGAGCTTAGGGTTTGGCTGGCGATGTGGAGCCTGGCCGGCACGGCCTCTAGGCCCAGTTGGGCCAGGGGTGGGGGGGGTTCCTTTTCCTTTTTCTTTTTTTTGTTTTATTTTCCTTTTCTGTTATTTCTAATTCTTTTTAGTACCTAATTTTATTTACTATCTTTTATAATTTATTATATATACTTTTACTTCTTTCTTTTACATTTACTATTTGTCTCTTTACTTATTTTGTTTAGGCTCCACTTCTAAATATATTGGGCTTATCAATTATTCCAAAAGTGCCCGATTCATTTTTATACTTCGTTAGGGAATTTTTATAACCCTCCTGTCATTATCATTTCAACAACCGAATCTTTTCACATTAATTTTGATTCGGTTTCAACCAACATGACAACATTGATATAATCCATGATGATGTGGCATCATTAGCGCGGGATAACTGTCGCTTAATTACAATCATTACTGTAGCAAAAGTCGAGGATGTCACAGTTCTCCCCTACTAACAAGAATTCTCGTCCCGAGAATTAAGAGGTAGAGGGAAAGAGCCCGGGGTATTCATCATGAAGATGATCCTCGCGTTCCCAAGTGGCTTCATCTTCAGAATGATTTGACCACTGCACCTTGAGGAACTTGGTGACTTTGCGACGAGTCTTACGTTCAGCTTGGTCAAGAATGCGGACCGGATGCTCTTTATAAGAGAGGTCTTGTGGCAGCTCAAGCATATCATGATCCACTGCTCGAATAGGATCCTTGAAGCAGCGACGGAGCTGAGAAACATGGAAGACATTGTGAACTTGAGAAATGTTCGCCGGTAGTTCCAATTGATAAGCCACTCTCCCATGCCTTTCGAGAACAGTGAAAGGACCAATATAACGAGGAGCTAACTTTCCCTTGATCCCAAAACGATGTGCACCTCTCATTGGTGTGACACGAAGATAAGACTTTTCGCCAGATTGATAGACCATATCTTGATGATGACGGTCATACTGACTCTTCTGACAAGACTGAGCAGCCTTCAGATTCTCATGAATAAGGCGGACTTGATCTTCAATATGTTGGACAAATATCCGAACCGGAGAGTGATCGGTACATTGAACGGTGGCTCGAGAATTTCATACGAAGCCAAGTGTAAGGGATACCTTGGAGTCCAAGAGGTACAGGAGAGTCAGGTTTCAATCCTGTGGAACTTTCGGTTATGGGTCCACCATGTGGACCAAGAGTAGATAGAGGGGTGGCATATTATATGGTCTTGGTAGCAAGACATGTCAGAGGGTAGCCATCAGTTATGTTGGCAACAACGTCGGTACCAAGGGCGGGGGACGAATAGAACCATTTTCCTGCTCGTTGAAACGAGGCGGACCAATAGGCAGAGTTCTCGTCCATCGGCAGCTACCGGAATGTTATCCACAATAGTAACACGGTCTTACTGACAGAGTTGTACACCAAGGTTTATACCTAAACAGGGAATTAACACATCTTAGATAAGTTATGCCACAAGAAATGTCAAAAAGGCCAATGGGAATGAGAATGTGTTTCACACACACAAGTATTAAAGTATACCATTCCCGAGGAGAACATAGGGTATGGTATACCTGATAGGTCATCCAGTACATAACCATTTTGATAAAGAGGCAAGAAGAATCAAGATGTTTACCCATATCACGTGGTCTGGATAATTGATCAGGAACAATTTAGCATTGTGCTTCCAATGTTCCTGTTGAAATCTAAAGTACCACATCCGTGCTTCGGGGTAGCATCGACATGGTCATCAGATAAAGGTTGGACTTATGGGTATACAAAGAGGAACCAGGAGGGACAACTTACAAAGCTAAGTCATACAATTTCCTCATGGTAGAATGGCAAACCTTACATATGGAAGGATTTATAACAATAGGTCCTTCGGCCCGGTGTGCCATACAAGACATCACCGTACCAGGTTACATAAAGACCAAAGTTATAGTTATTGGGAAAATGTTCCAACCATCATATCTGCCCGAGATTCAGACCTGATTGGTGTCGGGACACCTCAGACTCAAGATACCCAAGAAGGAAGATGAAGATGCAAGATTCTCATGATATGAGCTACACACGCAATTCTTGAATCATGAGTTCGATTGTAAGACATATGAACCCAATGTCAAGACATTCGTGCCCACGTGAAATTCTTATCTCAAAATGCAACTGAGTTCTCATTTGGAAACCATCTTCGAGGATAACAAGGCTCCATGTGTAAGTCTGGATTAGCTCTTATGAAGGAACTCCTTTTCCCTCGATCAAATCAGTCAGTGGCTTGGCGTGCTAAGAGAAGTTATATGAAGTGAAGATAACAAATCTTCAAAACATATAACACTTTTCACATGCGTGAATGAATTGGTATTTCCCGAAAGGAAGCGAAGCAAAACTTTCACATATTCACGGCGAAAGGAGTGCACGTGAACTTTGGGAAATACACTTCTTCTACCCAACATATTCTTCATGAGTTAGGTACAAAGATAGTGCTTTCAAAAGCTTCATCACGAACCATGGAGAACTTGAGGGTGCGACCGATGGGCTCAACAACAATCCCTCAAGATTTTGACAGAGGCGAATTTTCAAAATTTATAATATCAAGGAGATAGCATTTGTCAAGTCAAATGGTATAATGTCACATGCTCGAGGGAACAATAACAATTAAACATTGGTAAAAAGGTGCACTAGGAATTACTGAGTGAGTAGCACAACAAATGCTAAAATGATGAGTCAACACCCAAAACACTAAGAATGAAACAATCAGTTGTTAACCTCAAGGCACCAGGGTTGGCAGAAGTATTGGAATCACACCTCAGAGTTCACTTGTTGGTATTCCAGTTCGAAACAACACGGGACCAAGAAATGAATGGTGATGTCGAGAAGTATCTCTATATCAAGAATTCTTAAGAGGTGCAATGATGCTCACCATATTCTTGACAGAAAAGATAGTAATACTCCAAGGTAGAAGATAACGTAAGCTGAATAGCAAGGGACTTAAGGGACGACACAAAACATGAACACGTTTGTGTTGGAGGGAAGGTAAACAATGATGCCGATGATAATACAATCATCGAGGGGCAACGATGGTATTTATCAAAATGCATTCGATTGATACCCTGCAAGAGCTCAGAATGCTGATGATGATCACGACACATTTGTCGAGAAATGTCATGAATATGTAATCTTTTAGCGACGACATCAAGCAAGGGAATGATGAAGCAAGAGGTTGTCGGAAACATAGATAAGAGTGCTAGCTTAGAATTGAGATTGCATTTCAAGACAACCAACATGATGTGGAAAGCTCGATGCAAGCTTATCGCACAGTTAGAATTGTGTTCCAGGGATGAAGGGTATAGATAGCATGGTCGAGCTCCAACATGAGGATGATGATGTAGCTTAACAGCTTGGAATGACAGGATCGAGTACAAACTCGTAAACAAGGAAGATTGCTAAAAGTTGTTGAATCGCAATGCATACTCGATTCAGTTATCGATGTACTCGCGTGTCCAACAACTCAAACACGAGGCAACTGGAATTAAGGAAAACATCATAGTTGATGAGGAGCTCACAAGAAGTTCCATAGCTCCGCGATATCCTCGAGCTACAAGGAATAATACTCGGAGGTAGATCAACTTTAAGGTTTGGACTGGCGTGTTGGTCTGAAGAAGACAAGTACTTTAACTCGTCCGAGAATGAAATCAAGGTAGGAGAACATGGTCGGAACCATGATTGCAAAGGACAAGATCACCGATACCAGATTCAAACCACAGAATGAATGATTATTGATACGAGAAGTTTCTATGGTAGGATCAACGTCATTTGCATGGGAATGAACACAGAGTTCAAGGTCGACTCCCACTTCATCAATGCATCACTTGCCATTTATTCCTCGCCTTTGATCGGTTGTAACTTTGAAAGCATAACCGGCATACCACCAGAAGAGTAAGACTCGAGAAAACTCTTAGGGTCATATTGATTTAGGAAGGCATATGTTTAACCCATCCGGGCATCTTAGGAACATATACCACAAACTTCAAGAGTAATTAACACATGCTTGAAGGGCATGGATGACAAATCGTATGGTACAACTTATCAAAGGGAGAACACAAAATTTACCAATGGCATCATGTGTCAGGGGAAGCAATCACAAGAATTTTCTAAAGCAAAGGATGCCATCAGATAATAACTCAAAATGAGTCTGGAAATCCAAAAATGATCTGATGTGAGTATCGGTACTCAATCAAAGGGAGATAGGACGCAATGCATTGGGTTATAGAACATCTGAAAAATATCGATACTTAGTTACCAAAGGAAATAAGATTTCCAGATTGGTGTATCATAAACAGATGCTCTGGTCAAATACCAGTAAGTTGAATGGACTTAGATGGACAGGCAGCCAAAGTTTATTTGTCAAGAACCCGCTCCGTTCTGGAAGGACGTCTGAGCTGGAAGATAATTCATGAGTATCAATAGATGATTGTGTGCATTCACCCAAAGGTAGAATCAATAAGATCACAGGAAATTCACAAAGGAATTTTAATGAATGCGGCTAGTCATATGGATTTAACCATGATGCAAGAAGGTGAGAAAGGTCATGAACATCAGGCTACGGAGGATTTCAGAAGACCGAATAGTAAGTCGAAGAACTTTTGAAACCCATGACTATTGATGATGGACGAATCCCCGATAAGATAATTCGTTGCATCTCGTAAAACAAGAGCAATTGGAGGAGATAGTATGAACGACATTTTTATGTAGTCATCCGTAGTGGTTGACGAAGGAAGGGAAAATTGCACAAGCAATGAGTACAATAGCTCAAGAGAACATCGAAGAGTAACTGCAGTTCTTCTAAGGGATAAAGCCATCGTCTGGAATACGGGACTCTCCGGGAGGAAATATTTACGAGAACCTAATGTTAGAGTTAGCAAAATCTTTAACCGGAAAGAAAAAGAGAGAGTAGAATCCAGAGTATAGAAAAGGAGTAAAAGATACTAATACCACCCAATTGTGATGTGGGCCCGTAAGCCATAACATAGGTGTTAGCAAAGTTTTTCAAACACTAGACTCAACTTCGGCCAAGGAGTTGGAAAGGGGGCTACCTACAGGCAGTCGACTCTGATACCAACTTGTGACGCCCTCGGTTTAATCGTACGCTAATCATACACGCAAATGCGTATGACCAAACCCAAGGACTCACGGAAAGATATCACAACACAACTCTAGACACAAATAAAATAATACAAGCTTCATATTACAAGCCAGGGGCCTCGAGGGCTAGAATACAGAAGCTCGATAAACACACGAGTCAGCGGAAGCAACAATATCTGAGTACATACATAAAACAAGGGGTGCCTTAGAGAAGGCTAGCACAAAAGATACAACAATCGAACGAGGCGAGGCCTCCTGCCTGGGAACCTCCTAACTACTCCTGATCATCAGCGGCCTCCACGTAGTAGTAGGCACCGTCGGGGTAGCAGTCGTCGTCGGCGGGGACCTCCATCTCCTGGGCTCCATCATCTGGTCGCAGCAAACGGATCAATGGGACAAGGGGGGAGCAAAGCAGCGGTGAGTACTCATCCAAAGTACTCGCAAGTCTTACATCAGAACTATTCTAAGTATACATCAGTATCAAAAGGGGGGGGTGTTATATGTGGACTGACTGCAGCAATGCGAGAATAGAGAGAGAAGGCCTAGTCCTATCGAAGACTAGCATCTTCAGGGTCTTGCAGCAATAGACGAGAGTAGAACAGGGGTAAAACATTAATAGTCATATTGTTGCAGCATTACTAAAGTGAGGTCATGCCTAAAGATCCTCCCTCGACTCCCTGCGAGGAAGCAATCCCGAGGCAAACTAATGATCTAGTTAAGTAACAATTGTAGTTGTATAAGATCAGGGCACAACTCCAAGTCGTCCTGTAACCGTGGACATGGCTATTCGAATAGTTAATTTTCATCCCTGCAGGGGTGCACCACATGTCCCGTCACGCTCGATAACACTCTGGCCGGACATACTTTTCTGGGTCCTGCCCGGCCTCGGAATATCGACACGTCGCAGCCCCACCTAAGATAAATCAGAGAGGTCAGCCCACCGGTCTAAATCCTAAGCGCAAAGGGTTCATGGGCCCAGTTCCCCTCCGCGCTCCTGCACGATGCGAGGGCGGCCGACATCAGTCCTAGCATCCCTTAATCACAAGCGCAATGTATCTTGGGACCACTCAGGCGCGCGCCACTACGATTGCTGACATCTGAAAAGCTTCGGCTGATATTGCGACGCCGAGTACCCATAGTTCTTCCTGCGTAGCCGATTAGTGCGAAAAGGTCTCCGACCAACCCAGATCAAACACCCAAATCCATTAAATTTTTAATTAGGCCAACAACACAGTCTCGCGGGAATCCACCCATCTTACAACTAATCACCAGTGATCCCAGTAACATGGTCGAGTAACTGTGTGGTTATAACATCGGGGGGAATCCGAGGTATCACCCTCGTTGGATTCCAAACGATGTATCCGTCAAGGTGGGCTTAGAGGAATCACCCTCGGGGGTCCCACAATTGAGGGTTTGTACGACAAAGGAATCGTCGGGAATGGTGAAAGAGGAATCACCCTCGATCACCACGACCGACTAGCTATACTACAGAGAAATGTTCCATCAGGAGTACTTAGCGAGGTGTCACCCTCGGTACCCGATAGTATCTCTGTAGCGGGGTGTATGTGATGTGTCAGGTTTGGCTCGTCGATCAGGGATCGAGATTTGAAAACAAGCGGGGCAACTGAACTACGGGGTCAGAGGGGATGACTGCTCCACCTATACTAAGCAGGTTAAAGTGCAGGACTGAAAGTAGCAGTTCATCAAAAATAGGCTATGCATCAGATATAGGAGCTAACTACAACAGTAGCAAAATACTAATGCAAGCAGTAGGAAGAAAGCATAGGCAATATTGGAATGATCAAGGGGGGTTTGCTTGCCTTGCTGCTCTGCGGCAAAGGACTGATCGGCAGGGTCGTAGATGTACCCGGCAGCAACGTCAGTCTCGGGGTCTACCGGTAAGAAGAGGGGGAATAAACAATAAATAATAGTAATGGTGCAACACAATGCATGCCATGGCAAGATGCAGGCTAGACATGAGCTAACGCAACAACATCCGTCATAGACGGGTCGGAAGAATATGTGACGATATTTTCCGGGTCTCGGGCTACTACCGGACAGACTCGAAACGATGGAAATGTTCCATGTTTGCTATGCTAGGGATGCGTGACAGACGAATGGACCGTGTATCCGGGTTCGTCTCGTTCTGCTGATCAACTTTCGCGTTGAAAATATTTTGATCTGACTTACGGATTATTTAATATTAATTTTTAAAGTTTTATTAATTATTTAGGAAGTAAATAAAAGATTTAAACAATTTAATAAAATGCTATTATGACATCAACATGATGTCATGCTGACATCAACAATTGACTGGTCAACTGGCCAGTGGGTCCCGAACGTCATAGAGACAAGTTTTTAATTAAGATTAAATAGTAATTAACCAAATTAATTTAGTGGGGGGCCCACGTGTCATACTCTAATTTGGTTAAATATTTATTCTAATTAACAGATTAACTTATATATCTATTTAGGTAATTAACTAATTAATTAATATAACTAATTATCCATTTTCTTTATTATTATCATTTTTAAGGGTGTGGCTCCGCGTGTCATTGGGACAGCGAGCTCACACATACACTATGTGCACACACATATCTACTCATACATATTTTATATGTCCATACATTCCTTCATACATACATACATACATCTGTATATGCATTCATATACACCATTATACACACAAATACATACATCTCATATGCACACTACATATTATCTTCTTTCTTCTAATAACTCACAGGGCTACTCCCCTCCTCCTCCTAACCAGCAGGAGGGAAACAACACAGGGGCGAGTTGGAGGTCGCGAGAGACCGTGGTGCGGGGGGCCGGAACCAAACCGGAACGGGAAGAAGGAAACGGGGGGGGGGGGGGGGGTAGCTCACCGAGCCCTGTAGGTGTGCAACGTGGGCTCGAGGGGGCTCCATGGAGCGACACGTCGACGACGAACGGAGGTGCAGTGGTGCAGTGCCGGCGAGGAGGATCCCCAGGTGGCGGTAGTGTCCCTGTGAGGAGGGGCCCGACCGAGGTGGCGGTGGCCGCGGTGGTGGCCGGCCGGGTTGACGTAGGGATATCCGGAGGCGCCGGTGCGGATCCGGCACGGGGCCAGTATGGCGTCGGGGTGTGGCCGCCGGAGGCCAGCGAGGGGAGGACCGAGGCGGGGTGCTGTGGCCAGAACCGGCGGGGGCCAACAACGGCGAAGAGGACCGGTGGTGAGGCACCAGCGGGCGCGGTTTCGGCCCCCAGCCCCGATCCAATATGGATCGGGAGGGTTGCAGGGAGAACCGACGCGCGCCAGGGGATGGGGAGGGGAAGAGGCGACGAGGGGAAAGAGCTCGGGCATCGGGGCAAGTAGAGGAGGTGAAGTGGGGTCACCGGAGTGGGGGGGAGGCCGGCGGAATGGGGAGGCCGACGGGAGGGAGGTCACCCTCGGTCTGGGAGGCTGTGGTGGTTGGTGGGGAAGGCTGGAGGGATCGAGGGGAAGGGTGTCGGTGGGAGTGGGGCCTCGCGAGAGGTAGAGGCCGAGGGGGGGGGTGTGCGAGCGAGGGGGCTCGTGGGGAGGGAGCCCCTCGGTGGATCGATGGGATCGAGGGGGATCGAGCGTGGGGGGCTGCCCTGGCGGCGACAGGAGGAGGGGTGGGGCGATGAGAGCTTAGGGTTTGGTTGGCGATGTGGAGCGTGGCCGGCTGGGCCTCTAGGCCCAGTTGGGCCAGGGGGGTGGGGGGGGTTCCTTTTCCTTTTTCTTTTTTTTGTTTTCTTTTTCTTTTTCTATTATTTCTAATTCTTTTTACTACCTAATTTTATTTACTATCTTTTATAATTTATTATATATACTTTTACTTCTTTCTTTTATTTATTTATTTTACATTTACTATATTTCTCTTTACTTATTTTGTTTAAGGCTCCACTTCTAAATATATTGGGCTTATCAATTATTCCAAAAGTGCCCGATTCGTTTTTATACTTCGCTAAGGAATTTTTGTAACCCTCCTGTCATTATCATTTCAACACCCGAATCTTTTCACGTTAATTTTGATTCGGTTTCAACCAACATGACAACATTGATATAATCCACGAAGATGTGGCATCATTAGCGCGGGATCGCTGTCGCTTAATTACAACCATTACTGTAGCAAAATTCGAGGATGTCACAAATTGGGAGAAGTGCCACTTTATGGTTGATACATCCCAAACATATCTATAATTTATGTTTGTTCCATGCTCTTTTGGGTGACATTGTTATATGTTTTGCTACACTTTCATACCTTTTTACACATATTTGGACTAACCTACTAACTCGGTGCACCCAGTGCCAGTTTCTGTGTGCTGATTTCTTTTTTCTTGCAGGGACTTTTACCCGAATTTACAGAGCCCCAAAAATTCTGAGAAAAATATATAAAAATCAGCGTGAAGGAAGCTTCACTAGGCATCAAGGTGGGCCAGAGGGGAGCCAGGGCCTGCCCAAGCGGCCACCCTGCGCGGCCTAGCTCCTGGCCGCACCACCAGGACGCCTGGGTGGGGCCCACCTCCTCTGGTGCCCTCCTTCGGTCTATATTTACCTCTCCGACAGAAAACCCTATTAATAGATCCAGAATCACAAATTTCTCCACCATTCCGCCGACGGAGCGCTTCCGAGATCGGGAGCGTCACAAGACCTCTTCCCAGCACCCAGCGGGAGGGCGGATTGAGCTCCGACAGCTTCTCCACCACCATGGACACTTCCCGGACGTGTCGTGAGTAGTCCTCCTTGGACCATGAGTCCATGACCAGTAGCTATGTGATGTCTTCTCTCCAATCTTGTGCTTCAATGCTTAGCCCTTGTGAGGTGCCCTACATGATCAAGGCATCTATGTAATTTACCTGCTGTTGCTATGCTTGGTTTGCTAGGATCCGATGGATTATGAGATTATGTTCAGATTGTGATGAGTTATATATTTGGTTCTCCTTTTATATTATGTTCTTGAGTAAATCATGCATGTTCTCCGTTGATTTTTATTGCTTTGTCCGAGTAGTAGATTGTAACTCCAAGAGGGAGCGTTATTCATGATTGTGGGTTCATGCCCCTGATGTCTAGCTTGAGTGACAGAAACATGAGACTAGGGGATGTGCTATTGCCACCAGGGAGAAAGCAACGGTGCTTGTAACCACGGTTTCAAGGATTGTTTACCTTACAGAAAGTTCATTAATGTAGTTGTCTGTTGCTTCGAGTTTAGACTTTGGGTGGGGCTCGCAACTTAATACCAGCGAGATGTTCTGCATAGATATCTCAAGGTGGATGGTTAGAGAGTAGATGCTGATGGAGAAACGGTCTACTTGTCTTGTCATACTGCCCACTACTTTTGAGCCTCTAACTTTCCAGTAGCATGATTAGCATTGCGGTGCGTTTATAATTCTGTCAATTGCCCAACTGTAATTTCTGTACCCAGCATAGTTGTTTATCGTCTTTTGGGAGAGAGACATCACTAGTGAACATCATGTGACTCTGGTCCATATTACCACCATTGTTTACACCTCCACCATTTACTGCTTTTTTTTACTTTTCCGTTGCAAACACTATCACTATTCCCGCTTGTGTTTGGATCCTTTGCAAACTACAAGGCCGGAGAGATTGACAACCTCTCTGAACTCGTTGGGAGCAAAGTTATTTGTTGTGTGTGCAGGTCCATGTCTTCTTCTAGCGCCACACTAGCGGACACCAACTTGTTGATCCTCGGAGTCCTCCTGGTTCTATAGACCTTACAGTCCCCATGTAAGGGAAATCTGTTGCTGACTAAATCTCCACCTTCCACTTGGGGTAACCAACGAGTGGCGAGAAGTATATCCATCAACTCGTCATCAAGCAAATTTCTGGCGCCGTTGCCGGGGACTCCAGTGTTCAAGAAAGGGGAGTTGCACACTATCTTTTACCTTTGCATTTAGTCTTGTTAGTTTGCTTTCTACTTTTTGCTTTAGAGTCTTACACCAAAAACCACAAAAAAATTAGTTGTTTTGTTCTTGCTTGTTGCTGCTGCTATGGGTTCCACTGAGAAGACCAAGTTGTGTGACTTCACTAGTCACAACAACAATGACTTTATCTGCACTCCTATTGCTGCTCCCGCCATTGAGGCGTCCTCCTATGAGATTAAACCTGCTTTACTGAACCTTGTTATGAAAGATCAATTCTCCGGTGCTGGAGATGCTGCTGCTTTGCACTTGAATAATTTTGTTGAGCTTTGTGATATGCAAAAATATAAAGAAGCATATGGTGATATTGTTACACTTAAGCTTTTTTCCTTTCTCCTTGAGAGGAGGAGCTAAAGTGTGGCTTCAATCTTTGCCTAGGAATAGCATATATTCTTGGGATAAGTGGAAAGATGCTTTTATTGGGAAGTATTACCCACCTGCTAAGATTATCTAGTTAAGAAGTAACATTATGAATTTTAGGCAACCGGATAATGAACATGTTGCCCAAGCTTGGGAACGTATGAAATCTCTTGTTAAGAATTGCCCTACACATGGTTTGTCTACTTGGATGGTTATCCAAACTTTCTATGCAGGATTGAACTTTACCTCGCGGAATCTGTTGGACTCAGCCGTGGGAGGAACCTTTATGTCAACTACACTTGGTGCTGCCACGAAACTATTGGACGAGATGATGACAATTTATTCTCAATGGCACACTGAGAGAGCTCCAACACGTAGGAAGGTAAACTCTGTTGAGGAGATCTCCTCCCTTAGTGATAAGGTTGACATGATCATGACTTTACTCACTAAGCAAGCTCCTATTGATCCTCATTATGTTCATTTAAATTCTTTGGTTGCTCAAGAAAGAGAGCAAGTTGATGTTAATTTTATCTCTAGGAACAACTTTAATAATAATGCTTATAGGAGTAATTTTGGTAGCAATCCTAGACCGTTCCCATCCAACAACTATGGGAAGAACAACACTTATCCTAGCACCAAAAACTCCACTTTTCAATTAGAGAGCATGCTTAAAGACTTTATCACTTCTCAAAAAGCCTTCAACAAGAGTGTAGAAGAGAAATTAGAAAAATTAGATAGTCTCTATTTGAAGGTAGACAATGATAACCCACAAGTATAGGGGATCGCAACAGTTTTTGAGGGTAGAGTATTCAACCCAAATTTATTGATTCGACTCAAGGGGAAGCGAAAGAATATTCTCAAGTATTAGCAGCTGAGTTGTCAATTCAACCACACCTGAAAGATTTAGTGTCTGCAGCAAAGTATCAGTAGCAAGGTGGTATGATAGAAGCAGTAGCAACAGTAACTAGTAGCAGCAAAGTAACAGTAGTTGCAATAGAGTAACAATAGCAGCAGTGACAGCAGTAGCAGCAAAGTATTATAGCAAGGACCAGTAGTAAAAGACTCGTAGGCATTGGATCAGTGATGGATGATTATGTCGGATGTGATTCGTCATGCAACAGCTATAACACGGAGAGATAAGTAACTAGCTCCCGTTCGCCAATCTAATGTAGCCATGTATTCCGTATGTAGTCATACGTGCTTAGGGAAAAGAACTTGCATGACATCTATTGTTCATCCCTCCCGTGGCAGGGGGTCCTAATGGAAACTACGGGATATTAAGGTTCTCCTTTTAATAAAGAACCGGACCAACGCATTAACACGTGGCGAATACATGAACTCCTCATACTATGGTCATCTCCGGGAGTGGTTACGGCTATTGTCACTCCGGGGTTGTCGGGTCATAACACATAGTAGGTGACTACAACTTGCAAGATAGGATCTAAAACACACATATATTGGCGACAACATAATAGATTCAGATCTGAAATCATGGCACTCGGGCCCTAGTGACAAGCATTAAGCATGGCAAAGTAGTAGCAACATCAATCAAAGAACATAGTGGATAGTAGGGATCAATCCTCGTCAAAACTAACTTGATTACATGATAGATCTCATCCAACTCATCACCGTCCAGCAAGCCTACGATGAGATTACTCACGAGCGATGAAAATCATCATGGAATTGGCAATGGGGGAAGGTTGATGATGACGATGGTGATGATTTCCCCTCTCCGGAGCCCTGAACAGACTCCAGATCTGCCCTCCAGATGAAGAACAGGAGGTGGCGGCGCCTCCGTATCATAAAACGCGATGAATCCTTCTCCCCGATTTTTTTCCAGGCGAAACGGAATATATAGAGCTGAGATTGGAGGCGGTGGAGCCTCGTGGGCCCCACAAGCCCTCACGGCGCGGCCAGGGGGGGGGGGGTGGCCGCGCCCCTGGGCTTGTGGCCCACTGGCTCACTGCTGCGGCAACAAAAGTCCTTCCTTGGCGCTAGGAATTCTTCTTGTTACTTCTCTGGTTTGCGTCGGTTTATCCCTTGAAGAGGAAAGGGTGATGCAGCACAGGAGCAGTAAGTATTTCCCTCAGTTTGAGAACCAAGGTATCGATCCAGAAGGAGGGCCTCATCAAGTCCAAAGTACCTGCGCAAACACAAACAAGCTTGCACCCAACGCTTCAAAGGGGTTGTCAATCCCTTCAAGATTGTTTGAAAGTGAAATTTGAAGGCGGAAAGTGCAACGAAGTAAAAAGTGTAAGGCTGAAAATATGGTGTGGAGTAGACCCTGGGGGCCATAGTGTTCACTAGAGGCTTCTCTCATAATACCAAATATCACAGTGGGTGAACAAATTACTGTCGAGCAATTGATAGAACCGCACAAAGTCATGACGATATCTAAGGCAATGATCATACATATAGGCATCACGTCCGAGACAAGTAGACCGATACTTTCTGCATCTACTACTATTACTCCACACATCGACCGCTATCCAGCATGCATCTAGTGTATTGAGTTCATGACGAACAGAGTAACACCTTAAGCAAGATGACATGATGTAGAGGGATAATCTCAAACCAATGATGAAAACCCCATCTTTTTACCCTTGATGGCAACAACATGATGCATGCCTCGCTACCCCTTCTGTCACTGGGTGGGGTCACCGCACGGTATGAACCCAAAACCAAGCACTTCTCCCATTGCAAGAGTCATAGATCTAGTTGGCCAAACAAAACCCACAACTCGAAGAGAATTAGAAGGATATGAAATCATGCATAAGACAGATCAGAAGAAAATAAAATAAGATTCATGGATAATATGATCATAAATCCACAATTCATCGGATCTCGACAAACACACCGCAAAAGAAGATTACATCGGATAGATCTCCATGAAGATCATGGAGAACTTTGTATTGAAGATCCAAGAGAGAGAAGAAGCCATCTAGTTACTAGCTATGGACCCGTAGGTCTATGGTGAACTACTCACGCATCATCGGAGAGGTCATGCTGTTGATGGAGAAGCCCCCTGTGTCCGAATCCCCCCTCCGGCACGGCACTAGGACGTGCCCCAGATGGGATCTTGCGGAGACAGAAGCTTGCGGCGGCGGAAAAGTGATTTCGATGATCTCCTGATTTTTTTGGGATTTTTAGGGAATTTATAGGCGCAACCCTTAGGTCACGGGGCGCTCAGGGGGCCCACAAGCCTGTGGGCCGCGACCTCCCCCTGGCCACGGGGTGGGGGCTTGTGGGGCCCTTGAGGCTCCCCTGCCTTGGCTCCCAAACTTCCCGATCTTCTTCCGTTCGGGAAAAAATATTTTCGGGGATTTTCTTCCGTTTGGACTCCGTTTCCAAATCTCCTCTGAAAGGGGTCAAAAACATGGAAAAAACAGGAACTGGCACTTGGCAGTGAGTTATTAAGTTAGTCCCAAAAAATATATAAAAGGCATGCAAAACATCCAAAGTTTGACAGGATAATAGCATGAAACCGTAAAAAAATATTGATATGTTGGAGACGTATCACTCACCTCCTCCGGTGGATATTTGTGCAGGTTTTCATTAATTCTAGAAAAATTCTCCATAAATTTTCAGGTCATTCTGAGAACTTTTATTTCTGCACAAAAACAACACCATGGCAATTCTGCTGAAAACAGCGTTAGTCCGGGTTAGCTCCATTCAAATCATGCATTACAGTTCAAAACAAGGGCAAAAGAGTTTGGAAAAGTATATACGACGGAGACGTATCAACTCCCCCAAGCTTAAAGCCTTGCTTGTCCTCAAGCAATTCAGTTGACAAACTGAAAGAGACAAAAGAAAAACTTTGACAAACTCTGTTTGATCTTGTTGTTGCAACTATGTCTAACTCATAATCAGAATTTCAGCAAGATCACAAGCAAACCACATAAGAAAATGACATCTAGGTCTCACGGTAAACTCATATCAATGGCATAATCAACTAGCGAGTAAATAATAATAATCCTAAAATGTCAACACTTCAATCAAAACAACATGAAGCAGTACGAACAGGTGGTATCTCGCTAGCTCTTTCTGAGACCGCAAAACATAAATGCAGAGCACCTTCAAAGACCAAGGGCTGACTAAACATTGTAATTCATGGCAAAGAGGATCCAGTCACAGTCATACTCAACACAGTTAAAAGCAAAGCATAAAAATGACAGAGGTGCTCTCTAATTGCTGCTTTTATATGAGGAGGATGACTCGAAAGGAACATAAATAGACAGGACCTTCGCAGAGGGAAGCATTGATTTGCAGAGGTGCCATGGCTCAAGCTTTTAAAACAGAGATAATAATTTTGGGTGGCATGTTCTCATTGTCAACGCAATGACTAAGAGTTCTCAACATCTTCCACGCTACACATGCTATAGGCGGTTCCCGAATAGAAAAGTAAAGTTTTGACTCCCCCACCACCAATCAATCACACTCCACGGCTAGCCGAATCCTCGGGTACCGTCCATAGCAACATCAATCCTGGGGGAGTTTTGTTTGCAATTATCTTTTCGATTTGAGCATGGAACTGGGAATTCCAATTACCGGCCCCTTTCTCGTGAATGATAGTGAATAAACACATATCGAGGATAACACGCCTAGCATGGAAGATACTGATAGCCCCCTATCACCACATGAGCGGTTGGGGCACGCAAAACAGATTATTTCTTGAAGGTTTTAGAGAGTGGCACATGCAAATTTACTTGGGACGGCAGGTAGGTACCGCATATAGGAAGGTATGGTGGACTCACATGGAACAACTTTGGGTTTATGGAAGTGGATGCACAAGCAGTATTCCCGCTTAGTACAAGTGAAGGCTAGCAAAAGGCTGGGAAGCGACCAACTAGAGAGCGACAACAGTCATCAAAATGCATTGAGATTAACTAACATTGAGTGCAAGCATGAGTAGGACATAAATCACCATGAACACGAACATCATAGAGGCTATGTTGATTTTGTTTCAACTACATGCGTGAATATGCGCCAAGTCAAACCACTTGAATCATTCTAAGGAGGATACCATCCTATCATACTACAACACAGTCATCTCAAAATTCATGTTGGCATCCAAGACAAACCATTATAAGCTCCTAGCTAAGTAAGCATGGCATAAGCAACTATGATCTCTAAGTTTTCATTGCAAACATGTTCTCTCACAACAAAGCTCAATCAGGCATGATGAGCTAGTCATATTTACAAAAACAAAATAGATCGAGTTCATACCAGCTTTTCCAGGCTCAGTCACTTCATCATATATCTTCATTATTGCCTTTCACTTGCATGACCGAACGATGTGAACAATAATAAGCATGCTCATGCATTGGACTAAAGCTGGAATCTGCAGGCAAACACAAAGGAGAAGACAAAGTAATATGGCTCTTTAACAGATAAACACATATGCATGCGAGAGCCACTAAACATTGTAACCATGATCTTCTACCTTGACCCAAAGAAAAAGAAAACTATTTACACGGGAAAGCTCCCAACAAGCAAAAGAAGAACAAGAAAATATTTTTGGGTTTTCTCAAACTAGACAGACACACGAACAGAAAACGAGAAAAAGAAAATAAACTAGCATGGATGATACAGTGGCAAAGTGTGAACATTGGCTAACAAAGTGAAAGCATAAGCAAGAATGTAAAGTCGGTGAGAACACGTACTCCCCCAAGCTTAGGCTTTTGGCCTAAGTTGGTCTACTCCCAAGGAGGGAAATAACCAGCTCCGGGATACTCCGGAGTGGACTGAGGATGCCACTGCTGTGTGAGCTCCGCTGGCTCCCACTGATAAACTGGCGTCTGGTACTCGACTGGTGGCTCGGGCACATGCACCTGTGGTTGGGCTAAGCCCCAATATGCGTAGATGTCCGAGGGCATAATAATGTACCTGCCTGCATGAAGATTAAACAAAGAAGGAGCAGGCGAAGTAATATTCTCACGAGTACCCTGACTAAACACCAGGTTATAAATCATCCTTCTATTTATATCTCTATCAAGAAAGTCATGGTGAACCATGCTATTGTAATCTAGATATCTCTCGGGAAGAAGAATCTATTCTTCCTCCTCTAGTCTAATAGGTATCTCAAAGTGTCTAGCAAGACGATTAGCATAGATACCTGCATACACAATGCCCTTAGAACGGTTCGTGTTCGACGGTTGAGCTACTATGGCGCCCAAGCTATAAGTTTTATCGTTACAAAGGGCTTCGCGCAAGACCGCAAGATCTGGGGTACTAAATGACCCAACTTTCCCACGGCCAATCAAACATTTTCCCACAAAAAGTGAGAAGTACCGAAGCACGGGAAAATGAATGCTAGTAGCTCTAGCGCAAGACACTCCTCTCTCCTCTCGTACAACAATTTTATCGATGAAAGCTTCCAAGTCCCATGGACGAGGTTCATGAATATCCCCAACGTAAGGTAATTTGCAAACATTGCAAAAATCTTGGAGTGACATGCGCTGGGGGATATCATAAAGTTTGAACTCAACCATAGGAGGATTCTTCCTCGGATAGAAGTTAAAGCTTTGTACGAAGATATTAGTGAGGAGGAGGTATTGCGGACACTTATCTTCAACGAAGGCGGTAAGGCCTGCATTTTCCACAAAGTGATAAAAGTCCTCCGTGCATAAGAACACATCGCTTGGCCACTCGCACGCTCGAACTTCCGCGACTCGAGGGACCAGATACTTGGGCTTCTTCTCACTCCCATCATCCTTGGGGTCACGGCTTGAAGAGCCTCTTAAGAACCTCCTCATCTTTTCCCTTTTCTATCTTTGAAAATTTCTGAAATTTTTAGTGACTCTAAGGAAAAGTGAACAAGGCTCAACAAAACTCGTAGTAACTACTCCCACAAGTGCCTAGAGGCCATATTACACATCAAAACTACTTGGGACCAGCTAAAATTAGCATGCAAAGCTCAAGAACATGGTCACCAAGGCAGCAAAAATACGCGAAGTATAAGGCACTAGAGCAAAAACTAATTGGACCAATGGAGGAGTCACTTACCAAGGAGTAATTTCCCCAAAATAGTTCGGAGAATGGTGATTTGAGCAAAGAGATCGAAAATCCCAGCAAGTGGAGCAAGAACACGGGTTTGAGATGCGAAACGATTTTTTCTGGAGGTAGGAGAACAAGATAAGAGCAAGAATGAGTGGAAGGGGTGCCTGTGGGCCCCACAAGCCTGGGTGGTGCGACCATGGGGGGTGCCCGCGCCCCAAGGTCTTGTGGCCCACTGGTGCAGCCCCCAGACAAGCTCTTCGTCCCAGTATTTTTCAAAAATTCCAGAAAAAATCATACTTGATTTTCAGGACGTTCGGAGAACTTTTATTTTTGGGGTACTTTTCTATTGGACGCTAAAACAGAAATCAAGGAAAACTAAACTAAACCTATCATTTTTATTCTAAGCAATCGAAGGTGAAAGCTTGGAACAGAGGTTGTGACTCCTCAATTCATCCATCTCATGGTCATCGAAAGAAATCCGTCAGTGAGGTTGATCAAGTCTCTTTGACAAACCTTTTCGAATCGCAAAAAGAGAACGGAGAATTCTCAAATAGTCACTAGGTCACCTCAATGGGGATATGTATTTCCCCAACAAGCAAATCATACTTCATCTTGACACGAGGTATAGGGCATTCAAAGCTCCCAATAAGAATCGATGAAGTTTTTTCGATAGCATTGATGCACTGTACTCGATATTGTTTCTTCGGAAAGTGCACCGTATGCTCATTACCGTTGACATGGAAAGTGACATTGCCTTTGTTGCAATCCATAACAGCCCCTGTAGTGTTTAAAAAGGGTCTTCCGAGGATGACCGCCGTGGCATCGTCCTCAGGAATATCCAAGATAACAAAGTCTGTTAAGATGGTGACGTTGGCAACCACAACAGGCACATCCTCGCAAATGCCGATACTGAAAGCATTTGATTTGTCGGCCATTTGCACAGAGATTTGAGTGGGTGCCAACTTATCCAGTTCAAGTCTACGGTAAAGAGAGAGAGGCAGAACACTAACACTGGCTCCAAGGTCACATAAAGCAGTTCTAACGTAATTACCTTTAATGGAGCAAGGTATAGTGGGCACACCGGGATCACCTAGTTTCTTAGGAGTTCCACCCTTGAAGGTATAATTACCAAGCATGGTGGAAATCTCAACCTCAGGTATCCTCCTCTTATTAGTCACAATATCCTTCATGTACTTAGCATACAGAGACATTTTGAGCATATCTGTCAAACGCATTTTGCAGAAAGACAAGTCTGATCATTTCAACGAATCACTCAAAATCCTCATCATCCTTTTTCTTGGATGGTTTGGGAGGAAAGGGCATGGGTTTCTGAACCCATGGTTCCCTTTCTTTACCGTGCTTCCTAGCAGTGAAGTGGTTCTTATCATATCTTCTATTCTTAGGCTCTGGGTTATCAAGATCAACAGGTTCAATCTCCACATCCTTATCATTGCTAGGTTGAGCATCAACATGAACATCACTATTGATATCATCATTAGGCTCATGTTCATCGTCAGATTGTGTTTCAACATCAGAAACAGAGGCATCGTTTGGACTCTCACATGTAGCAGCAACAGGGTTGGTAGCGTGCACATCCCTATCATCTTTCTTCTTCTTTCTAGGATGACTAGGTGCATCAGTGCTAACTTCTTGAGAATCTTGTTCAATTCTCTTCGGATGACCCTCAGGATACAAAGGTTCTTGAGTCATTCTACCACCTCTAGTGACGACTCTGACAAAATTGTCATTCAACTCATTGAGCAAGTCATTTTGAGCTTTAAGTACTTGTTCTACCTGAGTAGTAACCATAGAGGCATGTTTACTCAGAAGCTTAAGATCATTGACATTTCTGTCCACACAAGCACTTAAATGACTACGCATACGAGCATTCTGTTCCAATTGTCTGCTAACAAAATCATTGAAATTCTGTTGTTTGGCAACAAAGTTATCAAATTCATCAAGGCATAAGCTAGCAGGTTTATCAAAAGGAATATCACTCTCATCAAACCTACATAGAGAATTTACTTCTACTACCTCTATCGGGTTATAAAGACCATGGATCTCTTCGATAGGTGGTAGATTTTTGACATCTTAAGATTTAATGCCTTTCTCTCGCATAGATTTCTTGGCTTCTTGCATATCTTCAGGACTGAGGAATATAATACCTCTTTTCTTCGGAGTTGGCTTAGGAGGTGGTTCAGGAATAGTCCAAGCGTTCTCATTGCACAAGATGTTATTCAGTAGAATCTCAGCTTGTTCTACAGTTCGTTCCCTAAAAACACAACCGACACAACTATCTAGGTGGTCTTTGGAAGCATCGGTAAGTCCATTATAGAAGATATCAAGTATTTCATTCTTCTCAAGAGGGTGATCAGGCAAAGCATTCAATAGCTGGACGAGCCTCCCCCAAGCTTGTGGGAGACTCTCTTCTTCAGCTTGAGCAAAGTTGTATATTTCCTGCAAGACAACTTGCTTCTTATGGGCAGGGAAATATTTTTCAGAGAAGTAGTAGACCATATCCTGGGGCTACGCACACAACCAGGAGCAAGAGAAGTGAACCAGGTCTTAACATCATCCTTTAGCGAGAAAGGAAACAACTTGAGGATATAGTAGTGGCGGATCTTTTCCTCACTAGTGAATAGGGTGGCTATATCCTGCAGTTTGGTAAGATGGGCTACAACCGTTTTAGACTCGTAACCGTGAAAAGGATCAGATTCGACCAGAGTGATTAACTCAGGATTGACAGAGAATTCATAATCCTTATCGGTCACAAAGATAGGTGAAGTAGCAAACTTCGGGTCATATTTCATCCTAGCGTTCAGAGATTTTTCTTTCCACTTGACCAGTAATTTCTCAACATCATAGCTATCCTTACACGCAAGAAAGTCCTGAGCTATCTCTCCCTCCATAACATAGCGCTCAGGCATAACAGGCAATTCAGGCATAGTAGCAGGTTCTACTTCAATGGTATCAGCAGTTTCAGAAGTATCATCACATCTAGCAGCAACTCTAGCAATTTGTGCATCAAAGAATGCACCTAGTGGCAAAGCAGTATCAAGCATAGCATCATCAGGCAAAGCAGTATCAAGCATAACATCATCAGGCAAAGTAGTATCAAGCATGGCATTATCAGGCAAAGCATGATGGGAAGCAGAAGTAGCATCATCAAGCACATGCGACATATCAAGATTTCTAGCAGGAGGTGATGTCGCAAACTTACTCTATAGCTGTGCTTCCCCGACAACGGCGTGAGAAAATAGTCTTGATAACCCACAAGTATAGGGGATCGCAACAGTTTTTGAGGGTAGAGTATTCAACCCATATTTATTGATTCGACTCAAGGTTAAGCGAAACAATATTCTCAAGTATTAGCAGCTGAGTTGTCAATTCAACCACACATGAAAGATTTAGTGTCTGCAGCAAAGTATGAGTAGCAAGGTGGTATGATAGCAGCAGTAGCAACAGTAACTAGTAGCAGCAAAGTAACGTAGCAAGGACCATTAGTAAAAGACTCGTAGGCATTGGATCGGTGATGGATGATTATGCCGGATGTGATTCATCATGCAACAGCTATAACACGGAGAGATAAGTAACTAGCTCCCGTTCGTCAATCTAATGTAGGCATGTATTCCGTATGTAGTCATACGTGCTTAGGGAAAAGAGCTTGCATGACATCTATTGTCCATCCCTCCCATGGCAGCAGGGTCCTAATGGAAACTACGGGATATTAAGGTTCTCCTTTTAATAAAGAACCGGACCAACACATTAATACGTGGTGAATACATGAACTCCTCATACTATGGTCATCTCCGGGAGTGGTTCTCGCTATTGTCACTCCGGGGTTGCCGGGTCATAACACATAGTAGGTGGAAACAACTTGCAAGATAGGATCTAAAACACACATATATTGGCGACAACATAATAGGTTCAGATCTGAAATCATGGCACTCGGGCCCTAGTGACAAGCATTAAGCATGGCAAAGTAGTAGCAACATCAATCTCAAAACGTAGTGGATACTAGGGATCAATCCCCGTGAAAACTAACTCGATTACATGATAGATCTCATCCAACTCATCACCGTCCAGCAAGCCTACGATGAGATTACTCACGAACGATGAAGAGCATCATGGAATTGGCGATGGAGGAAGGTTGATGACGGCGACGATTTCCCCTCTCCGGAGCCCAGAACGGACTCTAGATCTGCCCTCCAGATGAAGAACAGGAGGTGGCGGCGCCTCCGTATCGTAAAACACGATGAATCCTTCTCCCTGATTTTTTTCCGGGCGAAACGGAATATATAGGGCTGAGATTGGAGGCGGTGGAGCCTCGTGGGCCCCACAAGCCCTCACAGTGCGGCCAAGGGGGGTGGCCGCGCCCCCTGGGCCTGTGGCCCACTGGCTCACCTCCTCGGGTGGATCTTTGCGCAAGTATTTTTCATTAATTACAGAAAAATTCTCCGTAAATTTTCAAGTCATTCCGAGAACTTTTATTTCTCCACAAAAACAACACCATGGCAATTCTGCTGAAAACAGCGTTAGTCCGGGTTAGTTCCATTCAAATCATGCAAATTAGAGTCCAAAACAAGGGCAAACGAGTTCGGAAAAGTAGATACGACGGAGACGTATCACACAACATAGCTCATGATGTAGAGATGCATAAAATTAGAACTTCTCCCTTGAGGAAAGGAAAACCACACCCATGAATGCTATCCAAGTACAAATTAATGAGAACATAAGAATGCTAGCCAAACTTAAGGATAGATGGGCTAGAGAAAAAGAAGAGGAAGATAGGATTAAGAGCCTTCCTACACACACTACCCTTGCTACTATACAAGTTGTTTAGGATATCAAAAGTAATAGCACCCATCACATCCCTAGTCCCAATGGACCTATTAATGGTGATGCTAATACCTCAACTTTAGGACAAGAATGTCCTTTGAACTTAGAAACTACCAAAAGAATGAGCTTAGATTACATCACCACCACTTTAATTAATGGTAGTAATCTTGATTTTGATAATTATAGTCTTTCCGAAGTTATTACTTTTTTTGCAAAGAATGGCTAAAGACCCCCACACTAGTACACTGAATATTGCCTTCACCGAGCATACTACCAATGCTCTTATCAAAGCTAGGGATGAGAATCTAAATCTAGAGACTTTTATTCCTAGAAAACTAGAAGATGGTTGGGATCCTATGGTCAAGATTAAATTGAATCATTTCTCTTGCTTTGCTTTATGTGATGTTGGAGCTAGTGCCTCCGTTATGCCCAAAAGAATGTATGATATGCTTGATTTGAAACCTTTTGATCAATGTTCTTTTGGTATTCGTCTTCTTGATTCTTCCATAAAGAAACCTTTAGGGAGAATTGATGATGTTCTTATTGTTGTTAATGATAATTATGTTCCCGTTGATTTTCTTATAATGGACATTGAGTGTGATCCCTCATGTCCAATTATTTTGGGACGTCCTTTTCTCCGCACAGTTGGTTCTATCATTGACATTAAAGAAGGGAGCATTAGATTCCAATTTACCCTTAAAAAGGGAATGTAACACTTCCCTCGAAAGAAGATTAGTTTACCTTATGAGTCCGTTATTCGGGCAAGTTATTCTTTTGGAGTTCATAATACTTGATCTTTTTTGCATCATGCCTAGCTCAAAGGCATAAAAGAAAGCGCTTGTTGGGAGGCAACCCAATTTGTTTTTTACTTTCAGTTTTAGTGGTCTTGATGCTTGTTACTACTGTAGCAACATCATTGTATCTTTATTTTCAAGCTTTGTGCCGAGTTTTAGCCTCCGATTGCAAGAAAGCTCAAAAGTTGTGACATGCTGTCCAGAAACAGATTATGTCTGCTTGACGGAAAAATTCGCCAAAACTCACGAGATCTTCTTTTTGATCTGAATTGTTTTTACAGTATGCTCTGTATAATTGTCTTTCTCGCATCTTTTATGAGTTTTTTGATTTGAGTTGCAGAAGTGCCCCGAAACAATTATTTACTAACTGTTGTTTTGTTTTTCATAGATTCTGCCCTATTTTGCGTTTTCATTGTTTTGCAAATATTAAGCTTGCTTTTTCTTTGCAAAAACCTTTTGGAAATATTGAGAAACATTAGCTCTTCATGAAAATATTTATTTCCAGTAGAGAATAAATTATTTTATTATGGGCACTAACCACTCTAATCAGCTTATGATGAGTTTCGTATGAAGGGAATTTTCAAGTATGCGATGGAAGATGATGAAAGAATATCCAGGAGTGTCAAGCTCTCAAGCTTGGGGATGCTCCCATGCACCCCCAATAAATATTCAAGGATACTAAAGCGTCTAAGCTTGGAGATGCCCCCGTGCATCCCCTTCTCCATCAACAATCATCAGTTCGCCCTTCTCCATGCTATATTTTTATCACTTCATATGTTATGTGCTATGCTTGGAGGGTCCCGCTCTTTACTTTTTACTTTTTTTAGTTTTGCTTGCTATTCATAACAAGTTGGACCCTAGCCTTCTTTGTTTGGTAGAGAAACACGCTCCACTCCACTATAGAACACAACATAGGTTTTCATGCTTATCTTTTTTGTGTGTTCTTTATCTTTTCATAGCTGCTGTCATGCTTAGCTCTTAGTTTTCATGCTTTATCTTTTTAAGAGCTTTTATTTAGGTTGCTTTTGGAACTCTCTTGAGTTATCATGCTTATCTTGTTTAGAGGGTTGGCTTGTTGCACTGAATTGTGTGTCTTGCATGAGTAGGTAATTGAGGTTGCTATTTAAGTATAGTAGTAAGTTGCAATAGTTTTGAGGTATTGAGTTGAGTAATGTTTGGACTATTGGTGTCAAGAGCTTGAGACTATTAGTGATAGGTATCGTATTTTGGGAAATCCGTGTGTATTTCCAAAAACTAAAAACAATTTGTTGAGAACTCTAACTACTAGATGAATTGCTAACCTCTGGAGGGGTTGGAATATATAGAGTACCCTCACGTTATCATGGGTCAAGGATGCGCAAGGATAACCAAACCCCAAAACACTCCTCCTCGGGGTACTTGTCTCTTTGTGAATCTCCTCACTAGATCGAGAGTTACCGATAATAAGTGCATGAGTTCTTCAGACTAATGCGAGTATTCGATTGTTGGCACTTCCACCATCCATATTTTGCTAGCCTCTTCGGTACCGTGCATCGAGCTTTCTCATCTTGAGAGTTGGTGCAAACTTCATCGGTGCATCCAAACCCTTGGCATGATATGCTTTGTCATCATAAGCCTCATTATATCCTTCCTCAATACATCCACCATACCTACCCATTAAGGCATTTACATAGCCTTTCCGAGATACATTGCCATGCAACATCCACCATCTCATGACTTGATCTTCATGTCATACATGCTTTGGCTTGATCGAGGAGCCGCATGCTAGTTGGGCCTTGCCGTTATTATTGCTACATGACGCGCTAGTTTCATTGCATATCCTGCTACACTGGCAGGGGCATACATTTGCATACGTCATAATAGTTTTCATTTGTCTTTATGTTGAGTACTTCTTATAAAGTGTGAACATCTTGTTTTTATTCTTCTAAAACATGGAGTGTTGCCCTTAAGTGAGGAAAAGATCCCAAAGAGGACAAATTAAAAGATCTCAAAAGAGGACACATGAAAAGATCTCAAAGAGGACAAATGAGAGATAAATAGAAAGAGCCAAAGAGGCCACAAAAAAAATAAAATAAGTAAATAAAAAAAGAAATAAAAAGAGAGAATGGGGCAACACTACTATTCCTTTTGAAATATCCACACTCGTACTCCATTGTTATATTTGTAGTCCATAGAGATTATCATTCATGCATAACTATGTGGGGGACCTTGCACTATAGAACTTGGCTTGTATATTCCAATGATGAGCCTCCTCAAATGAGCTCTAGGTTTTCATGAGCAAGCAAGTTGGATGCACCCGCACTAGTTCCATTGGAGAGCTTACCTTAGCTCATATGTGCATCCGTTGCATGGCAATCCCTACTCCTCACATCATATCTATCATTTGGCTTTCTCCTGCCTATGGTTGTCCTTGTTGATGTGAGCCTTTCACACCTTTTTTTGTCTTCCTTCCCCATCATTATTCTCTTTGCCATCCTAAGTGCCAACATATCTTGCTTGCGCTCATCCATTGCATGAGTGCTCAAAGTCGAAGGGGAGAGGATCTTTTTGACTTGTGCTTGACTAGTGGTCCGGGGATGAGTCAAAATATGAATCCGAAGGAGACCAAGTGTGAAGTTTTAGCAGATTGAGTTCTCAATTAAAATATTTTTATGCTCTAAACCATCTCCCACTTCTTGCATGCAAACACCATTTGGAGACATTCGAGTCACGGACAACGAGAGCTCTTGCACCTTTATGGTCCTACTTTGCTAATTTCAATACTAGATAGAGACTCTTGCTTGTTATTGTCTTGACTTGAATTGCATATCTTACTTGCTTTACTTTGAAGTTCTTATATGTGTGCTAGCATGTCACCACAGAAATTATTTGTGTTATCATTTACCTACTCAAGGACGAGTAGAAATTAAGCTTGGGGATGTTGATACGTCTCAAATGTATCTATAATTTCCGTTTGTTCCATGCTCTTTTGGGTGACATTGTTATATGTTTTGCTACACTTTCATACCTTTTTACACATATTTGGACTAACCTACTAACTCAGTGCACCCAGTGCCAATTTCTGTCTGCTGATGTCTTTTTTGCAGGGAGTTTTACAGCAATTTACAGAGCCCCAAAAATTCTGAGAAAAATATATAAAAATCAGCGTGATAGAAGCTTCCGAGGCATCAAGGTGGGCCAGAGGGGAGCCAGGGCCTACCCAGGCGGCCACCCTGCGCGGCCTAGCTCCTGGCCGCGCCACCAGGCCGCCTGGGTGGGTCCCACCTCCTCTGGTGCCCTCCTTCGGCCTATATTTACCTCTCCAACAGAAAACCCTATTAACAGATCCAGAATCACGAATTTCTTCAACGCTCCGCCTCCGCAGCACTTCTGAGATCGGGAGCGTCAGAAGACCTCTTCCCGGCACCCTGCCGGAGGGAGGATTGACCTCCGGGAGCTTCTCCACCACCATGGACGCTTCCCGGACGTGCCGTGAGTAGTCCTCCTTGGACCGTGAGTCCATCGCGAGTAGCTATGTGATGTCTTCTCTCCAATCTTGTGCTTCAATGCTTAGCCCTTGTGAGCTACCCTACATGATCAATACATCTATGTAATTTACCTGCTGTTGCTATGCTTGGTTTGCTGGGATCCGATGGATTATGAGATTATGTTCAGATTGTGATGAGTTATATATTTTTTTCTCCTTTTATATTATGTTCTTGAGTAATTCATGCATGTTCTTCGTTGCTTTTTATTGCTTTAGCCAAGTAGTAGATTGTAACTCCAAGAGGGAGTGTTATGCACGATTGTGGGTTCATGCCCCCTGATGTCTAGCTTGAGTGACAGAAACATGAGACTAGGGAGTGTGCTGTTGCCACCAGGGAGAAAACAATGGTGCTTGTAACCACGGTTGCAAGGATTGTTTACCTTACGCAAAGTTCGTTAATGCAGTTGTCCGTTGCTTTGAGTTTACACTTTGGGTGGGGCTCGCAACTTAATACACAACATAGTTGTTTATCGTATTTTGGGAGAGAGACATCACTAGTGAACATCATGTGACTCTGGTCCATATTACCACCATTTTTTACATCTCCACCATTTACTGCTTTTATTTACTTTTCCGTTGCAATCACTATCACTATTCACGCTTGTGTTTTGATCCTTTGCAAACTACAAGGCCGGAGATACTGACAACCTCTCTGATCTTGTTGGGAGAAAAGTTATTTGTTGTGTGTGCAGGTGCACGTCTTCTGCTAGCGCCAGAGAAGTGGACACCTACTTGTTGATCCTCGGAGTCCTCCTAGTTCGATAAACCTTATAGTCCCCGTGTAAGGGAAATCTACTGCTGACTACATCTCCACCTTCCACTTGGGGTAACCAACGAGGGGTGAGAAGTATATCCATCAACTCGTCATCAATGGTTAATGAATGCATTGTCTTGGGACACAAAATCTCCAAAAGTGGTATTGTAGTTGATAAAGCTCAAGTTGATGTTATCAAAAAAATCCTGTATCTAATGGAAATTAAAGGTATAAGAAGTTTCCTTGGTCATGCTGGTTTCTATAGCACATTTATTGAAGACTTCTCTAAAATTTCTAAGCCTTTCACTAATCTTTTGCAAAAGGATATTCCATTCGTTTTTATGATGATTGTGTAGAAGCATTTGAAATTCTTAAGAAAGCCATGATAACTGGACCTATTGTTCAACCACCTGATTGGAACCTACCTTTGAAATTATGTGTGATGCTAGTGATTATGCTGTTGGTGTTGTTCTAGGACAAAGAGTTGACAAGAAATTAAATGTTATCCATTATGCTAGTAAAACTCTAGACAGTGCTCAAAGAAATTATGCTACAAGTGAAAAAGAATTTTAGCAATTGTGTTCGCTTGCGATAAGCTTAGACCTTATATTGTTAATTCCAAAGTAACTGTTCACACTGATCACGTTGCTATTAAGTACCTTATGGAAAAGAAAGATGCTAAGCCTAGACTTATTAGATGGTTTCTTATGCTACAAGAATTTGATTGACAGATTATTGATAGAAAGGGTGCTGATAACCCCGTAGAAGATAACTTGTCTAGATTAGAAAATGTTCTTGATGACCCACTACCTATTGATGATAGCTTTCCTAATGAACAACTAGCTGTTATATATTCTTCATGCAATGCTCCTTGGTATGCTGATTATGCTAATTACATCGTTGCTAAATTTATACCGCCTAGTTTCACATACCAACAAAAGAAAAAGTTCTTCTATGATTTAAGACATTACTTTTGGAATGATCCCCACCTTTATAAAGAAGGAGTAGATGGCATTATTAGACGTTGTGTACCTGAGCATGAACAGGGATTTATCCTATACAAGTGTCACTCCGAGGCCTACGGAGGAGATCATGCTGGAGATAGAACTGCACACAAGGTATTACAATCTGTTTTCTATTAGCCTACTCTCTTCAAGGATGCTCGTAAGTTTGTCTGGTCTTGTGATGAATGTCAAAGAATAGGTAATATTAGTAGACTTCAGGAAATGCGTATGAATTACTCTCTAGTTATTGAACCATTTGATGTTTGGGGTTTTGATTATATGGGACCTTTTCCAAAATCCAACGGGTATACTCATATTCTAGTTGTTGTTGATTATGTTACTAAGTGGGTAGAAGCTATTCCAACTAGTAGCGCTGGTCATAACACTTCTATTAAAATGATGAAAGAAGTTATTTTCCTTAGATTTGGAGTCCCTAGATATTTAATGACTGATGGTGGTTCACACTTTATTCATGGTGCTTTCCGTAAATTGCTTGCTAGGTATGATGTTAATCATAGAGTTGCATCTCCTTATCATCCTCAGTCTAGTGGACAAGTAGAATTGAGAAATAGAGAAATAAAATTGATCTTGCAAAAGACCATTAATAGATATAGAAAGAATTGGTCTAAGAAACTTGACGATGCATCATGGTCTTATAGAGCTACTTACAAAAACCCTATGGGTATGTGTCCTTGTAAAATGGTTTATGGCAAAGCATGTCACTTACCTCTAGAGCTAGAACATAAAGCCTATTGGGCAATTAAAGAGCTTAATTATTATTTCAAACTTGCTAGTGAGAATAGGTTAGTTGACATTAGCTCACTTGATGAATGGAGAACCCAGACCTATGAGAATGCTAAGTTGTTTAAAGAAAAAGTTAAGAGATGGCATGATAGAAGGATACAAAAGCGTGGATTCAATGTAGGTGATTATGTCTTGCTATACAACTCTTGTTTAAGAATTTTTACGGGAAAACTTCTCTCTAAATGGGAAGATCCTTACATTATTGAGGAAGTATATCGTTCCGGTGCCATCAAGATGAATAATGCTGGAGGCACAAATCCGAAGGTGGTAAATGGGCAAAGAATCAAACATTATATCTCAGGTACTCCTATAAATGTTGAAACTAATGTTATCAATACCATAACTTTGGAAGAGGACATTAGGGAGACCTATCAGAATGCCTCAGACCCCGAAATGGAATAGGTATGTGCTATGGTAAGAAAACCGACTCCAAAACGTTTTCAATTGCAATTTTTACCAGTTTTGGAGTATTAAAAAAAAGGAAAATATAAAGAAATCCGAAGCGTGCACGAGGAGGCGACAAGCCCGGGGGGCGCGGCCTACCCCCTTGGCCATGCCTTGCAGACATGTGGCCACCCCGTGCACCCTATGGACTCCGTTTTCTTGTGGAAGACTCCTTCAGGTCGGCAAAAATTCATTATATAATCTCTGAAAAGTTTTGACCTCTTTATCTTGACAATATCTCCTATTTTCGTTTTGAGTTGTTTCTATAAGAAATTTAGACCAACATGACGTCTTCAAGTTCCTTGAAGGACAAGATCTTTGAGAGGGTCATCAACCCCTACCTTTCGGAGGTGCTGCAACACCCTCAAACCATTGAGATGCATGAGGGGGTGCTGCACATCTGTGATGTTAAGGGGCCAAAGAAGACCGGAAGTGTGGAGACAAGGCTCGAAGCGATGGAGTAGCAACTCTTCAAGTGCCAAGGGATGGTGGAACGAGGACTTAATGCCAATCACCTGATGATCATGGAGTTTACCCATAAGCACAACCTGGACGCCAAGGACCTATGGGATCACATTTTCAAGATTTACGAGAAAATCGAGCACCTCCAAGCCTAGATCTATGACCTGCAAAACCAGAAGTGTGAGTATGGATACAGATTTAAGAAAATGAGTTTGGCTGCAGGCTTGTGGATCCCGGAGACTAGTTCATCTCTTCACGATGGTGCGCCCATGCCTTGGAATACGGAGGACAAACCTTCAATCTCACCAAGAACTCCAACATCACCACCTCCAAAGGAAGACAACTGAACACATGGGTATGTGCACTCCCCTTGGCTTGTGCCAAGCTTGGGGGAGGTGCGCCGGTATCGTATCACCATCACACCCTTTTACCTTTTTTTCTTCGTTCGGTCTTTTTAGTTATATCTTGATCTAGTAGAATAAAGTTTTAGTGTGATCTAGTTTTGATTTTTCTTTTGTGTTTCCCCCTATGTAAGCAAGTCCGAGAGTTATATAATAAATAGTAGTTTTGAGTTAAGGGCTTTGCTTGCTTGCTATGATCATGAGAAATAGAAATAGAAAGAAGTACAGAATAAAAGCAACAGAGCATACATAATGATATTATGGGGAGTGATGACTTCACATATAAAAAGTATGTTGATTGAAATTTGTTGTGAGTTGACAAAAAAAGCTATTGGTCATTGTTGCAATTAAAAGGAAGTAATAAATAAAAATAGGTTCACATATAAATATATTATATTGGGCATCTTTTGTGATTGTGAGCACTCATTAAAATATTATAGGCTAAAAGGTTGATGTTGGACAAGGAAGACAACATAATGAGTTATGTTTGCTTATTTCTGAATAGATGTTATATGGTTGTAGATCCTTCAACATGTGTTGCTTGCTTCCACCTCATATTAGCCAAAAATAAACTCCTGCACCAAGTAGAGATACTACTTGTGCATACAAAAAACCTTTAACCCAGTTTTGCCTTGAGAGTCCACCATACCTACCTATGGATTGGGTAAGATCCTTCAAGTAAGTTTTCATCAGTGCAAGCAATAAAAATTGCTCCTTAAATATGTGTAGTTTATTAGTGTGAGAAAAATAAACTTTATACAAACTTGTGATATAGAAGACATAAACGCGACAGATTGCATAATAAAGTTCTTTATCACAAGGGGAAATATAAAGTGACGTTCTTTTGCATTAAAATATTGTGCATCCAACTATAAAAGTGCATGACAACCTCTGCTTCCCTCTGCAAAGGGCCTATCTGTTACTTTTTTAGTACTTACCTTTATGCAAGAGTCGCGGTGATCTGCACCATTTCCTTTATTTTGCCTTTATATTTTGGCAAGCATCATGTGTTGGGGAATGATCTAGACAAATATATCGACTTGGATGTGGCTGATCATGAGTTACTATTGTTGACATTACCCCTAAGGTAAATAGTTGGGAGGCAAATCTAAAAGCCCCTATCTTTCTCTGTGTCTGATTGAAGCCTTGACCTCATAGGTACCGCGTAAGTGTTAGCAATTATGAAACACTATAAGATGATTGAGTATGTGGATTTTCTTTGCAAGCTCTTATATTGACTCTTTCCTACGTTGCCACAAATTGGAATTGCTTCAATGATTAAATCATAGTTTGTTAGTTCTCAATAGAGTTCCTAATAAATACTTTACCTTGTGAATGAATTGTTACTTAAGTATAAAATACTCTATGTCAATGAGTATTGCTGTGCTAAAGATAATCATGATTCCCTCATGTCCGTATTTTATTTTACCGACACCTCTATCTCTAAACATGTGGGCACATTTATTGATCTCGGCTTTCGCTTGAGGACAAGCGAGGTCTAAGCTTGGGGGAGTTGATATGTCCATTTTGCATCATTGTTTTATATAAATATTTATTGCATTATGGGCTGTTATTACACATTATGGTGCAATACTTATGCCTTTTCTCTCTTATTTTACAAGATTTACATGAAGAGGGAGAATGCCGACAACTGGAATTCTGGACTGGAAAAGGAGCAAATCTGACAGACCTATTCTGCATAGCTCCAAAAGTCCTGAAAAGTTATGGAGAACAATTTTGGAATTTATAAAAACTAATGGGCGAAAAAAATACCGGAGGAGACCCACCAGGTGGCCACATGCCCAAGGGGTGCGGCCTACCCCCTAGCCGCGCCCTACAGGCTTGTGGGCCCACTGGCAAGCCTCTGATGCCCATCTTCTCCTATATGAAGGGTTTTGAACTAAAAAAATCATATTAGATCTTTCGGGACGCGACGCCACCGTATCAAGGCGGAACTTCGACAAAACCAATCTAGACCTCCGGCGGAGCGATTCCATCGGGGAAACTACCCTCCCGGAGGGGGAAATCGAAGCCATTGTCATCACCAACGATCCTCTCATCGAGAGGGGGTCAATCTCCATCAACATATTCATCATCACCATCTCCTCTCCAAACCCTAGTTCATCTCTTGTATCCGATCTTTGTCTCACAACCTTAGATTGGTACCTGTGAGTTGCTAGTAGTATTAATTATTCCTTGTAGTTGATGCTAGTTGGTTAATTGGTTGAAGATTATATGTTCAAATCCTTAATGATTATAAATACTCCTCTGATCATGAATATGAATATGCTTTGTGAGTAGTTACGTTTGTTCCTGAGGACATGTGATAAGCCTTGTTATAAGTAATCATGTGAATTTGGTATTTGTTCGATATTTTGATAAGTTATATGTTGTCTCTCCTCTAGTGGTGTCATGTGAACGTCCACTACATGACACATCACCATTATTTGGGCCTAGAGGAAGGCATTGGGAAGTAATAAGTAGACGATGGATTGCTAGAGTGATAGAAGCTTAAACCCTAGTTTATGCGTTGCTTCGTAAGGGGCTGATTTGGATCCATATATTTAATGCTATGGTTATAGTTATCTTAATTCCTATTTTGTAGTTGCAGATCCTTGCGAGAGAGGTTAATCATAAGTGGGAGGTTTGTCCAAGTAAGGGCAGCACCCAAGTGCCAGCCTACCCACATATCAAATTATCAAAGTAATGAACGTGAATCATATGAGCATGATAAAAACTAGCTTGACAGAAATTCCCATGTGTCCTCGGGAGCGCTTCTCTTTATACAAGAATTTATCCAGGCTTGTCCTTTGCTACAAAATGGATTGGGCCACCTTGCTGCACGTTAGTTACACTTGTTACTTGTTACCCGTTTCAAATCACCTTATCACAAAACTATCTGTTACCGATAATTTCAGTGCTTCGAGAGAATACCTTACTGAAAACCGCGTGTCATTTGCTTCTGCTCCTCGTTGGGTTCGACACTCTTACTTATCGAAAGAACTATGATAGATCCCCTACACTTGTGGGTCGTCACTGTGTCAAAGACAAATTATGTGCAGGTTTTCTTTAAATATGGAATTTATAGGTGAATGAATGCACGTAAGGCGGTGCTCGTGAGGCCCACATGGACATGCAGTGCGACCTAGGCTCTCGTCATGCCACCATGCCGTGTGGAGGCCTTGTGGGTCCCATCATTTCCCTCTGGTGATTTCTCGAACCTTCCTGCCCTGAAAAAATCATATTGAATCCTCTTGGTTTTTTGACCGACGTAGACATTGATTTTCTAAAAAGTCAATAACATGGAGAAAACAACAACTCGTAGCGGACACTAAATTAATAGGTTAGTCTAGAAAAATAATATAAACTGTTGAAAGAATTCAAAATTGATTAATAATAGCATAAAACAGTCAAAATTTATAGATACGTTTAAGATTTATTAGCATCCCCAAGTTTAATCCCTACTCGTCTTGGATTAGGTAGATGAAAAAACAAAGATAGTTTTTCAAGGTGAATGCTACATAACATGTTCAAATGATGTATAGTGTTTGTGAACTGAGTATAAATGTGATTCTTGGAAATAATATATGAGTTGAAAATATACATGAGCATATGTCTAAGCAATCATTTCCTTTTAGTAATAAACATGCTAAATACAATGGCTCAACACTTAAGGTAAACAGGTGTATCATGAACATCATAGGACGCTAGTTCATGATTGTATATAGATAGACAAATCATAAGTTGACCCATGAACACGATCGGGCATAGAGGCTATGCTCACCTCAAACCAACTACCAATCCCCAACGCAATACTTGAGCTCAAGGTAAGAACCTTTAACACTCTGGTGTGGCGAATAGAATGATGGTAGAGATATATAAAAATACAAAAAAGTTTCACTCTATAGGAGCTGACCATTAGGCAATGGAGAGGCCATTCAGTCGATATTAATGTGAGGAGTAGTGGTTTCCATGCAACGGATGCACCAGAGCTATGAATGTATGAAAGCTCTCCTAATGAATTAAAATGGGTGTTTCATCCAACTTGCTTGTTCATGAATACCTAGAGAATGTGAGGAAGTTCTTTAACAAAATATAGAAGCCAAGTTCCATAATGTAAATATCCCAGCTAGTATGACATTAATATGTATGAAAACTCTCTACTATGAGGGACATTGTGCTACTTTGAAGCATAAGTTTGTATGAAGGATAGTAGTGCCCTCCTTGGTTGCTCCCTCAGGAGTTTTGGGATTCCCCAAGTGTCAGGGTGAAGTAGAAAGAGAACAAGTATTTCCCCGAGTTAGAGAACCAAGGTTATCAATATTTTAGGGGTCTCCTGTCGGGACCCTGATCCTAAGCCATAGGAATCCAGCCTGTAACACATCGCATCCCTTTGTGGTCTCACGCACGGTTAACTCCACGGCTCAGCCTTACCTTAGCCGGGACCGTTTGCGTCTTTTGACTCACGTATGTGATAGTGTCGCTAGCAATCCAATGTCAGAGAACCCGGATCGACATGTCTTGTCATAAACCAAAGTGGCAGTACCGCACAAGGACAGGAATACATGACCCAACAAAGCAGGTGTCGGTCATCAGCGAATGTAGACGAGTCGTAGCAGGCTATAAGGACTCCATTACATCGCATGACATTTCCCCAAAGGGGACAGACACAGCAGCTAAGAAGGACACATGCCGGTCAACCAATGTGTCCGGAGCAATAGCGAACTACCAAGGCTCGTTGGATCACAAAGGGGCATTTCCTTGTAAGGAGTGCTACTAAAGTTCACGACTAGGTAATCGAACCCCATACATATCAAGTACGACACACGTACGCATGCCATACCGATATGTATAGATACATCGATGGCATCACAACATAACCATAAACATACAACCTTTATTTAAGAGGCTCGGAAGAGCCACACACATAATATTACACATTAAGGGTCTCACGACCCATAATAGTAGTCATACAAATACAAGCCAGCGGAAGAGTTATAAACTGTCTGGGTACAGACAGGGCAACTAGAAGGCACATGGCCTGACTATACTACAGAGCCGACGTAGGGCCAGATCGTAGCTGGGACACCAGCTACTCGTCGTCGTCGATGTCTACGAAGAACCCTCCATTAGGGTCATTAGCAACCTCTGCAACATTTATTAAGCAAACATGAGTACGAAGGTACTCAGCAAGACTTTAGGATGGCTAACTACTCATGCAAGGTATCAAAAGGTATTGTGGGGTTTCATGCGGGAAGCCAGCATTTGACTCGTGGCTAGACAACTTGCATTTTGAAATTAGTTTTGACAACTTGATTTCTCGCACACGAGCCCACTAACACCACAACAATACACTATCGTGGAATCATTCCGTCTCCATACGGAAATGCCGTCCACGACACTCACGCTTATCTTGACAATTTTATGAGTAGCCATTGAATTTATCTATGAACAACATATGTCTCCAAGTAGTCCATATCTGCGGACACGGCTATTCGAATAGATCATAACCCTGCAGGGGTGTACTTCGTCACACACGCTCTCTCAACTTATCGCTATGTGCACGTCATGCACCTCGGCAACCTTCAAGCAGAAGCCCAGCGAGGGAGTCGGCCACGACCGTTAACCACACTAGTACCTAGTCCAGGTTTATCGCCTATCTGAGAGTAACCCGTACGGAAGTCCGGCCGAGGTTTCCGCCACGGCCTCAAACGATGTGCGCAGGGTTCCCAAGCCCACCATCCGGGTGCCACTTGGTACACCGTGCCACTGCCTACCGCATCACGGCCCACCTCTCAGGTCAGCACCATGCACGGCCTCCAGCATTACTATAAACACCAGAAACTACTTGCAACTCCTGGACCGGGTACTACGCGATTAATAGGCCGATCGGGGTCATATTTCAGGGCCCAGCATGTGGTAGTATCTAGTCTTGGAATACATACACGGAACTCAGTTCCTAAGGACGGTTCCAATGAAACAACCCGCCATGTACTCCTACACAGCCTTTCACCGGTACCTTTACCAACTCAAGTTCAACACACAACCTTTGCCTACCGAACACATTCCACATTTCTGTTCATCTCCCAGATGACAGACCATACACAACTCTAAGCATAGCATGCATAGCAGGATAAGGCACATCATAGCTCAAACAACTACCAGGTATGCTAGGTTGCAAGGTTTGGCTATTTACGGTGACAAGGTTAAGTCATGCAAAGAAAGTGGGTTCAACTATCGTGGCAAAAGCAGTTGAAGCATTTGATCTTAAATGCAATAAATAGGTGCAGGAGCAAGAACATGGGAATTATCGGGATGATCAAAAGGGTTGCTTGCCTTGTTGCTCAGAGGAGGAACGATATCCGTCAGAGGGATATTCGGTGGAATCCGGGGGTGCGGAGCATTCCGAAATGAATGGCAACATTCAATAACAATCATATGCACTCAAAATGATGCATGAGCATGGCATGAGAATGCAAGGTGATAAGTTATTATTTTCAACATGTATTAGGTTTAGAGTTGATTTGAATCACATTCGAATAGCAATTCAAACGGGGTATTCTCGGATACCGGTTTAATTGATTCGACCTGATGCTCAGATCAACTTGATGTTAACATGCATGAAATGTCATGTTATGGTACTGATTTGTAATTAGGACAGTGGTGAACATTGTATATATAATGAAATTTGAATACTTTTGCAAATTCCATTTAAAAAGTGATTGTAAGAATTGAATTATTCCTTATTCCACAATTTAGGCTTCTGTAACTTTTTTAAACATGGTTGAAAGTAGCATAATCAGAATCCTTGAATTTTTCTGATACTTTTTCATATATAAATTATTTTCATTGGAGTTACAGATTAATTTCTATGATTTTTACAATTTTTAGCAATTTCCTGAATTAGTTTTATACTAGAAATTCTATTTATTGCATCAGACTGACGTCAGCAGGTCAGCCGACCTGTTCAGGTCAAACCTGATAGGGGGGCCCCACTGGTCAGCCTCTCTGGGACTAATCCCGCGCTGACCAGCCCTAACTTAGGTTTGACTTGGCCTTGGGCCCACTTGTCAGCGAGTGACTAGGTGCTGAGCTGCTGGGTTAGCTTTGCCACGTCGACATCCACCGGCGACGAGGTCGTCCTCGCCGGCGGGGAGCCTCCGGCGACCACCAGCACGGCGGAGGGGCTCGGAAACGGCGCACAGGGGGCCAAATGCTGCGCGAAGAGCACTAGAGGAACGACACGTCTCCCGCAGCTTCATTTCTGCACTTAGCCGGGGCTGATCTGGCCGGAGATGATGCCGGCGACGAGCTTGGCGGCGTCCAAGGCTCGGGCGTCATCAGGGTCTTTGAATCAGAGGGATTTACGCTCGGTTCTTAGCTGCTACAGCATCTACGATTCGACCTGGAGCTGCTGGTGCCCTCGGAAGGACGAGCTGATCATCGAAGGGCCACCGGCGATGAGCGGCAGCGGTGGTCCTCGTCGGGCTCCGGTGAAACTAGAGCTAGAGGAGGGGATCGACGGGAAAAACTTAGGGGAAACGACCGCATGCTCACGGGAAGTGCAGAGCAGAGCTTAGACGGCTTAGGGAAGGCCTGGGGGCGACGAATCGATGGGAGAGGTCCGGCGGCCGGAGGTGGAAGACGACGGCGTTGCGGGCGTTGCAGGGCTCGAGGAAGCTTCGGCTTCTGCAGAGATGACCAGGGCGACGAGGCGGAGCTAATGGCGTGCTCTGGGAGGGAATCATGTGGCTAGGGGCACGGGCAGCTCGAGCTCGAGCTCGGCTCTAATGGCGGCAGCAAGGAGGAGGAGGAGATCCGGGAGGAGGAAGAGAACCGAGGCGGGGAATGGATAAGGGAGGCCCTGGGGAGCTTATTCCCGTCGTCACCAGCGCGAGGCGGCGGCCAGGCAGGCACGCAGGTGCATGGCCGCGCCGGAGGGGGCGGCGGCCACCTCCTGCTGCCTACTGGCGCGAGGGAGGGGACGAGCCAGGGATGGGCCGGGCCAGGCTTAGGCGACAGGTAAGGTTTTTCCATTTTTTTTGTTTTTGTTTTTCTGTTTTGCTAATTATTGTTTTGCTAATTAATTCAGCTCCAAAACAATAAGTAAAACTATTTTAGACCTCCTGAAATATCTTTTATAATATCCCCAACCATTTCCAAGGTTTTCAACATTTTTGGAAATTTATAGTTTCTGATTTCAAATTTAAAACTTGAAACAAGTAGCCTTTTTCATTTATTGAAAAAGCTTAAAGTGTCAAGAAAATAGTTTTCTCCAATGCTCATTTACTTTCATGATTTATCAGAAAGTTTGAACATTTCTTGAGGCCATTTTGGGTTCATTGATTTTGAACTAGTTTGAGATTTCCTTTAATTGAAATGGTGGCTAGGGTTTTGAGTTTTTCCTTTGCCACTTTGTTGTTTTTGTTGAAACTTCTTAGATGCTAATGCAAAGAAGACATGAGCACAATGCTATCTTGCTTAAGGGTTAGGGATGTGACAACTCACCCCCACTCAAAAGAATCTCGTCCCGATATTTAGAAGTCGTCGGGAATAACGCAGGATACTCAAGTCGGAGACGATCCTCTCTTTCCCAAGTTGCCTCCTTTTCAGAATGATTTGACCATTGAACTTTAAGAAACTTGAGGTTTCGACGTCGAGTGGTACGCTCAGCTTGATCAAGAATACGCACGGGGTATTCTCGGTATGAAAGGTTATCTTGGAGATCAAGCGTTTCGTGGTCCACTTCACGGATAGGATCCGAGAAGCAACGCCTGAGTTGTGAGACGTGGAAAACATCATGAACCTTGGAAAGATGCCGAGGAAGTTCCAACTGGTAGGCAACTTCTCCTCATTTGGCAAGAATGCGAAAAGGACCAATGTAACGAGGAGCCAATTTTCCCTTGATACCGAATCGATGGGTACCCTTCAAAGGTGTAACCCGAAGGTAAGCCTTCTCGTCAACTTCAAAGGTCACAGCCTTATGATGACGATCATATTGGCTCTTTTGACGAGACTGGGCTGTTTTCAACTTTTCTCGAATAATGCGAACCTGCTCTTCTGCATCCTGGATCATGTCCGGGCCAAAGAGTTGCCTCTCTCCGGTTTCTGACCAATTAAGAGGTGTTCGACATCTTCATCCATAGAGAACTTCAAAAGGGGCTTTGCCCAAGCTTGATTGATAACTATTGTTATAAGCGAATTCGGCGAATGGAAGGCACTTCTCCCAATTCATACCGAACGAAATAACACAAGCTCGGAGCATATCTTCTAGGATTTGATTCACTCTTTCTACTTGACCACTTGATTGAGGATGGAAAGCAGTGCTAAAAGATAAGTGAGTCCCCATGGCATTCTGAAAACTTTCCCAGAAGCGAGAAGTAAAGATACTTCCACGGTCCGAGTTAATTTCCAGGGGAACACCATGAAGAGACACTATTCGAGAGATATATAACTCTGCTAGCTGGCTAGCTGTTATACTCTCACGAACAGGAAGAAAATGAGCCACTTTGGAAAGACGGTCAATGACCACAAAGATAGCATTATTTCCTTTCCTGGTCTTGGTAAATCCGGTAATGAAATCCATGCTAACTTTATCCCATTTCCATTCAGGAATAGCTAGAGGCTGAAGGGTGCCAGCAGGCCTTTGATGTTCTGCCTTAACTCGACGACAAACGTCGCAGTTAGCAACGAACTCAGCAATTTCTCTCTTCATCCTAGTCCACCAGAACCTCTGGCGTAGGTCCTGATACATCTTAGTACTACCGGGATGAATGGTGAGAGGAGAATCATGAGCCTCCTTAAGGATTAACTGCCTTAGATGTGGGTTCTTAGGAACCACTAAACGATTCTGGAAGAACACAACACCTTGATCATTCATGGAAAATTCTTTAGCTTTTCCGCTAAAAGTATTCTCCTTGATCCGTGATATACCCTTGTCACGCTTTTGGCCAGCTATAATTTGATCCTTAAGAGTAGGCTTCGCCACCAGGGTAGAAAGGAGTCCTTGAGGAACAATATGAAGATTCAACTTCCGAAAGTCCTCATGGAGATGTGGTTGACCTTGTTGTAGCATCAAATTGTTACAATAAGATTTACGACTTAGTGCATCGGCCATAACATTGGCCTTCCCCGGGGTGTAAGTTATCCCTAAGTCATAATCCGAGATCAAATCAACCCACCGTCTTTGCCTGAGATTCAAATCCGGCTGGGTGAAGATATATTTCAGACTTTGGTGATCAGTGAATATTTCGCAACGATTACCCAAAAGGTAATGTCGCCAGGTTTTTAGTGCATGGACCACAACTGCAAGCTCAAGGTCATGTGTGGGATAATTATCCTCATGTGGACGCAACTGTTGTGATGCGTATGCGATCACATGACGATCTTGCATGAGAATGCAACTTAACCCTTGTCGCGAGGTGTCGCAATAAATAACAAAGTCCTTAGAAAAATCTGGTGGTAGCAATACAGGTGCGGAAGTCAGGCGTCATTTCAGTTCCTGAAAACTATGCTCACACTGTGGTGTCCACTCGAACTTTTTATCCTTCTTGAGGAGTTCAGTTAGAGGCTTTGCAACCTTGGAGAAATTCTCGACGAAGTGGCGACAATAGCTCGCTAGACCAAGAAAACTCCTAACTTGCTTAACCGATTCAGGTTGAGTCCAATCAAGGACAGCTTGAACTCTCTCGGGATTGACATCAATACCCTTACCAGAGATTACGTGGCCTAGATAGGTCACTTCTGGTAACCAGAATTCACATTTTGAAAATTTGGCATAAAGGCGATGCTCTCAAAGTTTCATCAATACCAGCCTTAGATGCTCGGCATGTTCTTGTTCATTCTTCGAGTAGATGAGAATATCATCGAGGTATACCACGACAAATTTATCCAAATACTCCATGAAGATTGAGTTCATCAGCCGAGAGAAAGTGGCTGAGGCATTGGTTAAACCGAAGGACATAACGGTGTACTCATATTGTCCATAACGAGTAACAAAGGCCGTTTTTGGAATGTCCCCGTTCTTAATCTTGATTTGATGGTATCCCAACCTCAAATCCATTTTGGAGAAGACTGAGGATCCAGCGAGCTGATCGTACAGATCGTTGATCCTGGGGAGCGGATACTTGTTCTTTATGGTGACCAGGTTAACTGGTCGGTAATCTACAACCATCCGATCCGTTCCGTCTTTCTTCTTGACGAAGAGGACGGGACAAGCCCAAGGAGAAGAGCTAGGACGAATGAAACCTTTGTTCAAGGCCTCATCTAATTGATTCTTAAGTTCGGCTAGCTCTAGGGGTGCCATCTTATAAGGTCTTCTGGCTATTGAAACAGTTCCCGGAACAAGATCTATCACAAACTCTACATCTCTGTCAGGTGGAATTCCTGGCAGTTCCTCTGGAAAAACATCCGAGAAGTCACGGACTACCGGAATGTCTTCAAGTTGCGGAAGAGGGTTGGCATTTAGGGAATAGAGTTGGCATTTGGCAACTCGAGTAGAGACATTTACTATCTCACCCGAGGGATGGGTAAGTTGGACATTTCTAGAATGAGTATCAATCTTGGCATAGTGAGCTGACATCCAGTCCATGCCCAAGATGATATTAATATCCGAAGATTTCAATGCTATCAATGAGGCTAGAAAAACTAGCCTGTCTACTAGAATTTCATTGTCATATGTTATCCTAGAGGTTTGCCATTTACTACCAGGGGTTTGGACAACCAATGGGATTGGCATATCACAAAATGACATGTTATGCAACTGTGCATAACTTTCCGAAATGAAGGAATGAGAAGACCCAGTGTCAAAGAGAACGGACGTTGGGTGATGATTAACAAGAAGCGTACCCAGCATGACGTCGGGATCCTCTGCAGCTTCTTCTGCTGACACATAGTTCACACGGCCACGTGCAGGAGTTGGCTTCACATAGAACGCTTTGCCCGACTTGGCCTGCCCGACGGACTTTCCGGGTTGCTTGGCACCCACATTCTGATGACACTGACGGGAATAATGCCCTGGTTCTCCACACTTGTAGCATATCACCTGGTTGGCACGCGGTGCAGCATTGCTAGCTGGACCACCATAAGCTTTTGCTGGAGGGTTGGCCTGATTCGTCTGAGGCGCCATGTAGGATGGCCTCAGAGTGTATCTTGGCGGCAGAGAACTGTTTGGAACCCACAGCCTGCATTTTGGAAAGGCGGAACCAGAAGATGAGCCAAAGTCACGAGAGTGCTTCCTTGTGGCCTCGAAGTCAGTATGACCAGTCTCCGCACTGATCGCTTTGTTGACTAGGGCTTGAAAACTTGCACACTCATGGAGGCGCAGGTCTCGACGGAGCTCAGGGCTCAGACCCTTACAGAATCTTGCTTGCTTCTTGGCGTCAGTAGACACCTCCTCTGTTGCATAGCGGGCGAGGTGACCGAACTCGCGGCTATAGGCATCCACAGACAACTTGCCCTGAGTGAAGGCACAGAACTCCTCTCTCTTTCTGTCCAACAGGCCCTCTGGAATATGGTGCAGACGAAAAGCTGCACTGAAGTCTGCCCATGTGGCCACTGGTTCAGCGGGACGCATAGCTTCAAAATTCTCCCACCACAGATTGGCGGGTCCCTCCAGGAAATACGCCGCAAAGGTCACCTTGTCGGCCTCAGACACATTCGCAGAGCGAATCTTGCGTGAGATGCTGCACAGCCAGTCATCAGCGTCGAGGGGATCGACGGAATGATGAAACTTTGGAGGATTCAGCTTCACAAAGTCATTGACAGACACTGCAGCATTCCTAGGCTGTCGAGCCGTATTCTGCTCAATACGCTCTAGCAGTCGGTTGGTCTCCCTTTTGTTTCTTTCTGCCTCAAGCATCACTTCTACCAGAGAAGGTGGGTGAGGCAGGTCTTCCTGCGACGCTTGACTACCCTCACCTTGCTCATGAGCAGGGGCACGGTTCAACCTGGTGAACACCATCCTGACAAACAAACTCATAGCTTAGACCAATATCATATCAATACTACCTATGGATTAAGAATGTACTGAACACACGGAACGCGGAAATGAATATCCGAACAACATGGTAACAAGCAACTGCTATATATACACCATGGTTCATACACACCCTTACTTAGTTCAGTACAAACTTACTCGAAGAGCAAACTACTGAAATGGTGGAACTACTCATCAGAGGCTTACAAGCTTTCTATACATTATTTATCTAGGCCTCCGGAATTCATTTCACATTACAACCATACTTCACAAGTTACGCAGGACTGTGAACGTACGACTACTACCATACTATCCTTCCGCTCACAGCTCAGGCATCCGCATAGAACATCTCATAGAGATTACCTCCATGACCTGGAAGCTCAACCTGCGGATCAGGAAACACTCTAGCCTGAGATCCCTGGGATCCATAAGGACACGGATGTGGCCTTGGTCCCCTGACTGGTGGTAAGAGGGGTCCCCGAAGAGGTGTGACTCCTCCTATAGCTGGCCAGTCAACGTGGGCCGGAAGATGGGTGCTAACAGGGTTCAGCATCTCCATCTCTCCATACCCTGTCTGGACTACCGGTGCCAGCTGCGTCAAAGCTGTCCACTGACGGGCACGGGTAGCATAAAGCTCCATGCGGAGAGCACGAGCATCCCTGTCTCTGTTCTCTAGCATCTCAACAGTGGACTACAGAAGTGGATCCTCCATAGAAGAATGAAAATAGACTCCACTGAGGCATCCCTCTTCACCAGACTGAGAGGCCGGAACATAGCAGAACTCTGAATTCTGCAGCAGTGCATGTCTCGCTCTCATAATAGTCAGCATTGAATAGGCAGCATCCTGTACTGCCATGTCAACGGTGACCCCCAACCCATAGGACCAATGGATTGGCTTCTCAGCTCCAGGGTAGTCTGGAAATACCCTAACAGTGCAGATGTACTGGCTCTAGTTGAAGTCTCGGTACTGTTCCTCCACTGTGTACTCGGGGTACCAGCGGTAACCGCACACCGACATCACCCTGACCAGCATGGCCGTATGACCCGGTACATCAATGCACCTGGTCAGACGTACCACCTGACGAGAAGGACGGCCAGGCATCTGTAAATAGAGAGTAATGCAAAAGCATTAGAGCTCCGAATGCAAAATTGGGCAGCATAACGGCTGTAAATGCTCAAAAACAAATTTTGAGACAACCCAAAAATGGAATAGGGTAACCACTCAACTATCAAGTTCAACTCCCTGATCATCAAACTTACTTCCTGCTTCCTAGGAATAAAAGAAACCCAATATCTCTCGACCCGTAGTCCTATAATCTATCGATCAGAAACACGAGCCTAGGAGAAGATGAGTAACCTAGTCCTTAATTCCCGCAGAAAAGACGAGGATGACCAGAATAGAATGTCTTGAGAAGAGAACAAGAGTCTTATGTTCCCTTCCACAAACAATTCCCTTATATATAACTAAAGCAATTCTAGACTCAACTTCGACCAGTTTGGCTTAGTAATCCTACAGTCAGTCAGGCTCTGATACCAACGCTGTCGGGACCCCGATCCTAAGCCATAGGAATCCAACCTGTAACACATCGCATCCCTTTGTGGTCTCACGCACGGTTAACTCCACGGCTGCAGCCTTACCTTAGCCGGGACCGTTTGCATCTTTTGACTCACATATGTGATAGTGTCGCTAGCAATCCAATGTCAAAGAACCCGGATCGACATGTCTAGTCATAAACCAAAGTGGCAGTACCGCACAAGGATAGGCATACATGACCCAACAAAGCAGGTGTCGGTCATCAGCGAATGTAGACGAGTCGTAGCAGGCTACAAGGACTCCATTACATCGCGTGACATTTCCCCAAAGGGGACAGACACAACAGCTAAGAAGGACACATGCCGGTCAACCAATGTGTCCGGAGCAGTAGCGAACTACCAAGGCTCGTTGGATCACAAAGGGGCATTTCCTTGTAAGGAGTGCTACTAAAGTTCACGACTAGGTAATCGAACCCCATACATATCAAGTACGACACACGTACGCATGGCATACCGATATGTATAGATACATCGATGGCATCACAACATAACCATAAACATACAACCTTTATTTAAGAGGCTCGGAAGAGCCACACACATAATATTACACATTAAGGGTCTCACGACCCATAATAGCAGTCATACAAATACAAGCCAACGGAAGAGTTATAAACTGTCTGGGTACAGACAGGGCAACTAGAAGGCACATGGCCTGACTATACTACAGAGCCGATGTAGGGCCAGATCGTAGCTGGGACACCAACTACTCGTCGTCGTCGATGTCTACAAAGAAACCTCCATTAGGGTCATTAGCAACCTCTGCAACATTTATTAAGCAAACATGAGTACGAAGGTACTCAGCAAGATTTTAGGATGGCTAACTACTCATGTAAGGTATCAAAAGGTATTGTGGGGTTTCATGCGGGAAGCCAGCATTTGACTCATGGCTAGACAACTGGCATTTTGAAATTAGTTTTGACAACTTGATTTCTCGCACACGAGTCCACTAACACCACAACAATACACTATCGTGGAATCATTTCGTTTCCATACGGAAATGCCGTCCACGACACTCACGCTTATCTTGACAATTTTATGAGTAGCCATTGAATTTATCTATGAACAACATATGTCTCCAAGTAGTCCATATCCGCGGACACGGCTATTCGAATAGATCATAACCCTGCAGGGGTGTACTTCGTCACACACGCTCTCGCCACTTATCGCTATGTGCAGGTCATGCACCTCGGCAACCTTCAAGCGGAAGCCCAGCGAGGTAGTCGGCCACGACCGTTAACCACACTAGTACCTAGTCCAGGTTTATCGCCTATCTGAGAGTAACCCGTACGGAAGTCCGGCCGAGGTTTCCGCCACGGCCTCAAACAATGTGCGCAGGGTTCCCAAGCCCACCATCCGGGTGCCACTTGGTACACCGTGCCACTGCCTACCGCATCACGGCCCACCTCTCAGGTCAGCACCATGCACGGCCTCCAGCATTACTATAAACACCAGAAACTACTTGCAACTCCTGGACCGGGTACTACGCGATTAATAGGCCGAGCGGGGTCATATTTCAGGGCCCAGCATGTGGTAGTATCTAGTCTTGGAATACATACATGGAACTCAGTTCCTAAGGACGGTTCCAATGAAACAACCCGCCATGTACTCCTACACAGCCTTTCACCGGTACGTTTACCAACTCAAGTTCAACACACAACCTTTGCCTACCGAACACATTCCACATTTCTGTTCATCTCCCAGATGACAGACCATACACAACTCTAAGCATAGCATGCATAGCAGGATAAGGCACATCATAGCTCAAACAACTACCAGGTATGCTAGGTTGCAAGGTTTGGCTATTTACGGTGACAAGGTTAAGTCATGCAAAGAAAAGGGTTCAACTATCGTGGCAAAAGCAGTTGAAGCATTTGATCTTAAATGCAATAAATAGGTGCAGGAGCAAGAACATGGGAATTATCGGGATGATCAAAAGGGTTGCTTGCCTTGTTTCTCAGAGGAGGAACGATATCCGTCAGACGGATATTCGGTGGAATCCGGGGGTGCGGAGCCTACCGAAATGAATGGCAACATTCAATAACAATCATATGCACTCAAAATGATGCATGAGCATGGCATGAGAATGCAAGGTGATAAGTTATTATTTTCAACATGTATTAGGTTTAGAGTTGATTTGAATCACATTCGAATAGCAATTCAAACGGGGTATTCTCGGATACCGGTTTAATTGATTCGACTTGATGCTCAGATCAACTTGATGTTAACATGCATGAAATGTCATGTTATGGTACTGATTTGTAATTAGGACAGTGGTGAACATTGTATATATAATGAAATTTGAATACTTTTGCAAATTCCATTTAAAAAGTGATTATAAGAATTGAATTATTCCTTATTCCACAATTTAGGGTTCTGTAACTTTTTTAAACATGGTTGAAAATAACATAATCAGAATCCTTGAATTTTTCTAATACTTTTTCATATATAAATTATTTTCATTGGAGTTACAGATTAATTTCTATGATTTTTACAATTTTTAGCAATTTCCTGAATTAGTTTTATACTGGAAATTCTATTTATTGCATCAGACTGACGTCAGCAGGTCAGCCGACCTGTTCAGGTCAAACCTGACAGGGGGGCCCCACTGGTCAGCCTCTCTGGGACTAATCCCGCACTGACCAGCCCTAACTGAGGTTTGACTTGGCCTTGGGCCCACTTGTTAGCGAGTGATTAGGTGCTGAGCTGCTGGGTTAGCTTTGCCACGTCGACATCCACCGGCGGCGAGGTCGTCCTCGCCGGCGGGGAGCCTCCGGCGACCACCAGCACGGCGGAGGGGCTCGGAAACGGCGCACAGGGGGCCAAATGCTGCGCGGAGAGCACCAGAGGTACGGCACGTCTCCCGCAGCTTCATTTCTGCACTTAGCCGGGGCTGATCTGGCCGGAGATGACGCTGGCGACGAGCTTGGCGGCGGCCAAGGCTCGGGCGTCGTCAGGGTCTTTGAATCAGAGGGATCTACGCTCGGTTCTTAGCTGCTACAGCATCTACGCGTCGACCTGGAGCTGCTGGTGCCCTTGGAAGGAGGAGCTGATCATCGGAGGGCCACCGGCGACGAGCGGCAACGGCGGTCCTCGTCGGGCTCCGGTGAAACTAGAGCTAGAGGAGGGGATCGACGGGAAAAACTTAGGGGAAACGACCGCATGCTCACGGGGAGTGCAGAGCAGAGCTTAGACGGCTCGGGGAAGGCCTGGGGGCGACGAATCGACGGGAGAGGTCCGGCGGCCAGAGGTGGAAGACGACGGCGTTGCGGGCGTTGCAGGGCTCGAGGAAGCTTCGGCTTCTGCAGAGATGACCAGGGCGACGAGGCGGAGCTAATGGCGTGCTCTAGGAGGGAATCCTATGGCTAGGGGCACGGGCAGCTCGAGCTCGAGCTCGGCTCTAATGGCGGCAGCAAGGAGGAGGAGGAGATCTGGGAGGAGGAAGAAAACCGAGGCGGGGAATGGATAGGGGAGGCCCTGGGGAGCTTATCCCCGTCGTTACCAGCACGAGGCGGCGGCCAGGCAGGCACGCAGGTGCGTGGCCGCGCCTGAGGGGGCGGCGGCCACCTCCTGCTGCCTACTGGCGCGAGGGAGGGGACGAGCCAGGGATGGGCCGGGCCAGGCTTAGGCGACAGGTAAGGTTTTTCCATTTTTTTGTTTTTGTTTTTCTGTTTTGCTAATTATTGTTTTGCTAATTAATTCAGCTCCAAAACAATAAGTAAAACTATTTTAGACCTCCTGAAATATTTGTTATAATATCCCCAACCATTTCCAAGGTTTTCAACATTTTTGGAAATTTATAGTTTCTGATTTCAAATTTAAAACTTGAAACTAGTAGCCTTTTTCATTTATTCGAAAAGCTTAAAGTGTCAAGAAAATAGTTTTCTCCAATGCTCATTTACTTTCATGATTTATCAGAAAGTTTGAACATTTCTTGAGGCCATTTTGGGTTCATTGATTTTGAACTAGTTTGAGATTTCCTTTAATTGAAATGGTGGCTAGGGTTTTGAGTTTTTCCTTTGCCACTTTGTTGTTTTTGTTGAAACTTCTTAGATGCTAATGCAAGGAAGACATGAGCACAATGCTATCTTGCTTAAGGGTTAGGGATGTGACATCTCCCAAGCTAACAAAATGAGCAACACTTCCACACAAAACACACACAGAGAGGCATAACCATGTTTGACAAACTCCCCATGCCAACTTCATGCTAGAGTGTTGCACAATAGTAATAAATGTTCACTGTGGCTACAATCACCAAAGAGATTTTCTCCCACACCGCGGGTCAAAGCCCGTGTTGTTTGGGGCTTGGCTACGCCATTACACACACACACACACACCCACACCCACATACCTGATGCTTGTGATATGCGTTGGGTTTTTTGTGAAAAGGAATGGGTGATGCATCAAAATATAGGTAAGTATTTCCCTTATTAGAGAACCAAGGTTTATTGAACAAATGGGAGTAACAACCAAACCTCGTCTTCAGCGACTGCACAAAAGAGAAACAAACACTTGCACCCAAGGCGGGCAAGAGGGTTGTCGATCTCCTTATCTCGTTATTTGCAAGCAAGTAAGTAGTGTGGTTCGAAGTTGCAAAGTGAAAAGTAAATAAAGGCAAAGAGTAAATTGTAGCGTTTGTAAACTTATAAGTGAATAGACCGAGGGGCCATAGTTTTCCCTAGTGGCATCTCTCATGAAAGCAAGAATACAGTGGGTAGGTGATACGTCTCCAACGTATCTATAATTCTTGATTGTTCCATGCTGTTATGTTATCATTCTTGGATGGTTTACAATTATTTTATAGCAATTTTATATCATTTTTTTGTGACTAACCTATTGACATAGTGCCTAGTGCCAATTGATGTTTTTTCCTTCGCAGAAAATCCATACCAGATGAGGTCCGATTGCCATGAAACTTGACATAGATTTTTTTGGAGTAAAAGGAAACTTGGGAGCCAAGAATGAGGAGTAGATGAGACCCAGGAGGCCCACTAGACATAGGGGCACGCCAGAGTTCCCTAGAGCGGTCTGGTGTCTAGTAGGGCACTCGGGCACCTCCTCCACCACCTCTAAGCTCTATGAATACCCCAATATTCAGAAAACCATAGAGGAGTCGATGAAAAATCATTTAAACCTCCACAATTTCCAGAGCCGCGAAATCCAATCTAGAGCCCGTTCCAGAGAGGAACACGATCATGGAGGGGTTCACCATCCTCATTGGTCCTTCTCCGATGATGCGTGAGTAGTTCATATCAGACCTACGAGTTCGTAGGCACGATCTAGATGGCATTCTCTCTCGTTTTGTTTGTCAATAAAATGGTCCCTTGGAGATCCATATGATGTAACTCTTTTTTTGCGGTGTGTATGTTGGGATCCGATGAATTGTGAGTTTATGATCAGATCTGCGAAAACATATCCATGCTTGATCATTATAGACTTGTATTTCTTCTGTGATATTTTGTTTTTGTCTGGCCAACTTGATCTTTTATCTTGCATTGGGCAGAGGTGCTGTGTAGATGAGTTCAATCTTGCGGTGCTCAATCTCAGTGACAAAAAGAGACATGACACGCATGTATCATTTCTACAAAGTATAAAATGATGGGGTCTAGTCCTACATGAATATATCTTGTCTATATTATGTCATCATTCTTAAGCCATTACTTTGTTTCTCCATGAACTCAATGCACTAGATGCATGCTGGATAGCGGACGATGTGTGGAGTAATAGAAGTAGATGCAAGCAGAAGTCGGTCTAATTATATTGGACGCGATGCCTATATACATGTTCATTTTCTTGAATATCGTCATAATTATTTCCTCTTCTATAAATTGCCCAATAGTAATTCGTCTACCTATCGTTTTCTATTTCTCGAGAGAAGCCACTAGTGAAACCTACGACCCCCGGGTCTACTTCAAATCATCTATTTGCAATATCTACTTTGCTATTTGCATTTCTACTTTATTTGCTCTTTTGTTTTCAGATATATATTATCAAAAAACCAAAAATACCCTGCTGCATTCTATTTGCTATCACTGTTGTTTGCATCTATCAATCTATCCTTACTTTACCCACAAGGTATTGGCAACCGCTCCATGCGTTGGGTTGCGAGGATTTGCTATTTGTGCGCAGGTGATTCTTACATAGTCTTGTGGATCTTCCTACTAGATTGATACCTTGGTTTCTTAAGTGAGGGAAATACCTGCCGTCGTTGTGCTACATCATCCTTTAAGCTTGGAGGGAAGCCAACGCATCAGCGAGACTAAGCAAGATTTCTGGCACCGTTGTCGGGGAAGATCAAGTCAAGATCTATTAGGTTTGTACACACAAATCTCATCCCCTTGCAATTACATTATTTGCCTTTTGCCTCTTGTTTTGCTCTCCCGTACTTCACAAAAAAATGCCTTTTTGTTTGCCTTCTTCCATTTGCCTTTTTCTTGCTCGCTTGATTCTATTGCCTTCATGACAACACTCCAAAACAAAAAATTAAACAGGAAAAGTAAAGGCATATGGATCCTTATCCACTTGTTGATATTTTCAATACATCTAAATATGTTGAAACATTTGCAAGTGACACGAGTGCCTTTGATGATTTTTGTGAAGTTTTGCTTGAAAAGCATGAATCTAAATATTGTGATGAAGTGTTAAAAGAAATTTATAAAGTGAATCATGATATCTCCTTGAATGAAAGAATGATTGCAGTGATGTTATTATAAATTATATTAATGTCAATTGTGCTAATAATATGCAAAACCACAAGCTTGGGGATGGCAATTTTGTCATGTCCACTACTCATTGTAATGATCATTACTGGGTGATGCTTCTTATGATCTTGAATTTTTTTATTACGCGTGATGAATATGATATTGACAATAATGTTTGGAATAGTATTAAATGTGGGTTTGGAAGAGTGTCAAATTTAGTTAATAATGATCCCACTATTTTGAAGAATTATGTATCTTATGATTTTTTTTCGATAAAAGTGGGTTTGGAGTGGTCATGACTTTATTTAATGTTAATCCCACTATCTTGGAAGATTGTAAGACTTTTATGCATGTGGATCATGAAGAGAATATTTTATGTGATAGATATATTATTGAATTAGAATATGTTCCTATATGTAACTATTTTGAGAGAGGGAAATATGGTTATAGAAATATTCATGTTACTAAAGTATTTGTCTTCATGTTGAGATTCTTATTGTTTCTTTCTTCTTCCATGCACATGCTAGATATTTCATGTCTTGATAATTTGTTTGCTTATGATATGCCTATGCATAGGAAGTATGTTAGAATTAAATGTGTTTTTCTGATGGTACATGATGCTCTCTTTGTGTTTCAACTAATATCTTTCATGGCAGCATCAATAAAATGTCAAGCCTATCTTAATGGCTATAAAGAAATAGCTTGTTCGGAGGCAACCCAATGAATACAATTTATTTTTCACTTTTGATTTCTATTATTGAGTATTTGCACAATTATGCTACTATTATAATTGTGTTTTTTGTGTTTATTTAGTGTTTGTGCCAAGTAAAGCCTTTGGGATCATGTGCGGTTTAGTTGCTTTAATCCTGTTGAAAAACAGAAATTTTTGCGTCGAGTGGAAACAATACTAAAATCCAAAGAAACGTCAAAAGTGTCTGAATTTTTTACACAAGATTGGTATAAAAATTCCCTATGTTGTCCAAGTTTTTTAGAATTTTTGGAGTTATATAACTATGAGTAAAACTCGAGTATTTACAGACTCTTTTGTTTTTGTCAGATTTTCTTTTCTTTGTGTTATGTGCTTATTTTAATGATTCTATAGTTTATATCGGGGGGCATAAGCCATGGTAATGTTAGAATATAGTAGGTATAATTAAAAAAAAAACTGGAATAGGTTTTCAACAATACCTATAGTAAAGTTTGGTTTTCTTATACTAACGGATCTCACAAATTTTTTGTTGAGTTCTGTGTGATTGAGGTTTTCAAGTTTTGACTGAGATCATGATGGATGAAGGAATAAGGAGTGATAAAATCCTAAGCTTGGGGATTCCCCATGGCACCCCAAGGCAATATCTAAGGAGTATCAAACAACAAAGCTTGGGGATGCCCCGGAAGGCATCCCCTCTTTCTTCAAAACCATCGGAATAGCTCAAGTACTTCACTTATATCTTTTTGAGCACGGCGGTGTTGTTATTTTGAAGAAATTTTCTCTCATGCTTCACTTAGATTATTTTGAGAGTTGCTGAAATTTTTAAGAAATCCTCTCTTGCTTCACTTATATAATTTTGGGAGTTGAAAATTTTAAAGAAACTTGTGCTCTCGTGCTTCATTTATACTTGTTTGAGAGCTTGATTTTTGCATTGGCAATTTGCTTTAAATGAAAAGTAGGTTCAAAGTGATGAATGTCCAGGAAAGATATAATAAAAAAATTCATGAAGATCATTGTATATTAGGATTGATTCTTTGCAATAGTTTTGCGATATGAAGATATTAGTATGTGAGTTATGTTGATGAGTAATTATTATCTAGTAAGAATACTCGTGTTAAGGTTTGTGATTCCCTATGCATGCACATGAAGTAAATAATTATGCTATGAAATTACATCCTACTTGTGTTGCTTTATTCGGTGTTAGTTATGTTTAATGTTCACTTATGATGATTTTTGTTTCTTGGTTGGGCGCTTCTCAACCTATTTGCTAGACTTCACTTGTACTAAGCGGGAATACTGCTTGTGCATCCAAATCCTAAACCCAAAGTTGTGCCAAATGAGTCCACCATACCTACCTATAGGCGGTATTTCAAATCCATTCCAAGTAAATTTGCAAGTGCCAACTCTAATGTTCAAAATAAATTTCTGTTTTGTGTGGTAGTACCGCTCATGAAGCGGCAAGGGGTGGCCGATATGTTCCACGTTAAATAGGTTATTCTCAAGAGGAGTGTTTATTCAGTTATAATTGCACGAGAGTATGGCGGTAATAGGGATGCCCAGTCCCAAAATGCAAAAAAAGTTCTCAGATAATAAATTCCTTGGGAAGTGTTGCCATGGACGGTACCCGTGGAATGTGAAAGAATGGTGGAAAAAGTAATAAACTTTATTTTCAGTTTGGGAACCACCCAGAATGTGTTTAGCATGGAGGATACTCGAGAATCTTAGTCGTTGTCATTGACAAGAAAATCATACCATCTAAAAAAATTACCTCTAAGTTTTTCACTTTGAGTTCTAGCACCTGTACAAATCCCTGCTTCCCTCTGCGAAGGGCCTATCTATTTACTTTATCAATTTCTATTTTTTTGAATTTGAGTCTCCATGTTCTCTTGCAAAGCACCAACTAAGGAACACCATTATCATACTTTAGCATTGGATGTAGTTAATATTTGAGTGTGTTGCATGAATGGATCAATGATAGACAATGATGCACTATGGGTAATGTTCTTTAGCGTTGATATTTTGTAAAACTTGGTGGCTTGTTGATATGCTTGAGTATTGAATTTTTCATGTCAAATTATAGACTATTGCTTTCCATCATCTATAGGTCCATATGTCCATGCAAAAATAAAAAGAATATGATGAACATGTGAGGCAGCATTCCATATCAAAAATTCTGTTTTTATCATTTACCTACTCGAGGACGAGCAGGAATTAAACTTGGGGATGCTGATACGTATCCAACATATCTATAATTTTTGATTCTTCCATGATGTTATATTATCATTCTTGGATGTTTTATAATCATTTTATAGCAAATTTATATCATTTTGCTGGGACTAACCTATAGACATAGTGCCTAGTGCCAGTTGTTGTTTTTTACTTCACAGAAAATCCATATCACAAGAGGTAAAGTTGCCATTAAACTTTACGGATATTTTTTTGGACCATAAGGAAACTCGGGAGCCAAGAATGAGCAGGAGACGAGGCCCAGGGGGCCCACTAGACATCAGGACGCGCTAGAGGCCCCTGGCACGACCTGGTGTCTAGTGGGGGTCCTCGGGAACCTCCTCGACCGCCTCTGAGCTCTATAAATATCCCAATATTCAGAAAACCCTAGAGGAGTCGACTAAAAATCATTTCAGCACTGCAAGTTCCAAAGCCACGAAATCCAATCTAGAGCCCTTTCTCGACAGGGACACGATCACGGAGAGGTTCACCATCCTCATTGGTGCTCCTCCGATGATGCGTGAGTAGTTCATATCAGACCTTTGGGTCCATAGGCAGTATCTACATGGCTTTCTATCTCATTTTGTTTGTCAATACAATGGTCTCTTGGAGATCCATATGATGTAATTCTTTCTTTTGTAGTGTGTTTGTTGGGATCCGATGAATTGTGAGTTTATGATCAGATCTATGAAAACGTATTCATGCTTGATTATTATAGCCTCATATTTCTTCTCCGATATTTGTTTTTTTTCTGGCTAACTTGATATTTTATCTTGCAATGGGAAGAGTTGCTTTGTGATGGGTTCGATCTTGTAGTGCTCAATCTCAATGACAGAAATAGACATGACACACATGTATCATTTTATCAAGGATAAAATGATGGGGTCTATTCCTACATGAATATATCTTGTCTACATCATGTCATCATTATTAAGGCATTACTTCGTTTCTCTATGAGGTCAATAAACTAGATGCATGCTGGATAGCGGTCGATGTGTGGAGTAATAGAAGTAGATGCACGTAGAAGTCGGTCTACTTATCTTGGACGTGATGCCTATATGCATTTTCATTGTCTTGAATATCGTCATAATTATTTGCTCTTCTATAAATTGCCCAACAGTAATCTGTCTACCCACCGTGTGCTATTTCTAGAAAGAAGCCACTAGTGAAACCTACAGCCCCCGTGTCTACTTCACATCATATATTTGCAATCTCTACTTCGCTATTTGCGTTTCTACTGTGTTTTCCCCTTTGTTTTTAGATCTATATTATAAAAAAACCAAAAATACCTTGCTGCGTTCTATTTGCTATCACTATTATTTGCATATATCAATCTATCCTTACTTCGCCCGCGGGATTGACAACCCCTCCACGCGTTGGGTTGCGAGGATTTGCTATTTGTGTGCACGTGTTGTTTACATAGTCTTGTGGATCTTCCTACTGGATTGATACCTTGGTTTCTTAACTGAGGAAAATACTTGCCGGCAGTGTGCTACATCTTTAAGCTTGGAGGGAAACCAACGCATCATCGAGACTAGATAGTAGACGAATTACTATTGGGCAATTGATAGAAAAGTGCATATTTATGTGATATTCAGGACAATTATCATGTGCATATAGGCATCACGTACATAAGAAAATAGGACGACTCGTTCCTACACCTAGTACTATTACTCCACCCATCGACCGCTATCCAGCATGCATCAAGAGTATTAAGTAAAACAGAGTAATGCTTGGAGAACATTGACATGATGTAGACAAAGAGAATTCAATTAATATGAACTAACCCCATCGTTTTATCCTTAGTGGAAACAATACGAAGACATATCTTGTCTACTTTCTGTCACTGGGATATAGAAATCCTTTAGATTGAACCCACTACAACACACCCCTCTCATTAAAGAAAGATCAATCTACTTGACCAAAGGAAATGAATAGATGAGAGATATTTACGAAGCTTTAATAATCATGCACATAAGAATCATATTTAAAATTCAGAGAAGACTCAAATATTGATCATGAATAATCTGATCATAAACCCACAATTCATTGGATCCCAATAAACGCACCACACAAAAGAATTACATCAGATAGATCAAAGTGAAGATGTGATGATCATTGTATTGAAGATCAAGAGATAGAGATAGCCATCTAGGTACTAACTACAAACTCGTAGTGTCACAGACATAAGTTATTTCTTGTACTAGTTGCATTTGCATTCATGCATCATGTTAAAATTCCAATGAATTTGAATTGGGGATTGATCAACCCTAGCACCAAATGAGATTCAATTAGGTGCAAATAAAAGGTTTTTCAGTGAATCCAAAATGGTCTTAAAAAAGTCCATTATTTAAAAGAAAGATGAAATCCTGTGAAAAAAATGATGCACACAATTCTAGGACAATTTTGGATTTCTGATTTAACTCATATTGTATTTGAATTGGGGCATTTAACTGCTATAAATCTTTTACATGCTCCAATAATTGTGAAAATAGTTGAGGGTGTGGCCGAGCTACAATGACTTAGTATTTTTACTAAATAAAAAAAGAGGAATAAAATATAAAACAGAAAATAAAAGAAAGGGAGAAAGAACTAATGTGTGGCCGAGCTACAAAACCGGCCCAACCCACAAGGGGCGTCGTGGTCATCTTCAACCTGTGCCTACTAGCAGAGGCGAAGTGACGCACACGTGCGTGCGGAGGTCGCCACTTCCTGCTTCATGCTAGATGCCTCCCCTCTCCATTATCCTTGCGTCATTGAACGCCCCAAGGACCCTTTGCCCCTTCCTGTCACTCTCTGATCTCCCCTCGCTCTCCTCCACTCTCCCCCCTCTATGGTCGAAGCGTCCATTTCCACTGATGACCCACAAGCATAGGGGGTCAATCGTAGTCCTTTCAATAATTAAGATGTCGAACCCAACAAGGAGCGGAAGGAAATGAAAAGTGGTTTTCAGCAAGGTAATTTGTGCAAGCACCGAAAGAGCGGTAACAAGTTGTTTGATAGGAAGATAATTGTAACAAGTGACAAGTAGCAATAGTAACAATAGGTGCAGTAAGGTAGACCAATCCTTTTGTGGCAAAGGATAGGCCGAAACAATTTCTTATAATAGGCAAAGCGTTCTTGAGGGCACACGAGAATTTCATCTAGTCACTTTCGTCATGTCGGGTTAATTCGTGCTCGGCATTTTTATAATTTAATATGAGGGTGGACCAATGCCTGGGTACTATTCTTACTTGAACAAAGCTCCCACTTATGATTAACCCTCCCGCAAGGATCTGCACGTACGAGAAAAGTATTAAGAATAAATTCTAACCATAACATCAAACATAGCGATTCAAATCAGCCCCTTACAGAGTGGTGCATAGACTCGGACTTAAGTTTCTGTCACTCTCGCAACCCACCCTTAGGCCCAAATATGGCAAAGTGTTATGTAGTCGACATTCACATAACACCACTAAGGGAATCACAACATTCATATCATCAAAATAACGAACGAATATCAACTTCACATGACGACTTGCAACATGATTTCTCCCGTGGCCTCAAGAACAAAAGTAACTACTCACAAGTGATAAACATGTTCATGATTAAAGAGGTATTTAGATAGCATAATGGATCTTAGCATATGAGTTTCCACCAAATAAACCATAAATCATCAACTACAAGATGCAATCAACACTACTAGTGACATCCCATGTACCAAGAGGTTACGGTACAAGATTGAGTACACGAGATGAACTAGGGTTTTGAGAGGATATGGTGGTGATGAAGATTGGCCTCCCAAGATGAGAGGGTTGTTGGTGATGATGATGGCCTCGATTTCCCCCTCGGGGGGGGGGGGAGTTCCCTCGACGGAATCGCTCCGTCGGAGGGCAAAAGTGCTCCTGCCGAGGTTCCAGCCCGAGACAACGACGCTTCGTCTCAAAAGTCCTCCTCTTATTTTTTCAGGGTAAAAGGGAATTTATATGAGAAGATGATTGCAAGAGGTGGGCCAGGGGCCCACTAGACATCAGGTCGTGCCACGGGGTCCTTGCGTGCACTGGTGTCTAGTGGGCACATGGTAACGCCCCTTCGGTACTTCTTCACTCTAGTATCTTTTATTCATTATAAAATAATTCTGTAAATTTTTAGCCCAATTGGAGATGTGCAGAATAGGTATCTCCGACGTAGCTCTTTCAAGTCGGGAATTCCAAATGCCGGCATTCTCCCACTTGATGTAAACCATGCATATTATGATAGAAAAGGCATTATAATTAGTCCACCAAGTGAAAAATGCATCAAAACACTATAAATAATAGTAAAAAAACATGATTCAAAATGGATGTATCAACTCCCCCAAGCCTAGACCTCGCTTGTCCTCAAGCGGAAGCTGATAATGAAAAACATGAACACATGCTTTGAGAGAGAGAGGTGTCGATAAAAACAAAATACAAACATAGCAGCATCATGCTCATTATTATAACAACAAATAAAATTTTATAAAATACTTCATCACATCATTTTCATCATATAACTTTTATCATAAAGGCTTCTTATAAGCAAGTGGCGATTCATCACAACATCAAAGTATGAAGCATAAACTCTATTGAAAACTGACAAACTATGTTTTCAGTCAACTTCGCAACACAATGCATCATACTTTCAGGAAGGGTCACATATCAGAGCTTTTATGCAAGTCTACACACTCAACCATCATTTAGTCTTCTTTGATTTCTAACACTCACCGCATATATATGATCAAAAGGTTTCAACCGGACACATAGAAAGATAGGGGCTTATAGTGTTGCCTCCCAACATATTCACCTCAAGGGTGATGTCAACAATAATAACCATGACCACCCACATTCAGCTAGGTATATATGTATAAATCTTTCCCCACTACAAGATGCTTGCCAAAGAGAGGATAAAGGAATTAGAGGAAAATACTTTCACTCTTGCACAAAAGTAAATACATAAAGGTAAAAGATAAACCTTTCACAGAGCGAAGCAGAGGTTGTCATGCGCTTTTTGGTTGTATGCTAAATCTCTTAGTGCAAAGGAACATCATGTTATATTGCCACTTGTGATGGCAATCTTTATTATCCAGTCTGTCACTTTTATTATTGCCACCACAAGTTGGTACAACGCCTATTTTCCCTTACACTAAATGAACAAACCTGTTTAGAAGCAATTTTTATTGCTTTGTGCACTGATGACAACTTACTTGAAGGATCTTACTCAATCCATAGGTAGGTATGGTGGATTCTTGAAACATGGATTCGGGTTTAAGGTTTTGGATGCACAAGTAGTATCTCTACTCAGTGTGGAGTTTTGACTAGCAAAGGTATTGGGCAAGCATCACATGTTAGAGAATCTATAACAATATAACTTCTATGTCAATGTGAACAAGCATAAATCATTATGTTGTCTTCCTTGTCCAATGTCAACAGTTTTGGCATATTATAATTAATGGGGTCTCACAATCATAAAAGATGTCAAGAATAGTGTATTTGCATGTAAATATTCTCTTCGCTTATTAATTCTTTCATGTGTTGCATCACCGACCAATGCTATGTTTGTCAATCTTTAACAAATGTTACCACTTATACTTTTCCTTATGTGATGTCACTATTTACTATAAGATTGGCATATGATATTTTTCATTATTTTCCTTTGTTTTGATTGCAGCAAGAAAGTAAAGAAGCAAAACTCAAACTAAACTTTATTATATAATTCTCACTCGATTACATAGATAGATAGGTAGATCACGAAACTAGTACTCAAAGGAAAAAGATCGAACTAAATTTTTATTTGATTAAATTACTAAATAGCTAAAGATCAAACTAAGATGGATAAAGATAATTAAGAGTGATGGTGATACGATATCGGGGCGCCTCCCCCAAGCTTGGCACCAGTCAAGGGGAGTGCCCATACCCGTATAGTCAAGTCTCCTTCTTTGGTGGTGAACATGGAGGTGGTGGTGTAGATGAGGTAGCTTCAAACTTGTCCTCTGACTTCCATGGCAGTGGCTCACTGATACGTCCCAAATGTATCTATAATTTCTGCTTCTTCCATGATCTTTTGGGTGACATTGTTATATGTTTTGCTACACTTTTATATCATTTTACACATATTTGGACTAACCTACTAACTCAGTGCACCAAGTGCCAGTTTTTGTCTCTTGATGACTATTTTGCAGGGGATTTTACCCAATTTTCTGAATCCTGAAAAATTCCAGGAAAAATAAATAAAAAATCAACGAAACAGAAGCTTCTGGATCACCGAAGATGGGCCACAGGGGGGCCAGGGGCTGCCCAGGCGACCTGCTCGCGCGGCCAGGACCTAGGCCGCGCTTGGAGGGCGAATTGGAGGGCCCCACCTCCTCTGGTGCCCTCCTTTGGACTATATCTAGAGTCCCGAGAGGAAACCCTTCCACAACTTTCAGGATCGTGAATTTCTCCATCGTTCCGCCGCCACAACGCTTGCAATATCGGGAGCGTCAGACGACCTCTTCCCGGCACCCTGCCGGAGGGAGGATTGACCTCCAGGAGCTTCTCCACCACCAGGGATACTTCCCACACGTGCCGTGAGTAGTCCTCCTTGGACCATGAGTCCATGACCAGTATGTTGGGGAATGTTGCATGGGAAACAAAAAGTTTCCTACGCGATCGAAGACCTATCATGGTGATGTCCATCTACGAGAGGAGATTTGGATCTACGTATCCTTGTAGATCGCACACACGGAAGCGTTAAGAAACGCGGTTGATGTAGTGAAACGTCTTCACGTCCCTCGATCAGCCCCATGTACCGTCCCGCGATCCATCCCACGATCTGTTCCGATCTAGTGCCGAACGTACGACACCTCCGTGTTCAGCACACGTACATATCGACGATGATCTCGGCCTTCTTGATCCAGCAAGCAAGTCGGAGAAGTAGATGAGTTCTCCGGCAGCGTGACGGCGCTCCGGTGGTGGTGAGGATCTACTCCTGCAGGGCTCCGCCCGAGCTCCGCAGAAATACGATCTAGAGGTAAAACTATGGTGTCTAGATCTGAGTTGCACGTGGCAAAAGTTGTCTCAAATCAGCCCTAAATCACCACTATATATAGGAGGCTTTCCTTGAGGGCCAAGCCCTCAAGGGTGCGCCGGCCAAGGGAGAGGAGGAGTCCTACTCCAATTAGGATTGGAAAGTGGAGTCCTTCTCTTCCTTCCCACCTCTCTTTTTTCCTTTTCTTTGGTTTTTCATTCTTGGCGCCAAGGCCCTCTTGGGCTGTCCCACCAGCCCACTAAGTGCTGGCGCACCACCCCTAGGGCCATTGGGCTTCCCCCGGGTGGGTTGCCCCCCTCCTGGTGAACTTTCAGAACCCATTCGTCATTCCCGGTATATTCCCGGTAATGCGTGAAAACCTTCCGGTAACCAAATGAAGCCATCCTATATATCAATCTTTGTTTCTGGACCATTTCGGAAACCCTCGTGACGTCCGTGATATCATCCGGGACTCTGAACAACATTCGGTAACAACACATATAAATCAACTATACTAAAACATCGTCGAACCTTGAGTGTGCAGACCCTGTGGGTTCGAGAACTATGTAGACATGCCCCGAGGTACTCCTCGGTTAATATCCAATAGCGGGACCTGGATGCCCATATTGGATCCTACATATTCTCCGAATATCTTATCGGTTGAACCTTAGTGTCAAGGATTCATATAATCTCTTAAGTCATTCCCTTTGTCCTTCGGTATGTTACTTGCTCGAGATTTGACCGTCGGTATCCTCATAGCCATTTCAATCTCGTTACCGACAAGTCTCTCTATTCATTCCGTAATACAAGATCCCGTGACTTACACTTAGTCATATTGCTTGCAAGGCTTGTGTGTGATGTTGTATTACCGAGTGGGCCCCGAGATACCTCTCCGTCACACGGAGTGACAAATCCCAGTCTTGATCCATACTAACTCAACGGACACCTTTGGATATACCTGTAGAGTACCTTTATAGTCACCCAGTTACGTTGTGACGTTTGATACGCACAAGGTATTGCTCCGGTGCAAGTGAGTTATATGATCTCATGGTCATAGGAATAAATACTTGACACACAGAAAACAATAGCAATAAAACGACACGATCAATATGCTATGTTCATAGTTTGGGTCTTGTCCATCACATGATTCTCCTAATGATGTGATCCCGTTATCAAGTGACAACACTTGTCTATGGTTAGGAAACCTTGACCATCTTTGATCAACGAGCTAGTCAACTAGAGGCTTACTAGGGATAGTGTTTTGCCTATGTATCCACACATGTATTTGTGTTTCCAATCAATAAAATTATAGCATGGATGATAAACGATTATCACGAACAAAGAAATATAATAATAACTAATTTATTATTGCCTCTAGGGCATATTTCCAACAGTCTCCCACTTGCACTAGAGTCAATAATCTAGTTCACATCACCGTGTGATTTTAACGAATCCAACACCCATATAGTTCTGCGGTATGATCACGTCTTGCTCGTGAGAGAGGCTTTAGTCAACGGTTCTGAATCTTTTAGATCCGTGTGTGCTTTACAAATCTTTATGTCATCTTATAGATGCTGCTACTACGTGCTATTCGGAAATACTCACAATATCTACTCTACCATATGAATCTGTTTTACTACTCATAGTTATTTAGATTAGTGTCAAAGCTTGCATCAACATAACCCTTTACGAAAAACTCTTAAACCATCTCCATAATCGAGAAAAATTCCTTAGTCCATCAGTTACTAAGGATAACTTTGACCGCTGTTCAGTGATTCAATCCCGGATCACTCTCTGTACCTCTTAACAGACTTGTGACAAGGCACACATCAGGTGCGGCACACAACATGGCATACTCTAGAGTCTACTGCTAAGGCATAGGGGACGACCTTCGTCCTTTCTCTTTCTTCTGCCGTGGTTGGGCTTTTGAGTCTTACTGAAATTCACACCTTACAACACAACCAAGAACTCTTTCTTTGCTGATCTATTTTGAACTCCTTCAAAAACTTGTCAATGCATGCATTTCGTTTGAAAGTTCTATTAAGCGTTTTGATCTATCTCTATAGATCTTGATGCTCAATGTTCAAGTAGCTCTATCCAGGTCTTGTTTTGGAAAACCCCTTTCAAACAACCTTTATGATTTGCAGAAATTCTACATCACTTCCGATCAACAATATGTCAACCACATATAATTTATCAGAAATACTATAGTGCTCCCACTCACTTCTTTGGAAATACAAGTTTCTCATAAACCTTGTACAAACCCAAAAGCTTTGATCATCAAAGCGTATATTCCAACTCTGAGATGCTTGCACCAGTCCATAGAAGGATCGCTGGAGCTTGCATATTTGTTAGCATCTTTAGGATTGACAAAACCTTCTGGTTGTATCACATACAACCTTTCCTCAAGGAAACCGTCGAGGAAACAAGTTTTTGACATCCTATGTGCAATATTTCATAAATAATGCAACAACTACTAACATAATTCCAACAGACTTTCAGCATCGCTATGAGTGAGAAAGTCTCATCATAGTCAACTCTTTGATCTTGTCGAAAACATCTTTGCGACAAGTCGAGCTTTTCTTAATGGTGACTTTTCACCATCATCGTCTGTCTTCTTTTCAAAAATCCATCTTTACTCAATAGTCTTATGACCATCAAGTGGTTCTTCCAAAGTCTACATGGACCCTCTCTCGTATTTCATGGCCTCTAGCCATTTGTCGGAATCCGGGCCCACCATCGCTTCTCTATAGCTCGTAGGTTCGTTGTTGTTCAACAACATGACCTCCAAGACAGGGTTACCGTACAATCTGTAGTACTACGCGACCTTTGTCGACCTACGAGGTTTTGTAGTAACTTGATCCGAAGCTCAATGATCACCATCATCAGTTTCCACTTCAATTGGTGTAGGTGCCCGTCTACACACTGGTTGAAGTGACGGTTCACTAGCTCATCAAGTTCCACCACCCTCCCTCTCAATTCTTTCAGGAGAAATCTTTCCTCGAGAAAGGACCCGTTTCTAGAAACAAACACTTTGCTTCCGGATCTGAGATAGGAGATGTATCCAACTGTTTTGGATATCCTATGAAGATGCATTAATCCGCTTTGGGTCCGAGCTTATCAGACTGAAAGTTTTTCACATAAGCATCGCATGCCCAAACTTTCAAGAAACGACAACTTAGGTTTCTCCAAATCATAGTCTATACTGTGTCATCTCAACGGAAATACGCGATGCCCTATTTAAAGTGAATGCGGTTGTCTCTAATGCATAACCCATAAACAATAGTGGTAATTCGATAAGAGACATCATAGTATGCACCATATCTAATAGGGCATGGCTATGACGTTCGGACAGACCATCGTACTATGGTGTTCCAGGTGGCATGAATTGCGAAACAATTTCCACATTGTCTTAACTATGTACCAAAAACTCGTAACTCAGATATTCATCTCTATGATCATATCGTAGACAGTTTATCCTTTGGTCACGATGATCTTCACTCTAAAATAGCGTTGAACTTTTCAATACTTCAGACTTGTGATTCATCAAGTAAATACTCTTGTATCTACTCAAATCGTCAGTGAAGTAAGAACATAACGATATCCACTGCGTGCCTCAGCACTCATTGGACTGCATACATCAAAATGCATTGCTTCCAACAAGTCACTTTCTTGTTCCATGTGGTATGATTTTGCATGTCTCAAGTGATTTAAAATCAAGTGAGTCCAAACGATCCATCTCTATGGAGCTTCTTCATGCATTTATACCAACAGGTATGGTTTGCATGTCTCAAACGTTTCAAAAATGAGTGAGTACAATGATCCATCAGCATGGAGCTGCTTCATGCATTTTATACTATCATGACTCGAGCGGCAGTGCCACAAGTAAGTGGTACTATCATTACGACTTTGTATCTTTTGGCACCAATATTATGAACATGTGTAACACTATGATCGAGATTCAATAAACCATTGAGGGTAATTATTCAAGCAAATAGAATAACTATTATTCTCTTTAAATGAATAATCGTATTGCAACAAACGTGATCCAATCATGTTCATGCTCAACGCAAACACCAAATAACAATTATTTAGGTTTAACACGAATCCCGATGATAGAGGGAGAGTGCGATGTTTGATCATATCAACCATGGAAACACTTCCAACACTTATTGTCACCTCGCCTTTAGCTAGTCTCCGTTTATTCCGTAGCTATCATTTCGAGTTACTAATCACTTAGCAATCGAACTGGTATCTAATACCTTCGTGCTACTAGGAGTACTAGTAAAGTACACATCAATATCATGTATATCAAATATACTTCTATCGACTTTGCCAGCCTTCTTGTCTACCAAGTATCCAGGGAAGCTCCATCTCAGTGACCGTTCCCCTCATAACATAAGCACTTAATCTCGGGTTTGGGTTCAATCTTGGGTTTCTTCATTAGAGCAGCAACATGTTTGCCGTTTCATGAAGTATCCCTTCTAGCCCTTGCCCTTCTTAAAACTAGTGGTTTCACTAACCATCAACAATTGATTCTCCTTCTTGCTTTCTACTTTCGTAGTGTCAAACATTGCGAATCGCTCAAGGATCATCATATCCATCCTTGATATGTTATAGTTTATCATGAAGCTCTAGCAGCTTAGTGGCAGTGACTTTGGAGAACCATCACTATCTCATGTGGAAGATTAACTCCCACTTGATTCAAGCGATTTGTTGTACTCAGACAATCTAAGAACATGCTCAATGATTGAGCTTTTCTTCTTTACTTTGTAGACAATGAATCTTGTCGGAGGTCTCATACCTCTGAAGAAGGGCACGAGCATGAAATCTCAATTTCATCTCTCAGAACATCTCTTATGTTCTGCGACGTTTCAAAACGTCTTCGGCGCCTTGCTTCTAAGATATTAAGTATTACGCACTGAACTATCACGTAGTCATAAAAAACGTGTATGTGAGATGTTCATAACATCCACAGATGACGCTCGAGGTGCACCACACTGAGTGGTGCATTAAGGACATAAGCCTTCTACGCAGCAATGAGGACAATCCTCAGTTTTACGGACTCAGTCCATAAAGTTGCAACTATCAACTTTCAACTAAATTTTCTCTAGGAACATATAAAAACAGTAGAGCTATAGCGCAAGCTATATCGTAATTCGCAAAGACCATTAGACTATTTACATGATAATTAGTTAAATTAAACATATTACTTAAGAACTCCCACTCAAAAAGTACATATCTCTAGTCATTTAAGTGGTACATGAGCCAAATTCACTAACTCAACTCCATTCATCACGTGAGTTGAGAATAGTTTCAGCGGTAAGCATCGCTATGCTAATAATACCAACTATACGATTCATGCTCTACCTTTCGGTCTCTTGTGTTCCGAGGCCATGTATGCACATGCTAGGCTTGTCAAGATTAACCCGAGTGTTCCGCGTGTGCATCTATTTTGCACCTGTTGTATGTGAACGTTGAGTCTATCACACCCGATCATCACATGGTGTCTCAAAACGACGAACTATAGCAACGGTGCATAGTCGGGGATAACACAATTTCGTCTTGTAATTTTAGTGAGAGATCACCTCATATGCTACCGTCGTTCTAAGCAAAATAAGGTGCATAAAAGGATTAACATCACATGCAATTCATAAGTGACATGATATGGCCGTCATCATGTGCTTCTTGATCTCCATCACCAAAGCACCGGCACGATCTTCTTGTCACCGGAGCCACACCATGATCTCCATCAACGTGTCGTCATCAGGGTTGTCATGCTAATTATGCTATTACTACTAAAGCTACGTCCTAGCAATATAGTAAACACATCTGCAAAAACAAACGTTAGTTTAAAGACAACCCTATGGCTCCTGCCGGTTGCCGTACCATCGAAGTGCAAGTCGATATTAACTATTACAACATGATCATCTCATACATCCAATATATCACAACACGTCATCGGCCATATCATATCACAAGCATACCCTGCAAAAACAAGTTAGACGTCCTCTAATTTGTTGTTGCATATTTTACGTGGCAGCTATGGGTATCTAGTATGATCGCATCTTACTTACGCAAAAACCACAACGGAGATGTGCAAATTGCTATTTAACCTCTCCAAGGACGCCTCAGTCAAAACCAATTCAACTGAAGTTGAAGAAACCGACACCCGCCAGTCATCTTTATGCAACGAGGTTGCATGTCTATCGATGAAACCAGTCTTTCGTAAGCGTACGAATAATGTCGGTCCGGGCCGCTTCAATGCAACAATACCGCTGAATCGAGAAAATACTAAGGAGGGCAGCAAATCAAACATCACCGTCCACAAAACACTTTGTGTTCTACTCGAGATAGCATCTACGCATGAACCTAGCTCATGATGCCACTGTTGGGGAACGTTGCATGGGAAACAAAATTTGTCCTACGCACACGAAGACCTATCATGGTGATGTCCATTTACGAGAGGAGATTTGGATCTACGTACCCTTGTAGATCGCACAGCAGGAAGCATTAAGAAACACAGTTGATGTAGTGGAACATCTTCACGTCCCTCGATCAACCCCACGAACCGTCCCACGAACCGTCCCGCAATCCGTCCCACGATCCGTTCAGATCTAGTGCCGAACGGACGACACCTCCGCTTTAGCACACGTACAGCTTGATGATGATCTCGGCCTTTTTGATCCAGTAAGCAAGACGGAGAAGTAGATGAGTTCTCCGGCAGCGTGACGGCGCTCCTGTGGTGGTGAGGATCTACTCCTGGAGGGCTCCGCCCGAGCTCCACAGAAATACGATCTAGAGGTAAAACTATGGTGTCTAGATCTGAGTTGCACGTGGAAAACATTGTCTCAAATCAGCCCTAGACCACCACTATATATACGAGGGAGGGGGAGGAGGCTTGCCTTGAGGGCCAAGCCCTCAAGGGTGTGCCGGCCAAGGGAGAGGAGGAGTCCTACTTTAATCCTACTCCAATTAGGACTGGAAAGTGGAGTCCTTCTCTTCCTTCCGAGCTCTCTTTTTTCCCTTTTTCCTTGGTTTCTTTCTTTGGCGCCAAGGCCCTCTTGGGCTGTCCCACCAGGCCACTAAGGGCTGGTGCGCCACCCCGAGGGGCATTGGGCTTCCCCCGGGTGGGTTGCCCCCTCCCGGTGAACTTCCGAACCCATTCGTCACTCCCGGTACATTCCCGGTAATGCCCGAAAACCTTCCGGTAACCAAATGAAGCCATCCTATATATCAATATTTGTTTCTAGACTATTCCGGAAACCCTCGTGACGTCCGTGATATCATCCGGGACTCCAAACAACATTCGGTAACCACACATATAACTCAACTATACTAAAACATCGCCGAACCTTAAGTGTGCACACCCTGCGGGTTCGAGAACTATGTAGACATGCCCCAAGGTACTCCTCGGTCAATATCCAATAGCGGAACCTGGATGCCCATATTGGATCCTACATATTCTCCGAAAATCTTATCGGTTGAACCTTAGTGTGAAGGATTCATATAAACCCGTATGTCATTCCCTTTGTCCTTCGGTATGTTACTTGCCCGAAATTCGATCGTCGGTATCCGTATACCTATTTGAATCTCGTTACCGGCAAGTCTCTTTACTTGTTCTGCAATACAAGATCCCTTGACTTACACTTAGTCACATTGCTTGCAAGGCTTGTGTGTGATGTTGTATTACCGAGTGGGCCCCAAGATACCTCTCCGTCACACGGAGTGACAACTCCGAGTCTCGATCCATACTAACTCAACGGACACCTTCGGAGATACCTGGAGAGCACCTTTATAGTCACCCAATTACGTTGCGATGTTTATTTCACACAAGGTATTCCTCCGGTGCTAGTGAGTTATATGATCTCATGGTCATAGGAACAAATACTTGACACGCAGAAAACAATAGCAATAAAACGACACGATCAATATGCTACGTTCATAGTTTGGGTCTTGTCCATCACATGATTCTCCTAATGATGTGATACCGTTATCAAGTGACAACACTTGTCTATGGTTAGGAAACCTTGACCATCTTTGATCAACGAGCTAGTCAACTAGAGGCTTACTAGGGACAATGTTTTGTCTATGTATCCACACATGTATTTGAGTTTCCAATCAATACAATTCTAGCATGGATAATAAATGATTATTATGAACAAGCAAATATAATTATAACTAATTTATTATTGCCTCTAGGGATATTTCCAACACATTAGCTATGTGATGTCTTCTCTCCAATCTTGTGCTTCAACGGTTAGTCCTTGTGGGCTGCCCTACATGATCAAGGCATCTATGTAATTCTCTTGCTATTGCTATGCTCCGTTTGTTGGGATCCGATGGATTATGAGATTATGTTCAGATTGTTATGAGTAATATATTTGATTAGCCTTTTATATTATGTTCCTTAGTGATTCATGCATGTTCTCCATTTATTGCTTTGGCCGAGTAGCAGATTGTAACTCCAAGAGGGAGCGTTATGCATGATTGTGGTTTCATGCCCCTCGATGTCTAGCTTGAGTGACAGAAACATGAGACTAGGGGATGTGTTGTTGCCACTAGGGAGAAAACAGCGGTGCTTGTGACCACGGTTGCAAGGATTGTTTACCTTACGCATAGTTCGTTAATGCAGTTGTCCATTGCTTTGAGTTTACACATTCGGTGGGGCTCGCAACTTAATACCAGAGAGATGTTCTGGATAGATATCTCAAGGTGTATGATCAGTAAGTAGATGTTGATGAATAAACGATCTACTTGTCTTGGCGTACTGCCCATTACTATTGAACCTCTAACTATCAAGTAGCATAATTAGCATTGCGGTGCGTTCATAATTCTGTGAATTGCCCAACTGTTATTTGTTTACACAAGAATAATTGTTTATCGTCTTTTGGGAGAGACACACCACTAGTGAGCATCATGTGACTCCAGTCCATATCACCATCATTGTTTAGACCTCCACCATTTACCGCTTTCATTAACTTTTTCGTTGCAATCACTATTACTTTCCCGCTTGTGTTTTGATCCTTTGCAAACTACAAGACCGAAGAGATTGACAACCTCTCTATACTCGTTGGGAGCAAAGCTATTTGTTGTATGTGCAGGTCCACGTCTTCTGCTAGCGCCAGGGTGGAAGACACCTACTTGTTGATCCTAGGAGTCCTCCTGGTTCGATAAACATTACAGTTCTTGTGTGAGGGAAAACTTGTTGCTGACTACATCTCAACCTTCCACTTGGGGTAACCAACGAGGTGAGATAAGTATATACATCATCTCATCATCAAGCAAAGTTTTCTGGCGTCGTTGCCGGGGAATCCAGTCTTCAAGATAGGGGAGTTTCACGCTATCCTTTACCCTTGCTTTTTAGTCCTGTTAGTTCACTTTTTAGTTTTTTCTTTAGAGTCCTGTATCAAGAACCACAAAAAATTAGTTGCTTTGTTCTTGCTTGTTGCCGCTGCTATGGCTTCCACTGAGAACACCAAGTTGTGTGACTTCACTAGTCACAACAACAATGACTTTATGTGCACTCCTATTGCTACTCCCGCCACTGGAGCCACACCCTATGAGATTAAACTTGCTTTACTGAACCTTGTTATGAAAGATCAGTTCTCTAGTGCTGGAGATGATGCTACCTTGCACTTGAACAATGTTAAACTTAAGCTTTTTTCCTTTCTCCTTGAGAGGAGGAGCTAAAGTGTGGCTTCAATCTTTGCCTAAGAATATTATAGATTCTTGGGATAAATGCAAAGATGCTTTTATTGGGAAGTATTGCCCGTCTGCTAAGATTATCCAGTTGAGGAGTAACATTTTAAATTTTAGACAATTGGATAATGAACTTGTTTCTCAAGCTTGGGAACGTATGAAATCTCTTGTTAAGAATTGCCCTACACACGGTTTGACTACTTGGATGGTTGTCCAAACTTTCTATGCAGGATTGAACTTTACCTCGCGAAATATGTTTGACTCGGTTGCGGGAGGAACCTTTATGTCAACTACACTTTGTGCTGCCACAAAGCTATTGGATGAGATGATGACAAATTATTCTCAATGGCACACCGAGAGAGCTCCAACAGGTAGGAAATGTAAACTCTATTCAGGAGATCTTCTCCCTTAATGATAAGGTTGACATGATCATGACTCTACTTACTAAGAAAGCCCTTATTGATCCTCATGATGTTCCTTTAAATTCTTTGGTTGATCAAGAAAGAGCGCAAGTGGATGTTAATTTTATCTCTAGGAACAACTTCAATAATAATGCCTATAGGAGTAATTTTGGTAAGAATCCTAGACCGTTTCCATCCAACAACTATGCGAACAACAACAATTATCCTAGCACCAAGAACTCCATTTGTGAATTAGAAAGCATGCTTAAGGATTTTATCACTTCTCAAAAGGCCTTCAACAAGAGTGTTGAGGAGAAACTAGAAAAATTAGATAGTCTCTCTTTGAAGGTGGACAACATAGCTCAAGATGTATAGATGCTTAAAATTAGAACTTCCTGCCTTGAGGAAAGGAACACCACACCCATGAATGCTATCCAAGTCCAAATTAATGAGAACATAAGAATGCTAGCCAAAATTAAAGATAGATGGGCTAGGGAAAAAGAAGAGGAAGAGAGAATTAAGAGCCTTCCTACACACACTACCATTTCTACTATACAAGTTGTTGTGGACCTAAAACTTTTAGCACCCATCGCACTCCTAGTCCCAGTGGACCTATTAATGGTGATGCTAATACCTCAACTATAGGACAAGAAGGTCCTATGAATTTAGAGGCTACCAAAAGAATGAGCCTAGATGACATCACTACCACTTTAATTAATGGTATTAATTCTGATTTTGACAATTCTAGTGTTTCCAAAGTCATCACCTTTTTGCAAAGAATGGCTAAAGACCCCCACACTAGTACACTCAATATTGCCTTCACCGACCATATTAGCAATGTTCTTATCAAAGCTAGGGAGGAGAAGCTCAAGCTAGACACTTCTATTCCTAGAAAACTAGAAGATGGTTGGGATCCTATGGTCAAAATAAAATGGAATAATATCTCTTGCTTTGCTTTGTGTGATGTTGGAGCTAGTGCCTCCGTTATGCCCAAAAGAATGTATGATATGCTTGATTGGAAACCTTATGATCCAAGTTTTTTTGTTGTTCATTTTGTTGATTCTTCCATAAATAATCCTTTAGGGAGAATTGATGATGTGCTTATTGTTGTCAATGAGAATTATGTGTCCGTTGATTTTCTTATTATGGACATCGAATGTGATCCTTCATGTCCAATTATTTTGGGACGTCCTTTTCTCCGCACCTTGGTGCTATCATTGACATGAAAGAGGGAATTATTCAATTACAATTTCCTCTTAAAAATAAAATGGAACACTTCCCTAGAAAGAAGATTAAGTTACCTTATGAGTCCGTTACTCGGGCAAGTTATTCTTTTGGAGTTGATAACACTTGATCTTGTTGCATTATGCCTAGCTCAAAGGCATAAAAGAAAGCGTTGTTGGGAGGCAACCCAATTTGCTTTTACTTTATGTTTAGTGGTCTTTATGCTTGTTACTACTATAGCAACATCATTGTATGTTTATTTTTAAGCTTTGTGTCAATTTATAGCCTCCGATTGCAAGAAAGTTCGAAAGTTGTGACATGCTGCCCAGAAACAGATTTTGTGTGCTTGACGGAAAAATTCGCCAAAAAATCACCAGATCATTTTTTTGATGTGAATTATTTTTACAGCATGGTCTATATAATTTCCTCTCTCGCATGTGTTCTGAGTTTTTTATTTGAGTTGCAGAAGTGGCCCAAATAAATTATTTACTACCTGTTGTTTTGTTTTTCACAGATTCTGCCATGTTTTGTGTTTCAATTGTTTTGCATATCTTAAGCTTAATTTTTATTTGCAAAAACCTTTTGGCAATCATGAGAAGCAGTAACTTTTCATGAAAAAACTTTATTTCCAGCAGGTAATGAATTATTTTATTAAGGGTACTAACCACTCTAATCAGCTTATGATGAGTTTTGTATGAAGGGAGTTTTCAAGTATGCGATGGGAGACGATGAAATAAGATGCAGGATTGTCAAGCGCTCAAGGTTGGGTATTCCCCCATGCACCCCAAGAAATATTCAAGGATACGCAAGTGTCTAAGCTTGGAGATGCCCCCGTGCATCCCCTTCTCTATCAACAATCATCAGTTCGTCCATCTCCATGCTATATTTTTATCACTTCATATGTTATGTGCTATGCTTGGAGCGTCCCGCTATTTGCTTTTTAGTTTGTTTTAGTTTTGATTTCTTTTCATAAAAATTCGGAACCTAGCTTACCTTGTTTGGGAGAGACTCATACGTCTCCAACGTATCTATAATTTTTGATGGTTTCATGCTATTATCTTGTGAAACTTTGGATGTTTTGTATGCCTTTTATATATTTTTTGGGACTAACTTATTAACTCAGTGCCAAGTGCCAGTTCCTGTTTTTTCCATGTTTTTGACCTCTTTCAGAGGAGGATTTTGAACGGATTCCAAACGGAATGAAAATGCCAAAAAGATTTTTTCTGAAATAGAAAAAGATTTTGAAGCCGGAGAATCAGGGCAGGGGGCCTGCAGGGACCCCACAAGCCCCCTAGCCATGGCCAGGGGGGACCACGCCTCCCTGGCTTGTGGGCTCCCTGGGCCACCTCTGCCCTAGGACTTTCGCCTATAAATTCCCTAAAATCCCAGAAAAAACCAGGAGATCATCGAAAGTACTTTTCCGCCGCCGCAAGCTTCTGTCTCCGCAAGATCCCATCTGGGGCACGTTCTGGTGCCCTGCCGGAGGGGGATTCGAATACGGAGGGCTTATTCATCAACACCATGACCTCTCCGATGATGCGTGAGTAGTTCACCATAGACCTACGGGTCCATAGCTAGTAGCTAGATGGCTTGTTCTCTCTCTTGGATCTTCAATACAAAGTTCTCCATGATCATCATGGAGATCTAGCTGATGTAATCTTCTTTTGCGGTGTGTTTGTCGAGATCCGATGAATTGTGGATTTATGATCAAATTATCTATGAATCTTATTTGACTTTCTGCTGATCTCTCTTATGCATGATTTCATATCCTTGTAATTCTCTTCGAGTTGTGGGTTTTGTTTGGCCAACTAGATCTATGATTCTTGCAATGGGAGAAGTGCTTGGTTTTGGGTTCATACCGTGCGGTGACCTCACCCAGTGGCAGAAGGGGTAGCAAGGCACGCATCGTGTTGTTGCCATCAAGGGTAAAAAGATGGGGTTTTCATCATTCGTTTGAGTTTATCCCTCTACATCATGTCATCTTGCTTAAGGCGTTACTCTGTTCGTCATGAACTCAATACACTAGATGAAATGCTGGGTAGCGGTCGATGTGTGGAGTAATAGTAGTAGATGCATAAACTATCGGTCTACTTGTCTCAGATGTGATGCCTATATGTATGATCATTTCCTTAGATATCGTCATGACTTTGCGCGGTTCTATCAATTGCTCGACAGTAATTTGTTCACCCACCGTGATATTCGCTATTTTGAGAGAAGCCTCTAGTGAACACTATGGCCCCCGGGTCTACTCCACACCATATTTTCAGCCTTACACTTTTTCTTCGTTGCACTTTCTGCCTTCAGGTCTCACTTTTTAGTCAATCTTGAAGGGATTGACAACCCCTTTAAAGCGTTGGGTGCAAGCTCTTTTGTGTTTGCGCAGGCACTCTGGACTTGACAAGATTCTCCTACTGGATTGATACCTTGGTTATCAAACTGAGGGAAATACTTACTGCTCCTGTGCTGCATCACCCTTTCCTCTTCAAGGGAAAAACCAACGCAAGCTCAACAGACAACAGAAGGATCTCTGGCACCACTGCCAGGGAAGGACTTTTGTTGCCGTAGCAGAGACCCACACTCCATTCCACTCTAGAACACAACATAGGTTTTCATGCATATATTTTTATGTGTTCTCTATATTTTCATAGCTACTGTCATGCTTAGCTCTTAGTTTTTATGCTTATCTTTTTAAGAGATTTTATTTAGGTTGCTTTTGGAACTCTCTTGAGTTATCATGCGTATCTTGTTTACAGAGTTGGCTCGTTGCACTGAGTCGTGTGTCTTGCATGAGTAGGTAACTGAGGTTGCTATTTAAGTATAGTAGTAACTTGCAATAGTTTTGAGGTATTGATTTGAGTAATGTTTGGACTATTGGTGCCAAGAGCTTGATCCTATTAGTGATATGTGTCGTATTTTGGGAAATCCATGCGTTTTTCAAAAACTAAAAATTAGTTGATATACTAGCTACTAAATTGACTGCTAACCTCTGGAGTGGTTGGAATATATAGAGTACCCTCACGTTACCATGAGTCGAGGATGCGCAAGGATAACCAAACCCCCAAACACTCCTCCTCGGGGTACTTGTCTCTTTGTGAATTTCCTAACTAGATAGAGAGTTACCGATAATAAGTGTATGAGTTCTTCGGACTAATGTGAGTATTCGAATGTTGGCACTTCCACCATCCATATTTTGCTAGCCTCTTCGGTACCGTGCATTGCCCATTCTCACATTGAGAGTTGGTGCAAACTCCACCGGTGCATCCAAACCCATGACATGATACGATCTGTCATACATAAGCCTCATTATATCTTTCCTCAAAACAACCACCATACCTACCTATTAAGGCATTTCCATAAACTTTCCGAGATACATTGCCATGCAACATCCACCATCTCATGACTTGATCTTCATGGCATACATGCTTTTGCTTGATCGTAGAGCCGCATGATAGTTGGGCCTTGCTCCAATTATTGCTACAAGACGCGCCAGTATCATTGCATATCCTGCTACACTGGCAGAGGCATACATTTGCATACATCATGATAGTTTTCACTTGTCTTTATGTTGAGTACTTCCTATAAAGTGTGATGATCATCTTTTGTAAAACATAGTGTGTTGCCCTAAAGTGAGGAAAAGATCCCAAAGAGGACAAACAAAAGATCCCAAAGAGGGCAAATGAGAGATAAATAGAAAGAGCCAAAGAGGCCACAAAAAAACAGAAAAATAAAAAGAAATAAAAAGAGCGAAGGGGGCAACAGTACTATTCCTTTTGAAGATGCACACTCGTACCCCATTGCTATATTGGTACCACATAGAGATTATCATTCACGCATAATGATACGTCCATTTTGCATCATGCTTTCATGTTGATATTTATCGCTTTATGGACTGTTATTATACTTTGTGGTACCATACTTATGCCTTTCCTCTCTTATTTTGTAAGGTTTATTTGAAGAGGGAGAATACCGGCAGCTGGAATTCTGGAGTGGAAAAGGAGCAAGTCTGAGTCCTCTATTCTGAGCAACTCCAAATGCCCTGAAAATTAACATGGAATTTTTTGGGAATATATAAAAAATATTGGGCGAAAGAAGTGCCAGAGGGGAGCTGCCAGGGGCCCACAAGCCTGGTTGCCGCGGCCTACCCCCCTGGCCGCGGCAACAGGGCTTGTGGGCACCCTGGTGGCCCACTGGCCCCCTCTTTTGCTATATGAAGGGTTTCGTCCGAGAAAAAATCAGGCTGGAGCTTTTTTGTGGATTCTCCGCCGCCACGAGGCGGAACTTGAGCAAAACCAATCTAGAGCTCCGGTAGGACGATCCTGGCGGGGAAACTTCCCTCCCGGAGAGGGAAATCGTCGCCATCGTCATCACCAACACTCCTCTCATCGTAGGGGAGTCATCTCCATCAACATCTTCATCAGCACCATCTCCTCTCCAAACCCTAGTTCATCTCTTGTAACCAATCTCCGTCTCGTGACTTCAATTGGTACTTGTAAGGTTGCTAGTAGTGTTGATTACTCTTTGTAGTTGGTGCTAGTTGGATTACTTGGTGGAAGAGTTTATGTTCAGATCCTTGATGCTACTCATTACACCTCTGATCATGATTATGATTATGCTTTGTGAGTAGTTACTTTTGTTCCTGAGGACATGGGATAAGTCATGCTAATAATAGTCATGTGAATTTGGTATTCGTTCGGTATTTTGATATGTTGTATGTTGTTTTTCCTCTAGTGGTGTTATGTGAACGTCGACTACATAACACTTCACCATATTTGGGCCTAGAGGAAGGCATTGGGGAGTAGTAAGTAGATGATGGGTTGCTAGAGTGTCAGAATCTTAAACCCCAGTCTATGTGTTGCTTCGTAAGGGGCTGATTTGGATCCACTAGTTTAATGCTATGGTTAGACGTTGTCTTAATTCTTCTTTCGTAGTTGCGGATGCTTGCGAGAGGGGTTAATCATAAGTGGGATGCTTGTCCAAGTAAGGCAGTACCCAAGAGCCGGTCCAGCCACATATAAAACTATCAAAGTAACGAACGTGAATCATATGAACATGATGAAACTAGCATGACAAAAATTCTCGTGTGTCCTCGGGAGCACTTTACTTCCTATAAGACTTTGTTCAGGCTTGTCCCTTGCTAAAAAAGGGATTGGGCCACTTTGCTGCATCGTTGCTACTACTTGTTACTTGTTAGTTTTCACCTGCTACGCTTCATCTCACTACACCATCACTTGTTACCGCTACTTTCAGTGCTTGCAGTTATTACCTTGCTGAAAACCGTTTATCAGAGCCTTCTGCTCCTCGTTGGGTTCGACACTCGTACTTATCGAAAGGACTACGATTGATCCCCTATACTTGTGGGTCATGAAGACTCTTTTCTGGCGCCGTTGCCGTGGAGTGAAGCGCCTTTGGTAAGTGGAATTTGGTTAGGAAACATTTATATACTGTGCTGAAATTTATTGTCACTTGTCACTATGGAAACTGTTCCTTTGAGGAATTTGTTCGGGGTACCTTCACCACGAACGGAGGCACGAGGAGTTGCTCCTCAACCTGAGGAGATGGATCTTCACATCCAGACTTGCATCTAATCTATGTAGATGAAGTTTGTGGTTTATTTAAGCTTGCAGGTTTGCCCGAGGATGAGGTAAAGAAGAAAGTCTTTCCTTTATCTTTGAAGGATAAGGCGTTGACATGATATAGGCTATGTGATGATACTGGATCATGGGACTACAATCGGTTGAAATTGGAATTTCATCAAAAGTTTTATCCTATGCATTTAGTACATCGTGATCGGAATTATATTTATAACTTTTGGCCTCATGACAGGGAAAGCATAGCTCAAGCTTGGGGGTAGGCTTAAATCAATGCTATATTCATGCGCCAATCATGAGCTCCCGAGAGAAATTATCACTCAAAACTTTTATGCTCGCCTTTCTCATGAAGATCGTACCATGCTTGATACTTCTTGTACCGGTTCTTTTATGAAGAAGGATATTGACCACAAGTGGAATTTATTGGAAAGAATCAAATGTAACTCTGAAGATTGGGAGCTTGAAGAAGGTAAGGAGTCAGGTATGAATTTCCAGTTTGATTACGTTAAATCTTTTGTTGAAACAAACACTTCTAGAGATTTTAGCGCTAAGTATGGACTTGACTCTGAGATAGTAGCTTCTCTATGTGAATCTTTTGCTACTCATGTTGATCTTCCCAAAGAGAAGTGGTTTAAGTATCATCCTCCTGTAGAAGTCAACATAGTTAAACCCAATCTAGTTGAAGAGAAAGTCATTGCCTTTAGTGATCCTATTGTTCCTTGTGCCTATGTTGAGAAACCACCTTACCCTGCTAGGAAAATGGATTAATCTAAAGCTCCAACTGTGATACGTAGGGGTTACATTAGACCACTTGCACCCCCTGAGGAAATTAGAGTTGAACCTAGTGTTGCTATTATCAAAGATATCTTAACCGAAGAGATAGACGGGCATGTTATCAAATTCTGTGAGGACTCCGCTAGAATTGCTAAACATCACGCGAAAGAAAAATACGGACATGTAGTTGGCCTGCCCGTTGTTTCTGTCAGGATAGGAGATCACTGCTATCATGGTTTAACTGATATGGGTGCTAGTGTTAGTGCAATACTCCGGTCCCTATATAATGAAATCAAAGATGAGTTTGCACCTGCTGAGTTAGAACCCATTGATGTCACTATTACGCTAGCTAATAGAGACACTATCTGCCCTATGGGAATTGTGAGAGACGTAGAAGTACTGTGTTTTAAGACGAAGTATCCTACTGATTTCCTCGTCCTTGCTACTGCACAAGATAGCTTTTGTCCCATCATATTTGGTCGACCCTTTCTCAACACTGTCAATGCTCATATTGATTGCGTTAAACAGACTGTCACTGTTAGTTTCGAGGGTGTGTCTCATGAATTTAACTTCTCCAAGTTTGGAAGACAACCTCATGAAAAAGAGTCGTTTGGTAGGGATGAAATCATTGCTCTTGCCTCTATTGTCGTACCTCCTACGGATCCTTTAGAGCAATATCTGCTTGAGCATGAAAATGATATGCATATGGATGAAAGAGATGAGATAGATAAAATTGTTTTAGAACAATATCCTATTCTCAAGAATAATTTGCCTATTGAACTGCTTGGGGATCCTCTCCCACCAAAGGGTGATCCTGTGTTCAAGCTAAAACAGTTACCAGATACACATAAGTATGCCTATCTTGATGAGAAGGAGATATATCATGTTATTATTAGTGCTCACCTCTCGAATCACGAAGAGAAGAAGTTATTAAAAACTTTTAGGAAGCACCGTGCCGCTATTGGATATACTCTTGATGCACTTAAGGGTATTAGTCCCACTCTATGTCAGCACAAGATAAACGGAGATTAAATCCGAGGATGAAAGAGGTTGTGAGAAAATAAATATTAAAGCTTCTGGAAGCAGGAATCATTTATCCTGTTGCTCATAGTGATTGGGTAAGTCCAGTACATTGCGTACCTAAGAAGGGAGGTATCACCATCGTTCCTAATGATAAGAATGAACTAATCCCACAGAGGATTATTACTGGCTATCTAATGGTGATAGACTTCCGGAAACTGAACAAGGCAACCAGGAAAGACCATTATCCTTTGCCGTTTATCGACCAAATGCTAGAAAGGCTATCTAAACACACACACTTCTGCTTCTAGACGGTTATTCAGGTTTCTCGCAAATACCTGTTGCACAATCTGATCAGGAGAAAACCACTTTCACCTGCCCCTTCGGTACCTTTGCTTATAGATGTATGCCTTTTGGCTTATGCAATGCACCTGCCACCTTTCAAAGATGTATGATGGAAATATTCTCTGACTTTTGTGAAAAGATTGTTGAGGTTTTCATGGATGATTTCTCCGTTTACGGTTCTTCCTTTGACGATTGCCTCAGCAACCTTGATCGAGTCTTACAGAGATGCAAAGATACCAACCTCGTCTTGAACTGGGAAAAGTGCCACTTCATGGTTAATGAAGGTATCGTCTTAGGACACAAAATCTGTGAGAAAGGCATTGAAGTTGATAAGGCTAAGGTTGATGCAATTGAGAAAATGCCTTGCCCCACAGATATCAGAGGTATACGAAGTTTCCTAGGTCATGCTGGTTTCTATAGAAGGTTCATTAAAGACTTCTCTAAGATTTCTAGGCCTCTTACCAACCTCTTGCATAAGGATGTTCCTTTTTTTTGATGAGGATTGTGAGGAAGCTTTCGAAATACTTAAGGGGGCCTTGATAACCGCGCCTATTGTTCAACCACCTGATTTGAACTTGCCCTTTGAAATCATGTGCGACGCTAGTGATTATGCTGTTGGTGCTGTTCTAGGACAAAGAGTTGACAAGAGGTTGAATGTTATTCACTACGCTAGTAAAACTCTAGACAGTGCCCAAAGAAACTATGCCACTATGGACAAGGAATTTTTAGCAGTCGTGTTTGCATGTGAAAAGTTCAGATCTTATATAGTTGACTCCAAAGTCATTACTCACCCTGATCATGCTGCTATTAAGTACCTTATGGAGAAGAAGGATGCTAAGCCTAGGCTAATCAGATGGGTTCTCCTGCTACAGGAATTTGATTTGCACGTTGTTGACCGAAAGGGTGCTGATAACCCTATAGGAGAGAACATGTCGAGGCTACAGAATGTCCTTGATGACCCAAGACCTATTGATGACAACTTTCCTGATGAGCAATTGAATGTCATCCGTACTTCACATAGTGCACCGTGGTATGCTGATTACGGAAACTATATCGTAGCCAAATACATACCACCCAGTTTCACCTACCAGCAAAAGAAGAAATTCTTCTTTGATTTGAGACACTACTTTTTGGATGATCCTCACCTTTATAAGGAAGGAGTAGATGGTGTTATTAGATGTTGTGTGCCTGAACATGAACAGGAGCAGATCCTGCAGAAGCGTCATTCCGAAGCCTACGGAGGACACCATGCTGGAGACAGAACTGCTCATAAGGTATTGCAGTCAGGTTTCTATTGGCCCACTCTCTTCAAGGATGCCAGTAAGTTTGTCTTATCTTGTGACGAATGCCAAATAATAGGGAACATCAGTAAGCGTCAGGAAATGCCTATGAACTATTCACTTGTCATTGAACCATTTGATGTCTGAGGCTTTGATTACATGTGACCTTTCCCGAGTTCCAATGGGTATACTCACATCTTAGTTTCTGTGGATTACGTCACTAAGTGGGTAGAAGTTATCCCCACTAGAAATGCTGATCACCACACCTCTATTAAGATGCTTAAAGAAGTCATTTTCCCAAGATTTGGAGTCCCTAGATATCTGATGACTGATGGCGGTTCACATTTCATTCATGGTGTTTTCCGCAAGATGCTCGCTAAGTATGATGTCAACCATAGAGTTGCATCTCCTTATCATCCTCAGTCTAGTGGTCAAGTGGAGTTGAGTAATAGGGAGATCAAATTGATCTTACAAAAGACTGTCAATAGATCTCGAAAGAATTGGTCTAGCAAACTTGACGATGCACTATGGGCTTATAGACTGCTTATAAGAATCCCATGGGCATGTCGCCGTATAAAATGGTTTACGGTAAGGCCTGTCATTTACCTCTTGAGCTGGAACACAAAGCTTATTGGGCAATCAAAGAGCTCAACTTCGATTTCAAACTTTTCGGTGAGAAGCGGTTGTTTGATATCAGCTCATTAGATGAATGGAGGGCCCAGGCATATGAGAATGCCAAGTTGTTCAAGGAAAAGGTTAAGAGATGGCACGATAAAAGAATACAAAACCGAGAGTTCAATGTAGGTGATTATGTCCTGCTATACAATTCTCGCTTAAGATTCTTCGCAGGCAAGCTTCTCTCTAAATGGGAAGGTCCCTACGTTGTCGATGAAGTATATCGTTCCGGTGCCATCAAAATCAATAACACGGAAGGTAATTTTCCTAGGGTGGTAAACGGGCAAAGAATCAAGCATTATATTTCTGGTACTCCCATAAATGTTGAGACCAATATCATCAATATCATAACTCCAGAGGAGTACATAAGGGATGTTTATCAGCCTGTTTCAGACCCTAAAAACGATGAGGTATGTGTTTTGGTAAGTAATTGGACTCTGAAACATTTTGAGTAGGAAATTTTCTGTGTTTTGGAATTTATGGAAAAATAGAAAAATCAAAAGCAGTCCGGAGAGCGCACGAGGTGGCCACAAGCTTGGTTGCCGCGGCCTCCCCCTGGCCGCGACAATAGGGCTTGTGGGCACCTCGTGTTCCTCCCGGACTCCGTTTTCTTGCGGAGCACTCCTTCTGGTCCAAAAAATCATTATATATACGCCCGAGGGTTTTGATCTCCGTATCGCGCAATTTTCCTCTGTTTTCGTTTCGAGCTTGTTGTGTGCCGCAGATTTAGAGAAAAGATGTCTCAGGAATTTGTTGGGGAGAATAATCTCCCTCAAGTTCATGAAGAAGTAGATGCTGATCTGAAAAGAGTAGAAGTTACGGAAGCCAGGGACAAAGCTAAGGAGAAAATCCAAGCTAGGGAGGAAGTTCAACCTATGTTCAACATTGAAGACGTTGAAGGAGTGGATTTTCTCCAACCCTTCCTCCATGTGCTATCTCTATCCTTGATTGAACTCTTGAGGTTTTGTGAAACAACTCGTTCTCGCAATATTTTCCTTTCTCTTGAAGTTGTTTTGCTGGAAAACCATGTCGCAGATCTCCAAGGTATAAATCAAAGATTGATAGCTCTCTTGGAATCAAAGGCAAAGACTCCACCACCATCACCACCAAAGAAAGACAACTAAGCATTGGTATGGGCAACTCCCTTGGCTTTTGCCAAGCTTGGGGGAGTTGCCCTGGTATCGTATCACCTTTATATCTTTTGGTTTTACCTTTGTTTTAGTTCTTTCCTTTTTGAGTTTTTATTTCTTCTCTTAGTGGAATAAGTCTTTAGTGTTTAGTTTGAGTCTTTTGCCTTGTGTCTTCCCCGATGTATTCGAGCTTGCGAGCTATATAATAAAGAGTATCTTAGTCAAGGGTTTTGCTTTGTGCCGTGATTAAAAGTATGAAAAGAACGATAGCATGAAAGATCATGAGATGATCTTATGGAAAGTGATAGCTTCACATATAACAAGTATGTTGATTGAAACTTGTTGAGAATAGACCAACATAGACCCCAATCATTGTTGCAATTAATAAGAAGTAATAAGGAAAGAGAGGTTCACATATAAATATATCATCTCTGACACCATCTATGATTGTGAACACTCACCAAACTATTGCATGCCTATAAGTAGATGTTGGACAAGGAAGACAACATAATGAATTGTTTTTGCTTGGCTCTGAACAATGTTATATGATTAGAGATCCCTTAGCATGTGACGATTGCTTCCACCTCATATTAGCCAAAACTCCAGCACCAAGTAGAGATACTACTTGTGCATCCGTAAACCTTCAACCCAGTTTTGCCATGAGTGTCCACCATACCTACCTATGGATTGAATAAGATCCTACAAGTAAGTTGTCATCGGTGCAAGCAATAAAAATTTCTTTCTAATATGTATGATCTATTAGTGTGTGGAAAATAAGCTTTATACGAACCTGTCATGAGGAAGACATAAAACCGACAGACTGCATAATGAAGTTCTTTATCACAGGAGGCAATATAAAGTGATGTTCCTCCGCACTAAGACGACACGCATCCAAACCTCAAAAGCGCATGACAACCTCTGCTTCCCTCTGCGAAGGGCCTATCTTGTACCTTTAATGTTGTCCTGGTGAAAGTCATGGTGATCTTCACCAATTCCCTCTTTTGCCTTCGTCTTGGCTACCGTCATATGCTTGGGAAAGATCTATATTCATATATCTACTTGGAGATGAGTACTTATGTATTATTATTGTTGACTTTACCCTTGAGGTAAATGGTTGGGAGGCAAAATTATAAGCCCCTATGTTTCTTTGTGTCCAACTGAAACTTTGATACCATGAGTACCACGTGAGTTGTAACAATTGTGGAAAACAAAAAAGATGATTGAGTATTTGGACTTGCCTTACAAGCTCTTATTTGACTCTTTCTGATGATATGATAAATTGCAATTGCTTCAATGACTATGGACTGCTGTTGGCTACTTCTCGGTAAGGTTTTTATTTCATACTTTGCTTTGTGAAGGAATTGTTACTTCCCATAAGAATCTTTATGATGTATTGCTGTTCTATGTGTGATCATGATGCCCTCATGTTCGTATTATGTTTTATCGACACCTTCATCCCTTAACATGTGGACATGTTATGGGTCTTGTTTTTCGCTTGAGAACAAGCGAGGTGTAAGCTTAGGGGAGTTGATACGTCCATTTTGCATCATGCTTTCACGTTGATATTTATCGCTTTATGGACTGCTATTATACTTTGTGGTACCATACTTATGCCTTTTCTCTCTTATTTTGCAAGGTTTATTTGAAGAGGGAGAATACCGGCAGCTGGAATTCTGGACTAGAAAAGGAGCAAGTCTGAGTCCTCTATTCTGCGCAACTCCAAATGCCCTGAAAATCAATGTGGATTGTTTTGGGAATATATAAAAAATATTGGGCGAAAGAAGTGCGAGAGGGGAGCTGCCAGTGGCCCACAAGCCTGGTTGCCGCGGCCTACCCCCCTAGCTACGGCAACAGGGCTTGTGGGCACCCTGGTGGCCCACTGCCCCCCCTCTTTTGCTATATGAAGGGTTTCGTCTGAGAAAAAATCAGGGTGGAGCTTTTTCGTGGATTCTCCGTCGCCACGAGGCGGAACTTGAGCAGAACCAATCTAGAGCTCCGGCAGGACGATCCTGCCGGGGAAACTTCCCTCCCGGAGGGGGAAATCGTCGCCATCGTCATCACCAACTCTCCTCTCATCGGAGGGGAGTCATCTCCATCAACATCTTCATCAGCACCATCTCCTCTCCAAACCCTAGTTCATCTCTTGTAACCAATCTCCGTCTCGCGACTCCGATTGGTACTTGTAAGGTTGCTAGTAGTGTTGATTACTCTTTGTAGTTGATGCTAGTTGGATTACTTGGTGGAAGAGTTTATGTTCAGATCCTTGATGCTACTCATTACACCTCTGATCATGATTATGATTATGCTTTGTGAGTAGTTACTTTGGTTCCTGAGGACATGGGATAAGTCATGCTAATAATCGTCATGTGAATTTGGTATTCGTTCGGTATTATGATATGTTGTATGTTGTTTTTCCTCTAGTGGTGTTATGTGAACGTCGACTACATAACACTTCACCATATTTGGGACTAGAGGAAGGAATTGGGGAGTAGTAAGTAGATGATGGGTTGCTAGAGTGACAGAAGCTTAAACCCCAGTCTATGCGTTGCTTCATAAGGGGCTGATTTGGATCCACTACTTTAATGCTATGGTGAGACGTTGTCTTAATTCTTCTTTCGTAGTTGCAGATGCTTGCGAGAGGGGTTAATCATAAGTGGGATGCTTGTCCAAGTAAGGGCAGTACCCAAGCACCGGTCCACCCACATATCAAACTATCAAAGTAACGAACGCGAATCATATGGACATGATGAAACTAGAATGCAGAAATTCCCGTGTGTCCTCGGGAGCACTTTACTTCCTATAAGACTTTGTTCAGGCTTGTCCCTTGCTACAAAAGGGATTGGGCCAATTTTTTGCACCATTTCTACTACTTGTTACTTCTTACTTTTCACCTGCTACGTTTCATTTCACTACACCATCACTTGTTACCGCTACTTTCAGTGCTAGCAGTTATTACCTTGCCGAAAACCATTTATCAGAGTCTTCTGCTCCTCGTTGGGTTCGACACTCTTACTTATCGAAAGGACTATGATTGATCCCGTATACTTGTGGGTCATGACATAACTATGTGGGGACCCTTACACTATAGAACTTGATTTTCATATTCCAATGATGAGCCTCCTCAATTGAGCTCTAGGTCTTCATGAGCAAACAAGTTGGATGCACCCCCACTAGTTCCATTGGAGAGCTTACCTTAGATCATATGTGCATCCGTTACATGGAAATCCCTACTTCCCACATGATATCTATCATTTGGCTTTCTCTCGCCTATAGTTGTCCTCATTGATGTGAGCCTATCACACCTTTTTGTCTTCATTCCCCATCATCATTCTATTTGCATCCTAAGTGCCAACATATCTTGATTACGCTAATCCATTGCATGAGTGCTCAAAGTCGAAAGGGAGAGGATCATTTTGATTTGTTCCTGACTAGTGGTCTCGGGATGAGTCAAAATAAGATTCCGAAGGAGACCAAGCATGAAATTTTAGTAGATTGAGTTCTTAATTAAAAATATATTTTATGATCTCAACCCATCTCCCGCTTCTTGCAAGCAAACACCATTTGGAGACATTCGAGTAACGGATAGCGAGAGCTCTTGCACCATTATGTTCTTACTTTGCTAAATTCAATACTATATATAGACTCTTGCTTGTTATTATATTGACTTGAATTGCATATCTCACTTGCTTTACTTTGAAGTTCTTATACGTGTGTTAGCATGTCACCACAGAAACTATTGTGTTATCATTTATCTACTCGAGGACAAGCAGAAATTAAGCTTGGGGATGTTGATACGTCCCAAATGTATGTATAATTTATGCTTGTTCCATGATCTTTTGGGTGACATTGTTATATGTTTTGCTACACTTTTATATCATTTTACACATATTTGGACTAACCTACTAACTCAATGCACCCAGTGCCAGTTTCTGTCTCTTGATGACTATTTTGCAGCGGATTTTACCCAATTTTCTGAAGCCCGAAAAATTCCAGGAAAATATATAAAAAATCAGCGAAACAGAAGCTTCTAGATAACCGAAGATGGGCTAGAGGGGGCCAGGGGCTGCCCAGGCAACCTGCTGGCGCGACCAGGCACTAGGCCACGCCAGGAGGCTGCCTGGGTGGGCCCCACCTCCTCTGGTGGCCTCCTTTGGCCTATATTTAGAGTTCTGAGAGGAAACCCTTCCACAACTTCCAGAATCGTGAATTTCTCCATCGTTCTGCCGCCGCAACGTTTTCGAGATCGGGAGCATCAAGAGACCTCTTCCCGGCACCCTGCCGGAGGTAGGATTGACCTCCGGGAGCTTCTCCACCGCCATGGACGCTTCCCGCACGTGCCGTGAGTATTCCTCCTTGGACCATGAGTCCATGACCAGTAGCTATGTGATGTCTTATCTCCAATCTTGTGCTTCAATGGTTAATCCTTCTGAGCTGCCCTACATGATAAAGGCATCTATGTAATTCTCTTGCTATTGGTATGCTCGGTTTGTTGGGATCCGGAGGATTATGAGATTATGTTCATATTGTTATGAGTTATATATTTGATTATCCTTTTATATTATGTTACTTAGTGATTCATGCATGTTCTCCGTTGCTATTTATTGCTTTGGCCGAGTAGTAGATTGTAACTCCAAGAGGGAGCGTTATGCATGATTGTGGGTTCATGCCCCTCGATGTCTAGCTTGAGTGACAGAAACATGATTCTAGGGGATGTGTTGTTGCCACCAGGGAGAAAACAACGGTGCTTGTGACCATGGTTGCAAGGATTGTTTACCGTACGCATAGTTCGTTTATGCAGTTGTCGGTTGCTTTGAGTTTATACTTTGGGTGGGGCTCGCAACTTAATACCGGAGAGATGTTCTGGATAGATATCTCAAGGTGGATGATTAGTAACTACATGCTGATGAATAAATGGTCTACTTGTCTTGGCGTACTTCCCATTACTATTGAACCTCTAACTATCAAGTAGCATAATTAGCATTGCGGTGCGTTCATAATTCTGTCAATTGCCCAACTATGATTTGTTTACCCAAGCATAGTTGTTTATCATCTTTTGGGAGAGAGACGTCACTAGTGAACATAATGTGACTCCGGTCCATATCACCATCATTGTTTACACCTCCACCATTTACCGCTTTCATTTACTTTTCCGTTGCAATCACTATTACTTTCCCGCTTGTGTTTTGATCCTTTGCAAACTACAAGACCGGAGAGATTGACAACCTCCCTCTACTCGTTGGGAGAAAAGTTATTTGTTGTGTGTGCAGGTCCACGTCTTCTGGTAGCACCAGGGTGGAAGACACCTACTTGTTGATCCTAGGAGTCCTCCTGGTTCGATAAACCTGACAGTTCCTGTGTGAGGGAAAACTTGTTGCTCACTACATCTCAACCTTCCACTTTGGGTAACCAACAAGGTGCGATAAGTATAAACATGATCTCGTCATCACTCACCATTATAACAAAAGGCACAAGTCTCTAGAGTCCTGCGGTTGACAGCTAAACTCATAACTTTAAACCTTGCTTAATACTCAAAGATTTGGTTTTGAAGATCAAAGATTTAGCTTTGCAGAAAATTGATTTGCTCGTTTAGGGTGAAGATGATATCCTCAAGGGACTGCCACCCACCTTCAGATCACGGGTGAATTATGTGATCATGGAGTGGTTGGCACTGAGTCCACGCTCCACCATGCCTTGGCACCTGAAGATCTCCTACTCTACCATCTCAAGCCTAGCTTCAACTGTCCCCGTTTTCTTGGGCCCTTGAGCACCCCATCATGCATCTCAATGGTTTGAGGGTGCGTCATCACCTCCAATAAGTAGGGGTTGATGACCCTCTCAAGGAACTTTTCCTTGGAGGACCTTGATGAGGCCATTATCACCCAAGGGTTGTGTCAACAATAATAACTCATTATGAACCACATTCAGCTGGATATATATGTCTAAATCTTTCCCCGCCACATGATTCCTGCCATAGAGAAGATAAATGGGAGTAGAGGAGAATACTTTGACTGTTGCATAAAAGTAAATACATAAAGGTAAACGATAGGTCCTTCGTAGAGGGAAGGAGAGGTTGTCATGCACTTCTTGGTTGTATGCCAAATCTCTTAGTGCAAAGGAACATTACATTATATTGCCCCTTGTGATGGCAACCTTTATTATGCGATTCATCGCTTTTATTATTGCCATCACAATTTTGTACAATGCTTAATATCCCGTACACTAAATGATCAAACATGTTTAGAAGCAATTTTTATTGGTTTGTGCACTGATGATAACTTACTTGACAGATCTTACTCAATCCACATGTAGGTATGGTGGACTCTTGAAATATGGATTTCGGTTTAAGGTTTTGGATGCACAAGTAGTATATCTACTTAGTGCGGAGTTTTGGCTAGCAAAGATATTGGGAAAGCACCACGTGGTAGAGGATCTATAACAATATAACTTCTATGTGAATGTGAACATACATAAATCATTACGTTATCTTCCTTGTCCAATATCAACACTTTTGGCATATTATAATTAATGGGGGATCACAATCATAAAAGATGTCAATGATAGTATATTTGCATGTAAATCCTCTATTCCCTTATTAATTCTTTCATGTGTTGCATCACCGACCAATGCTATGTTTGTCAACCTTCAACAAATTTTACTACTTATACTTTTCTTTATGTGATGTCACTACTTACTATAAGATTAGCATATGATCTCTTTCATTATTTGCCTCTATTTTGATTGCAGCAAGAAAAGTAAAGATGCAAAACTCAAACAAAACTTTATTATGTAAATCTCACACGATTACATAGATGGATAGATATATCACGAAACTAGCACTCGAAAAGATGGATCGAACTAAACTTTTATTTGACTAAATCATGAAATAGCTAAATATCAAACTAAGATGGATAAAGGTAATAAGAGTGATGGTGATATGATACCGGGACACCTCCCCTAAGCTTGGCACAAGCCAAGGGGAGTGCCCTGTGACAGCCCAAGACCGTTGTTCCAGAAGATCCCCCTTTTATTCCGTTCTTGTCGTGTGGTTCGTTTGTCTGTCGCATTCATCATCGCATCATTCGCTTCATCCGCATTGCATCGGCATTATGTTGTCGCTAGTTTTCTAAACTTGCATCCATTAATAGTTGCCGGTTCTCTCCGTGTTCGTCGCTGACCGTTTTGAGACCAACCACACACGCACGCGCCCGCGGCATCGTTAAATCTTGTTTTTAAAAGTGTGTATAAAATATTCTCGGATCATGTTGAAACTTGGCGTGCGGTCTTAATAGAGTGTAGGTAGGCCGCCTGTCAAATTTCATTGCGATCGGAGTTCGTTTGATACCCAAACCGTTAAACTTATAGCGACACTATAGCCGGTCATATTATTGGATGTTTTTCGTTTGTAAAACCTGATGTCGGGCTGCCCGTTTTTCCTCTCATCTCTGCCTAGCCCCTCTGCACAGTGCATCAACCCTACACACAACCTAGCCTGAAACCTACCGGAATCCGAGATGTAGGTCGTGACCATTGGGTCCAGATCAACGCCGTAATACCCCAAAACGTCATCAGTTTCTCAAAAGGACTCCCGATCGTCCGATCTATTTGGAGGGTCTAGATCATCTTTAAATTGCTATAAACAAGTCATCTATTCTGTCCAACCCTAGATCCTAGACCGGATGTCCCATCCACCCATTGTTCGCCGCCACTGTCTTCATCTGGATCCCCTACGGATCCAATCCCTCAACCATCGAGCCCCTCCCGATCCACGTGCAGCATCCCAACGTCGGCCTCCCGCGTATGAGCACAAGCTCGTCCCCGAGCTCCTCCTCCCTGACTCCCTCAACTAGATGCTGGAGCTAGCCGTCGTGGTTACCCGTGCAAGCGTCGGACCGTCACCGGCGAGCACCGCTGCCGAGCCTCGTCGGTCCAGCAGGGGCGCGTCGTGCCCTGCCTTCTCTCTATCTTTCTTCTCCACTACCCTCTCTTTTCTTTTCTCTCAAGCCTCTCTGTCTTGTTTGCCTCAGGCAACAGCAACCGTCAGGGACGTCAACTCCGGTAGCCTTCCGTCCGCTCCGCCTCATGCCGAACCACGCCGGTGAGACTGAGTTCCCCCGCGTGCTCCTCGCTCGCGACCCCTCCTTCCCTCTCCTTCCTCCTCTAATCCTTCTCCCTGTTGCTCATTTCTTTTCTGCAGGAGCAAAACGGAAACCCTCCACTGCCGCCCAAGGAGCTCGTCGTCCCCGCCACCCAGAAGGCCCTCGTCATCGGGAATAGACTCCTCATGCACACCTATTTTCATCTAGCGAGCTTCTCATGGTTATTCACAATTTAGTGGTGGCCTAGTTGGTTAGCGCATGGGTTTGCAATCACGGGGTCTGGGGTTCGAATCCCACGCACCCCTATTTTCGTTTTGTTTTGTTTTTTGCTTTAGGTTGTCCCCTTATGCACCTTCATATCGGCTAAAACCCATATCTTATCACAGCTGCTTCGTAACTCGACTGGTCGGTGCCTTCATCTCCACCAAAGAGTTCCTGGGATCGAATCCAATGGAAGCCTCAGTTCTTTCGGCCACTGGTATTTTTTTTCATCTGTCTGCACAACCACTTGGGCTGAATCCACTAATGGGCCACTGCAAGGTGTTGCAATTCGGCCTACGTTCATTTTCTTTCTCTTGCGAATTTGCTAGATTTCAGAAAATAGCATGTTGTAAAAACAGTTGCAACTTTGAAACCGTGCGACTAATCGGAACGAGTTATATATGTAGAACATGTAGAATTTTGTGTAGATTAATATTTTCCAAATCTCATGCATATCTTAAACTGTTTAGCATGCTGTTTGCATCGGTTTGCGTGTCGACGTGATAGAAACGGTTTAGGTCGCAGTTATTTAACCGTTGCTCCGTTGGAGGTGAGTTATATATGTAAATGGAGCAGGACGACGAGTAGAATCACATGAAACAATTTGTTTTGACGTTCAACAAATATAGAATGTGATTAGGGCAAATCTGGACAGATTTAGAATTTAACACGTGGGGTCATTTGGGAGATACTATATGTTATTTCCGGCCTCATTTAAAATGCATAGAGAGGTATTTTAATTTGTGCTTCACCCCTTGCCTTGTTAACAACATTTTAATATTGTCGTTTTAATAAACGGGAGTGAACTAAATAATTAAACGTGGAGTTTCGTCAATATGCAACTCGTTGCATATTGAACTTCACTTAAGGTGTAGTGTTTGCGTGATGTGAATTGCCATGTCTTGCATATTTTAAATTGATCATGCATCATATTAGGGTGTGCATCATATCATACATGTGTGCGGTGATTCTCGTGTGTTGATTCTTGATTCCAGTTTGCTTCGTCTCGATGGAGTTCCGCAAGCGTGTCGGAATTTAAGGATCCATTTGACTACGTCGGTTCGTCTGCTTCATGGAGTGATTCTTCTTCCAAGCGGGATTTCAGGCAAGATGATTATTTCCCTAGATACCATTCTATCATTGCCATGCTAGTTGTTTCATTTCTGTCGTTATGTCTCGTTGCCTACCACCTGTAAATGCCAGCCTCTCAACATTTCCTTGAAAACCTTCAACTTGTTTACAACCTAGCAAACCACTGATTGGCTATGTTACCGCTTGCTTAACCCTGTGTTAGCGTTGCTAGTTGCAGGTGCAGTTACTTCCATGTGATAACATGGGTTCCTTGTTATATCACCCTATTAAATGCTATTTAATTTAATGCACTCAAATACTTGGTAAAAGGTGGAAGGCTCGGCCTTTCTCGCCTGGTGTTTTGTTCCACCTTTGCCATCTTAGTTTAGGCTACCGGTGTTATGTTCCATAAATAAGCGCTCCTAAAATGCTTGGGGTTGTTATGGGGAACCCCTAGATTCACGTTTTGGGATAAAGCTCGTCCGGCAAGGCCCAACATTGGTACTATATTTGCCCAACATAATAATTCTGTTAATACTGAAAAACATAGGGCGTCATGAACCCGAGGAGTAATTCAACATAATACAGGGAGGGCCAGTGCTGATGGTGCTGGTCCAAACAGAGCCACTTGTGGGGCCACCTGGGGCAACTCGGAGGATTTCTATCCGGCCACCGTACGTATTGCTCATCCGTCGTGTCCTGAGAACGAGATACGCGGCTCCTATCGGGATTGTCGACACGTTGGACAGCCTTGCTGGACTTCTTTTACCTTTCTCGAGCGTCTTGTGCGAGGGATTCCGAGGATGCTTTGGGTAATCTCGAGGTTGAGGTTTTCCAATGGGACCCCGAGGAGATCACAGGTTTCCCTGATCAAGGTCATTCTGTCGCAGCGTGTGGTAGTTTGTGATGGACTAGTTGGAGCACCCCTGTAGGGTTAAATCTTTCGGAAAGCCATGCCCGCGGTTAAGTGGCAACGTGGAAAGTTTGTTTAGAATCCGGTTCTAGTTAACTTTAAGTAAACTTAACAAAAATTTGCCAACTGAGTGTGTAACCGTTGTTGTCTGTTTCGTGAACTGCTTCGTCGATCAAGGACACGGTGGGGTAATGTCTGACGTAAGTAGGTGTTCAGGATCATTCATTTGATCATCAGTAGTTCACGTCCGCTGTGCGTAGATCTTCCCCCTCTTTTACTCTTGTACTCATAAGTTAGCCACCTCAAATAAATGCTTAGTCGCTTGCTGCAGCCTCACCACTTAACCATACCTCACCCATTAAGCTTTGCTAGTCTTGATACCTTTGGAAATGAGACTGTTGAGTCCTTTGTGGCTCACAGATTACTAAAACACCTGTTGCAGGTACAGGTAAAGAATTACTTTGACATGAGCGCTGATTGTGCTATTTGGAGTTTCTTCTTCTTATTTTCATCGATCTAGGATGGGTTCCAGGTCGGCAGCCTGGGATAGCAAGGATGGATGTCATTCTTTTATCGTTTGTTTTCGTCCGTAGACGGACCCTGCTCTTCTTCATGATGATTGTATGTGTTTTACTGATGTGACTCTCATGTAGCTTGTGGCGAGTGTAAGCCAACTCCTTATACTCATTTTTCAGTACATGCACTTTAACGATATCCATTATTGCGAAACGACGAGATGCGTTTCTATCCCTATCGAGGTCCTCGTGCCAAAATAAGGATAGGATCACATCTTGGGCGTTACATGCCCATACCTGTGTACTCAAGTCTCCTCCTTTGCCGACGAAGATGGAGGTGGTGGTCGAGATGATGAAGTACCGTCACAATGTATCCTCAAGAGGTTCTCCACATGTTGAATAATGCTCTGAAGATTTATGACTTGGTCCTTTAACAAAATACATTCACGAGTAAGATATTTATTCTAAACACGAACCATTTTAAAGGCTCTAAAGGCTTCGATTGCATTAGGGGTGAGATGCTCATATCAGGGTTTAATCTTCTTCCTCCTCTTCTTTTGGTGGCGTGGCTTGGCCTGCCCTTCTTCTCGAGCTAGAACCCCCTTGACTTATTTTCCCTTATTCTCCTTGGTGGCTCCTACCGGTTGCTCCTCCTTTAGTTCCATCTTCATTAGCCAAGAATCCTCTTCTACGAGGTTGGAGGAGGGAGAAGACATGATGCCCGACTTGATAGTTCTGACAGAAAAAACACGAAATAAGAACAGAGGATTTCTCCATGGTACGAGGGCCAAATCATCAGGAGATATATATATATAGAGAGATTTTTTATACAAGGAAATACGTGTCCCACAAGAAAATGGAGCCAGGAAAGTGCCCGAGGGGCCCACTAGCCACAAGACCACGCTTGGGGGGGGGGGGCGTTGGCGCGCCCTTGTGCATAGTGGGCACCTGTGTTGCCTTCCCGTGTGTTTCTCAATTACCTAGTTTTTCTAATATTCCAAAACTGACACGAAATAGTTCTGCGGATTTTTCTGAGTCCGTTTACTTACCGTATCACATACCTCTTACTTTTAAAGGTTGTGTAGTGTTCTAGAAGGTCTCTTTAATGTGCTCCTCCGGTGTCATGGTTTGGATAATATTTGTTCCAACATTAATTGGTGGACCTAAAATATGTGTTTTATTCTTTGTCCATTGACCACCTTCGGGTTACTGCCTTCGGGATTCTTGATCTTAATAGATCTAGACCGATAAACTTCTTCGATGATATATGGTCATTCCCATTTAGAGAGAAGTTTTCCTGCAAAAAATCTAAGATGAGAATTCTATAATAGAACATATTCACCAACTTTGAATTCTTGCTTTTGGATTCTTTTGTCATGCCATGTTTTAAGTTTTTCTTTGAATAGTTTGCCATTTTCATAATCTTGGGTTCTCCATTCATCTAATGAGCTAATATAAAATAACCACTTTTCATGAGCAAGTTTGAAATCATAGTTGAGTTGTTTAATTTCCCAATAAGCTTTATGTTCTAACTCAAGAGGTAAATGACATGCTTTCCCATAAACCATTTAATAAGGAGACATACCCATAAGATTTTTATAAGCTGTTCTGTAGGCCCACAATGCATCGTCTATTTTTTAGGCCAATTCTTTCGGGACCTATTGATAGTCTTTTAAAATATTAATCTTATTTCCCTATTGATTAATTCTACTTGACCACTAGTTTGAGGATGATAGGGAGATGCAATTCTATGGTTAACATCCTATCCAGGAAGCAACTTACGAAAGGCACCGTGAATAAAATGTGAACCACCATCAGTCATTAAGTATCTAGGGACTCCAAAACATGGGAAAATAACTTCCTTAAGCATTTTAATAGATGTGTTATGATCAGCACTATTGGTTGGAATAGCCTCTACCCATTTAGTGACATAATCAACAACAACCAAAATATGTGTATACCCATTAGAGGAAGGAAAAGGTCCCATATAATGAAATCCCCGAACATCGAATGGTTCAATAACAAGTGAATAATTCATAGGCACTTCCTGAAGTCTACTAATATTACCAATTCTTTGACATTCATCACAAGAGAGGACAAACTTACGAGCATCTTTGAAAAGAGTAGGCCAATAAAATCTAGATTGTAATAGCTTGTGTGCAGTTCTATCTCCCACATGGTGTCCTCCATAAGCCTCGGAGTGAAACTTCCGAAGGATTTGTCCCTGTTCATGCTCAAGTATAGAATGTCTAATAATACTATCTACTTCCTCTTTATAAATATGTGGATCATCCCAAAAGTAATGTCTTAAATCAAAGAAGATTTTTTATTTTGCTGATAGGTGAAACTAGGTGGTATGTACTTAGAAACAATGTTATTAGCATAATCAGCAAAGCACGGTGTGTTATGAGTATCATTGACCATAGCTAGTTGTTCATGAGGAAAAATATCATCAATAGGTTGTCGGTCATCAAGAACATTTTCTAACCTAGACAAGTTTTCAGCTACGGAGTTCTCAGCTCCTTTCCTATCAATGATATGCAAACCAAATTCTTGCAGCAAAATAACCCACCTAATAAGTCTAGGCTTTGCATCTTTCTTTCCCATAATGATATTTAATAGAAGCATGATTAGTGTGAAAAATTACTTTGAATCAACTATATAATGAATTTATCACAAGCAAATACAACTGCTAAGAATTCTTTTTCAGTGGTAGCATAATTTCTCTAGACACTATCTAGAGTTTTACTAGCATAATGGATAAGCCATTTAATTTCTTATCAACTCTTTGTCCTACAACATCACCAACAACATAATCACTAGCATCACACATAATTTCATTAGGCAAATTCCAATCAGGTGGTTTAACAATTGGTGTAGAAGATAAGGTTTTCTGAAGTGTTCAAAGGCTTCTACATAATCATCATCAAAAACGAAAGGAACATCCTTTTGTGATAAATTAGTAAGAGGCCTAGAAAATTTAGAGAAGTCTTTAATAAACCTCCTATAGAAACCAACATGACCAAGGAAACTACGTATACCTTTAATATCTTTAGAACATGAGATCTTCTCAATTGCATCAACTTTAGCCTTATCCACCTCAATACCTCGTTCAGAAATTTTATGACACAATACAATACCTTAATTTACCATAAAGTGGCACTTCTCCCAATTCAAGACAAGGTTAGTTTTCTCACATCTCTGCAAAACACGATCATGGTTTCTTAAGCAACCATCAAAAGAAATACAATAAATGGAGAAATCATTCTTGAAAACTTCAATAATCTTTTCACAAAAATCATAGAATATAGTAGTCATATATATTAGAAAAGTAGCAGGTGCGTTGCATAATCCAAAAGGCATACGTCTATAAGCATAAGTTTCAAAAGGACAAGTAAAGGTGGTGTTCTCTTGATAAGGTTGTGACACATGTATTTGAGAGAAACGAGAATAACCATCTAGAAATAAAAAATGTGTGTGCTTCGATAACCTTTCTAGCATTTGGTCTATGAAATGTAAAGGATAATGATCTTTTCTAGTAGATTTGTTTAATTTTCTAAAATTAATTACCATTCTATAACCAGTGACAATTGTTTGCGGAATGAGTTCATTTTTATCATTTGGAACAACAGTGATACCTCCTTTCTTAGTAATGGAATGAGCGGGACTTACCCATCTACTATCAGCTATTGGATAAGTTATACCTTCTTCCAGAAGCTTTAATATTTTATTTCTTACCACCTTTTCTCATTTTGGGTTTCATTCTTCGTTGGTGATCAACAATGGGTTTAGCATATGGTTCCATATTAATATCATGGTGACTGAGAGTGGGATTAATGCCCTTAAGATCATCAAGAGTATACCCAATAGTAGCTCAGTGATTCCTTCAAGTTTTTAACAATCTTTATTCTTTATGCTCCGTAAGGTTAGCACTGATAATAACATGATATATCTACTTTTCATCAAGATAAGCATATTTCAAAGTTTTAGGGAATTACTTTAATTCAAACACAGGATCTCCCTTGGGTGGAGGAGGACCTCCTAGAGTTTCAACACGGAAGTTGTCTTTAAGGATAGGGTTTTTCTCAAAGAACATATTATCTAGTTCATTTGTTTCACACATATGCATATCATTTTAATGGTCTAGCAAATATTGTTTTCATGGATCAGTAGGAGGAATGGAAATAGAAGCAAGACCAATTACTTCGTATTTACTAGGAAATTCTTTATCATGGGGTTGCTTACTAAACTTGGACAAATGAAACTCATGAGACATACCACCAAAATTAACACTCATAGTTTCCTTTTTGCAATGTTTTTGAGCATTGACAGTGTTCAAGAAGGGTCTATCAAATATTATGGGACAAAAATAATCTTACGGTGAGCCAAGTACTAGAAAATTAGTAGGGTATTTTACTTCTCCACACAAGACTTCAAGATCTCTAGCAATCCCAAGTGGTGTGATGGTGTCTCTATTAGCAAATTTAATAGTAAGATCTATGTATTCTATTCCAGCGGGTGCTATCTCATGCATTATTTATTGATATAAGGAAAAGGAATATCACTAACACTAGCAACCATATCACATAAACCATTATAGCAATATTCTCCTACTTTGACTGAGACAACAAGCAAGCTCATACGTCTCCATCGTATCTACTTTTCCTAATGCTTTTGCTCTTGTTTTGGACTCTAACTTGCATGGTTTGAATGAAAGTATCCCACACTGATGATTTTTTCAGCACAACTACCACGGTGTTGTTCTTAAAGAAATCAAAGTTCTCGGAATGGAACAAAACTTTTTGGAGATTTTTTTGGAATAAATGAAAACTATTCGAACCAAGACCCACGAGAGGGGAGGCCTGAGGCGCCCAGTAGGCACTAGGGCGTGCCAGCCCCCCCTCACGCGGCCTGGTGGCTAGTGGGGTGCACACGGCTCCGCTGACCCTAATTCCAGCACTATAAAATCCTATTTTTGAATAAAAAATAGGAGGGGAAGTTTCATCGTGTTTCAAGATATGGATCCACCACCACCTCCTATTCTCCACCGGGATGCCTAATCTGGAGTCTGTTTGGGGCTCCGAAGTGGGGAATCTTTGGTCTTCGTCATCACCAACCCTCCTTCATTGCCAATTCCATGATGCTCTCCACCGGAAGTGAGTAATCCCTTCATAGGCTTGCTGGTCGGTAAAGAGCTGGATGATATTCATCATGTAATCGAGTTAGTTTTGTTAGGGCTTGATCCCTAGTATCCACTATGTTCGGAGATAGATGTTGCTATGACTTTGCCATGCTTAATGCTTGTAAATACGACCCGAGTGCCTTAATTTCATATCTGAACCGTTTATTCTCACCATTATATCTATATTCTTGATCCGATCTTGCAAGTTATATGCACCTACTACGTGTTAGGATCCGCATACCCCAAAGTGAAAATAATTGGGATTCTTTCCGGTGATTACCGTAGTAGTAGGAGTTCATGTATTCACTATGTGTTAATGCTTTCTTCCAGTTCTATATTAAAAGGAAGCCCTAATATCCCTTAGTTTCCTTATGGACTCCACTTCCACAGGAGGGTAGGACAAAACATGTCAAGCAACTTCTTCTCCATAAAAACGTACGATTATTTACGGAATACCTGCCTACATTATATCGATGAACATGAGATAGTTCATTGTCGCCCTATGTTATGACTGATATATGATGAATATTGTCCAGCAATATCACTGAGCCAGTGCCTACAAGTTTTCCACATATTGTGCTTGCTAAGTTACTACCGTTGCTACTACTATTACAACTACTTCACAACTGCTATCACTGTTACCATTACTGCTGCTACTGTTACTACTGCTATCAATACTATCATATTACTGTGTTACTGATCATTGTGTTGCAGATACTAAATCTCCAAGTGCGGTTGAATTGACAACTTACCTCTAATACCTGCAAATATTCTTTGGCTCCCCTTGTGTCGAATCTGATTGATCACCAATTTATTGACACTGACGGTTCCTTGGATAACCTTCCTTATAATTTAGTTTTTAGTGAGGTTACCCGAGATATTATTCTGTTGCCTGCACATGCTTTGTTTGATTCTATTACGAGGAAAGGATATAGGATCACGCATGACATTATTGCCTACAGGAACGCTGAGGCAGTGGTAGATCAAGAGCCCCAGGAGTGGGACTCTCTTTTGCCGCTGCACAAACACTTCGACATGAGGCCGGCCGGTTACTAACGGTGGTGATTATGAAGTTAGGCAAAAGACTAAGCTTGGGGGAGTACGTGTTTCCACCAACTTTACATTCATGCTTACATACTCTAGTTGTCGGTGTTCACACTCTTGCACTGTATTATCCATGTTAGATTTAATCTCTTTCTTTCTTCTTGTGTGTTTGAAAAACTTCCAGAAAATCCAAAAATATTTCCCACTTCTTTTTGTTTTTCTTTCTTGCATAATTTAGTTGTAGTATTAAAAGAAACCTCCAAAAGATTTCTGTTTTCTTATTTTACTTGTTGGGAGGTTTCCCATGTAAATAGTTTTTCTCATTTTAGTTTTCACTTATTTAATTTTCTTTGTTCTAGAAAACTAAAAACTCCAAAAACAATTTAGTGCATTTCTCTGAATTTATTGTCCCTTCATTGAGTTATACCCAAGGGGAAGACCACCATGAAAATGTTGAGGGCTCTCATATGCATTGTTATTGATCTAATAAAGAGTCCATATTACTTTGTCTTCTCCTTTTGAATAAAATGTTGCAGATTCCGGCTTAGTGCATGAAACTCTTGCACTACTATCATTTTCATATCGTTCGGCCGTGCAAGTGAAAGGTAATAATGACGATATTTGATGAAGTGACTGTGGCAGAGAGAAGCGGGTATGAACTCAACTTGTTTTTTGTTTTTGTAAATATGTTTAGACTAGTATCCATGATTTAGCATATTATGACCAAACATGTTTGCAATGACAATTAGAGATTATTGTTGTTCATGCCATGCTTAAGTAGCAAGGAGTGGATAATGATTTATCTTGGATGTCAGCATGGATTAAAATGGTTGTGATGTAGTGTGATGATATGATATCCTCCTCTAAATGTTCGAGTGGGTTGACTTGGCACATCTTCACGCATGTAGTTGAATCAGAACCAACATTACCTCCGCGATATTTATGTTCATGGTGTTTATATCCTATTCATGCTAGTATGCAATGATAATTATTCATATAGCATGTTCATGACCGTCCTCGCTCTCTAGCTGGTTGCATCCCAGCCTATTTGCTAGCCTTGGTGTGTACTAAGCGGGAATACTGGTTGTGCATCAAAATCACTGAAACAAAGTTACTCCAGATGAGTCCACTATAGCTACTCATATGTGGTATTACCCTACCGTTCCAAATAAATTTGCATGTGCCACATCTAATATTTCAAATGAACTTCTGTTTTGTGTGCCTAGACTGCTCATGGAGTAACACGGGCGATCAATATCTTCCATGCCAAGCGGGTTATTCTCATGATGAGTATTTATTCACTCGTCCTTGCACGAGAGGGGCTGGTAAAAAGGGACTCCCAATCCCGAAATCATAAATTCAAATGACTAAACAAAACTACCCCCTACATTGTTGTTGGTATCGACGACACCCATGGATTCAGCTAGCCATGGAGTGTTTTTTTGGTGGAGGGGGAGTAAACCTTTACTTTTACCGCTTGGCAACCACCGCTAATTTGTTTGGCATGGAATATACCGATAACTCTTGGTCATAACGTTGAAATGAAGGGTGTACCTCCCAAAATAATTTATCTCTGATTTTGGCTTATGAGCTCTCACACTACTGCAAATCCTTGCTTCCCTCTATGAAGGGACTTTCTATTTACTTTCATGTTAGTTTATTTTTACTTCGAGTCATCACCTTCTCAAATAAGTACTAGACCTAAGAGCACTACTGTCATACTCATGCTTTGTGTCTAGTTAGTCGTTGTTTGCAACATGACTGGAACTCTTTTACCATGAATTACAATGTCCATTTGCTGCTTGAACTTTGGAGGTGCTCCGCATTTAGGTTGTGCGGTCTGAGAAAGGGCTAGCGAGATACCATTGTTGTCAAATTACAGCATGATTGTTTTGACCAAGTGTTGGTGCTTGAGTTATCTTATTATTGCTCGCTTGTTGATTATGCCATTGATATGAGCTAATGTAGTTTCTAAAGGTAATTGTCGATATGATTAGTCATAATTTCTGCTGAAAACCTGGGTGCCCTCTAAGCATGTATATATAACAAGAACAAAAGAGTTTGTAAAGGTTTTTCTTTATCACTATCAGTTGTCAACTGAATTGCTTGAGAACGAGCAATGGGTTAAGCTTGGGGTGGTTGATATGTCTCCATAGTATCTACTTTTCGTAACACTTTTGCTCTTGTTTTGGACTCTAACTTGCATGATTTGAATGAAACTAACCCGGACTAACGCTGTTTTCAGCAGAACTACCATGGTGTATTTTTGTGCAGAAATAAAATTATCGGAATGGACCAAAACTTTTTGGAGATTTTTTATGGAATAAGTGAAAATTACTGGAACAAAGACCCACCAAAGGGGACGCTCGAGGCGCCCACTAGGAACCAGGGAGCGCCAGCCCCCCTGGCGCGGCCTGGTGTCTAGTGGGATCCACGGGGCTCTACTCACCCTAATTCCAACGCTATAAATCCTATTTTCAGAGAATAAGTAGAAGAGGAAGTTTCATCACGTTTCACAATACGGAGCCGCCACCACCTCCCGTTCTTCATCGGGAGGCCTAATCTGGTGTCCGTTTGGGGCTCCGAAGAGGGGAACCTTCGGTCTTCATCATTGCCAATTCCATGATGCTCTCCACCTAGAGTGTGTAATCCCTTCGTAGGCTTGCTGGTCGGTGAAGAGCTCGATGAGTCATCATGTAATTGAGCTAGTTTTGTTAGGGCTTGATCCCTAGTATCCACTATGTTCGAAGATTGATGTTGCTATGACTTAGCCATGCTTAATGCTTGTCACTAGGGCCCGAGTGCCATGATTTAAGATCTGAACCGTTTATGTTTTCATCATTATATCTATGTTCTTGATCCGATCTTGCAAGTTATATGCACCTACTACGTGTTTGGATCTGCATACCCCAAAATGACAATAATTGGGAGTCTTTCCTCTGATTACCATAGTATGAGGAGTTTTTCTAATCACTATGTGTTAATGCTTTGTCCTGGTTCTCTATTAAAAGGAGGCCTTAATATCCCTTAGTTTCCTTATGGACCCCGCTACCATGGGAGGGTAGGACAAAATATGCCATGGAAGTTCTTTTCCATAAGCACGTATCACTATTTATGCAATACATGCCTACATTATATCGATGAGAGGGAGCTAGTTTTGTGTTGCCCTATGTTATGACTCATATATGATGAATATTATCCAGCAATATCACTGATCCAGTGCCTACGAGTTTTCCACATATTGTTCTTGCTAAGTTACTACTGGTGCTACTTCTGTTACAACTGCTACAAAACTGCTATCACTCATATCGTTACTGCTACTACTATTACCACTGCTATCAAAACTATCATATTAGTGTGGCACTGATCACCGTGCTTCAGATATTAAATCTCCAAGTGTGGTTGAATTGAAAATTGATCTTCTAATACATGCAAATATTCTTTGGCTCCCCTTATGTCGAATATATAAATTTGGGTTGAATACTCTACCTTTGAAAACTATTGTGATCCCATATACTTGTGGGTTATCACATGCCAACAATAGGTGTATTCTTATCTTTAGTGTCAGGTTTGCCAATTCTAGCAGCTTCATCACAGAAATAAATAACATGCCCATCAATATTATCTACTAAGAGATCTTTAACCACAGCAGTACTAGGTTCTAGCTTGATTTGCTGAGAGGGTTTGATTGTTCTAACATAACATTTGTTAACCACGGTTGAAGCTTTAGCATGTTCCTTTATCCTAACAGGGAAAGGTGGTCTCTCAATATAAGTAGTAGGCCCAACTGTGTCAACATTGTAAATGATAGTTTCATCCTAAACTTTAATTGGTTCTTCAACTTTTTCTTTAATTGGTGGATGCTATTTAAACCATTTCTGGAGATCAACATGAGCATGACAAGTTTCACCAAATTAGGCTACTATCTCAGAGTCAAGTCCATATTTGGTGCTAAAGTCATTGAAAGCATCGACATTCATAAAAGATTTAACACAATCAAACCTAAGGTTTATACCTGACTCTTTACCTTTGTCGGTTCCCAATCTTCAGAGTTGCGTTTAATTCTTTCCAAAAGATCCCACCTGAATTCAATAGTCTTCTTCATAAAAAACCATAACAAGTAGTATCAAATATGGTTTGATCATTACAAGAAAGCCGAGCATAAATTTTTTGAATAATAATTTCTCTCGGGAGCTCATGATTGGGGCATGAATATAACATTGACTTCACCCCCCCAGGCTAGAGCTATACTTTCTCCTCCATGAGGCCAAAAATTAAAGATAGAGTTCCGATCACTATGAACAAGATGCATAGGATATTTGTTTTGGTGAAACTCCAATTGCAATCGATTCCAGTTCAAAGATCCTGTATCATCAGATAGTCCATACCATGTCAATGTCCCCCCAAAGATAAAGGGAAAACATTCTTCTTGACCTCATCTCCGGATAGACCTGCAAGCTTAAATACTCCACAAACTTTATCCACATAGATTAGGTGCATATCAGGATGTTTTGTTCCATCTCCTGCATAAGGATTAGCTAGCAGTTTCTCTATCATACCCGAAGGAATTTCATAATAAACATTTTCAATAGGTTCAACAGGTTGAGGGACAACTCTTGGTGTTTCTATTGAGGTGAAGTTACCCCGAACAAACCCCTCAAAGGATTACTTTCCATAGTGACAAGTAACATTAAATTTCATCACATAATATAAATTCCCCTTACCAAATTCCGCTTACCAAAGGCGTTTCACTCCCCGACAATAGCACCAGAAAAGAGTCTTTATGACCCACAAGTATGGGTGATCAATCGTAGTCCTTTTTATAAGTAAGAGTGTCGAACCCAATGAGGAGCGGAAGGAATTGCCAAGTAGTTTCCAGCAAGGTAATTTCAGCAAGCACTGAAATAGCGGTAACTAGTTGTTTGATAGCAAGATAATTGTAACAAGTGACAAGTAGCAACAGTAAAAATAGGTGTAGCAAGGTAGCCCAATCCTTTTGTGGCGAAGGACAAGCCAAAACAATTTCTTATAATAGGCAAAGCGTTCTTGAGGGCACGCGGGAATTTCATCTAGTCACTTTTGTGATGTTGGGTTAATTCATGTTGGGTACTTTGATAATGATATGTGGGTGGACCGGTGCATGGGTGTTGTCCTTACTTGAACAAACCTCCGACTTACCATTAACCCTCCCGCAAGCATCCACAACTATGAGAAAAGTATTAAGAATATGTTCTAACCATAACATTAAACATAGGGATCCAAATCAGCCCCTTACGGAGTAGCGGATAAACTAGGGTTTAAGTTTCTCTCACTCTTGCAACCCACCATCTTATTACTAGTTGCTTCGTCTCGCAGATGTGTTGGTTTACCTCCAAGCTTAATGGGTGATGTAGCACAAAGACGACAAGTGTTTCGCTTAGTTAAGAAACCAAGGTATCAATCTAGTAGGAAGATCCACAAGATTATGTAAGGAGCATGTGCACACAAATAGCAAATCCTCGCAACCCAACGGTTGGAGGGGTTGTTAATACCTCGTGGCTAAAGTAAGGATAGACTTATAGATGCAAATAAGAGTGATAGAAAATAGAATGCGACAAGGTATTTTTGGGTTTTTTGATAATATAGACCTGAAAACAAGAGAACAAATAATGTAGAAAAGCAAATAGCAAAGTAAAGATTGCAAATAGATGATGCAAAGTAGACCCCGGGGTCGTAGGTTTCACTAGTGGTTTCTCTCAAGAAATAGCAAACGGTGGGTACACAAATTAGTGTTGGGAAATTGATAGAAGAGAAAATAATTATGATGATATTCAAGATAATGATCATGTATATGGGCATCACGTCCAAGATAAGTAGACGGGCTTCTGCCTGCATCTACTTCTTTTACTCCACATATCGACCACTATCCAACATGCATCTAGTGTATTGAGTTCATGGAGAAACGGAGTAATGCCTTAAGAACGATGACATGATGTAGACAAGATCTATTCATGTAGGAATATACCGCATCGTTTTATCACTGATAGCAACGATACATGCGTGTCATGTCTCTTTTTGTCACTAAGATTGAGCACTTCAAGATCGAACCATCACAAAGGACATTTTCCCATTGCAAGATAAAATATCAAGTTGGCCAGAAAAAAACCAAATATCAGAGAAGAAATACGAGGCTATAATAATCAAACATGAATTTGTTTTCATAGATCTGATCATAAACTCACAATTCATTAGATCCCAACCAACACACCGCAAAAAAAAGAGTTACATCATATGGATCTCCAAGAGACCATTGTATTGAGAAAAAAACAAGAGAGAAATCCTTCTAGCTACTGCCTACAGACCCGTAGGTCTCAAATGAACTACTCACGCATCATCGGAAGAGCACCAATGAGGATGGTGAACCTCTTCGTGACCGTGTTCCTCTCCGGAACTGGCTCTAGAATGGATTTCATGGCTCTGGAACTTGCAGCGGCTAAAATGATTTTTCGTCGACTCCCCTAGGGTTTTGTGAATATTGCGGTATTTATAGAGCTAAGAGGTAGTGGAGAAGCTTCCCAAGGGTCGTGGATTAAGGGGTCCTCAGATGGTCGGCCCATCTCTTAGAGGCCGACCATATGGGCTGTATTATTGAAGATCGTACTGCATAACGACTTCGTATTGAGGAAGGAAATCTCCCAAGACTAGCGTGTCATCCAAGTTGAGTAGGCTCGATGGTGCATCTATCTCCGGCTGGAGGTCGGTTGTATGTAAGCCTAGGGACCCCTGGTGTCTATATAAACTAGAGGGTTTCGTTTGCATAGACAAGTTGACTCATCTAGGGTTTTAGCTCATACGTCGAGGTAGATCAACTCTGTAATCCTCATACACCATCAATATAATCAAGCAGGACGTAGGGTTTTACCTCCTCAAGAGGACCCGAGCCTGGCTAAATATTATCTCCTTCGTCTCCTGCAACCCATCGATCCAAGGTCCGTAGTTCGGGACCCCTAACCGAGATCCGCTGGTTTTGAAACCGACATTGGTGATTTCATTGAGAGTCCGCTGTGGGATCGTCAGAAGGATCGATGTCCCGCTTAATCATAAGTGATCGATATAGAAACGGGGACAACTTCGTCCCCGGGTAGGTTCTCACGTTCGACAGCTTCACGCCACACACCGACTCGATTGGCTGCCTTGGCCAAATCGGGGGCCTCGTCCCCGACCAGGAGATAAGGTTCGAGAACCTCGAGTTCTCCGTCGAGTCCCGGGGTAATCTTCTGCCTGCTAAGATCATGATTTCGTCCAATGAGCTACAAAATCCTGAAGCCTTGACTTCGGGTCTCTTGTCAGGCGATGACCTCAGCTCCCTCTTCGGCGGGTTGGCTTCGAGACCGGATCCGACCTCTACACCGGGCAACTGAAGATGGCTATTGCCGAACTCGCACCCCTCGCGGAAGCTATGGAGGTCATCTCAAAAAACCATGAAGAGATCGATCTGGACAACATCTAGATGTTAAACGAGACGCTCGACCAGATCCAATCGTTGAAAATCACGGATGGCCCAGACCCGAAATATACTCGGACCAGTCGAGAGGCGGATTACGAGGATTTTATGGCCCACTCACCACCCACTTGGTAGGCATCGTCAAAGACTTAATTGACGTGTTGGTTTACACATCCGAGGAGGTCAAAGAATGTATTATGCGGCGAATGACCCCGTCCCAGTAAATACCAGGTGATGAACTGCCACCTCCACCTACGATGTCTACATGGTGAACACACCCAAAGGCAATGGCGATCATACCTCCGTACCACAAAACAGTGATAAGTCCGGGGAGAAGCCATCAAAGGGCTGAAAGAAACGCAAATAATCCAAGGTGAACAAGGGAAGGGGGACTATAAACGGCACCGGGGAGAAGACAACCCAACAGGATACCCGTAACCTCGGAGTTCTCGAGCAACGACCGGAGGACCCAAACAAGCCCGAAGGCTAATCCGATCCAGACGACCCTGTCGATTCAGATGATGAAATCTACCTCGGTCCTAAGTACGTGGAGGACAACTTGGATGCCAAAGACTTCACGGTTCCTGAGGACCCGGAAGGTCAGGAACGATTCAGGAAGCAACTCATAGCTACCACCCGCAGCCTCTAGGTGAAGCAGCAACAACTTCAAGCCAAGGAAGACACTATCCCCAATAAATGGACAAATGTATTGGCAGCCGAAGAAGGATATGGAACCGAGTGGCCGGCTCAAAACAAAATCTACCCACGACGGCGTCTCAGTTCGATGACGAGGCCCCAGAACCCGTGTCTCCCAGGCGCACACAGTACGACCAACCCGATCGACCACCTCGAGTGTGCGACAGAGTGGCCGGAGAAGCCGAGTATAAACCCAAGCCTCTCCGCACAAATGGAGAGGAACATGTGCATCCTGTGGGTAAACATGACATACACCACGACTTAGACAACATAATAGGTTACAAAAGATCCCTCTATGGATCCAGAAGGTACTCTCCCACTCGATGGGATGGAGACCAACCTCGGCTTACCCACAACAACAAAGATCAGGAATCATACCAGGCATAACTAGTAGGCTGTCTCCGACATAGTATAGCCCAGGTTAGAGGTGCTACTTACCCACTGTGCTTCACAGATGATGTCATGCATCACCAATTCCTGGAATGGTTTAACCCCGTAAAGATTGAACAATAAGAGGGACTACGGACCACGCCGTGTGGATAGAAGATTTCCTTCTCCACATCCACATAGTTAGGGGAGATGACTTGCATGCCATCAAGTACCTGCCCCTAAAGCTAAAAGGGCCAGCATGACACTGGCTAAACAACTTACCTAAGGATTCTATCGGAAGTTGGGAAGAGCTTGAGGAAGCCTTCCTGAATAATTTTCAGGGAACCTACGTCCGGCCCTTGGACTCCTCCGACCTCAGCAATGTCGTCCAAAAGGCGGGCGAGTCGGCCTAAGAATTCCAGAATAGGTTCCTAACCAAGAAGAACCAGATAGTGGACTATCCGGTTGCCGAGGCAGCAACCTCCTTCGGACACAATTTCCGACACGAATGGCTGGCTCGCTAGCTGGGCCAGGATAGGCCGAGAACATTGTCCGCTCTCACTTCCCTCTTGACCTGCTTTTGTGTGGGCGAGGATAATTCGCTAGCTTGATGCAACCATAATGAGGATGACCTCGATACCTCTAAAGTTCGAGATGGGAACAGCAAGCCAAGGTGAAACAAGAGCAGATGCCACGACAGTAACGGTGACGCCGATGAAACAACCGGAAATGCCGGCTTCTGTAGTTCAAAATACGGACAGTGGAAGAAACCCTTCAAAGGGAACAGGGATGGATCGACTCCATTAGATAGAATTATGGAAAGGCTCTGCCAGATCCATGGCAGCCAAGACAAGCCCGCCACCCTCACCAACCATAACTGTTGGGTGTTTAAACAAGCTGACAAACTAGCAGCCGAGAAACAAGGCAAGGGCCAAAGAAGCGAGGAAGATGAAGAGCCCCGCGGTCCAAGCAGTGGGGCCAGAAATAGTTCCCCGTAGAAGTAAAATCCGTGAACATGATATATGTTACTCACATACCAAAGAAGGAAAGGAAGTGAGACCTTCAGGAGGTATACGCCGTAGAGCCCATAGCCCCAAAGTGCAAATCATTGTTGGCTTGCCTGATCCCCTTTGATCGTAGGGATCACCCAACCAGTACCCATCATGGAGGGTCAACCGCCCTTGTCCTAGACCCCATAATAGATGTGTATCACCTCACCAGAGTTCTTATGGACGGATGAAGTTGCCTTAATTTCATTTAATCACATACGGTGAAAAAGATGTGCATGGACCTATCAATAATTAAGTCAAGCAACACTACCTTTAAAGGAGTTATGCCAGGTGTCGAAGCCCGCTGCTTTGGCATGGTAACGTTGGAGGTTGTGTTCGGCTCACCAGACAACTTCCGTAGAGAGGACTTAATATTCTACATCTTCCCTTTCTGTAGCGGGTACCACGCTCTACTCGGTCGCACAACATTTGGCCGCTTCAATGTTGTGCCTCATTACGCTTACCTAAAGCTCAAGATGTCCGGACCCAGAGGTGTTATCACTGTCAACGACAATAGATAATGCTCCCTCCAGACCGAGGAGCACACAACGACCTTGGCAGCTGAATGCCAATACAACAACGATGCATCAAGCAACAAGCTCACCATCGAGGCATGACAGGTGGGCAAGCGAGCCCGAGCTCAATCGGATAACCCGTAGATGTCTCCGGCTCAAAACAAATAGGCATACACTCCCCACGACACAAACCAGTCACCCGTAAGGTATTTCCCTCGAAGACACAATTTCATTCTCAAAATACCATGGGCAGCTGTGGGGATCTACTTCCAAGAACCATATATCCGGTTCGACCAAACTGTGGTCCAAATGTCTTCATAGACAAGTACGAGATGCTATTAAGGATCTCTCAAGCGTCAAGCTCACCCATAGCATGGCACCTTCTCAATACCCTCTATTCAAGGTCTGCGTGCAGACAATAAGCAACTTTAAAGGATACTACCCCTCGCTTCTAAGAAGTATAAGAGAAACTATAGAGCTTGAAGCTGGGCGGACGTCAAATCACCCGTGATAGGCCATGGAATATGTCGCCTTGAAATATGTTGTTCAAAACAATAGTGCCCTGTAACATGTGCCTTGATGCCATGAATTATAGTAAATATTATTCATGTACTTATTGTACAAGTATCTTTACATATATATATATATATATATGTGTGTGTTTTGCTCATTGGCGCCGAAGGGTAGATTTGTTTAATAAGTATCAAGTGCGATCGGCTAATAGACCGGGGGCTTGGATAAATTCCGCCCCGAGCACTATCCCATCACTACCTTTTTTATTGTTCAATTTTCTTGGATATTGTTTTATATGCATCGGTTCCAAATTATGTCTCGGGTCAATAATTGGGTTGCCTCGCTCGTGTGCTTAGTCCCTTACATTCCTCTAGTTCGGCTAAAGGGGTAAAGGGAGAAACACTGCAATTGTATTGCCAGCTGGCCTGTCCAAAATACCTCAATGGAGAAAGTCGAAAACTGGATGTCATAATGAGCGATAATTGGTCTGCAATATGAGCTTAAATACTACAAATCGATGGAGGTTTTATTCCATGTTATACAGACAGGTTTGTACCTTTGCAAACCTGGTGGTAACTACTTTAAAGCTCGGTTCATCCGACTACCACAAAAAAACTAGGGCTAGCTTCCAAATTGAAGCTCCTAAGGCTAAGTGAAAGCACTAAGGCCGAATAGTCTGATTGCCTCGTTTATTTCACACACTGCCGCCTCCGGGCACCGATACATCGACTAAGGGTCATAGTGCGGATGTCAAAACACCCTTTGTAGTCTCTACATGGGGGCTGAAGCTGACGACTAGAAACTTTCAGATTAAACGACCAAAACATGAGTCAAAAAATAATTCAAAGTGCATTATATTGGGACAATTTTCATAATGATAGATTGTTCCAAGGCACATTCGATCGCCCGAGCACCCTCTGTCGTGGCAGAGAAATAAAGTTTTGGACGCTGATGGTCCTTTCCAGCAGGTGGAGGAGCAGTTTCCATTGTAAGGGGCTTCACCCCTGGCTAGTGCATCATGGTCCTTGTGTAAGCCATCCGAGGTCCCTCTATGCAGAGAGAGCGCTTCAGGACTTCGAGATGAGGCACTGCGTCCTACAGTTTCTGCACTCACGCAAAGTAACTGCTCGGCAGAGGCTCAGTAGGCCACAACTGAATGCAGAGGTCCTTCATTACCGATCCCGCCATCCCATGCAACTCCATAAGATGCTTCATTTGATTAATAAGAAGGGGTTGGCCTCGGGAGTTGAAACTACAACCAAAAAAGCGTCTGTTCAGCATCCCCGTCGTGGACTGTGTAGTGCTTGGCCACATGTGCTGCACTCCGCGGGAGGTCCGTAAAGGCGCGTAGGGAACGCCATAGCCTTGTAGGAAAGTCAAACCTGTTTCCACCAAAGGAACTTTGCAGTAAGTATGGCTTACCATCCGCAATCTTCTTAGCCTGGTGCACTTCTTCTTTGAAGAAATGCCTCTATACCCGCTCCGATTTGAGCTCGGAGGAGAGCTTGAAGAGCTCAGTTGCCTGTTCCTCGAACTTTTGTTCCAAGGCCTCACTCTTGGCGCTCGCATCTTGCAGCTCCTGCTGTACCTCAGCCACTCTAGCCTTGTGCCCGCCGCTCTCGATCTTCAACGAGTTTAGCTCAGCAGCGGTTTGATCCGCCACCATCTAATGAGTGGCGACCTCCTGCTTGGCCTTCTCCAATTCAGCCTCGATTTTCTCCAACTCCATGTCCATGGGTGCTGACATAAACAAAATCACGAAGTAATATACAAAATCCAGACAATACTAAACTATTTAAGTACAGAAATAGTCTTAGTGGTATGCATTTTCTCCAACTCCATGTCCATGGGTGCTGACATAAACAAAATCACGAAGTAATATACAAAATCCAGACAATACTAAACTATTTAAGTACAGAAATAGTCTTAGTGGTATGCATTAAGCTTACCTTGCTTCTCGTCTAGCCAACTATTAAGTTGGCTAAGTTCCTGATCGTAAACCTGGTTTCTGGTTTAGCTCGGCAAGTTCAAGGGATTGGTAGCCACAACCAAGGACAAGGCCCGTGATATCATGATATGATTTTATAAGCATCCATGTTAACGGGATCAGGATATTTGGCCAAGTACCCTACAAAGTTGTTATAGTTCATGGGTCTCCGAACTGATTTTGTTCAAAGACAATGAGTTCTTTTGAGCCATGGGTAAGTTTTTCAACTCACCCATGGCTCTGGGGCTATCATACCTATAAGGCATGCAAAAACCTTACAAATAAAATTAACACTAATTGGCTTACCTCGAAGCCTCCCAACAAACCACTCAAGGCTTTCTTTAGTCCGCTAGCAACGAATCGGGTACTTTGCAGAATCACATCCATAAGGGTGCGATGTTCATCGGTGATGGATGAGCTAGATAGAGTCTCCCCCATTATTGTAGGCCACTCGGCCACAACCCATTCGGTCACAGGTGGCACCGTAGGCAACGACGAAGATGCCGGAGGAGGAGAGATCCTTGGAGCTTTATCCGGAGGAAGCTAGGATGAATCCAAGCCTCCCTCTCCCCTTGTCGGGAAGGGATCAACCTCCTGGGTCCCGGTGACCGAAGCATGAACCTTGAGTGGGATCTCCCTGTCTTTGTTGGCCGAGGTATTTACCTCGGCATCACCACCTCATCCCTCGTGCTCGGAGGGTCCTGGTGGGATATCACCTCCGGAGCCTCGTCCGATGGCTGACCAAGAGTAGTGTGAGATGTAGCCCCGTTCTCCGCCAGCTCGCCCGACAGTGAATCTCCCTCTCACACCTGGTCCATCGGGAGGTCTCGGGCAGGGCTACGACGGTGAAAGGATCATATGTGATTACCAACAAAAGCTCAGTATAATTCATTAAATATAATTCAGATATTGTACCTTTGGTACGGGGGCTTGACTCTCGGGGTCCTTCGGGGAACCCTCTCGAAGACCTTGGACTCCTCATCGGATTCCGGGCTGTGTCGGACAGGACGACCTTGGCTTAATAGGGTTTCTTCGGTGCATGGGGAGGCAAGCCCTCCTTGGCCTCCTCTGGCACCACCCTCTTTATTGTTTGGAGGGAAATATTTTCCTCTCCATCCTCTGCCTCCTCTTCCTCATAGACAGAGGAGGCATGGTTGTCCGTGGACTTGGTATACAGAAGACCCCCTGAGCGGAGACCCCCTTTTTCTCTCGCGCCGTGTATGTCACCACCATGAGCTTCGCGGTCAGCAATTGCGACCTGGGGTCCTCGGGAAGGGGGGCTGGGTCGTTTATTTTCTTAGCCTTTTCCAGCCATCCCTGCAGGGATAGTGGGAGAAAAGCTAAGATCCGTGATAAAGATTAAAATCTTTAATAAATAATAAAGGCCTGGTCATACCACCAAGGGAGGGTTATCGACATTCAAGCTGATGTATTCCTCCTCGGCTGGCGATTCTTGTTGAGGTTTGAGCAACATTTTCCACAACTTCTCAAGGTTAGCATGGTAGAATTGGGTCACGCTTCCAGGATCACCGAGCTTGTAGGACCACATCGGAGTGTCTCGATGCTGGTAGGGAAGGATGTGGCAGCGGAGCATGACCTGAGCCACGTCGATCAACTTGACATTTGACTCCACCATCTGCCTGATGCGCTTCTGCAACACTTTCACCTCCGAGGATGATCTCCAGTCAAGCCCCGTTTTAGCCCACAAGGTTAGCCTCTCAGGGGGTCTGGATCTAAACTCGGCAGGGGTCGACCAGCTTGCTTCCCGAGGCTCGGTGATGTAAAACCACTCCTTTTGCCAGGCCTTAATGGCGTCAATGAAAGTGCCCTCTAGCCATTCGACCCATGGGAGCTTCCTAATCACAGCCCGACCACAGTCGGTGTGTTGACTACTGACTGACTTTGGCTTGACGTTGAAAGACTTGAGCCATAAGCCAAGATGTGGATGGACCCATAGGAAGGCCTCACAAAGCATGATGAATGAACAAATGTGCATGATAGAGTTCGGGGAAAGATTATGAAAATCTAACCCATAGTAGAACATCAGGCCCCTCACGAAGGGGTGGAGTGGGAACCCTAGTCCTCGTATGAAGTGGGGGACAAACACCACTATCTTGCTCGGCCTTGGAGTGGGCACCACCTGGCCTTCCTCCCGCGCATGATGCGCAATATCTAGCGAAAGATAGCCGACGTCCTTTAGTTCTCGGATGTCCTTGTCGGGGATGCACAAGACCTCCCACTTCCCGTGGGAACCTGAGCCGGCCATGGCTGGGTTTGGGGAGGATGGCTGGGATAGGACAGAAAGCAAAATGGATCTGGGCACTTGGAAGCTAGAATGGGAGGGAGTCGAGTCTGGAATGCCTATGGCGGCTGTGTGGATCTTTTTCCATTTTACGGGGGAGCGCTAGCCCAAGAGTTCCCATTTATTATTCCATAGGCCTGGCCACTTCCGGAAACAATGGTGCCGGTGAACGTGCGTGGGATTACCCAGACCATTACCCATATCCCCTTAAATGCGTGGCACGATCTCCATGTTGATAAGAAATGCCCGTGAGAAAGTGGCCTCGAGCCACGAATCGAGTTTTTGTCATAATTGGCTATTGTGACCTTTCGTCAGAAAGGATGTCAGATAAGGAACTCTTCACACTTGGGCCTTTTGGCATTCTGATTAACGAGTGCTTGTTTTAAAGGCATAAACATCGCCAATTGACCAAGTCTAAAGCAACCAAATATAAGGGGAACTCGCCTCGCAAGATGATTATTTTGGATGCAAGAAGCTACCAAATACCATGTACATCATCATTGGATGTAAGTTCGGGGGCTATTAAGGGAGTCGTGGATTAAGGGATCCTTGGATGGTCGGCCCATCTCTTAGAGGTTGATCATATGGGCCATATTATAAAAGACCGGACTGCATAACGACTTCGTATTCAGGAAGCAACGCTGCGAAGACTGGCGAGTTGTCCAAGTTGAGTAGGCTAGATCAGCGCATCTATCACCGGCTCGAGGTTGGTTGTATGTAACCCTAGGGACCCCTGGTGTCTATATAAACCAAAGGGTTTTGTGTGCATAGCCAAGTTGACTCATCTAGGGTTTTAGCTCATACGATCTCGAGGTAGATCTACTCTATAATCCTCATACACCATCAATATAATCAAGAAGGATGTAGGGTTTTACCAGCTTAAGAGGGCCCGAACCTGGGTAAATACTATCTCCTTCGTCTCCTACAACCTATTGATCAAAGGTCTGTAGTTTGGGACCCCCTACCTGAGATCTGCCAGTTTTGACACCGACACCCCTAGACACTAGGTTGCGCAAGGGGCCCGTGGTACGCCCTGATGTCTGGTGGCCCCGTGTACCTTGTCTGTTGCTTATTCTTGGTTCCCAAGTTTCCTTCTAGTCCAAAAAAATATCCATAAAGTTTTGTGGCAATTAGACCTCATTTGATATGGATTTTCTATGAAGAAAAAAAAACAGCAAAAAACAACAACTGGCACTAGACACTATGTTAATAGGTTAGACACCAAAAATGATATAAAGTTGCTATGAAGTGATCATAAAAGATCCATGAATGATAATATAACAAAATGGAACAATAAAAAAATATAGATAGATCACAGACGTATCACACTCCACAATGCACTCCCTTAAGCCCAAAGATGGTGAAGTGTTATGTAGTCGACATTCACATAACACCACCAAGGGAATTACAACATTCACATCATCAAAACATAAAACAAATATCAACTTCACATGACTACTTGCAACACGACTTCTCCCATGTTCTCAAGAAAAAAGTAACTACTCACAAGTGATAAACATGCTCATGATCAGAGAGGTATTAAATATCATATTGGATCTGAACATATGATCTTCCACCAAATAAACCATAAAGCATCAACTACAAGATGTAATCAACACTACTAGTCACATCCCAAGTACCAATCCCAGGTTCCCGTACAAGATTGAGCACAAGAGATGAACTAGAATTTTGAGAGGAGATGGTGTTGATGAAGAACTTGATGAAGATTGACCTCCCCAAGATGACATGGTTGTTGGTGATGACGATGGCTTTGATTTTCCCCTCCGGTAGGGAAGTTCCTCCAACAGAATCGCTCCATGGTAGGGCAAAAGTGCTCCCGTCCAGGTTTCACCTCGAGACAGCGGCGCTTCATCCTGAAAGTCCTTGCCTAATATTTTCAGGTTAAAAGAGAATTTATACCAGAGGATGGTCGCCAAAGGTGAGCCAGGGGCCCACCAATCACAGGGCCGCGCCAGGGGGGGGGGGCTCACGCACCCTGGTGCCTAGTGGGCGCATGGTAGCCCTCTCTGGTACTTCTTTGCTCAAGTATTTTTCATTTATTCCAAAATAAATCTCTATAAATTTTCAGACCATTTGGAGATATGCAGAATAGGTATATTTGACGTAGCTTTTTCATCCGCCGGCATTCTCTCTCTTGATGTGAACCCTGCATATTATGACAGAAAAATCATTAGAATTACTCCACCAAGTGGTAAAATGCATTAAAACACTATTAATAACAGTAACAAAACAAGATGCAAAATGGATGTATCAACGATCTCGGTCGACCTCCGCTCCTCCCGCTTGTCCAAATAGATGTAGCCGAGTGTCACCTTGCCGTAGAGAGAAATACCGCTCAAAACCATGGCTTGTGGGGCCATTTCGAGTAACTCCGACATGCCTCCGCCGTGTGTTATGGTCACCGTCGGCGATAGTGGTGTGGCGAGGCCATTAGCCGACTAATGACCTATGTAGTTAACCACATAGCCACTGACAGTGGGTCGTCGACGGCTAATGATGTTAATTAGGATTTGAATTAAACTCTATTAAGCATTGTGTCTATGATAGGCGGGTCCCACTTGTCAAGTTTGATGTGGACCGAGTTTGTTGACTTGCTCACGCATACATGACGTTAGGTTGATAGAGTTTATGAATTTCTAGATTTAATAAAATCCAGGACGAGAGAATCCTTTAATTTTTGAAAAATCATAGAAATTAATCTGTAACTCATATTAAAATAATTTATATATGAAATTTTATGAGAAAATCCAATGTATCTGTTTATGGCATTTTCAGGCATGTTAGCACAACCTATGTCCTCTGGTTAGTACAAATTCTATAGGTGATAATTAAATAACCACATATGGAGTTTGAATTTGAACATTTGGTTCAAACCAACTTCATTTAACCTTGTTGCTAGACGCATTAGCTCAAACAACAACATATTGCCATGCCATGATCACGCATCATAGTGTTGCATTTTCGTGAAGTAAATGTTGATCTTTTCCTGTTTGCCGGTGTTGTCCCCCCTTGGTAGACGTTGTTCCGGAGAGATCGATGTCACCGATCAAGACTCATCGTTATCTTCAAAAGTGCCTGGCAAACAAACCCCCTTGAGCATTCTCATACAATCCCATTCTCTCGCTCCTGCACTCTTTTACTGCATTAGGACAATAACTATTCAACTAGTACATATTTTTGGTAGTTGAAGCCATTCCTTTCCATGACCTATCTTTATCAAAGTAAATAGTTGAAACCACTTAGAATAAGTAGCAACTGCTTGAGCCTTGTTGTGATTACTCATACATGCTTGCTTACTGTGCGTGCTATGCTTAGAGTCATGTCGGGTCTCATCCATGTGGGCGATGAATTGGAATGATTGTGATCATGTTCCACTATTTGAAAGCTAAGTTTGCATATCCGATTTGGTAAAGGTAATGATGTGAGGCCATGTAGGAGTACATGGTGGGTTGTCTCATTAAAACCTTTCTTAGGACCTGAGATATCGTGTTTGCGTTCCAGGACAAGATACTACCGTACATTGGGATCCTTAATTGATCCTCTCAGAATATGAACTTCCCTGTTCTCAATCGAGGAGTCGAAGTAGTTAGAAATGTTGATAGGTTGTGGCCGGGCATGCAAAGTGAATGAATGGCCCAGTCGAGACCATCTTGGGGCCCTGCTCACTATGTTTGAGGCCATATTGGAAATCTCGGTCGGACTTCCACTATGGGTTTCAACTCAGATGGGCGACTACCTTAGACGTGAGTTGTTGTAAGTTAACGTCTCTGGGCAATACCCTCGCCAGTGCTTCCGCTTTGAGGTTGGCATGATAGATGACGTGTATATGGGGGTAAGTGGTGAGAGCGTGTGTGAAGAAGTATGCCCCTGCATGGTAAATAATCTGTTCTAATAGCCGCGTCCTCGGATATGGACTACTTGGAAACTTATATGGTTCATAGACAAGTGAAATGGATACACTAAAATGCGCAAGATACGTGTGAGTGCTATGGATGGACTTCTCATAGGGAGACGAGAGAGGATCCATAGTGGTATATTCATATGGTAATATGTGTACTCGTGTGCGCTATCCCATCTCAAATAAAAAATTCATAGTCGTAGTACAGGTTAGCCAAGAGTCAAAGCTCCCTTGCTACAATAAACTCCACAACGCCCTTTTTTGATAACAATGCATATGCACATAGTTCCAATGTAAGTCTTGATGAGTACCTTTGTACACACAGTTGCTTATTTATGTTTTTGTACATGAGAACTTAATCTCACTAATAGTTCTACATGATGTGTTTGATGTTGACCAGAATAGGTTCGAATCCCAGACCGAGGTCTGGCTCCTTTGGGAGTGTCGTTTTAGATTTTTAGGATCCTCGAGCCACTTTTAGTATATGTTTGTACTCACACATGTTGCGCTTCTGCTTCTTGCTTGTATGATTTTGAGTGTTGGTTCATGTGACCCTTGTTTGTAATATCACACTATGTTGGCTCTTACGAGTCTTTAATAAACACTTTGAGTCGTAGAGTGATATTGTGATGTCATGTTGTATTAGTGTACATTGTGCATACTGTGTGTATGTTTTAAATGCATATGTATGTGTGGGATTCAACACCTATTTGCGTGCCTTTAGTACCCATCTTTACAGGAAAGTGCCTCTTTGTGCTTCCACAGAGCCATGGTAGCTCGCTACTGCTCCGAACACATTGATTCAAAGTGATGTATCCTTCTTTGCTGATATGTCTGTCCCTACGAGGAAATGTCACATGGTGTAATGGAGCCCATGTAACCTGCTATGACTCGTCTACATGCAGTTGATGAAAGAAATGTATCACGGTGTAATGGATTCCGTGTAGCTTGCTATGACTCATCTACACGCAGTTGATGACCGACACCTGCATTTCTGGGTTACGTATGCCTGTTCCTCTACGGATGTGCCACATGGGTTTATAACTATTCATGTCGACGTGGGTTCTGTGACATATGATTGCTAGCGACATATTCAGATATGTGATCCGAAATACACAAATGGTCCCGACCAAGGTAAGGTGGCAGGCATGGGGTTTACCGTGCATGAGGCCGCAAAGTGATGTTATGTGTTACATGCTAGATTCACATGGCTTAGGATCGGGGTCCCAACAATGTTGGTATCAGAGCTTAACTACCTGTAGGATAACCAAGCCAACTAGTCAATGTTGTGTCTTAAACTACTTTAGTTATATAAGGAAATTGATTGGGGAAGGGACTGTAAGATTATTTTTAGTCCTTCCCTCGTGCCATTCTTATTCTGGGTCACCCTCTTCTTTATTCTACGGGTGAGGGAGTCTAGGATTAAGGGGTCCTCGGGTGGTTAGTTTATCCCTTATGGGCCGACTATACGGGCCAAATCAATGAAGACCAGATTGTTTGACAATGTTATGATCAAGATGGAATGCTCCAAAGAATAGGCGTGCACTCCAAGTCAAGAGGACGAGATCTTCCCATCTATCCCTGGCTGATGGTCGGTAACATATAACCCTAGGATCCCTGGTGTCTATATAAACGAGAGGTTCGTATGCACATAGGCAGTTATCTCATCTAGGGTTTAGCTCATATTTTCTCGAGGTAGATCAACTCGTTAAGTATCATCCACGTCAATATAATCAAGTAGGACATAGTATTTTACCTCCTCAAGAGGGCCCGAACCTGGGTAAATACTTGATACGTCCATTTTGCATCATGCTTTCATGTTGATATTTATTGCTTTTTGGGTTGTTATATTACTTGTGGTACCATATTTATGCCTTTTCTCTCTTATTTTGCAAGGATTATTTGAAGAGGGAGAATTCAGGCAGCTGGAATTCTTGACTGGAAAAGGAGCAAATCCTAGTCCACTATTCTACACATCTCCAAATGCCCTGAAAATTTACGTGGATTTTTTCTGGAATATATTAAAAATACTGGGCGAAAGAACTACCGGAGGGGGACCACCAGGGCTCCACAAGCTTGCCCACCGCCACCACCCCCCTGGTGGCGCAGGGCAGGCTTGTGGGCTGCCTGACGGCCCACTAGCCCCCCTCTTTTGCTATATGAAGTGTCCTGGTCTGGAAAAAAATCAATAGGGAGCTTTTTCGTGGTTTCGCCGCCGCCACGAGGCGTAACTTGAGCAGATCCAATCTAGAGCTCCGGCATGACGATCCTGTTGAGGAAACTTCCCTCCCGGAGGGGGAAATCTTCGCCATCGTCATCACCAACACTCCTCTCGTCGAAGGGGAGGCATCTTCATCAACATCTTCATCAGAACCATCTCCTCTCCAATCCCTAGTTCATCTCTTGTAACCAATCTTCGTCTCGCAACTCCGATTGGTACTTGTAAATTTTGCTAGTAGTGTTGATTACTCTTTGTAGTTGATGCTAGTTGGATTACTTGGTGGAAGAGTTTATGTTCAGATCCTTGATGCTATTCATTACACCTCTGTTCATGATTATGATTATGTCTTGTGAGTAGTTACTTTTGTTCCTAAGGACATGGGATAAGTCATGCTGATAATAGTCATGTTAATTTGATATTCGTTCGGTATTTTGATATGCTGTATGTTGTTTTTCCTCTAGTGGTGTTATCTGAACATCGACTACATAACACTTCACCATATTTGGGCCTAGAGGAAGGCATTGGTAATTAGTAAGTATATGATGGGTTGCTGGAGTGACAGAAGCTTAAACCCCAGTCTATGCGTTGCTTCGTGAGGGCCTGATTTGGATCCACTAGTTTAATGCTATGGTTAGACTTTGTCTTAATTCTTCTTTTGTAGTTGCGGATGCTTGGGAGAGAGGTTAATCATAAGTGGGATGCTTGTCCAAGTAAGGGCAGTACCCAAGCGCCGGTCCACCCACATATCAAACTATCCAAGTAATGAACGTGAATCATATGAACATGATGAAACTAGCATGACAGAAATGCCCGTGTGTCCTCGGGAGCGTTTTTCCTCCTATAAGACTTTGTTCAGGCTTGTCCCTTGCTACAAAAGGGATTGGGCCATGTGCTGCACCGTTGCTACTACTTGTTACTTGTTACTCTTTGCTTGCTACGAGTCACCGCACTACACCATCACTTGTTACCGCTACTTTCAGTGCTTGCAGTTATTACCTTGCTGAAATCCGTTTATCAGAGCCTTCTTCTCCTTGTTGGGTTCGACACTCATACTTATCAAAAGTACTACGATTGATCCTCCATACTTTTGGGTCATCAAGACTCTTTTTTGGCGCCATTGTCGAGGAGTGAAGCGCCTTTGGTAAGCGGAAATTGGTAAGGAAACATTTATATACTGTGCTGAAATTTATTGTCACTTGTCACTATGGATACTCTTCCTTTGAGGAGTTTGTTCGGGGTATCTTCACCACGAATGGAAGCACGAGGAGTTGCTCCTCAACCTGAGGTACCTACTAAAAATATCTTTTATGAAATTCCTTCGGGTATGCTTGAGAAACTACTGGTAATCCTTTCACAAGAGATGGATCTTCACATCCAGACTTGCATCTGATCTATGTAGATGAAGTTTGTGGTTTATTTACGCTTGCAGGTTTGACCGATAATGAGTTAAATAAGAAAGTCTTTCCTTTATCTTTGAAGGATAAGGCGTTGACATGGTATAGGCTATGTGATGACGCTGGATCATGGGGCTACAATCGGTTGAAATTGGAATTTCATCAAAAGTGCTATCCTATGCATTTAGTACATCGTGATCGGAACTTTATTTATAACTTTTGGCCTCGTGATAGGGAAAGCATAGCTCAAGCTTGGGGGAGTCTTAAATCAATGCTATATTCATGCCCCAATCATGAGCTCTCGAGAGAAATGATCACTCAAAACTTTTATGCTCGGCTTTCTCATGAAGATTGTACCATGCTTGACACTTCTTGTGTCGGTTCTTTTATGAAGAAGGATATTGATCACAAGTGGAATTTATTGGAGAGAATCAAATGCAACTCTGAAGATTGGGATCTGGAGTCACGTAAGGAGTGAGGTCTGAATTTCCAGTTTGATTGCGTTAAATCTTTTGTTGAGACAAACACTTCTAGAGATTTTAGCGCTAAGTATGGACTTGACTCTGAGATAGTAGCTTCTCTATGTGAATCTTTTGCTGCTCATGTTGATCTTCCCAAAGAGAAGTGGTTTAAATATCATCCTCCTATAGAAAGCAACATAGCCAAAACCAATCTAGTTGAGGAGAAAGTCAATGCTTTTAGTGATCCTGTTGTTCCTTGTGCTTACACTGAGAAACCATCATACCCTGCTAGGATGAAGGATTATTCTAAAGCTCCCACTGTGATACGTAGGGGTTACATTAGATCACTTGCACCCCTGAGGAAATTAGAGTTGAACCTAGTGTTGCTATTATCAAAGATCTCTTAGCCGAAGACATAGACGGGCATGCTATCAAATATTGTGAGGACTCCGCTAGAATTGCTAAACCTCACGTGAAAGACAAAAACGGACCTGTAGTTGGCCTGCCCGTTGTTTTTGTTAAGATAGGAGATCACTGTTACCATGGTTTATGTGATATGGGAGCTAGTGTTAGTGCAATACCCCGTTCTCTATATGATGAAATCAAAGATGAGATTGCACCTGCTGAGTTAGAACCCATTGATGTCACTATTACGCTAGCTAATAGAGACACTATCTTCCCTTTGGGAATTGTGAGAGACGTAGAAGTCCTGTGTGGTAAGATGAAGTATCCTACTGATTTCCTCGTCCTTGGTACTGCACAAGATAGCTTTTGTCCCATCATATTCGGTAGACCCTTTCTCAACACTGTCAATGCTCACATTGACTGCATTAAGCAGACTATCAAAGTAAGTTTAAAGGGTGTGTCTCATGAATTTAACTTCTCCAACTTTGGAAGACAACCCCATGAAAGAGAGTCGTCTGGTAGAGATGAAATCATTGCTCTTGCCTCTATTGCCGTACCTCCTACGGATCCTTTAGAGAAATATCTGCTTGAGCCTGAAAATGATATGCATATGGAGGAGAGAGATGAGATAGATAAAATTGTCTTAGAACAATATCATATTCTCAAGAATAATTTGCATGTTGAACTGCTTGGGGATACTCCCCCACCAAAGGGTGATCCTGTGTTCGAGCTTAAACAGTTGCCTGATACTCTTAAGTATGCCTATCTTGATGAGAAGGAGATATATTATGTCATTATTAGTGCTCTCCTCTCAGAGCGCGAAGAGAAGAAGTTACTAAAAACTCCGAGGAAGCACCGCGCTGCTATTGGATACACTCTTGATGATCTTAAGGGTATTAGTTCTACTCTATGTCAGCACAAGATTAAAGCCGATCCTGACTTTAAACTAGTTGCTGATCATCAAAGGAGATTAAATCCTAAGATGAAAGAGGTCGTTAGGAAAGAAATATTAAAGCTTCTGGAAGCAGGAATCATCTATCCTATTGCTCATAGTGATTGGGTAAGTCCAGTATATTGCGTACCTAAGAAGGGAGGTATCACCGTCGTCCCTAATGATAAGGATGAACTAATCCCACAAAGGATTATTACCGGATATAGAATGGTGATAGACTTCCGGAAACTGAACAAGGCAACCAGGAAAGATCATTATCCTTTGCCGTTCATCGACCAAATGATAGAAAGTCTATCAAAGCACACACACTTCTGCTTTCTAGACGGTTATTCAGGTTTCTCGTAGATACCTGTTGCACAATCTGATCAAGAGAAAACCACTTTCACCTGCCTTTTCGGTACCTTTGCCTATAGACGTTTGCCTTTTGGCTTATGTAATGCACCTGCCACCTTCCAATGATGTATGATGGCTATATTCTCTGACTTTTGTGCAAAGATTGTCGAGGTTTTCATGGATGACTTCTCCGTTTATGGGTCTTGCTTTGATGATTGCCTCAGCAACCTTGATCGGTTCTTATAGAGATGCGAAGAAACCAACCTCGTCTTGAATTGGGAGAAGTGCCACTTTATGGTTAATGAAGGTATCGTCTTAGGACACAAAATTTCTGAGAGAGGCATTGAAGTTGATAAGGCTAAGGTTGATGCAATTGAGAAAATGCCTTGCCCCACAGATATCAGAGGTATACGAAGTTTCCTAGGTCATGCTGGTTTCTATAGAAGGTTCATTAAAGACTTCTCTAAGATTTCTACGCCTCTTACCAACCTCTTGCAGAAGGATGTTCCTTTTGTTTTCGATGAGGATTGTGAGGAAGCCTTTGAAATACTTAAGAAGGCTTTGATAACCGCACCTATTGTTCAACCACCTGACTGGAACTTGCCCTTTGAAATCATGTGTGACACTAGTGATTATGCTGTTGGTGCTGTTCTAGGACAAAGAGTTGACAAGAAGTTGAATGCCATTGACTACGCTAGTAAAACTCTAGATAGTGCCCAAAGAAACTATGCCTCTATGGAGAAGGAATTTTTAGCAGTCATGTTTGCATGTGAAAAGTTCAGATCTTATATAGTTGACTCCAAATTCACTATTCACTCTGATCATGCTCCTATTAAGTACCTCATGGAGAAGAAGGACGCTAAGCCTAGGCTGATCAGATGGGTTCTCCTGCTACAGGAATTTGATTTGCACGTCGTTGACCGAAAGGGTGCTGATAACCCTGTAGCAGATAACTTGTCTATGCTAGAGAATGTCCTTGATGACCCACTACCTATTGATGACAACTTTCCTGAGGAGCAATTAAATGTCATCTACACTTCACTTAGTGCACCGTGGTATGCCGATTATGCAAACTATATCGTAGCTAAATACATACCACCCAGTTTCACCTATCAACAAAAGAAGAAATTCTTCTTTGATTTGAGACACTATTTTTGAGATGATCCTCACCTTTATAAGGAAGGAGTAGATGGTGTTATTAGACGTTGTGTGCCTGAACATGAACAGGGACATATCTTGCAGAAGTGTCATTCCGAAGCCTACGGAGGACACCACGCTGGAGATAGAACTGCCCATAAGGTATTGCAATCAGGTTTCTATTGGCCCACTCTCTTCAAGGATGCCCGTAAGTTTGTCTTGTCTTGTGACGAATGCCAAAGAATAGGGAATATCAGTAAGCGTCAGGAAATGCCTATGAACTATTCACTTGTCATTGAACCATTTGATGTCTGGGGCTTTGATTATATGGGACCCTTCCCGAGTTCCAATGGGTACACTCACATCTTAGTTGCTGTGGATTACGTTACTAAGTGGGTAGAAGCTATCCCCAATAAAAATACTGATCACCACACCTCTATTAAGATGCTTAAAGAAGTCATATTCCCAAGATTTGGAGTCCCTAGATATTTGATGACTGATGGCAGTTCACACTTAATTCATGGTTTTTTCCGCAAGATGCTCGCTAAGTATGATGTCAACCATAGAGTTGCATCTCCTTATCATCCTCAGTCTAGTGGTCAAGTGGAATTGTGTAATAGGGAGATCAAGTTGATTCTACAAAAGACCATCAATAGATCTCGAAATAATTGGTCTAGCAAATTTGACGATGCACTATGGGCTTATAGGACCGCTTATAAGAATCCCATGGGCATGTCACCGTATAAAATGGTTTACGGTAAAGCCTGTCATTTACCTCTTGAGCTAGAACACAAAGCTTATTGGGCAATCAAAGAGCTCAACTTTGATTTCAAACTTGCCGGTGAGAAGCGGTTGTTTGATATCATCTCGTTAGATGAATGGAGGGCCCAGGCATATGAGAATGCCAAGTTGTTCAAGGAAAAGGTTAAGAGATGGCACGACAAACGAATACAGAAACGAGAGTTCAATGTAGGTGATTATGTCTTGCTATACAATTATCGTTTGAGATTCTTTGCAGGAAAGCTTCTTTCTAAATGGGAAGGTCCCTATGTTATCGAGGAAGTATATCGTTTCGGTGCCATCAAAATCAATAAGACGGAAGGAAATTTTCCTAGAGTGGTAAATGTGCAAAGAATCAAGCATTACATCTCTGGTACTCCCATAAATGTTGAGACCAATATCATCAATGTCATAACTCCAGAGGAGTACATCAGGGATGTTTATTAGCCTGTTTCAGACCCTGAAATCGAAGAAGTATCTGTTTCGGTAAGAAATTGGACTCCGATGCTTTTCCAATAGGAAATTTCCTCCGTTTTGGAATTTTCGGAAAATTAGAAAAATAAAAAGCAGTCCGGAGAGCGAACGAGGCAGCCACAAGCCCTGCCACCGCCCCCTATCCCCCTGGTGGCGGAGGGCAAGCTTGTGGGCACCTCGTGTGCCTCCCGAACTCTGTTTTCTTGCGGAGGACTCCTTCTGGCCAAGAAAAAATCAATATATAGTCGCCCGAAGGTTTTGATCTCTGTATCGCACAGTTTTCCTCTGCTTTCGTTTCGAGCTTGTTGCCTGTCGCAGATTTAGAGCAATGATGTCTCAGGAATCTGTTGGGGAGCATGATCTTCACCAAGTTCATTAGGAAGTAGATGCTGATCTGAAAAGAGTAGAAGTCACGGAAGCCAGGGACCAAGCTAAGGAGAAAACCCAAGCTAGGGAGGAAGTTCAACCTATGTTCAACATTGAAGACGTTGAAGGAGGAGATTTTCTCCAACCCTTCCTCCACGTGTTGTCTCCATCCTTGATTGAGTTCTTGAGGTTTTGCGAAACAACTCGTTCTTGCAATATTTCTCTTTCTCGTGAAGTTGTTTTGCTGGAAAACCATGTCACAGATCTCAAAGGTATAAATCAAAGATTGATTGCTCTCTTGGAATCAAAGGCGACAACAACAACACCACCACCACCAAAGGAAGACAACTAAGCATTGGTATGGGCAATCCCCTTGGCTTCTGCCAAGCTTGGGGGAGTTTCCCTAGTATCGTATCACCTTTATATCTTTTGCTTTTACCTTTGTTTTAGTTCTTTCCTTCTCAGTTTTTATTTCTTCTCTTAGAGGAATAAGTCTTTAGTTTTTAGTTTGAGTCTTTTGCTTTTGTCTCTCCCCCGATGTATTCGAGCTTATGAGCTATATAATAAAGAGTTTCTTAGTCAAGGGCTTTGCTTTGTGCCATGATCGAAAAGTATGAAAAGAACGATAGCATGAAATATCATGAGACGATCTTATGGAAAGCGATAACTTCAGTTGTGACACGTATGATGATTGAAACTTGTTGAGAATAAATCAACATAGACATTAGTCATTGTTGCAATTAATAAGAAGTAATAAGGAAATAGAGGTTCACATATAAATATATCATCTTAGACAGTTTTTACAATTGTGAGCACTCACCAAACTATTACATGCCTAGGAGTAGATGTTGGACAAGGAAGACAACATAATGAATTGTGTTTGCTTGGTTCCAAACAATGTTATATGATTAGAGATCCCTTAGCATGTGACGATTGCTTCCACCTCATATTAGCCAAAACTCCCGCACCAAGTAGAGATACTACTTGTGCATCCTTAAACCTCCAACTAGTTTTGCCATGAGAGTCCACCATATCTACCTATGGATTGAATAAGATCCTTCAAGTAAGCTGTCATCGGTGCAAGAAATAAATTTCTCTCTAATATGTATGATCTATTAGTGTGTGGAAAATAAGCTTTGTACGAATCTGTGATGAGGAAGACATAAAAGCGACAAACTGCATAATAAAGTTCTTTGTCACAGGAGGCAATATAAAGTGACGTTCCTCCGCACTAAGAGGACACACATTCAAACCTCAAAAGCTCATGACAACCTGTGCTTCCCTCTGCGAAGGGCCTATCTTGTACCTTTACTTTTTACCCTTGTAAGAGTCATGGTGATCTTCACCAATTCCCTTTTTTCCTTTGTCTTGGCCACCGTCACGTGCTTGAGAAAGATCTATATTCATATATCAACTTGGAGTTGAGTACTTATGCTTTATTGTTGTTGACTTTACCCTTGAGGTAAATGGTTGGGAGGCAAAACTATAAGCCCCTATCTTCCTCTGTGTCCAGCTGAAACTTTGACACCATGAGTACCACGTGAGTTGTAACAATTGTGGAAAACAAAAGAGATGATTGAGTATGTGGGTTTGCTTTACAAGCTCTTATTTGACTCTTTCTGATGTTGTGATAAATTGCAATTGCTTCAATGACTATGAACTATTGTTGGTCACTTTTCGGTAAGGTTTTTTCTTCATACTTTGCTTTGTGAAGGAATCGTTACTTTCCCATAAGAATATTTATGATATATTGTTGTTCTATGTGTGATCATGATGCCCTCATGTCCGTATTATGTTTTATCGACACCTTCGTCCCTCAGCATGTGGACTTGTTTATGGAACTTGGTTTTTGTTTGAGGACAAGTGAGGTCTAAGCTTGGGGGAGTTGATACATCCATTTTGCATCATGCTTTCATGTTGATATTTATTGCTTTTTGGGCTGTTATATTACTTGTGGTACCATATTTATGCCTTTTCTCTCTTATTTTGCAAGGATTATTTGAAGAGGGAGAATTCAGGCAGATGGAATTCTGGACTGGAAAAGGAGCAAATCCTAGTCCACTATTCTGCGCATCTCCAAATGCCTTGAAAATTTACGTGGATTTTTTCTAGAATATATTAAAAATACTTGGTGAAAGAACTACCGGAGGGGGGCCACCAGGGCTGCACAAGCTTGCCCACTGCCACCACCCCCTAGTGGCGCAGGGCAGGCTTGTGGGCTGCCTGACGGCCCACTAGCCCCCCTCTTTTGCTATATGAAGCGTCCTGGTCTGAAAAAATCAATAGGGAGCTTTTTCGTGGTTTCACCGCTGCCACGAGGCGGAACTTGAGCAGATCCAATCTAGAGTTACCGAAGGACGATCCTGCCGGGTAAACTTCCCTCCCGGAGGGGGAAATTATCGCCATCGTCATCACCAACACTCCTCTCGTTGGAAGGGAGGCATCTTCATCAACATCTTCATCAGCACCATCTCCTCTCCAATGCCTAGTTCATCTCTTGTAACCAATCTTCATCTCGCAACTCCGATTGGTACTTGTAAGGTTGCTAGTAGTGTTGATTACTCTTTGTAGTTGATGCTAGTTGGATTACTTGGTGGAAGAGTTTATGTTCAGATCCTTGATGCTATTCATTACACCTCTGGTCATGATTATGATTATATCTTGTGAGTAGTTACTTTTGTTCCTGAGGACATGGGACAAGTCATGCTGATAATAGTCATGTGAATTTGATATTCGTTCGACATTTTGATATGATGTATGTTGTTTTTCCTCTAGTGGTGTTATGTGAACGTCGACTACATAACACTTCACCATATTTGGGCCTAGAGGAAGGCATTGGGAAGTAGTAAGTAGATGATGGGTTGCTGGAGTGACAAAAGCTTAAACCCCAGTCTATGCGTTGCTTCGTGAGGGGCTGATTTGAATCCACTAGTTTAATGCTATGGTTAGACTTTGTCTTAATTCTTCTTTTGTAGTTGCGGATGCTTACGAGTGAGGTTAATCATAAGTGGGATGCTTGTCTAAGTAAGGGTAGTACCCAAGCACCGGTCCACCCACATATCAAACTATCAAAGTAACGAATGTGTATCATATGAACATGATGAAACTAGCATGACAGAAATTCCTGTGTGTCCTCGGGAGCGTTTTTCCTCCTATAAGACTTTGTTTAGGCTTGTCCCTTGCTACAAAAGGGATTGGGCCACTTGCTGCACCGTTGCTACTACTTGTTACTTGTTACTCTTTGGTTCCTACATTTCACCTCACTAAACCATCACTTGTTACCGCTACTTTCAGTGCTTGCAGTTATTACCTTGTTGAAATCCGTTTATCAGAGCCTTCTGCTCCTCGTTGGGTTCGACACTCTTACTTATCGAAAGGACTACGATTGATCCCCTATACTTGTGGGTCATCAATACTATCTCCCCTTTTCCTCGTGCAATCCATCGATAGAAAGTCAATAGTTCGGGACCGCCTACCCTAGATATGTAAGTTTTGACATCGACATTGGTGCTTTCATTGAGAGTTCCGCCGTTGGATCACTGGAAGGATCGATGGCTCGCCTGATCATCAGCGATCGAATCTACAACAGAGGCATCTTTGCCCCCGGATAGGTCCTCAGGCTCGGTAGCGTCATGCTCCGTGCAGACTCAACTAGCCTTCTCGGCCAGATCAGAGGTTTCGTCCTCGCTCAACAAATAAGGTTCGGAGATTTTGAATTTTCCGCCGACTCCTGGGGCAATCTGTTCCCTGCCGAAATCATGGCCTCGACCGATAAAACTCAAAATCTTGAAGCTTGACTCCAAGTCTCTTGTCCGGCCATAGCCTCGGTCCCCTCTTTGTTGAAGACTCAGCTTTGAGCTCGGACCCAACCACTATGCTTGGACAACAGCGAACGACCATTGCCAAACTCGCATCCCTTGTGGAAGCCACGGAGGTCAACTCCAAAAATCACGAAAAGATTGATCAGGAGAGCCTCTCGATGTTAAACGAGACGCTCGACCAGATCCAATCGCTTCAAATCTCAGATTGTCGGAGCCCGACCTATTCATAGACCGGCTCTGACGTGGATTATGAGGACTTTTACATCCCGCCCACCACCCACTTTGTAGCCACCGTCGAAGACTTAACCGACGCGTTGGACTATGCTTCGGAGGAGTTGGAGGCGATGGATGACGAGGCTGATTACCCCACCCCCGTAAATACTGGGCGGTGGACCGCAACGTCCACCTACGATGTTTACATGGTAGACACAGCCCATGACACGGGTGACGTTACACCCAAAAAAATGGTGATGAGTCCGGGGATGAGCCCTCAAAGCACCGAAAGTCGCGCAAGCGTGCCAAGGCAAATAAGGAAAGGGGATCCACACAAGCTACAGGGGAAAACATAACCCCACCGAACCACGACAACCCCAAAGCTCCCGAGCAACAACCAGAGGAACCGGACAATGCCGATCCCGACAACCACAATAATTTAGACAACGACGATTACCTCCCCCTGGCAACGACGAAGACAACCTTTAGGCCAAATACTTCATAATCCCCGAGGACCCCGAAGGCTAGGAGAAGTTCCAGTAGCAACTTATAGCTATCGCTCAAAGCCTAAAAGTGAAGCAACGACAACTCCAGGCCGAATAAGACACCAATAAAAATAGGTGGACCAAAATCCTGATTGTCGAAGAAGGATACGACACTAAGTGGTCGAATCAAAAGAAAAGCTACTTGCACTAACGCTTGTTGCCTTAGTTCAACGACGATGCCCCAGAGCACGTGTCCCCTAGGCGCACGGACTATGAACAACCTGATGGCCCGCATCAAGGGTGCGACAAAGCAGCCGGAGAGAACGAGTGTAGACCCGAGCCTCCCTATAGAAACATCAAAGAACATATGCACCCTAGGGACAACCCTGATCCACGATACGTCGGCTCAGGTCGCAACAGATCCATCTACGGATCCATGAGCTACTCCCCACTAGATGGGACGAAGAACCACCCCGTGTCGCCTACAAGAACAGAGGTCGAGAACCGTACCGAGATTAACATTGAGCTGATCTGTGACACAACATAGCCTAGATCAGAGGCGCGACTCACCCACTGTCCTTCACCGATGAGGTCATGCAGTACCAGCTCTCGGAAGGGTTCAAGTCCGTGAATATAAAACAATACAACGGGACGACAGACCCCACTGTATGGATAGAAGATGTCCTTCTCCACATCCATATGGCCAGGGGAGATGATCTCCACGCCATAAAATACCTACCCCTAAAGCTCAAAGGACGGAAACGATAAGCCTAGGAAAAAAGAACAAATGCCTCCACCGTAACGCTGCGCCAACGACACAACAGTAAATGCTGGATTCCGCAGCTCAAAACCAGGACAATGAAAGAAACCCTTTAAAGGGAACAAGAACGGATCGGCCCCATGGAATACAATCATGGAGCGGCCCTGCCAGATCCATGGCACCCAAGACAAGCCCACCTCCCACAACAACTGTAACTGTTGGGTGTTCAAACAGGCCAGCAAGCTGGCTACCGACGAACGTAAGAGGGGCCCACGAAGTGAAGATGATGAGCAGCCTTGCGGCCTTATCACAGGGGGCCAAAAACAGTTCCATCGTATGGTCAAAACCGTGAACATGATTTATGTCACTCGTATACCAAAAAAGGAGAGGAAGCGAGCCCTTCGGGAGGTATACGTCGTAGAGCCCGTAGCCCTGAAATATAATCCATGGTCGTCTTGCCCGATCACCTTCGACTACACAGATCATCCAACCAGTATCCGTCATGGAGGGTCGGCCACCCTTGTCCTAGATCCCATTGTAGATGGGTACCACCTCACTAGAGTTCTTATGGACGAAGGAAGTAGCCTTAATCTGATTTACTCAGACATGGTGAAAAAAATGGGCATAGACCCATCAAGAATCAAACCAAGTCACACTACCTTCAAAAGAATGATTACAGGCGTCGAAGCCCGCTGCTCTGGTATGATAACACTAGAGGTTGTATTCGGCTCACCCGAAATCTACCGCAGTGAAGACTTGATCTTTGACATCACGCCCTTTCGTAGCGGATACCACACACTGCTCGACCGCACAGCTTTCGCCCGCTTCAGTGTTGTGCCCCACTATGCAAATTGCCCAGACCCAAGGGAGTTATCATCGTCAATGGCAATACAGAGCGATCTCTTTGGACCGAGGAACACATAGACGCCCTGGCAGCTGAATGCCAACATGACAACAAAACATCAAGCCACAGGCCGACAATGAAGGCTCGGAAGGAAGGCAAGCAAGCCCAAGCTCAATTAGATCTGCTGGAGACTTCTTAGGCGCAGAGTAAATAGGGATACGCCTCCCATGACATGACATGAACACCTTCGAGGTATGTCTCTCGTAGACACAATTTCATCCTTAAAATTCCATGGGCAGCCGTGGGAGCCACCGTCCTGGGATCATGTGATCGGCTCGACCGAGCCATGGTCCAAACACCTTTACGGACAAAAGTGTGGTATCATGAAGAAGCCCCCAAGAGTCAAGCTCATTCCTGTCATCAGCATCTTCTCAAGACCCTCTATTCAAGGTCCGCCTGCTGACAACAACTTCCTTCAAAGGATAGTACCCCCACCTCTAACAAGCGTAATAGAAATAATACAACCGACAATAGGGCAGACGTCAAGCCGCCATTGGAAGGCCACACGGAAAAAGTTTCCTTAAAAATATGAATCTGAAGAAACGATAGTTAACTCTAATAGCTTCCTAGGTACTACGAGTTATAAAAAATCCTCGCACACATTAATTACAAACCTTTTTACAAGTATTCTTGTATGCACATGTTTCATACTGATCGGCGCTGGTAGGTCAAATCTATTTTTACACATGCTAAAGTGCTATCGGCCAAGAGACCGGGGGATTGGGTGGTAATACCACACCGAGCACTACGCCATCACTACTTTTTAAGTGCCTGGTTTCTCGGATTTTGTGTTATATGCATTAGCTCCGAGTTATGTCTTGGTCCTATAGTTGGGTTGCCCTGCTCCTGTGCTTCCCTCCTTAAGTTTCGCTAGTTCATGTAAGGGGTAAATGGAGAACCATTGTGAGTGTATTTCCAGCTAGTCTAGCTAAAATTGACTCAGTGGAGAAAGCCAAAAATTGACCATCATAATAAGCAAGAACTGGTCTGCAACCCAAGCTCAAAAACAGAAGTCGTTGGAGGTTATTCCGTGTTATACCGGGGCGGGGGGGGGGTGATTCTCACCTTTGCGGACCCTGTGGTAGCTATTTTGAATTTTGGCTTATTCGATTACCACAAAAAAACTGGGGGCTTCCGATCAGCCCCTGAACTCAAACTCCTAAGGCTAAGTAGAAGCGATAAAGACGCATAGTATGATTGCCTCGTTTCCTTCGCACACTATCACTTTCGCGCACCGACACATCGGCTAAGGGTAGTAGTACGGATGTTGAAACACCCCAAGTAGTCTCTACCTGGGGGCTGAAGCCGACGACCGATAACGTCTAGATTAAACGACCAAAGTCAGGAGCCAAAATAATACAAAAGTGCATCTCATTCAAGACTAGCATCATAAAAATAAATTGTTCAGAGGCACACGACAATACATTCACTCAGAGAGTAATCTTTTGAGCATTGAGCTTCTATAAGCCGAGCACCGTCCGTTGCGGAGGGAAAATACAGCTCGGGACGCGTGAGCTCCTTCCGAGCAGGCGGAGGTGCAGTTGCCATCATAAGGGGCTTCACCCCCAAAAAGTGCACCATGGTCCTCGCAAAGGCCATCTGAGATCCTTCTATGCAGACATAATGCTTAAGGACCTCGTTCCGAGGCACGACATCAAACAACTTCTGCACTAAGCCGAAGTAGTTGTCCGATAGAGGCTCGGTAGGATATAGCTCGACACAGAGATCCTTCATGGCCGGCTCCGCCATCCTATGCAGCTCCATGAGCTATTTGATCTAATAGCTCAGATAGGGGTTAGGCTCAGGAGTCTGAATCTGAGCCCAGAAAATCCTCCGCTCAACATCCCCGTCATGGGCCGTGTAGTGCTTGGACGCTTCTGCAACACTCCGCGGGAGGTCAATGAAAGCGCCTTAGGAATTCCATATCCGCGCAAGAAAGGCATTCCTGTTTCCACCAAAGGCATATTGCAATAAGTATGGCTTACCATTTTCCATCAGCTTGGCCTGGCGCACCTCTTCTTCAAAGAACCTCTTGTCCACCCACTCTGATTTGAGCTCGGTGTACATCTTGGAGAACTTGGTCATCTGCTCCCGGGATTTCTGCTCCAAGGCTTCACACTTAGAGCTGGCCTCTTGCAGCTCCTGTTGAATCTCCGCCACCCTATCCTCTTGCTTGCTACTATTAACCATGAGGGTGTTCAGCTATGCAACCACCTGTTCGGCTGCCACCTTGGGAGCAGCGGCCTCCTGCTTGGCCTTCTCCAATTCGGCCTTGAGCTTTTCGAACACTTAGTCCTCGGATGCTCACAAAATCGATATCACAGAGTCAAATACTAAAGCTATGATAGTCCTGTTTCTACTAAGGACAAATATTTTTTTACAACACTTATTAAAACTTACCCTGCTTTTCATCGAGTCGGTCATTTACACGGCTGAGTTCTTCGTCGAAAACCATGAGTTTTTGGTTCAGCTCAGCAATCTCACGAGCATTGGCATTAGTAGCACAAGAGGAGAGCTGCAAGGCAAAATTATGAATTAAAAGGACTCCAAGTTATCAGAACGGGAGACACTCGGTTGGAATTACTCTAGAGAGCCTTTATAATAGAAAAGTCTCCAGGTTATGTTTCTTTATGCCTAGGAGTTATTTTGAGCCATGGATAAGCTTTTCAAACTTACCCAGGGCTCGGTGGCTGTTATACCCATAAAAGCATACAAACCTTATAAATAAACTTAAAACATTACACAACTCACCCTAAAACCCGCCTGCAAGCCATTGAAGGCTTCGTTCAGTCCGCTCTTAACGGGTTGAATGCTCTGGAGAACCGCACCCATAAGGGTGCGATGTTCATCGACGGTGGATGAGACGACCAAGGCATTCTCCATCATTGCCGGCCACCCTGCCGTAGCCTGCTCTGTTACGAGCGGCGCCAGTGGCGGCACCGAATACTTTGGAAGAACAGAGCTTTCCAGAAGATTTCTCCGGGCAAAGCTCGGAGGTAGTCATGTTCCCCTCTTCGCTTGCGGGGAGGGGACCAACCTCCCGAGTCCCGATGACCGAGGCGTGGTCGTCAGCCAGGACCTCCCAGTCTATGGAAGACGGTAGATCAACTTCGGCCGAGACCTCCCGGTCCTCGGCATTCAATGTACCCACCTCGGCCATCACCACCTCGTCTCTGGTCGGCGAGGCGTGGCGGGATATCACCTCGACGGCCTCATCCGAGGTCTGGAGAACGGTATTGCGGGACGCATACCCACTCTCTGCCAGCTCGACGGGCAGCGAACCCCCCTCTGAGACCTGGTCCATCGGAACGTCTAGGATATGGCTATGATCAGAATAGCTTGTTTCTCATTATTAACAATAATCTAGTGTAATTCCACTAAGTAAAGAATTGGACTCCGTACCTTTGGGCCAAGGGATTGACCCTAGTGGTTCGGCAAGGAATCATCTCAAAGTCTTTGATGTCATCACCGGAATTGGGGCCACGCCGACCAAGGTGACCTTGCTCTCGCAAGGTCTCTTTGGAGCCCGAGGAGGTAGCCCCTCCTCGTCCCCCTTCTAGTACCTCCCTCTTCATCGTCTGGAAAGAGTCCTTCTCTTCCTCATCTTCTGCATCCTCCCCTCGTGGGTGGAGGAGGCTTGGGTGTCCCCGGACTTCTTATCCGGCGGACCCCTTGAATGGAGACCCCAGTGGGTGTCATTCTTCTTGTTCTCTAGCGCCGTGTACGTCGCCGCTACCAGCATCAAGCTCAGCAGTGGTGACCGAGGTTCCTCGGGTAGGGGAGCTGGGCCGTCTATGTTTTTGGTTTGGGTGAGCCAATCCGGCTGGGACAGTAGGAGAAATAGTAAGGCCCTCAATAACATGGGAACTTTAAGTAAGTATCAGCACTCGGACGTACCCCCAAAGGGGGGTCTCGGCATCCAATCCGGTGTCTTCGTCCTCCGGCGACTCCTGCTAAGGCTTGAGCAGTATCCGTGCTGTAGAACTCCTACACCACCCAGGGGTCGGTGGGCTTGTAGGACCACATTGGGTTATCTCAACGCTGGCAGGGAAGGATGCGGCGATGGAGCATGACCTGGACTACATCGGTCATCTGGATGTTTGTCGCCACCATTTTCTTGATGCTCTTTTGCAATAGCTTCACATCCGGAGCTGAGCCCGAGTCTAGTCCTTTCTTAACCCATGAGGTTAGCCTCACGGGTAACGCATTAGGCACTGTCTAGTTTGCTTCTCGTGGCTTCGTGATGTAAAACCACTCCTTCTGCCAGCCCTTGATGGTGTCAATCAAGATGCCCAATGGACACGCCAAGCGGCAAAGCTTGCTTATCACGACCCCACCACTATCGGCGTATTGACTGCTGACCAAATTCGGCTTGGCACTGAATATTTTAAGCTAAAGGCCGAAGTGTGGATGAACCCGCAGGAAGGCCTCACAAAAACTGATGAAGGTGGAAATATGCATGATAGAGTTTGGGGGAAGATTGTGCAAATCTAACCCATAATAGAACATCAAGCACCTTACAAAGGGGTGAAGCAGCAAGCCCAGTCACCGGAGGAAGTGGGGGATGAACATCAACCGCTCACCAGGCCTTGGTGTAGGTAACACCTCGCCCTTCTCTGGTGCTCGATGGGAGATGTCAGTCGCGAGGTATCCATAGCGCTTCAGCTCCTGGATGTCCCCGTCGAAGATGCATGAGATCTCCCACTTTACCTGAGAGCCTGAGCGGGCCATTGCTGAGCTTGGAAAAGGGGGCGTCTGGAAAGGGTGGGAGATGAAATGGATCTAGGCGCTTGAGCTTGGAAGAAAGGGGAGTCGAATTGGGAATGCTTGTGGTGGGTTTTGGATCTTTTCTATCTTTTTATGGGAGGTCCTAAAACCTAGGGTTTCCGCTTACTGCGCCGATGGCTCCGCCACTTCCCGAAACAACCACACCGTTGGATGCGCATGGGCTGGACCGGGCTATTATTCGAATCCTCTTAAATGTGGTACATGATCTCCTTGTTGATAGAAAGTGCCCCGAGGAAAGTGGCGTTGAGCCATGGTTTGAGTTTTTTTGAGATTAGTTATCGCGACTTTTCGTCAAAAGGATTGTCAGATAAGGGAATGTTCACCTGTGGGACTTTAAGACTTTAGATTTAACAACGCTTGTTTTAAGAACGTGATGTCACCAAACCGATTAGACCGATGCGAGCCGAACACAAGGAGAACTCATCATACAAGCCGATCAGACTACAAGAAATATGCTCATACATGTCGTTTTTTAAGACGTCGTTGATGAATTCGTCATAAATCTATGACGATTTCATCTGAGATTGTCGTAAACCGTTTGAGGGGATCAAATCTACATATAAATTATGACGATGTGAGTCAAAAACATCGTAACCGCATAAGATGAGATCGTCATAACTTTTACGACGATTATAAAAATGTCGTAACATGTTCTAACTATGTTGACATGTCACTCGTGGGTCCATTCTATGTCACGCGCCAAACCCGCTTAGTTTGTGAAGCAACCTACTATTCTATCATTCAAAAAATTCTCGAAAAATTCTCATAAATACTTTGGATCATATATTCCTCAAATATGTGAAAACCCTTCCTTCCATAGTTAAAAATAATTCAACAATATTCATTTTCCTATTCTGTTCAGAATAGCACTTTGTGAAGGAAGTGCTATTTCGATTTTCTTGATTTCCCTCAAAATTGTTGGACAGTCTTTGCTATTCAAATCATTGCCTCATGAAAACTTTCGTAATCATTTGCCTAGTAAATCTTTCTCAGCAAATTTCCAAAGTTTGTGATCAGCTGACAGCTTTGTGAAGGAAGTACTAGCTAGGAATATCCTGATGTGTTCAATTTTTTCCACATCTTCTATATGCCAAAACCATAGCTCTCCACAAAATTTCAGCCACATGTAACAATCCATGTGAGCTCAGCATCCAATCTTTGTTTCTAGTAATATTTTCAGTTTGTGAAGCAACTACATTTTATATTGCTTTATAGTTGATGGAAATTTAGCACGGAATAAAACTTACCATATAACATAACTCCACCAAATTTTAGCTCATTTAATTTGACCAGTTTTCGTCAATATTTTTCCAATATTCTGCTCAGTAGAGAGCATTGTGAAGGAAGTACAATTTTTGTTTATCCAAAATTTATGAAAATATTACAGTGCCTTAATGTGCCCAAGTTATCACCCCCCTCCAAATTTCCGCTCAATCCAATCTGTGAGGCAAGTGCCTTAATGTACCTATAAATTATTACAGTGCCTTATTGTACCTATAAATTATCTTTGGGAAAAACAAAAAGCAAACTAAGTTGCATCTGCAGTTCAAATTTGACTCGCTTCCACCTGATTCGTCAAAAATTTGTCTTTTTCATGAGAGGTGGATAAAAGATTTTAACACCCAACCATTTGGTCAATTGTACATTTAATATGGCCTAGTATTTTAGAAAAATGATTTGGTATAATTTTGAAACAAATATATGATAGGTTCTTTATAAAAAACTCATTTTAGACACTTGAAAAATGGAAAAATAATTTTTACATACAAGAAAAATGAAAACTTACTTAATCAACATTGTTTGCCATTCCAATACGCATTCTTGTACATAATATTAGATTATTTGAACAAACAATGCAATAAATGTGGCCATACAACTCGGTGATCATACATAAAATGTGGTCTAAGTTGAGTGAATATTTCAGTGATGCCCTTTTGCACAATATTTTTTATAGCTGATTCACAAAATCTACTTATTTTTAGCACTTAGAAACTACTCCATCCATTATAAAATATAAGGTGTATTAGTTTTTTTAGAAAGTCAAACTATGTCTATATGTAAATGACCAAAAATAGCTAGAAAGGTCGGAAATGCATACAACTCGGTGGTCATACATAAATTGTGGTCTAAGTTGAGTGAATATTTCAGTGACACCCTTTTGCATAATATTTTTTATAGCTGATTCACAAAATCTACTTATTTTTAGCACTTATAAACTAGTATTTTAGATCATAGATGTTTCCAACCATGTTAAAATTTAAAAATAAACTCAAGCGATAAAAGTTTTCGAATGTTAAAATAAAAATGTCGGGTGTGTCGGATATTACCTAGGAGAATTTTACGATAGAAATTGTTAATTTTAAGGGGTTTTATTGCGTTAAAATAAAAAAAATCTATTAAATAATGAAATAAAAACATAAACAAATAATAAAAAGGAAAAAGAAACCCCCCTTGTCCAAACTGGGCCGGCCCCAGCCAGCCCACCTAACCGGGAGGTATTTAACACCCATCTAACCCTAAATCCACCCACAGCCTCACTCCCAGTCCACCCCAGGCCGACACCCACAGTCTCCCACGCTTCCTTCCCTCACGCACAGCGCTACCGCACGTTCTCCACCCAGATCCAGAGCACCCGAGCCTCTCCAAGCCGCCCGCGCTCGCCGACGCGGTCGCCTGGTGACGCGGCAGGAGGAGACGATGCACCTCACCGTCCTCTCTCCGTCCCCTCCCCACCCGCCCGTGCCTGCAAACATACAAGCCGCGGGCGCCTTAGCGAGCGGACGCGCGGGCGTTGCGGCCGCTGGAAGAAACCAACCGCACGCAGCCATGGCGCCTGGACACATATAAGCCGCGGGCGCCCTCGGCGTCCTCTGCCTCCACCATCCCCATCGCCGCATGTGCCCACCGTCGCGCTGATCAATCCGCCGGCCAGCAAGAGAGGGAGCGAATCTATCCAAGTCTAGTACGTGGGAGGAGCCGGAGAGACGAGGGGACGACGACGATGACAGCAGGGCAGCCCAAGATGCGCGCCTGCGCCGCCGCTGTGGTGGGGCTGGTGGCGCTGCTCGCCGTGGCGGTGCGCGCCGAGGACCCCTACCTCTTCTTCGAGTGGAAGGTGGCCTACGGGACCAAGTCCCCCATGGGCGTGCCCCAGAAGATGATCCTCATCAACGGCGAGTTCCCCGGCCCCACCATCAACTGCACCTCCAACAACAACATCATCGTCAACGTCTTCAACCAGATCGACAAGCCGCTCCTCTTCACCTGGTACGCCTTCCTTCCTTCCTACTACCCATGCATTGATTCATTCGTTCCCGTGTATGCTAAATAGGAGTAGGATCATGCATACAGTATAAGTATGTCCGATGGATGGATGGATGGATCGTTACGTGCATTGCGTGCGTCTGCATGCATTTGTATGTTTGCAGGCACGAGATCTAGCAGAGGAAGAACTCGTGGCAGGACGGGATGTCGGGAGACATGTACTTCGTGGACGCTGGGAGCGGTGCATGACGTACCCGGAGCAGCCCCCGCACCACAGCCACCGGAGCAGCGGGATGTCGTCGTCGCAGGGCAGCACCAGCGAGAGCGGGGACGGCGCGGCCCCGGAGGACCGCGTGCCCAAGGCGGCGCCGGAGGTGTCGCGCCTCGGGTGGGGCCAGTGGTACACGCTCAAGGAGCTGGAGGCGGCGACGGAGATGTTCGCGGACGAGAACGTGATCGGCGAGGGCGGGTACAGGATCGTGTACCACGGCGTGCTCGAGGACGACACATAGGTCGGCGTGAAGAACTTGCTTAACAACACGTACGTATACTACCGTACTAGTACTACTTTCCTTACTATTCAAAAATGGAACTTGGTCTGGAAATTTTACAGCAACTTGACTTTGTCATCTCGGATGGAAAGTGTTGTCAACGTTGAAATATCTGTCATTATTTGTGAATTGCGATGGCTATGGATCAGTTGGGAAAACCCTCACCGGTTTGAAGTTGAATTTGTCGGTGTTTCAAATTGAAAAGCCTGCATATACACCCGGATGCTGCATGAGCTGCATGTTGCGTTCAATAAGAACATCTCTAGCACACCCTCTATAAAAACGTAAACTGTAAAACTGAGATAAGGGTAAAAAAAGAACATTTTAAGAGTTTGTTTTAGCTACACTCGAACAGAAACTGAGGTCATTCGGGATAAAACTGTGATAAACGTAAACTGTAAAACTCGGAAGGCTGCCAAATGTGCATAATATGCTGGAGGCACTGCAAGCAAACGCAATAGTCAGCGTCAAATCTTCAAACATTCGTAGTGCAATGCAACACTGGTAGCATGAGAATCATTATTGGGACTTATAAGCCTGTGCTGGCACTTGGGCTTCAAGTATTTGACTTCCATTTTATTATTTGTCCAGTGAGTATGCTACTCTGTGTGACTTGGTGCGACCAGCCAATAAATAGTTTAGGTTAATAATCTTAAAGTTGATCTATAATTGTGTACTCGCAATTGGGCTTGAAATTTATGATCTCTGTTTTATGAATAGGTAGTATTAATTAACTTATGTTCCATTTTATTAACTGTTGAGTGATTCACATTACCTGTTGTCTTTCATGTTTGAAAATTAATATCAAGTCACATTCTTACATTATACTTCTCCTTCTTTTGCTAAACTCAGTTTACATGAGCTGACGGTTAGTGTTTTTATGCTCGTCAATTGGCAATTGATAGTCATCATGTTTATTACCTCTCTGGTGTTGTTCTTTCTCTAGCTTTGACACATCGATGCTTGTTTAGTTCTTGTTATGTATTGTAGGCAGCATAAAAAGAAACACCACCATGGTTCTAAAATCTGTCTATTTGTTGCAGGCCTTGACAACATGGACTACCTGAAGAGGATCATCGAGGAGATGCAGAAGCAGGTGGCTGCTGCACGCGCCATCCAGCCCAAGGAGGAGAACGACTTAGAGTTTGGATGTATTATATAAACGTGTAAGATGTATTATGTGAACTTGGGAGATGTATTATGTGAACCTGGGAGATGTATTGTGTTATGTAAACTTGGGAGATGTATGTGATGTTATATGATGGATGATTTTAATTTGACTTGGAGTTTTCTTAATTTGAATATGAAATAGTGTGAGATTTAATATTGGATAAATAATTGGGTTGAAAAAGCCCAATAAATAGAAATGAAACCAAGTTTTGGAACAAAAAGTTGCTGAATTCAAAAATGAAAAAAGCCAAAATTGAAACTAGACCAAATGTATTTGGGCACTAAAAGGCCAGGGCCCAAATTATAACGATACAAAAAAACTTAAAAAAATACTAAAGTGGCTGTAAATAGGCTAAGGCCCAAAAAGAAGCCCAATAAGAAAAAGCCCAAAAAAATAAAATCAGCCCATGTGATCAATTGAAATGGGTTGGGCTGATTTCAACCATGACGTTTTGATTTCGTCGTAATTTTGCCATGTAGGACTGGGTTAGATTGTCAACGACGATTTTGGATCGTCGTAAAGGTACGACGATCTAGGAATCATCGTAAAAGTTACGATGATTTCGATCAAAACATCGCTGCTATTCATTTGTGACACTCCATTTTCGACGCTTGGTTTTTCGTCGTGAGATCGTCGTAAACTAAAAACCGTGACGATGTAGCGACGAAAATATAGCGTCTGTATTAGCATATTCCTTGTAGTGTCATTCGAAGTATCCTTCTACTCAAGACCAGACACATCTGTGTTCGAGGCCAGTTCCGGGGCTAGTGAGGGAGTCCAGGATTAAGGATCCTCAGGTGGTCGGGTTATCCCTTATGGGCCATCTATATGGGCCAAATCATTGAAGACCGGACTAGGTCACAATGTTATGATCAAGATGGAATGCTCTGAAGACTAGGTGTGCACTCCAAGTCAAGAGGGCCAGATCGGCCCATCTATCTCTGGCTGATGGTCTGTAACATGTAACACTAGGAGCCGTGGTGTCTATATAAACAAGAGGTTCCTATGCATATGGCACGTTATCTCATCTAGGGTTTAACTCATACGATCTTGGGGTAGATCAACTCTGTAATTACCATCCACGCCAATATAATCAAGCAGGACGTAGGGTTTTACCTCCTCAAGAGGGCCCGAACCTGGGTAAATACTGTATCTCCTTCTCCTCATGCAACTCATCTATAGAAGGTCCACAGTTAGGGACCCCCTACCCGATATCTACTAGTTTTGATGCTGACAACGGGGATTAAGAAACTAGGCCTTCTCATCTATCTATCAGGATGATGAGTTACCATGCTAGAGACCTATAGGAAAGTTGATGTATTTTTGGATCAGTGTCTCTGTAAGAATTCTATGTTATGTTGTCAATTTTCATGCAGGTTGCCTCATATTTCATGCCCGTAAGGCCGTTATGTTGTCCAAGTTATGAAGGTTTCTAAATAATCTTATGCGTTCGCAAATCCTTTAATCCCGAGTTAATGTCTTTTGGGCGAGATAAAAACACAAATTATTGTGTTGAGGTGCTCTATTACCTCGATGTATTTGTTGAATTGTTAGAAAACCATTTTATCTCAAAGAACCTCCCAATAGTCTAGTTGTGTTTTCTATTTCCAGTGTGATAATTTTGGCCATCATTATCGAAAAAATCCCGTGATGTTATATAGTAGTAGGTATTCCATCTCTCGGTTCTTGAACCCAACGATCATTCTGCTCACTCATGTTGATAGTGTTTGCTCGTTCCTTTAGGATGATTAGAAACCTTGTTATAGTCTTCAAGGTTCATGGTTTATCAGTCTTCCAATACCATGAACCATCCGCGACACGAGTTCTTCGTGAACTAAAGATCACAATAAGAGTGCACTTGATGAGTTCTTCGTTCCATAGTTGTGACTCTGCAAATTCTACTTTTCTGCATGGGTTATCCGAAAGAATTATGTTGAACTCGTTCGACATGCTAACCTATGCATCTACAACTCAAAAAAAAATTCTCTTGAGTTGTCCCTCTTTAGTTGTATTCCGACCTTTAGCTGTCAGTCGACATGCAAGTGTAATTGTGCATTCATAGTCATCAATGCATATTATTCTTGTGGCCCGTCAAGTCATTCTATTTTAGAATGACTAGGAGAAACAAACTCAAGTACCTCATCCATTTCTAGTATTGGGTCAAAGCATTTGTATTCCGTAGATCAAAATGCCAATCCAGCTTTTGTTCTAATCTACCTTGAAGTATTATCCTCTTTATGTGAGGAATGTCGTGAGAATTGCACAACCTCCTATGAACTCTTGATGCAGTAATACTTCTTGTCATCATCATTCATTGGTATCCGTGTTGATTGTAATAGGAATGCGGACAAGTGAACCATGATGTGTGAAATCAATACTATTAGCAATCTTATTGCTTGGAAGTTAATGGACAATAATTTCACTCTTAGTGTGTTGGTTATTTGGATCACCATTTTAAAGATTGATTGCGCTACCAAGACCATTTGTCCTAGTGCTCTCTTTGATCAAACAGTTATTATTTTGTCCTAGTGCTCTCTTTGATCAAACGGTTAGTATTGTGTCAATGGTTCGCTCTTTTGATCATGTCGTCTTTCCGTGAAAAGCAAGATTGTTCCCGAGCTCAATAACATATCGGTGGTTCATGATTTTTTGAATATCTCCTTGGAAGTATTACCAGGTTTTTCACTCTCCATTATGTTGATTTCGTGATCATGTTGGTTTTCCTGTAAACCACTCCATCTCCAAGAATCTATGTTCGACACCGTTGAACTAGTTGGTTAAGCTAACCAACAACTAGGAGAGTTGGAAGGTAAAAGCTTGCCTGACTTAGTTCGTTCCAAAGGGATATCTTTGTGACTGTGTGTGTTTGTTGAAGATAGATGATATCCCCATGGATTGATCCCTGTGTTTGATTGATGGATCCATTATCTTGTCCAACCTTTGAGTTGAGTGTGGACTATTTTCAAATCAAAATTAGAACCAACGATTTTCGCAATGTTGTTTTGCTCGTGGATGTTTCCTAAAGAATACACCATTATATATTTTGGTCTGACCAATGCTACAACCTTGATATCATAGTTATGAAATTCCATGTGTATGGATATCTTGATGAGTTGTTCTTGAGCCCATCTACAACATCTTTATGTTCTCCATAATCATGATGAACATTTAAGCTAGCATTGGGAACTTTGTAAAAGCATCATCCGTCCTAGCTGAGAAGCATATGACTTTGATGTAAGAAGTGACTTTCTCTAAGTTTACATGTACATGATGCAAGATGCCGCCGTGAATTCGAGATAAGTTATTTTGTTCCGTCCAGAACATGCCAAGCAAATCATGCTTGTGCGAAGTATTCTGTCGGTTGGTAGACTAGTCATCTCCAGTCCATATGTATCCCCCAAGCAATTGATTGATTTGTTCATGGAAAATAAGTTAAGTGCTAATCCTAGGTCATGCAACAGACTTCGCTATCCTCGATGATGGTTCCCAAAAAAAACTTGATAGTTTTTGTTGTAAGATTTCCATGTGGACACGATTGTCCCGGGCATTCTGTTCACATGTATCTTGCAAACCAGCTCATGTTTTGGAGCTGGCTTTCGTAGTTCATTTCCTGAGAACCCCGCAATGTCATCTTGCCAATTTGTGTTGCGATCTTTCTTCCTTAGGCACGCTGAGTCTGAAATATCCTGTCATGAACAAGATCTGAATCTAAGGCGGATGTGATGGTTGGAATTTTTCCCAAGATCTATGATGGAGGTTTCCACAAGGTTGATGTTTTGACCGACACACCTAGTCGGAATACCTATCATTGTAGTATCTTAATTGAGCAAAATTGACCACTTCTCCATGAGGACGTCATATAACTTGTTGTAGAAGTTAATCCCCATGAACCCTTTGAGCCCCCGAAGGCTGACCTTACTTGATGTACGAGATACAAAACATTAACCATAACTTGGTTACACTATTTCATCAAGGATAACATTAGAAGCGGAGCGCTAAATGTCTCTCGGTCAATCATGCAGATTTTGTTTCCATGGCATAGCTATGGTGAAATCTGAGAAAGTGTTGTCTTCCTTTGCATCCGCATCCTCCATCACTATTCACCATGGTAGGATGATGTGCTGCCAAGATCCTTGGAATGATTGTTTGTAAAACCCTTATGAATATGGAAATGTTCAAGTTCTTGAGAGCATGCTTAGACACTAGGTTATATCCCTCAATATCAACTAGAAAGTGCCTTCTGTTTGCCAATTTGTCCAATAACTCTAGTTTATTTCCAAACTGACTATGCAATTCTTTCAAAATCAATCAAACTATCTTTTGTGAATTGACTTAGCGTGGTATGAAGAGTTCCAATGATCAATGATCAAAAGTAATTATTTTTTCCACTTAAGGGAATAAATCTATGAGTCACCTCGCCTAAGGTCCCCGTGATGGTATTATGGTAATTAACTCCTTGCTACTTTGAAACCCATGCACCATATCCTTAAGCATAGAATTGTTGCCTACCAAATTGAACCTTCATTTTCTTCTCTTTCCATTTCCCTGGTGTGTGTTTGCGTCTCATATCGAGAGATGTTTTGATGTCTCATTCGGTGAGTTAATCATGAGTTGCTAGATCTTCGAGAAGGCCGACTCTTGTAGCATTTTTTTGTTCCTTCGTCGCCGTGTTTGGATGATTCTCTCGAAAGCAAAGATGTCAAGACCAATATTATGCACTGAATCAACATCTTTAAGAGAGCCAAATGGTCCGAGGAGATTGTGGTAGTTTGTGTCCCTCTATCGTATTACCCTACGCCTGGATCTCAAGAAGAGATTCTTGTTTAGTGGGGGTGAGTCGTCATAGCCCTAAGTTATTGATTGCACTAGTTGCGTTTGCATCCATGCATCGTATTAAAATTCAAATCAATTTGAGTTTGGGATTGATTAAACATTAGAGCCAAATGAAATTCAATTAGGTGCAAATAAAACTTTATCAATGAATCCAAAATTATCTTAAGAAAACTCCATGATTTAAAAAAAAGATGGAAACCTTTGAAAAACATTATGCACACAATTCTAGGATACTTTTGCGTTTATGATTTAACTCATTTTGTAACTAAATTGGGGCATTTAACCACTATAAATCTTTTACATGCTCCAATAATTTTGAAATAAGATGAAGGTCTCTCGAATAATTTAGATTTTGGCCACAATTTATTTTACTAGTTTTAAAAATGATTTACTATATTTACTAAATCAAAACAGTGGAAATAAAATTGAAAACAAAAAAATAAAAGAAAGGGAGAAAGAACTAACCTATGGCTCAGCTGCAGAACCGATTGAGCACCCTAGGGGCGTCGTGGTCATCTTCAACATGTGCCTACAAGGAGAGCCGAAGTGATGCATGCGCACGCGCGGGGGTCACCACCTCCTGCTTCGTGCTAGAGGACGTCCCTCTCTCTTATCCTCGTGCCGTTGAACGCCCCAAGGACCCTTTGACTGTTCCCATCACTCTTTGCTCTCCCCTCGCCCTCCTCGACTCTCCCCCTCCATGGCCGAATCGGCCATGGCCACACCGCCGTGTAGCCACAGCCACTGCCGTCCTCTTGCCTTTTAGCCACGTCCCAAAGATCCATTTTGATGCCGTGAAGAGTGTTGCGACATATGATGCCCTCGAGCCTTGCCATCGACATCTTCTTCGAGCTTCGGCTCCGACGCTCCTCTCAGTCGACTCAATACCACCTACACGTCCCCGAGAAAACCAAGATGTTGTTCGAGATCCTTGGGAGCTTCTACTTCTTTCCCATGCTCTCCCCTTCATTTTTGTGTGCTAGCTGACCCTCTCACCATGGCCGAAGCTTGCCTTCTCCATGGATGAACCATAGTTGCCATGTTTCCGGTACAGTGGGAACAAGGAACGGGAACGGGGGACGAGAGTCGGAGGCTGGAAAAAATAGGGTACAACGGGGATATACATCTCTAGAACGATTTTTCTAAAACAAAAACGCGATCCAACCAATTCTGGTATGATGAATCCGGTACGGTACCATGGAACGAGGAACGTGAATCTTTACTAGCGGGGAGCACCTGGCTGGGAGGGAGAGGGACCGAGGGAGTAATTTTACAAGGAACTGACTGGGCTGGGAGCAACTGGACGTGTCGTCGATCCACGAAGACTAAAATAAATCATCTTCTTCCCAATGGAAAATTCATTAGCAGCCTTGGAGTAATTGGAGAGCAGAACGAAGAGTTATTTAGGGGAGTGGAAAAGAACGGGGCAGAGAGTAAAAAGAGGAGTTCGTGATTGATATGGCTGACCTTTTGCTTACTCGATCGATTCAAGAACCAAGACTGTCGAGTCACCGAAACTGAATCGACGATCCGGCTGCGGGAACGCCGAATCCGCATCGAATCTTACCGAATCGACCCTCGTTTCCGAATCTGATTCTGGGACGATGAATCTGGGTCGAGGGATGGCCCACCGTTCCCCGTTTCCAGCTACTATGGGATGAACCCTCACCTGTTGCCGAGCACCCCAGTCCTCCCCAAGCACTTCATCGTGCTCCTTGCTTCACCAGGACTGAGGTGAGCCCGTCAAAGAGCTTCTGCATTCTCTACAGCCACTCGCACATGCTCGCCCGTACACCGGCCATCGCCGCGAGCTTGATCCCAACAAGCTCGGTCGACCTCCGGTCCTCTCGCTTTTCCAAATACATGCGAGTGAGTGCCAACTCATCATAGAGACATATCCCGCCAAAAACCGTGGTTTGTAGAGCCGTTTCAAGCAACTGTGGTGGGCCTTCATCGTGTGTTATGGTCACTGCCGCTAATGGTGGTGTGGCGAGACCACTAGACGACTAATGACCTATATAGTTAAGCACATAACCACTCATAGTGGGACCTGGGTAGCTAATGATGTTAATTAGGATTAAAACTAAACTCTGTTAAGCACTATGTCTATGTCATGCGGGTCCCACCTATCGGGTTTGAACTAGACCGGTTTTGTTGACTTGCTAACGCGGGCATGACGTCAAGCTCATGTAGTTAATGAATTTCTAGATTTAATAAAATCCAGGAAATTCCAAAAATCCTTTAAACTTTGAAAAATCATAGAAAGTAATCTCCAACTCATCTAAAAATAATTTACATATGAAAAATTATCAGAAAATCGAGTGAATCTGTTTATGGCATTTTCATTCATCTTAGGACAAATTCAATAAATGACAATTAAATAACCACATATGGAGTTTGAATTTGAACATTTGGTTCAAACCAACTTCATCTAACCTTGTTGCTAGATGCATTAGCTCAAACAATAGCATATTGTCATACCATGATCATGCATCATAGTGTTGCATTTACATGAAGTAAATGTTGCTCTTTTCCAGTTTGCCACTGTTGTCCCTCCTCGGTAGACGTTGTTCTGGCGAGATCGATGTCATCGATGAACACTCATTGTTATCTTTAGAACTGCCTGGCAAGCAAACACTCTTCAGCGGTCCAGTACAATCGCACTCTCTCGATCCTTCTCTGTTTTACTGCACTAGGACAATAATGATTCACCCAGCACATGTTCTTGGTATTCGAACCCATTCCTTTGCATGACCTGTCTTTGTCAGAGTAAATAGTTGAAACCACTTAGCATGAGTAGCAACCGCTTGAGCCTTGTTGTACCTACTCATCCATTCTTCCTTACTGTGCTTGCTATGCTTAGAGTTCTTCTAGGTTTGATCCATCTCGACAATGAATTGCAATGGTTGTGATCATGTTCCAATGTGTGAAAGCTAAGTGTGTGAAACCGATTTGGTAAACGTAGCGATGAGAGGCCATGTAGGAGTACATGGTGGGTTGTCTCATTAAAACCTCTCTTTGGACGTGAGATCTTGTGTTTGTGTTCCAAGACAAGATACTACCACACATTGCAATTCTTAATTGACCCTATCGGCCTATTAACTTCTGTGTTCTGGGTCTAGGAGTCGAAGTAGTTCGAAATGGTGATAGGTGTGGTCGGGCCTACGAAGTGGACGAATGGCCCAGTCGGGACCGGCATGGGCCCGTGCTCACAACATTTGAGGCCATATTGGAAATCTCGCCCGGACTTCCATTATGGGTTCCAACTCAGATAGATGACTACCTTAGATGTGAGTCATTGTAAGTTAATGTCTGTGGCAGACACCCTCGCTAGTGCTTCCGCTTGAAGGTTGTCGCGATACATATGACGTGTATATGGTGTAAGTGGTGAGAGCATGTGTGAAGAAGTATATCCCTGCAGGGTAAATGATATGTCCGAATAGCCACGTCCTTGGATATGTACTACTTGGAAACTTATATGGTTCATAGACAAGTGAAATGGATACTCTAAAGTGCACAAGATATCTGTGAGTGCTATGGATGGCCTTCTCGTAGGGATACGGGAGATGATGCATATTGGTATATTGATATGGTAAACATGTGGACTCGTGTATGCTATCCCACCTCAAATAAAGAATTCATAGTTGTAATACAGGTTAGCTAAGAGTCAGACGTGGCTTGCTGCAATAAACTCGCCAACCCCCTTCATTGATAATGATGCATATGTAGGTAGTTCTGGTATAAGTCTTGCTGAGTACCTTTGCACTCACGGTTGCTTATTTATGTTTTTGCATATGATACCTTAGTCTCACTAGTACCTCTACATGATGTGTTTGATGTTGACCGAAATAGCTTGGGAATCCTAGACCGAGGTTTGACTCCTTTGGGAGGGTCTTTTTAGATTTTCAGGCTCCTCCAGCCACTTCTAGTAGATGTTTGTACTCAGACATGTTGTGCTTTCTCTTGTTTCTTGTATGACTTCGACTGATGGGTCATGTGACCCGTGTTTGTAATATCACACTATGTTGACTCTTATGAGTCTTTGATGAACACTTTGATTCGTAGAGTGATGTTGTGATGCCATGTTGTATCAGCGCATATCGTGCATATTGCGTTTATGTTTGAAATGAATTGGTATGTGTGGGATTTGATACCTATTTGTGTGCCTTTAGTAGACATCTTTACAAGAAAATGCCTCTTTGTGCTTCCACCTAGCCATGCTAGCTTGCTACTGCTCCAGACACATCGATTGACCGACGTGTATCCTTATTTGATGTTGTGTATGTCCCTACGGGAAATGTCACACGGTGTAATGGACTCCATTTAGCCTGCTATAACTCATCTACACGTAGTTGATTTTGGAAATGTCTCACGTTGTAATGGAGTTCGTGTATCTTGATATGACTCTCCTACACACACTTGATGAATGAAACCTACATTGCTGGGTTACTTATGCATGTTGTTGTACGAATGTGCCACTTGGGTTTATAACTACTCATGTCGGCCCGGGTTCTCTAACATATGATTGCTAGTGACATATTCATATACATGAGCCAAAAGACGCAAATCGTCCAGACCAAGGTAAGGTGGCAGCCATGGGGTTTACCGTGTGTGAGGCTGCAATGTGATGTGATGTGTTACATGCTAGATTTGTATGGCTTAGGATCGGTTTTACGAAAAATTGGTCTTTGGTGAACTACTCACACATCACCGTGGGAGCGGCAAGGATGGTGTAGAGGTCCTCACTGATCGATCCCCCCTAGGACATGGCTCCAAAAGAGGGCTGCGGATGGGCACACGGTGGAACAGAGACTTGTGGCGGCCGAAAAAGTGTTTCGGGAGGCTCTATAGGGTTTTTGGGATATACGTGAATTTATAGGATGAAGAAGTTCACCAGGAGGCAACCGAGGGGAGCACGAGGCAACAGGGTGCGCCCTAGGCCCTGACCGCGCCTTGTTAGCTTGTGCTTCCCTTGTGAGGCTTCTGGCCTCCTCCCAAAGCTTCCTGATCTTCTTTTGGTCCAGAAAAAATCACGAAGAACTTCGTGGCAACTGGACTTCGATTGGTACTGTAAACCTGAAAAGCCAAAAACAAGTAGAAAACATGAACTGACATTGGGCAGTGAGATTATAGGTTAGTGCCGGAAAATAATATTGATTGGTATATAAAGTCCCAAAAAGTATCCTAGAATGAAAATATAATATCATGGAACAATCAAAAATTATAAATATTTTGGAGACGTATCAACATCCCAAAGCTTAATTCTTGCTCGACCTCGAGTAGGTAAATGATAAAAACATAATTTTTGATGTGAGATGCTACCCAACATGTAATCTATTGTAGGTTCGAACATTAAGAAATGATGAATTAATAAATATCAACATAGTAATGCTTATAACATAAGCAACATAATCATCAAGTTTCAAAGCATAGGATCGTTAAAGAATCTTTACCCACTATACATTTTACCATATAAATATAGCATGGATCCATCCTCACCACATAAATACAAATAGTAAGAACCATGGTGTCAAGTCAAGCAATTGGATCGTACTTTTGAACGCGCTTCAACTTTTTTATTACTTACGTAATATATGAGCGTGAACCATGGATATAGCATCAAGGTGGAATAGCATATGGTGGTAGGTTTCAAAGGGGTGAAAGTAGAGAATAAAGTGTCGCATCAACTAGGCATATCAACAGGTTATGGAGATTCGCACCAACAGATATCAATGCCAAGAGTAGGGATTGCCATGCAACAGATGCATTAGAGCAATAAGTGTTTGAAACCTCATCTGAAGCTTAGTGGGTGTGCATCCAACTTGCTTCCTCATGAAGACCTCGGGAATTTGAGGAAGCCCATCAATGGAATATACAAGCCAATTTCTATAATGAAAAATTCCCACTCGCATATGGAAGTGATAAAATAGGAGACTCCCTATATGAAGAACATGGTGCCACTTTGAGGCACAAGTGTGGAAAAAGAGGTAGTAGCACTATCCCTTCTCTCTTTTCTCTCATTTTTTCTTTTTTCCTTTTTATTTTTCTCACCTTTTTCTATTATTATTATTTTTTTCTTCATTTATTTATTTTTCGTCAGGAGTCTCTTGTCGCCTTGTGGGGAAATCATTTTCTCCATCATCCTTTCCTCACTAAGACAGTGTGTGCTACTCGTGATCTACGTTGGGTTTTTTGTGAAGAGGAACAGGTAATCGCAACACAAACTGGGTCAGTATTTCCCTCAGTTATGGAACCAAGGTATACCGAACCAATAGGAATATCAATCCACAACCATCTTCGGTAGTTGCAGACAAAAGAACAATCAACTTGCACCCAATGCGGGCAAGAGGGCTGTCAATCCCCTTGGTCTCGTTATTTGCAAGAAAATGAGGTGTGAAGATAATTGTAAAATGCAAAATAAATTAAAAGCAAACAATTGGCAGCAAGGTGTTGGAGGTTTAGCAATATGTTGTGAATAGACCCGGGGGCCATAGCTTTCCCTAGTGGCATCTCTCATGAAAATAAGCATACGGTGGGCAAACAAATTATTGTTCGTCAATTGATAGAAGAGTGAATAGTTATTTGATTTTCACGGAAATTATCATGTAAATATAGGTATCACGTCCATCAACAAATAGGTCGACCCTTGCCTGCACCTATTACTATTACTTCACTTCAAGATAGCTTCTATGCTTGCCTCTCTATGTATTAAGTTCATGACACACAAAGTAATGCTTGGAGTAAGATGACATGATGTAGAGAAAGTAAAATCAACTAATATGAATAAACACCATCGTTTTACCCTTAGTACAAGCAACAGAAAGATGCAACTTGTCCCCTTCTGTCACTGGAATATAGAAACTCGCCAGGTTGAACCTACTACAATGCACCTCTCTCACCGAAGAAATATCAATCTAGTTGGTCAAACTATTTCAATAGATCGTAGAGAATTACAAAGCTATCATAATCATGCACATCAGAATCGTATTATACATCACATGAGACTCAAGTACTTATCATGAATATTCTGAGCATAAACCCATAATTCATCGGATCCCTACAAACGCACTGTACAAAAGAGTTACATCATATGGATCAAAGCGAAGATGTGATGATAATTGTATTGAATAACAAAGAGAGACATATGCCATCTAGGTACTACCATGGACCCGTAGGTCTGTGGTGAACTACTCACACATCATCAGAGGGCAGCAAGGTTGATGAAGAAGCCCTCCGTGATTGATCCCCCTCGGCAGAGTGCCGAAATAGATCTCTAGATGGCCTCCCGTCTGAACGGAGACTTGCGTTGGCGTAAAGAGTGTTTCGGGACCTCCTGTGGAGTTCTTAGGGTAAATGGGAATTTATAAGCCATAGAATCGGGTTGGGAGAGCCATGAGACCGCCACAAGCCATCAGGGCGCCCCCCCTAGGCCGCAGTTTGATGGCTTGTGGGGCACTCGTGTGCCTCTTGGCCTTCTTCCTATGCTCCACGATCTTATTTTGGTCCATAAAAAATTCACAAACAATTTCATGTGAATTGCGCTTCGTTTGGTACTAGAACCTGAAAAGTGAAAAACACGCAGAAAACAACAACTGGCACTAGGCATTGGGTCAATAGGTTATTGCTCAAAAATAATATAAATTGGTAGATAAGTGCGTAAAAGTGTTCTAAAATGATAACATAATAGCATGGGACAATGAAAAATTATAGATACATTGGAGACATATGATTGCCCTAAATAATGACGATAATCACAGTTTTATTTACTTAGAGATGGATATGAAAAACTGATAGGGCGATATGACTCTATATGAATGCTTCTAGAATTTTACCAGAATGTGCAATGATCTAGCATAGCAAAAGATATCAAAAAAATGGAAAAGCCATGAAAATATCACACTAGCTATCTTACGGCCATGCAAAGCATTATGACAATGAAAGTATAAGTCATATGAGGTGATAGTGGAAGTTGCATGGCAATATATCTCAGAATGGCCATGGAAATGCCATGCTAGGTAGGTATGGTGGATGTTTTGAGGAAAATATAATGAGGTTTATGTGCAACTGAGCATATCATGTCACGGGGTTTGGATGCACCTGTAAAAGTTGTATCGATACTCGAGGTGAGAATGGGCAATGCACGATACCAAAGAGGCTAGGAAATATGTGGAGGTGAGAGTGCATATGTAGCGACCCGACTCAAAACGAGTCAAGCCTCTGCGTTTCTGTGCCATCCCTGGATCAGTATGCTGGCACACACAGTACATCAAAGTATATATCAAAGTGAAATCACATGTAAATAGCGTAAAACTGATATATACCTTAAATATTTCAGCGGAAGCAGTCAAGGGAATGGAGTCCCAATAAACACCAACGGCAAGTTGAGTGTAGACCGTAACCCTGAATCGTACTCTTACTCGTCGAAGAAAAATATCTGCAACATAAGACGTTGCAGCCGTGTAGGTCCGCATATTGAATATGCCGGCAAGTCACATAAGAGAGGGGTGAAAAGTAATCATCTATACTATATGCATATATGGCAGGTGGGGCTATAAGTTTTTAGCGAAAAGCAAGTTTTCTCCTACATCAAGAGAGGGCTAAAAGCAAAATGTTACTACTTTGTTGGTTGTTAACGAGATGGTTCCGCCAACCAGTTCTCGTACCCGAGTTGTCAATAATTACCCTCATCAAATATATATAATGGTGTTGAGAAATCCAGATAACTTCAGTTCCTTTGGCTCAAGTTGTCCATGACCGTGGACACGGCTAATCAATTAGGTTTGAGTACTCTGCAGAGTTTTGCACACGTTCCCCACAAGATTTGATCGCCTCCGTGTATGTCCTCGCACTTCAGGGTGTTTGAACACCGGATGATCAAGACATGGTCTTTCAACGGGTCCCTCTGAATCCCTGTCGGTGCCCATCCATTCCTACTGTTCTTCTACATCTGCTAGCACCGCCTGTCCAGAGTCGCCGCGTTGTCCAACCAAGCCGGAGCCCATAATGACTTGTGGCTGTGCAGGTAAGACTTGGGTCTTGAAAATATCCGTCCGTCACTTTGAGCCTGGGTGAAGCTTTCCGCAGGATATCATGGCCTCTCCAGCATCCCGGGTCATCCACTGGGTTCCCCAGGGAGCCGATCAACCGTCCTTCACCCAGAGTTGCATTGCGTCCGAGGTCTTGAAAATCTTGTCTTAACCGGTCTTGATTATTTAATCAACCTTGCATCACTCGTGTTATGCACTCAACCGAAATCCCGTCTACTCAAGCATAGCAATATGAAATTTGTCGTCCCGGGGCCAAGTATCGGGGTTGTTGTGTGCCTACCACATGATACTACAACCTTTACTAAAATTTCCAAGTACCTAAGCAGCATGCAATTGGGCATAGGATGGTAGAACTACGATGCATAAAACATAGGTGATAGTATGATCAAAATGACTTGCCTGGTATTACTTGATGAAGATAGTCGCTCTCAAAATCCTGATAATTCTACTCGCCACACTCCGAGCAATCTATCGTAAACGAATAGCATTCAATAAACATTCATGCCAAAAAGGAAGAACCAAAAGAACATAAGAACAAAACATGTCTTTGTGCAAAATAACAACATACTAAGGTTTAAAAAAAAAGGTTCTAAGTGTGTTGTAAAGTGAAGGTGCATGAATGAGATCAAAAGAGTTAATGGACGAGGAACCATTGCTATATAAGCTCTACTTGCAGACACTATGGGAGATGATCAAAAATATTGGGAGAACAACATGAATGTTGTTTGACAAATAGTATAAGGCATAAGAATTTATTTGTAGAAAGAATTTCTTGAAATGGAGCACTACAACGCAAGTTATAGCGAATTGAAGTATGAATTGAATTTGCCTTCAAAAGGTCAAGAGAAGTTGAACTGAAGTACGATGGTTACGTACAAAATATATGACATGAGTGTTTAGGGGTAAAAGGAATCAATTGAAAAGGTGGTACGATTTGCAAGATAAGATCAAATGAATGTTCGAATACAAATTTGAATCGCTCAAATTTGTAAGGTTCAAAGGTTGAAACTAATGATGCTACCAGATATAGGAGATCAATATGAGCGTGTAGAATTTTTTTATACTAGATTTGAACTAGCGGATCAAAAGATACAAATACGTCAATATAACATTGAATCGGCTTACAATGATGTGAACACTTTTGGGCACTAATAGAGAAATCTGATTTGATCAAAATTATAAGTTGAAAAGTTAAAACTGATGATACAAACGGAAAGATTACTTTGATACGAATCCGACGCAATTGAATTCATCTAAAACGGAGCTACGGATAAAAAGATATGATCAAAAGAAGTTTGAATATGAATATGAACAAATTTCTAAATTTGAATATTTCAAAAAAAGTTGATATGATAGGTTCATCGGATAGGTGGGATCAAGACGAAACTCTAGGCGTTGGTTTCATCTAATTCGGATAAACGAGTAAAAAGTTATGGCTATTTGAAAAATCAGGGCCAAGCTGTTTTACAGAAGAAAAGTGCTATGTCTAAAAGAATTCTAATACTAATGTGTAAATACAAAGACTAAATTATATATCTAATTACTCTACCGTATACTAGTGTAGGAATACTGGTCTAGAAATAATAAACTACGGGAGTATAAAAAAAATACGAAGAAAAATACCTTTAGAATGCAGAGTAAGAATTAATTCCAATGAGGAGACGACTTCGAGAAATCCCGCCGAAGAGAAAAGAATATTTTTATTTAATAAATCTAGTTAAACCAAAAGATTGATTTAACCCGAAGTAGATGATTTTTCGATGCTCCTATGGGTCTATATTTATAGGTGAAAGGGAGGTGTAAAGATCCATAGATGGGCAATGTGGGACTAAACATATAAGTATTGTAGTCAAACTAGAAAAAAAGAGGGAAAGAGAGGTGCCGCATGGGCCAAAATCGGCCAGCCTGCATGCACACGACGCGCACACACGTGCATGGCCACATAAGCTTCTTTTTCGTTTTTTTTGCAAACGATTTGTTTTTTAAAACAAAGAAGAAAAACGTATAAATGAAAAAGAGAGAACATTTTATATAGACATATTATATATCAAAATTTTCAGAATAAAATTTTCTAAAACATGAACATATTTTCAAAACCAAAAAAATACTTTTTTAAAAAATTATTTTTTTTGCAATAACTTTAAAATGAAAAGGAATTTGAATTTCAAATAAATTGCAAATACTTAAAATTTGAATCAAGACATTGTCTCTAATTTTGGAGGGTCATTTTCCTCCTCTCGTTTGATTTTTTTTAATCAAAAGGTTTTGAAAATATTCAAACTCAAAATTGAAAAGGGATTCAACATAGAAAATTTTGGGGAAGTCATTTTATTCCCTCTCATTTTTTTGAGAAGTTTCAAATTCCACTCGAGTTTCAATCACTCAAACAAACAATCAATCAATCTAATAATTATATTAACATTCCAAAATTTATAATTTTGGGATGTTACAGCATATATCCATGGATTCACATTAGTCATAAAGAACTCACATGCTTATTGCAATATTTTATTAGCTCTATCGAAGCAAAGCACTACTTGCATGTCCCTAGGGAGGAGGTTGGTAGGAGTTAACCATCGTACGACCCCAACTTAAACAACACTAGGATTTCAAAGACTAACAATTATGCTTAAAAATCATCACCATGCCATAAAATATTTGGATGAATGGCAAGTTAACACCTCTAATTCATGATACCTATATTAACCAATGATGATGCACCATGCTGTTTCACATTACCGCATTAATATCATTAACCATGATTTCTCTTTTATGTGCTACATGTGGTTTTCATTATGCACTCATTGAATACTTATTATTTTGAACCTGTATTATAACCCATTCAAATTACTGTTGTTGTTTATTAAATCTCAAAAAAATATAAGTGAAGAATGAAAGTGCAATTGTTTTGGTAAAATCTATACACCGCTATGCTCTAAAACATACAAGTGAAGTACTAGAGGAACTACTAAGCTCAAAAGATATAAGTGAAGCACAAATAGTATTCTAATAAATCATGGTGATCGTGTGTCTCTCTTATGTTGGTGTATGCCGATAACGATGATTGTGGAAAGCTAAAAACAAAATGCAAACTAAAGCAAACGACGCTCCAAGCAAAACTCATATGAGGTGATGAACAAAAATGTAGCTCCAAGTGACATACTAATGGATTGGGACCAAATAGGGAATGCCTTCCGGGGCATCCCCAATCTTAGATGCTTGAGTCTGCCTTAGAATATTCCTTTGGGGTACCTTGTTCATCCCCAAGCTTGGTCTCTTTCCGCTCCTTATTCCTTCATCCATCGCGATGACACCCAATACTTGGAAACTTTAGCACACAAAACTCAACATAAACTTTGTGAGATCTGTTAGTATAATAAACATATCAAATACTTTAGGTACTGTTATAAATTGATTCATATTTGATTATTGCATAACTTAATATATTCTAACTTCTCCATGACTTGTACGCCCCGATATAGTCCATAGAATCAACAAGACAAGCAAACTATGCAAGCAAAAACAAAATATGTCTAAAACAAAACAGTCTCTAATGATATAGTTAAGTATGATGCTTATGTAACTCCAATTTGTTTTAGAAATTTGGAAGACCTCGGGAATTTGTATAGAAATAAGTGTAAAAATTTCAGATTAAAAAGACGTTCCAGTAAAATCAGAGAAATTCTGCACTGGACGCTAAAGTTTATGTTTTTGCACCGCATCAATTCTACTAGTATCCAAATCATCCCAAATTCTTTATTCTACACAAACACTAATTTAAACACAAAAACACATTCATTACAGAGGAAAAAATCATGTTATCACACACAAACAGAAAATAGAAATAAAAAATATAAAGATAACTATTGGGTTGCCTCCCAACTAGAGCTATCGTTTTACGCCCCTAGCTAGGCATAATGCATAAGATCAAATCTTGTAATCTTTGACACTCCACCCACAAGCATCCCTCCTGATAGATTTATAACGCAGTTTGATTCTTTTGTAGGTAAGTGTTCCATTCCTTTCGTCATTAGCAATTGGAACTGTATGTTTCCCTCTTTCATATCAATTAATGCATCTATAGTTTGTAGAAAAGGTGTCCCTAGTATTATTGGACAAGATGAGTTGCATTCAAAATCAAGAGCTATAAAATCTACAGGCACAAAATTTATATTAGCAATTAAGAAAACATCATTTATTTTTCTCAAAGGTTTCTTGATAGTAGAGTCCACAAGATGTAAATTAAGGGAACACTAATGGCTATTAGTAAGGCCAATCACGTCACATAAAGATTTAGGTATAGTTGAAACACTCGCACATAGATCACACAAGGCATTGAATTCATATTCTTTGATCTTAATTTTAATAGTAGGTTCCCAATCATCATACAACTTTCTAGGAATAGAGACTTCCAACTCAAGTTTTTCATCATAAGCTTTTACCATAACCTCTACTATATGTTGAGTAAAAGCTTTATTTTTATCATAATAATTGGGTGAGAGAATAATGGATTGAAGAAATAAAATACATTCTACTAAAGAGAAATTATCATAATTAAAATCCTTATGATCTAAGATAGTGGGAACATTACTAGTTAATTTGTTGACCTCTACAAACCCATTTTTCAGTTTTAGCATTAGAACCATCACCCTCCAAGCAATTGGGAAACCCTCTAGCTAGAGTTGACTCATCTCGAGTCCCATTATCATTTATTTTTAGATAAGTAAACAAATATTCAATAGGATAAGTGCCAAGTAAAGACCTTTGTCACGATTCCGATAGAAACCAGGTGGAAGAGCTTTTTCTAGGAATTCCCACTTGGCATTCAACTGGCGGTCCTATCCCTACTATCATTCATAATATTTTGATAGATTTAATAGTCTCATTAAATTCATGCTTTGGTAGAGTGTCTAAATCAAGAGCAATCCTATCCATGTTCCTAGCCTTATCATCAATCTTATGCAACCTCTCTTCTAGCATAGTATTGAGAACTTTTTGAGAAGAAATGATTTATATAATGGTGCTCTCAAGATCGTAGGATAACTTATTCTTATTGGTAGAAGTGTTCCCGCAAAAAGTGCTATAAGAGTTGCCATAACCATTAGAGGTGTTACCGGGATATTGCCTAGCTTGTGAGGGAAATCCTTCCGGATGCTTGTGATCCGCGTTGGGTTTTCCATGTAGAGGAACGGGTGATGCTACACAATATAGGTAAGTATTTCCCTCACTAGAGAGACAATGTTTATCGAACCGATGGGAGCAACAACCAACCCCGTCTTCAGGGACTGCACACAAGAGAAACAAATACTTGCACCCAATGCGAGCAAGAGGGTTGTCAATACCCTTGTCTCGTTATTTGCAAGCAAGTAGTGTGGTCGGAAGTTGCAAAGTGAAAAGTAAATAAAGGCAACAAGGAAATTGTAGCGTTTGTATCCTTATAAGAGAATAGACCCGAGGGCCATAGTTTTCCCTAGTGCTATGTCTCATGAAAGCAAGCATACGATGGGTGGACAAATTACTGTTGGGCAATTGATAGAAAAGCGCATACTTATGTCATATCCACAACAATGATCATGTGTATATAGGAATCACATCCATATGCAAATAGGTTTATTCCTGCGTGCACCTATTACAGTTACTCCACCCATCGATCACTATCAAACATGCATCTAGAGTAATGCTTGGAGAACATTGAGATGATGTCGACAAAGAGAATTCAATTAATATGAACTAACCCCATCATTTTATCCTTAGTGGAAACAATACAAATACGTACCTTGTCCCCTTTCTATCAATAGATATAGGATTCCGTCAGATTGAACGCACTACAATGCACCCCTCTCACTGAAGAAAGATCAATCTACTTGGCCAAAGCAAATCAATAGATCAGAGAGATTCATGAAGCTACAATGATCATGCACATAAGAATCATATTTAGAACTCACAGAAGACTCAAATATTTATCATGAATAATCTGAAAATAAATCCACAATTCATCGGATCCCAACAAATATACCGCACAAAATAATTACATCGGATAGATCAAAGCGAAGATGCGATGTTCATTGTGTTGAAGATCAACAAAGAGAGACAGATAGATAGCTATTCAGGTACTAAATATAGACCCGTAAGTATGTGATGAACTAGTCACACATCACCGTGGGAGGAGAAAGGATGATGTACAGGCCCTTCGTGATTGATCCCCCCTCCGACAGGGGACTAGAAAAGGGCTCCATATGGGCACACGACGGAACAGAGAATTGCGGTGGTGAAAAAGTTTTTCGTAAGGCCCTCTAGGGTCTTGGGATATATGTGAATTTATAGGACGAAGAGGTACGCCACGAAGCAACCGAGGGGAGCACGAGGAAACAGGGCACGCCCTAGGCCCTGACTGCGCCCTGTTAGCCTGTGTTTCCCTCATGAGGCTTCTGGCCTCCTCCCGAAGCTTGCTAGTCTTCTTTTTTCCAAAAAAATCGCCAAAAAGTTTCATGGCAATGAGATTTCGTTTGGTACTGTAAACTTGAAAAGCTAAGAACATGCAGAAAACATGAACTGGCACTAGGCACTGGGAGAATAGGTTAGTTCTCAAAAATAATAGTAGTTGGTATATAAACTCCAAAAAAGTATCCTAGAATGATAATATAATAGCATCGAACAAAACATGTTATAGATAAGTTGGATACGTTTCAGTACCCAATACATGAAGAGGGTGTCAATCCCCTTGTCTTGCTAGTTACAAGATTAAGATCAATAGATAGATATAGATACTAGAAAAGTAGCATGGCAAATAAAAGTAGAATTTGTGTAGAAGAATTCTAATGGATAATAAACCAGGGGCATAGGTTCACTAGTCGTATCTCTCTCGAAGCAGGTGAATGGCAATGTAAGCAAATTGTAATGGTCAATTGACCAGATTGCAATATTTATGACTATGATCATTCATGGCATAATTGCATATAGGAATTATATCTGTGATAAGTAGACGGTCAATCGAACTACATCTACTACTAAACTCCACCTAAAACCACCATCGAGCATGCATTTGAAGGTATTAAGTTCGTAAGAAACAAAATATCACAATAAGAAAGATGACATCATGTAGACACAAAGAAGTAAATCAATATGACAAAACACGTCAGTTTATCCTTTCTGACAATAATACAATACATGCCTTAGCCCTTATTGTCACATGGTTAGATCACTGGAAGAATGAATCCACTACAAAGCACCACTCCCTATGAAGAAAAACCTATCGAACATGGCCAAAGAACACAGATAGGTTGGAGAGCATGCAAAGCTATTTAATTATACAACAAGAAAACCTCAAAAGTTTTGATTGATTTCCATGGAAAATCTAATCATTAAGTCACAATTCATCATGTTCCAACAAACACACCACCAATTACATCGAATTGGTCCTAAACATGTTAGAAGTCTCACGAGAATATGGTATTGAACATCCAAAAATAGAGAGAACCATCTAGCTACTACTATGGACCTAAGTCCTAATGGAACTACCCACCCATCATCATGGAGGCAAAAAGGTTGATCAAGAAGGCTCTAATAATGGATTACCCCTCCGGTAGAGCCCCGAAACATGCCTCCCGATTGGATCTTCATGAAACAAAAACTGGCAGGGGCAATAAAAATATTCTGAAAATATGGCGCGATGTTTCGGTATTTATACAGATTTATGGCAGTGGAATGAAACAAATGTATTAAGTACGGTCCCCAAAAGCCCTATAATAATCTACAAGTGTAGGGATCATTTGTAGCTTTTTTTGATAAGTAAGAGTCTCGAACCCAATGAGGAGATAAAGGTAGAATTAATATTCTCTCAAGTTCTATCGACCACCAATATAGCTCTATGCACGCTAATGCTTACTTTACCTAGAACAAGAATGAAATTACTTCGCGGGAAGGAAACTAGTAGTACTTAGTAGGTGTAATAGATAGATTTCTAAGGTAATTAAGAACAAGAAAATAAAAGTTAGGGGTTATTCAGATAAAGATTAATTAAGTTAGTTCTTTAGTAGAAAGCTTTTTGTGACACAAGAGAAGGTTTGTCCATAGGAAATTGAATATAACACGATATGCACTTATCATATGCAATCAGGGAGAGCCATATGATAACACACTTTCCTTACTTCGATCATATGCACTTATGATTAGAACTCTAGCAAGCATCCGCAACTACTGAAGATCATTAAGGTAAAATCCAACCATAGCACTAAACATCAAGTCCCCTTTACTCCCATAGGTAAACAACCCCCTTACTCAGGTGTAAGCTTCTGTGACTCTAGGCACACACTATAAGAGAATCATAAACATATTGCAACACCCTCCAGTGGGAATCCCTCATGTGTGTGCGACATGGAAGGCACCCTTATTTTCTAACCCCTTAACCATGTCTTAAATATCTATAGATCCGTAACTCCGATTGGGCTGAAAGTTTGAGGGCATTTTTATTGGGAAATTATCTTTCTTGCTACGAAAGTAGGGCCCCAAACGACTTAAGGGGTGTCGACGAGCTATCAGGGCGCGACCACCACCCTGACTGCGCCCTTTTGGTTTGTGGGGCCCCGGCCATCATGTTGCATTGATTGTTCTTCCCAAAATCCACATATATTCCAAAAAAAACTTCGCTAATTTTTATTGCGTTTGGACTCCATTTGATATGGATTTTCTACGAAACAAAACACATACAAAAAATAAGAACTGACACTAGGCACTAGATAAGTAAGTTTGTCCGAAAAGTAGTACAAAATGTTGCCAAAAGTATATGAAAGTTGTAGAATATTGGCATGAAATAATCAAAAATTATAGATACGACGTAGACGTATCAACATTCCCAAGCTTAATTCTAGCTCGTCCTCGAGTAGGTAAATGATAAAAGATATTTTTTATGTGGAATGCTACCTAACATAATATTGAACATATGTCTAATGATGGCATAAATATTAAGATACCAGTGATTCAAGGCAATAGTTTATCATTTGACAAAAAGACATCCATACTCAAGTTTATTAGCAAACAATCATGTCCTCTAAAAATAAAAATGTGAAAGAACACTCTCCCTATGAAATCATATAGCCTGTCATGCTTGGATTTCCTAGGATAAAGTATAAATCATGAGCATGATATGTCTCCAACGTATCTACAATTTTTTATTGTTCCATGCTGTTATATTATCATTCTTGGATGTTTTGTAATCCTTTTATAGCAACTTTCTATCATTTTTGGGACTAACCTATTGACATAGTGCCCAGTGTCAGTTGCTATTTTTTAGCTTATTTTTTCCTTCATGGAAAAACAATATCAAATGAAGTCAAAATGCCACAAATTTTTTGGAGAATTTTTTTGGACCAGAAGGAAACTTGAGGACCAAGGATGCCAACCAGGGGAGGTCTAGGCGACCCACTAGACACAAGGGTGCGCTATGTTCTCCTCGCACCTCCTCCACCGCCTTTGAGCTCTATAAATACCCAAATATTCGAGAAACCCTAGAGGAGAAGCCAAAAATTCGTTTCAGCCGCCGCACGTTCCAGAAGGCACGAGATCCAATCTAGAGCCCGCTCCGGAGGGGAACACTGTCACGGAGGGTTTCATCATCCTCATTTTTGGAGATATTCCCTAGAGGCAATGATAAAATAGTTATTATTATATTTCCTGTTTAAAGATAATCGTTTATTATCCATGCTATAATTGTATTGAATGAAAACATAAATGCATGTGTGGATATATAGACAAAACAATGTCCCTAGTAAACCAATAGTTGACTAGCCAGTTGATCAAGGATGGTTAAGGTTTTCTGACCATATGCAAATGTTGTCACTTGATGACTAGGATCACATCATTAGGAGAATGATGTGATGGACAAGACCCAAACTACAAAAGTAGCATGTGATCGTGTCATTTTGTTGCTATTGTTTTCTGCGTGTCAAGTATTCATTCCTATGACCATGATATCATGTAACTCACTAACACCGGAGGAATACCTTGTGTGTATCAAACTTCTCAAAGTTACTAGGTGACTATAAAGATGCTCTCCAGGTATCTCTGAAGGTGTCCATTAAGTTAGCATGGATCAAGACTGGGATTTGTCACTCCATGTGACGGAGAGGTATCTCGGGGCCCACTCGGTAAAACAAAATCACATATAAGCCTTGCAAGCAATGTGGCTAATGTGTTAGTCATGGGATCTTGTATTACATAACGAGTAAAGAGACTTGCCGGTAACAAGATTGAAATAGGTATAGGGATACGAATGTTCAAATCTCGGGCAAGTAACATACTGAAGGACCAAGGGAATGGTATACGGGATTATATGAATCCTTGGCACAGAGGTTCAACCGATAAGATCTTCGTACAATATGTAGGATCCGATATGGACATCCAGGTCCCGCTGTTGGATATTGACCGAGGAGTGTCTCAGGTCATGTCTGCATAGTTCTTGAACCCGCAGGGTCTGCACACTTAAGGTTCAGTGACATTTCAGTATAGTTGAGTTATAGGTGTTGGTGACCGAAGGTTGTTTGGATTCCCGGATGATATCTCGAACGTCGCGAGGGTTTCCGGAATGGGCCGGAAATGAATATTGATATATAGGATTGTTCCATTTGGCCTCCGGAAAGATTTCGCGCATTACCAACAGTGTACCGGGAGTGACGAATGGGTTCCGGGTTTTTACCGGGAGGGGCCCACCCACCCGGGAGTGAACCTAATAGCCCAAGGGTGGTGCACCAGCCCTTAGTGGACTGGTGAGGCCAGCCCAAGTGGGCTATGTCGGCTAGAAGAAAAAATCAAAGGAAAAAAAAGAGGGAGGTGGGAAGGAAGGAGGGGACTCCTCCTTCCCCAAACCGAATTGTAGTTGGAATCTCCTCCTCCTCCTCTCGGTCGGCACCCTAGGAGCTCCCTTGAGCCCGAAGGCTAGCCCGTCCCCTCCTCCTATATATACTTGAGATTTAGGGATCTTTTGAGACACAACTTTTTCATGTGCAACCCTAAACCTCTACTTCGTAGTTCTTCCTCTAGATCAATTTTATGCGGAGCTCGAGCTGAGCCCTGCAGGAATAGATCATCACCATCACTGACGCACTGTCATGCTGCCGGAGAACTCATCTACTTCCCCGTATCTCTTGCTGGATCAAGAAGGCGGAGATCGTCATAAAGCTCTATGTGTGCTGAACGCGGAGGTGTCGTCCGTTCGGCGCTAGATCGAAACGGATCGTGGGATGATGATGATTTGAATCACGAAGCTGTACCACTACATCAACCGCATTTCTTAACGCTTCCCGCTTAGAGATCTACAAGGGTGTGTAGATCCGATCTCCCTCTCGTAGATGAACATCACCATGATAGGTCTTTGTGTGCGTAGGAAATTTTTTGTTTCCCATGCAACGTTCCCCAATAGTGGCATCATGAGCTAGGTTCATGCGTAGATGTAATCTTGAGTAGAACACAGAAGTTTTTGTGCGCGTTAATGTTCGATTTGCTTCCCTCCTTAGTCTTTTCTCGATTCGACGGTATTGTTGGATTGAAGCGGCCCGGACCAAAATTGCTCATACGCTTACGAGAGACCGATTTCATCGACTAACATGCAACTTGTTGCATAAAGATGACTGGCGGGTGCCTGTTTCTTGAACTTTAGTTGAATTGGATTTGACCGCGACGGTCCTTGGAGAGAGGTTAAATAGCAATTTGCACATCTCCGTTGTGGTTTTGTGTAAGTAAGATGCGATCATACTAGATACCCATAGCAGCCACGTAAAACATGCAACAACAAATTAGAGGACATCTAACTTGTTTTTGCAGGGTATGCAGGTGATGTGATATGGCCAAAGACATGAAGTGATATATTGGATGTATGATATGATCATGTTGTAATAGTTAATTTCGACTTGCACGTCGATGCTACGGCAACCGGAGGGATGTCTATTTGAGTGGGAGTTTATTAGTAATTTGATTAGCTAAACTCTAATTGTCTTGAACATAGTCTAAGTTCACTTTGCAATATTTTATGTTGTAGATCAATGGCTCACGCAGTAGCAACCCTGAATTTCTTTACGTTCCTAGAGAAAGCTAAGCTGAAAGATGATGGTAGCAACTTTGTAGACTGGGCTCGTAATCTAAGGCTCACCCTACAATCTGGGAAAAAGAATTATGTCCTTGATGCCGCGCTAGGAGATGAACCACCTGCTACGTCTGATCAAGATGTTTTGAAAGCTTGGAAAGCACATAAGGAGGACTACTCAGTAGTTCAATGTGCAGTCTTGTATGTCTTAGAACCGAGACTTCAACGATGCTTTAAACCTCATGGAGCATATGAGATGTTCCAGGAGTTGAAGTTTATCTTTCAGAAGAATGCCCGGATCGCGAGGTGTGAGACCTCCAATAAATTCTATGCTTGCAAAATGGAGGAGCATTCGTCTGTCAGTGAACATGTGCTCAAAAGTCTGGGTACTTAAACCGTCTAGCTGAGCTGGGAGTTGAACTTCCGCAAGAGGCTATCACTGACATAATTCTTCAATCACTGCCACCTAGCTACAAGAGCTTTGTGTTGAACTATAACATGCAAGGGATGAACAAGTCACACGGTGATTTATACGCGATGCTGAAAATCGCAGAGTTAGAACTCTGGAAAGAACATCAAGTGTTGATGGTCAATAAAACCAGTGGTTTCAAGAGAAACGGCAAAGGCAAGAAGGGTAACTCCAAGAAGAGCGGTAAAACTGTTGCCAATCCGATGAAGAAACCCAAAGCTGGACCTAAGCCGGAAACAGAGTGCTATTATTGCAAGTGGATGGGTCACTGGAAGCGCAACTGCCCCAAGTATTTGGCTGATAAGAAGGCGGCCAACGCCAAACCAGGTATATGTGATATGCATGTTATTGATGTGTACCTATCTAGCTCTCGTAGTAGTGACTCGGTATTTGATACCGGTTCTATTGCTCATATTTGCAACTCGAAATAGGAACTTCGGAATAAACGAAGGCTGGCGAAGGATGAAGTGACGATGCGCGTGGGAAATGGTTCCAAGGTTGATGCAATCGCCATCAGCACAGTCTCACTTCAGTTACCATCAGGATTAGTTATGAACTTAAATAATTTTTATTTAGTGCCTGCATTAAGCATGAACATTATATCTAGATCTTGTTTATTGCGAGACGGTTACTCATTTAAGTCAGAGAATAATGGTTCTTCTATTTTTATGAGTAATATCTTTTATGGTCATGCACCCAATGTGAGGAGTTTGTTCATATTGAATATTGATTGTGACGACACACATATACATAACATGAAGACCAAAAGATGTAGAGTTAACAATGATAGCACCACCTTTTTGTGCCACTGCCGCTTAGGTCATATTGGTGTAAAGCGCATGAAGAAAATCAATGCTGATGGGCTTGTGGAGTCACTTGATTTTGAATCACTTGACACGTGTGAACCATGCCTCATTGGCAAGATGACTAAGACTCCGTTCTCCGGAACAATGGAGAGTGCAAGTGACTTGTTGGAGATCATACATACTGATGTGTGCGGCCCAATGAGAGTGGAGGAGCGCGGCGGATATCATTATTTTCTCACCTTCACTCATGATTTGAGTAGGTATGGCTATATCTAATTGATGAAGCACAAGTCTGAAACGCTCAAAAAGTTTAAGCAATTTCAGAGTGAAGTTGAAAATCATTGTAACAAGAAGATCAAGTTCCTACGATCTGATCGAGGGGGTGAATATCTGAGTTTCGAGTTTGGTGCTCACTTAAGACAATGTGGAATCATTTCACAGTTGACACCGCCTCGAACACCACAGCGTAATGGTGTGTCCGAACGTCGTAATCACACTTTGTTAGATATGGTGCGATCTATGATCTCTCTTACCGATTTGCCATTATCATTTTGGGGTTATGCATTAGAGATAGCTGCATTCACTTAAAATAGGGCACCATCAAAATCCGTTGAGACGACACCATATGAGCTATGGCGTGGCAAGATGCCAAAGTTGTCGTTTCTTAAAGTTTGGTGATGTGATGCTTATGACAAAAAGCATCAGCCTGAAAAGCTGGAACCCAAAGCGAAAAAGTGTGTCTTCATAGGTTACCCAAAAGAGACAGTTGGGTACACCTTCTATCTCATATCCGAGAGCAAAGTGTTTGTTGCTAAGAACGGAGATTTTCTTGAGAAGGAGTTTCTCTCGAAAGAATTGAGTGGGAGGAAGATAGAACTTGATGAGCTTGTGGAACCTCTGCTCCAACGGGATGGTGGCGCAGGGCAGAGAGAAATCTCTATCGAGGCAACACCAGTTGGGGAGGAAGCTAATAATGATGATCATGAAGCTTCGGATCAAGTTACTATCGGACCTCGCAGGTCGACAAGATCACGTACTGCTCCTGAGTAGTACGATAATCTTGTCGATCATGTTGTTAGACAAGAATGAGCCTATGAATTATGAAAAAGCAATGGTGGGCCCATATTCAAACAAATGGTTAGAGGCCATGAAGTCCGAGATAGGATCTATGTATGAAAACAAAGTATGGACTTTGGAAGTATTACCTGAAGGTCGCAAGGCTATTCAGAATAACTGGATCTTCAAGAAGAAGACGGACGCGGATGGTAATGTGACCGTTTATAAAGCTCGACTTGTGGCAAAGGGTTTTTCATAAGTTCAAGGAGTTGACTATGATGAGACGTTCTCACCGGTAGCGATGCTTAAGGCCGTCCGAATCTTGTTAGCAATAGCTGCATTTTTCGATTATGAAATCTGGCAGATGGATGTCAAAACGACATTCCTTAATGGTTTTCTTAAGGAAGAGTTGTATTTGATGCAACCCGAAGGTTTTGTCGATCCAAAGAATGCTAACAAAGTATGCAAGCTCCAATGATCCATTTATGGACTGGTGCAAGCATCTCGGAGTTGGAATAAGCGCTTTGATGAGGTGATCAAGGAATTTGGGTTTATACAAGTTGTTAGAGAATCTTGTATATACAAGAAAGTGAGTGGGAGCTCTGTAGCGTTTCTAATATTATATGTGGATGACATATTGCTGATTGGAAACAATGTGGAGTTTTTAGAGAGCATAAAGGATTACTTGAACAAATGTTTTTCAATGAAAGACCTAGGAGAAGATGCTTACATATTAGGCATTAAGATCTATAGGGATAGATCGAGGCACCTAATAGGGCATTCGCAAAGCACATAACTTGATAAAGTTTTGAAGAAGTTCAAAATGGAGCAGTCCAAGAAGGGGTTCTTGCCAGTTTTACAAGGTATAAAGTTGAGTAAGACTCAATGTCCAGTAACTGTGGAAGATAGAGAAAAGACGAGTACCGTCCCCTATGCTTCAGCCATAGGGTCTATCATGTATGCAATGTTGTGCACAATACCGGACATCAGCCTGGCCATAAGTATGGCAGGCAGGCAGGTTTCAAAGTGATCGAGGAGTGGAACACTGGGCGGCAGTCAAGAATATTCTAAAGTACCTGAAAAGGACTAAGGAAATGTTTCTCGTTTATGGAGGTGACGAAGAGCTCATCGTAAATGGTTACATCGATGCAAGCTTTGACACTGATACGGATGACTCTAAGTCTCAAACCGGATACGTATTTATTCTCAATGGGGGTGCGGTAAGCTGGTGCAGTTCCAAGCAAAGCGTCCTAGCAGATTCTACATGTGAAGCAGAGTACATGGCTGCCTCGGAGGCAGCTAAGGAGGGTGTCTGGATGAAGCAGTTCATCACGGATCTTGGAGTTGTGCCGATCGCACGAAATCCAATAACTTTGTTCTGTGGTGCCAGTGCTCTAGCAAAGGAACCAAGATTTCACAAGAAGACCAGACACATCAAACGACGCTTCAACCTCATCCACGACTATGTTGATGGAGAGGACGTAAATATTTGCAAAGTGCACACAGATCTGAATGTTGCAGATCCGTTGACTAAACCTCTTCCACGAGCGAAGCATGATCAACACCAGAATTGTATGGGTGTTAGATTCATTCCAATGTAAATCGCATAGCGATGTAAGACTAGATTATTGACTCTAGTGAAAGTGGGATACTGTTGGAAATATGCCCTAGAGGCAATGATAAAATAGTTATTATTATATTTCATGTTTCAATATAATCGTTTATTATCCGTGCTATAATGGTATTGAATGAAAACGTAAATGCATGTGTGGATATATAGACAAAACAATATCCCTAGTAAGCCTCTAGTTGACTAGACAGTTGATCAAGGATGGTTAAGGTTTTCTTACCATATGCAAGTGTTGTCACTTGATGACTAGGATCACATCATTAGGAGAATGATGTGATGGACAAGACCCAAACTATAAACGTAGCATGTGATCGTGTCATTTTGTTGCTATTATTTTCTGTGTGTCAAGTATTCATTCCTATGACCATGAGATCATGTAACTCACTGACACCGTAGGAATACCTTATGTGTATCAAACATTGCAACGTTACTGGGTGACTATAAAGATGCTCTACAGGTATCTCCGAAGGTGTCCTTTGAGTTAGCATGGATCAAGACTGGGATTTGTCAATCCGTGTGACGGAGAGGTGTCTCGGGGCCCACTCGGTAATACAACATCACATATAAGCCTTGCAAGCAATGTGGATAATGTATTACAGAACGAGTAAAGATTATTGCCGGTAACGAGATTGAAATAGGTATAGGGATACCGACAATCAAATCTCGGGCAAGTAACATACCGAAGGACAAAGGGAATGGTATACGGGATTATATGAATCCTTGGCATAGAGGTTCAACTGATAAGATCTTAGTAGGATATGTAGGATCCAATATGGACATCCAGGTCCAACTGTTGGATATTGACCGGGGAGTGTCTCAGGTCATGTGTGCATAGTTCTCAAACCCGTAGGGCCTGCACACTTAATGTTCGATGAGGTTTCGGTATAGTTGAGTTATAGGTGTTGGTGAAAGAAGGTTGTCAGGAGTCCCGGATGAGATCACGGATGTCACGAGGGTTTCCAGAATGGTCCGGAAACAAAGATTGATATATAGGATTGTTTCATTTGGCCTTCGGAAAGATTTCAGGCATTACCGACAGTGTACCGGGAGTGACGAATGGGTTCCGGGTTTTTACCAGGAGGGGCCCACCCACCCGGGAGTGAACCTAATAGCCCAAGGGTGGCGCACCACCCCTTCGTGGGCTGGTGAGGCCAGCCCAAGTGGGCTATGTCGGTTGAAGAAGAATCAAAGGAAAAAGAAAAGAAAACGAGGGATGTGGGAAGGAAGGAGGGGACTCCTCCTTCCCCAAACCGAATTGGAGTTGGAGTCTCCTCCTACTCCTCTTGGCCAGCGCCCTAGGGGCTCCCTTGAGCCGCAAGGCTAGCCCCTACCCTCCTCCTATATATACTTGAGGTTTAGGGCTCTTTTGAGTCACAACTTTGCCACATGCAACCCTAAACCTCTACTTCGTAGTTCTTCCTCTAGATCGGTTTTCTGCGGAGCTTGGGCGGAGCCCTGCAGGAATAGATCATCACCATCACCGGCGCACCGTCACGCTGCCGGAGAACTCATCTAGTTCCCCGTCTCTCTTGCTGGATCAAGAAGGCGGAGATCGTCATCGAGTTGTACGTGTGCTGAACGTGGAGGTGCCATCCGTTCGGCGCTAGATCGGAACGGATTGTGGGATGACGATGATTTAAATCACGAAGCTGTACCACTACATCAACTAAATTTGTTAATGCTTCCAACTTAGCGATCTACAAGGGTATGTAGATCTGATCTCCCTCTCGTAGATGAACATCACCATGATAGGTCTTCGTGTGCGTAGGATTTTTTTTGTTTCCCATGCAATGTTCCCCAAGACTCATTGGTACTCCTCCGATGATGTGTGAGTAGTTCATATCAGGCCTACGGGTCCATAGGCAGTAGGTAGATGGCTTTCTCTCTCGTTTTGCTTCTCAATACAATGGAATCTTGGAGATCTATTTGATGTCACTCTTTCTTTTGTGGCGTGTTCATTGGGATCCGATGAACTGTGAGTTTATGATCAGATCTATCAAATTATATCCATGCTTGATTATTATAGCCTCGTATTTCTTCACTGATATTTGTTTTTTTGGAAACATGATCTTTTTTATCTTGAAATGGGAAGAGGTGCTTTGTGATGGGTTGGATCTTGCGTTGCTCAATCTGAGTGAGAGAAAGAGACATGACACTCATGTATCCTTTCTATTAAGGATAAAACCATGGGGTCTATTCATACATAAAGTGACCTTGTCTACATCATGTCATAATTCTTAAAGCATTACTCCGTTTCTCCACGAACTTAATTAATACACTAGAAGCATACTGGATAGGGGTCGATGTGTCAAGTAATAGTAGCAGATGCACGCAGGAGTCGGTGTACTTGTCTTGGATGTGATGCCTATATACATGATCATTGTCTTGGATATCGTCATAATTAATCACTCTTCTATCAATTGCCCAACAGTAATTTCTCTACCCACCGTTTTCTATTTTCTCAAGAGAAGCGACTAGTGAAATCTACGGCCCACGGCTCTATTTTACATCTTGCAAGTCTATTTTTCTATTCACTTTGGCATTTTATTTGCTCTTTTATTTTCAGAAATATATTACCAAAAATCCCAAAATACCTTGCTGCATTTTATTCACCATTGCATCTATCAATCTATCCTTTTACCGTTTTATTTTACCCACGAGGGATTGACAACCCCTGCACGCAATGGGTTGCGAGGATTTGTAATTTGTGTGCAGGTACCACTTACATAGTCTTGTTGATCTTCCTACTGGATTGAAACCTTGGTTTCATCACTGAGGGAAATACTTGTCGTCACTGTGCAACATCACCCTTTAAGCTTGGAGGTAAACCAATGTAATCAATGAGGAGTCAAGATTTCGGCGCCGTTGTCGGGGATGATCAAGTCAAGATCTATGAGGTTCCCACAGATAAACTCTCATATCCTTGCAATTACATTATTTTCCATTTTCCTATTGTTTTCCTCTCCCCCACTTCACAAAAATATTTTCTTTTATATTTATCTTCTTTCTGCTTGCCTTTTTATTCCTTGCTTGCTTCTATTGCCTTCATGTCAAGAGTCCAAAACAGAAAAATAAACAGGAAAAGTAAGGACATATGGATCCTCATCCACTTGCTAATATTTTCAAAAGATCTAATTATTTTGCACAAATTGCTAGTGATTTGAGTTCTCTTTATTATTTTTGTGAAGTTTTTCTTGAGAATCGTGAATTTGAACATTGTGATGAACTATTAAAAGAAGAAATCTGTAAAGTGATTCATGATATCTCCTTGAATGAAAAGCATGATTGCGATGATGTTATTATAAATTCTATTAATTTCAATTGTGCTAATAATATGCAAAATTACCACATTGGAGATGGAAGTTTTGTCATGTCCACTACTCATTGTAATAATCATGATTGGGTGATGCTTCTTATTATCTTGAAAATTTATTTAACCCTCATGATGAATGTGATATTCATAATAATCTTTACAATAGTATTTAAAGTGGGTTCGGAAGAGTGTCAACTTTAGGTAATAATGATCCCAATATTTCGAAGAATTATCTATCTCTTGAATTTTTAGATAAAAGTGGGTTTGGAGAGGTCATGACTTTAGTTAATGTTAATCCCACTAACATGGAAGATTATAAGACTTTTATGCATGTGGATCATGAAGAGAATATTTTATGTGATAGCTATATTGTTGAATTATAATATGATCCTACATGTAATTATTATGAGGGAGGGAAATATGGTTATAGAAATATTCACGTTACTAAATTATCTCTCTTCATGTTGAGATTGCTATTGTTTCTTACTTATTCCATGCATATGTTAGATATTTCTTGTCTTGATAATTTGTTTGCTTATGAGATGCCTATGCATAGGGAGTATGTTAGACTTAAATGTGTTTGTTTTATGCTACATGATGCTCTCTTTGTGTTTCAACTACTATCTTTCATGTGAGCATCAATGAAATCTCAAGCCTATCTTAGTGGCTATAAAGAAATAGCTTGTTGGGAGGCAACCCAACGAATAAAATTTAGTTTTCACTTTTGCTTTATGTTCTTGACTGTTTGCACAATTATGCTACTATTATGATTGTGTTTTTATTGTTTTAATTAGAGATTGTGCCAAGTAAAGCCTTTAGGATCGTGTTGGCTAATAGTTGCTTTGATCTTGTAGAAAAACAAAAACGTTTGTGTCCAGTAGCCTAAATTCTAAAAATTGTAGAAGTGAAGAAAGTGTCTGAATTTTTACACAAGATGGATATAAAATTCCCTACATTTTACTATTTTTTTCAAAAAAATTGGAGTTAAATAAGTATGAGGCAAATTCAAATCTTTATAGACTGTTATGTTTTGATACATTCTGTTTTCTTTGCGCTGTGTGCTTATTTTGATGATTCTATGGTTTGTATCGAGGTGCAAGCCATGGTAAAGTTAGAGTAAGTAGATATAATGCAAAAACAAAATTGGAATGGGTTTTCAACAATACCTGAAGTGAAGTTTGGTTTTCTTATACTAACGGATCCCGCGAAAGTTTTCTTGAGTTTTGTGTGATTGAAGTTCTCAAGTTTTGGGTGAGATCACTATGGACGAAAGAAGAAGGGGTGATAAAATCCTAAGCATGTGGATGCCCCATGGCACCCCAAGGTAATATCCAAAGAGTACCAAGCAACTTAGCTTGGGGATGCTCCTAAAGGCATCCCCTCTTTCTTCTAACAACCATCGGTAATTTTACTTGCAGCTATATTTTTATTCGTCACATATCATGACTTTTGCTTGGAGCGTCTTGTATTATATGAGTCTTTTCTTGCTTTTCTGGTTAGCTTTTCATAACAAACCTTTCTGGACACACCTATTTGAGAGAGCCAAATAATGCTATGATTGGTTAGAAACGGTCTGTATACTTCATTTAAATTTTTTAGAGCCATGGGATTGCTCTAGTGCTTCACTCATATCTTTTTGAGCAGAGTGCTGTTATTTTAAAGAAATTTGCTCACATCCTTTCTTAGATAATTTTGAGAGTTAGTTGAAATTTTGAAGAAATCCTCTCTTTCTCCACTTATATTATTTTGAGAGTTGAAAATCTTAAAGAAACTTTTGCTATCGTTCTTCACTTATATTTGTTTGAGAGCTTGTTATTTGCAATGGCAATTTTCTTTTAATGAAATTAGCCCCAAAGTGATAGATATCCAGGGGAGATATAATAAAAAATTTCACGAAGATAATTGGATGTTAAACTTGATTCTTTGCAATAGTTTTGCAATATGAAGATAGTGATATGTGAGTTATGTTGATGAGTAATTATGCTTTAGTAAGTGTTAGGTCTCTCGAACCGGGGGTACCCAGGCCTGTCGGCCTGCGGCCCTATTGTGAGATTGATAAAAGAGGTGTGTAGAGGAGGAGGGTTGAATAGACTACTTACATAAATTAAATTCCTAGCATTTTCCCATTTTAATGGTTGGTAGATTTTAGCTATTCTAACAAGTCTAGTGCACCCTACACATGCTAGTCAACAAATATGGCAGCAGAAAGTAAAGACTTTGCACATGTAGTAAGGAGTAGAGTTTAGGAAGATCAAACGCAAAGAAGTTCACACGACGATTTTTGGCATGGTTCCGATAGGTGGCGCTGTCATACGTCCATGTTAGTGGAGACTTCAACCCATGGAGGGTAAAGAATGCCAGAGTCTACGGAGGGCTCCAATCACAAGGGGTCCATAAAGATGCGGCCTTGTCTATTCCACCACGGCTACCGCCCACACAGGACTAGCCTCACTCATGGTAGATCTTCACAAAGTAGGCGATCTCCTTGCCCGTACAAACTTCTGGGTTCAACTCCACAACACGAAGTAGGAGGCTCCCAAGCGACACTTAACCAATCTAGGAGGCACCACCCTCCAAAAGGTAATAGATGTGGTAAAACGATGAACTCCTTGCTCATGCGCTTCAAAAGATAGTCTTCTCAACACTCAGTCATTATCTCATAGATTTGGCATGGTTAGGTGTCGGGGGAAGGTGTGCACTCGATCACCTGTGGGACCATTGGCCCTTCGTGCTTCGGTGGGGAGATCGCGTTGCACAAAGAGCAGCAACTATGAGGAAGCACGACAATGATACTCGAGGCATTTACCCAGGTTTGTGCCGCTGTGAAGCGTAAAACCCTACTCTTGCCTTGGTGGAATGATTTGGGGAAGACGGAGTTTGCACAGTGTTCTGCCCTGGCAAGGTTTTCTGCGGAGAGCCACTATGTGCGTATAAACGTTCTAGGTCCCTAATCCTCGAGGGTCCAAATCCTTTGGCGTCTGAATCCTCTACTAGGTTGCCTTGGGCCTCCTTTTATAGCTTAAGGGGCGTCCACAGTGGAAAATAGACATGATTAGATAGCTAACAGTGCTATCATACCTAACTCTGTCATTCAAGAAAAAATGCCATAAATGCAGCCTTAGGTGGCGTGTGGGGGTGCATCCCCAGCAAGCTCGTGTAACTGCTTAGCTGGTTGTTGCTTGGTGCCTTGACACGTCTCTGGACGGGTGTCAACCGGTCCTAATATGTCTTTCGGCACATTTCCATATGCCAAGTGAGAGGCACTTAGCCATGTGGGAGCTCGACACGTCATCGATAAGTGACCCGTGTAGCGATGAGGTGGAGCGGTGGCAGATTGACTCGCGCTTGCCGGGGAGGTGACTTGACAAGTCTTCTTGAGGATTCATGTGCTTTGTTCCCCGGCAGGTGTCGGGGGTTCTTGGCACGTCTTGGTCCTGTCCTGGGCTCCTATGTAGGTCTTGTCAGCATCTGGTTCTAGTTATTTTCTTTGGTTGGTGGTTGCCTTCGAGGGGTTATGCTCTTAAGCGTGTGCATAAGTCAGGGGCACTGTGTCCCCCATTACTAGTGCACCGATAGGAGCCTCCGGGCCTGGCCCATATGCGCTTGCCCAACGCTGTTGGCTCACGCCCAAAGTTCATGCACGGGCGTGAAATTGCCAAGGGGTAACCGCCAACCCACTATTATGTGTTGTCCCACCACTTCAGGCCATTTCCGCCATGCATGCTGCATGCAGTGCGAGAATCTTGCGGTGGGTGCGGGTGACGTAAAGGCCCGATCGAGGAAAAAATCGCACCGTCATGGATTGGATTGATGGGCAGATTACTTGTTCGCCCGTAATGGTGGGTAACAGCATATGTGGAGATGGGCGGTGAGCCTTGGAACATAGGAGAGCCAGCCCCCCCCTGCATCCTCCCTGTAAAACCGGGAGGGGTGCAGTAGGTGATGCTCATCCATCCTTCTCCTCTCCTCCAACCTAGGGTTGCATGGCTTGCTCTTCTCTTCTTGTCCATTGAGGTTGCTTCGGTTTTTGCTACGACGAGGGGACGCATACACCCTCCATCTTCTGTGAGGGCAGTGAGAGCCTCCCCTTGAGATCATGCAGCCGCTTCAGTCGTGGCTACGGAGGGCGGCACCAATACTCGAGGTGGGACACCGGAAGGGACCGGGGTCATTGAGAAGCATGTGGTCGAGGGAGACGGAGTGTCGTACCCGACCCTCCTACGGTGACGCCCTCACTGTTGTTGATGGGGAATAGAGAAGGTACGATGTTGGAGTTTGTCGTCAGGCTGTGCGTTCCTCCTCACGGTCGTTTGGGCCTCCCTCACCGTTTTTCTAGGGTGATGGAGGTTGACAAACCGCAGGGAATGTGGCTCGTGTACTCCTTCTGGGTGATGGAGAAAAATCGTCGGCAAGGTAACCGGTTGCCTGCGGGTGGATACAGCGGCGATTCTATGGATACTGTGGTAGAGTCCCCTGCCCATGGCGCTATATTTAGCGTACAAGGGTGGGAGGATTTCGCCCACATCTTCTTCTAAAGGATAGGGGAATTCCCAGCCTTTGGCCACTAGGGACGACCATGCTCTCTATGAGTGGTCCTGGAGAGCATGGCGTCTTCCTCAGCTATGCTAAGGGGCCCGACGGCGGCTAAGGCGCCCACTCGATCAATGGAGATGATGGAAGTTGTAATGGCGGCAATCTTCGGCAGCCTAGGGATGGGGATGGCGACTCCGACTCATCGTGATCGCGAGCAACACCATCATCAACATCTTGCTTCGGCAGCTCCATTATATGCCTTCTACCCACTTCTCCCCTGCTAGCTTCATCCTCCCTTCCTGGGTGGATGGCCCTTTTGGTCCCGGTACGGAGGTGTCCTTCCGGTCCTGGCGGGGAGGCGCCGAATCCCAGTCAGACACTCCTTTTGCCCTCTTTTTCTCCTTCATCCAATCCCTACGAGGCACTTATCTTTTTATAAAGTAAAATATTATAGGATCTTGCAAAATTTTTACTAGTGGAAATGTAATTTATTTTATACATTTTGTATAGAAGAATGAATAAAAAAACCGCGATTCATCTCTCTTGAGCATTGTCCTTCTACTCGTATTTTGTTGTATGTACGTTCTTGCCGTACATGACTCCTTGCCAGGTTGGTGTAGGATGCAAGTATCGGAAGGGGCACGAGCCCCCTGACAATAGACGAGCACTGTCCCCCGACAAGCCCCCCTGTTGGTATCGGCGCGATCCCTTCCAAGGCTAATAAGCGACAAGGGATGAAGGACGGCTCGTCCTGACAAGGGTTACTGCCGTGTAGAGAATTCCATTGAACACAATCGAAAAGGAGCGGCAAGGATTTCCTAAGGAAAGGAACGGAATTGAGCTTAAGATAAGATGGTCTAAACTTATCCTTTTGGGGGAGGTCCCCTTGAAGGTGCGATGGTATGCCATCCTTGCTTCTCCGTTATCTCCTGTTTCCCTAGAGGTCAAACCCATAGAGCAAAAGAGAGGCTCTGTCCTCTGGAAAGAGGGAAGATGTGATAACATGGATTATAAGTCCATCATAACACAAGTAAATGCATAATGACATGCGAATGATGCTATGATGCAATGCCTAGCTTTATTCATGCACATTATATGCGCGTGGCTTTGTACAAAGGGTTACATGCAACTACGACAAAACTTGTACAAAAGGTGCTCGCCGGGGACTAGGCCCGACAACTGTGCCTTATGGGTAGAACTTACGAAGATGCTCAATGTTCCATGAGTTAAGCACTTTGACGCCATCTTTGGTCTCCAAACGGACTGCGCCAGGTGTGGTGACTTGTACTACCCGGTAAGGGCCATCCCACTTCAGCATCAACTTGTTAGAACCCTTGGCAGACTGAACACGTCTAAGGACAAGGTCGCCTCCCTCAAAGCTCCAGGCGTGGACCCTACGGCTATGATAGCGGCGTAGGGCTTGTTGATAACGTGCAACACGCATAGCGGCCCAAAGATGATCTTCCTCGAGGAGCGTGGCATCGTCATGCCAGAGCTGTTGTTGCTCCACTTCATCGTAGGCAAGTACTTGAGGTGAATCGTATATGAATTCCATGGGGATAACTGCTTCCGCCCCAAATACTAGGGGGGAAGGTGTGTGGCTGGTAGTTCGATTTGGTGTCGTTCTGAGAGACCACAGACCCACCGGTAACTCAACAATCCAGCGCTTGCCATATATTGCAGTATATCGAAAGTTCTTGTTCTGAGTCCTCACAACACTTCAACATTCGTCCTCTTGCCTTGCCCGTTGCTCCTTGGGTGTGAAACAGAGGCGAACAATACCTTGCTTCCAAATACCTCGCCGTGCTCAGTCATCCCAGAGATTAATGCTCACCGAACACAGATACCGAATAGAAGAGTCTTACGTCCAAGTACCGATTATTACAACACATGACCGAATGGTCAAGTTCACAAGGCAGGGCCTAAGGCCAAATCACTCTGATACAACTAGTAGCGGAAATCATAGGGGCTAAGCGAGTGCCCATGCCATCAAGCCTACACCGACATGCATTCTGACTCGGAAGCGTCCTAGTTCGCAGGGGCGTCTCCGAAGACGTACTCATCTCCGAACTCCGTCCTTCCATGTCTGGTCAATAACATAACTAGTGGCAAGCCAATGAGTACTTTGAATGTACTCGCAAATAGCCCATGATATGAACAATGAAAGTGAAGGATAACAATATCATGCATCTTTGGTGTAACTCATATTGGTGGAATGATCATGAATATGCATCAAGTTAAAGAATTACATATGAAGAACAGGTTACAGATATCAATATATCTGTGGAGGGTTGAACCATCCGGGTTCACCCTATATGCCAAGTCACCTAACTTGGTCATATCATTACTTTCATAACAACACCTTTTTCATCATCTCACACACACACACTTGGTTTATGTGGAAATAGCTGGACGTAGTTTAAGCAGGATTACCCAACTGTCCTTCACCGTGGACATGCTATTCGAAAAGTTGACACTCTACAGAGGTAGTACGCTGGACCCACGAGATCCGGGAAACTTTCGTGTCATCCACGACTCGCGGTATATAACATACCCGAGGTAAGTACCCGATCAATGCCTTTCCCCTGACGATACTAGACAAAGAGGTCCACTCGATTGGTACCCAGCCCACATGTTTACGTCTTACGAGCACCAACTCTGGACAATACCAACCATGCGGGGACCAACGGTGTGACTGGAACTCATAAAAATAGCATAGTCGTCCTACCTGGCACGACCCCATCATGAGAGTGACCACACATCACTCCCGCCACTAGTAATGCGGCTCTTTGCTAGCACTAACCAGAGTAATTAACATAGCCCCGTCCCATAAGGGGTAACTTGGTCTTATTGGTAAGGTTGGGATGGTCGACACATCATAAATCTAATCCTCTTTCTGAAACCATACTCATGCAAATACCGGGTGCATCACTTCACCAAAAGTGACCACCTAACTCATCATCACCCTCGGGCATTAGTGGCACCCGACGGGGTTTTCATAAACTCTTGCTTTATGTCATCAACATGCTCATGATAATACTACTTCTAACTTTACTTGTCAACATGATATTAGCATGACCCTCAAGGGGTAGGATCAAGCTCAATGCAAGTGCTTCGGGGGAGCCATCGGTAAAATCATATCCTATGATTACCGGCACTTATGATCATATGCAACGGAAATACTTGCTATTTTAACATGCAAAATAACATCTGCTCAGTAACTAAGTATCCGGGGTCTTCGAGGTCTTCCGGTCCGATTCCCTCGTCCCATGGATTTTCTATCATCGATAAAACAATAAATAAGAAATAGCTCACACAGAAACAGATCACAAAGTTATTTTAAAAATGTTCTTTATTGCTGATAAATCTAAGCTATCGTTTTGAAAAATATTTTCCTTAATTTCCCTTGAAGGAACATTTTTTAAATTAACCAAGCAGAAGCAAAACTTTTCCAATTTAGTCATTTTTATTATTGTAAAACAGAATAGTTGTAGAAAAAATTCATCCAAACATATTAATAAATACTACATATTTTTAGAAGAATAACAGTGGAAGAATTATATTTTTACACTCGTTAAATGTTTTTATAAAAAATTTAGAAACCAAGGTTTCAAAATAAAAAGAAAATCAGCTAAACTCCTGGCATGGCTCGGCCCGGAGCTGGGCTGGCCCATGGCTAGCCGACAACCTGCCCAGGCGCGCGCGCTGTCAGGTTTGAACCTGACGTGCGGGGCCCTGTGGTCAGTGATTGTGGGCAGCGCAGGGGAGGAGGTTGGGCCACCGACAGGTGGGGCTCACCTGTGAGGGTCGTCTCCTACCTCTGGCCAAAGAGGAGGAGGAGCACACCGACGAGGTTGCCGACACTCTCAAGCCCCATCAAGGACTGGAATGGGTTTGCCGTGTTGCCGCCTACCTGCTGGTGGTTGGAACAACGACGGAGAGACAGGGGTTCGCCGGAGATGAGGAGGCCGTGGCGGAGGAGTTTCGAGAGGTGGTCGAGGAGGTGGCTAGAAACACGGAAATTCTCGGGGGAGTTGGGGGAATGCTTCCTGGGGTTGAGAGGATCAGTTTGGTGGGTCGAGGGGCGCAGCAGCCGTCGTGTAGCCGGAGATCGACCGGAGCTCCGAGGCGGAGGGGCCTCGGTCGATCTCGAGCACCGGGGCTCGGCTGGGTTGTTGGGGTGGCTAGGGAGGTACTAGTGATCGTGGTGAAGCTATCTGAGGGGTGCTGGAGCGAGGGGGGGCTATTTATAGGCCCGCGATGGTTAGCCGATTCGGGAGCGCCGGTGACTCACCGTGGCACGCATGGTGGTGCAAAGAGACGCTAGGGCCGAAACCACGGTATCAGGACATAGTTTTGGACTACCAGAGCCATCTGTTGTAGGGGGAGAAAGGGGGAGTCATGCATCCGTGGCCATGCAACCTTGGCCGGTTCTGGATCGCGCGGGCACGCGTCGCACGAGCTCTAGCACAGGAGAGGGGGGGCTGAGGCTTGCTCGACGCAGAGGGGTTGTCGGGGAAGAGGTTGGACACCTCGGGGGAGGCTGGAACTGGCCGAGAGCGTCGCCCCCACCTCGGTGGTTTCCTGTAGCGCGCCCAGAGCGCAGTTTTGGCATGCCACGGCATGCTGGGGCACTCTGAGGCATTTTGGACGTCTCTAGCATGTCCTCGCACTTGCTGGGAATGTGGCTATCCGTTTGGGTCTAGTTAGAGCTTCGACTAGTCGAGGGAGACAAGAAATACTAGTGCTGTCAGCCTTGAACTGAAATCTAAATTGGGGGTTTTTGACCTTTCCACTTATAACCAGTGAGGGGCGAGTTGACTCGGGTTAGACTCAGATACTGGCCACCTAATCTATTAGTTTGGAGCAAAGGGGTTTTATTTAGCTGTGACTAAGGTGGCTTTTTCCTATCTGTTAGAAGGTGTTCAACAGTGGTTTGAGGGGGTTGTACCCCACCACTGGTGCTGCCACTTAACAGGTTTGGGTTTGGTGGTAAATCACGGGGTTTCACCAAGTTTGAGCTCCATTGGACAAGTTTAGCTTTGTAAACTTGCAAACATTCTAATATGACCAGATCTGTGCCTTCCTAAGGGAGTGTGGGCAAACTAAGTCCCACAGATCCCATTTTTGGTATGGAACCCTCATTTGAGGTATTAGGCACTCCTGCAAAGTTTCAGCATCATTAGATAAACTTTGCTATGTAGAGTTTCTCTATCTTGATTCTCGACAGAAGGGGTTTTTCGGTTATTTGGGGTCCTTATTCACCTTTGATCAAGGTGAAACTTTATATGGACACGAAATATGGCTTAGGATATCACTGAAATTTTCTAGGAATTTATTGAGAATATTTCCTTTGGAAATATTTCAAAATGTCAAAACAGACAGAAATAGCTTTCATGGTTATATTCAATAATTATAATATAAAATAGGGTTTAAAATCCTATGTATGGAAAATATATGTCCTTCTGATCATCTCTAAATTTAATCAGATTTTTCTAAGACAGAAAAATATATTTCCATGCAGGAATACCAATTATGGCCTTAGAAATGGACATGTTATTTAATTAGGAAAATAATTACAAAAATAATTATCTTTGTGGTTTTGAAATATAAAGATAGTTTAAAATCAGATCACCAACTTTGAGTAGAAGCACTGCTTGCTATCAAGGGCATGTAGTGCAAATCAAGGTAGGGTTTTACCTTGATCAGAAATAAGTAAAGGTTTTTGGAAATCAATGTTATAAAAATAGGGTTTTATCCTCAGATGATCAAGCACACAAGCATACAATGTCAATCATGGCACTCAAAACATTAGTCTTGAAAATGTTTTAACAAGCTCAGATTTTCACAATACAGATAAGTGATAGTAAAAACAGGGTGTGACAGACCTACCCCCCTTACAAGAATCTCGTCCCCGAGATTCCTAAGCTAGGTGCTAAAAAGGTCTGGAAACTCAGATCGGAGATAGTCTTCACGCTCCCATGTAGCTTCGGCTTCGGTGTGGTTGCTCCATCGAACCTTGAAATACTTGATGGTGCGGCTTCTGGTGCAACGCTCTGCTTCATCCAGAATGTGGATCGGCCTCTCGCGGTAGGTGAGATCAGGCTGAAGGTCAATGGCTTGTTGGTCAATGTCTTTGTAAAGATCGGGGAGACTTGGCGCTTGGAGACACTTCCGAAGTTGTGAAACGTGGAAGAAGTTGTGAACACCCGAAAGTTCCGGATGTAGCTCCAACTGATAAGCAACTTCTCCATGCCTTGTCGTGATCTTAAAAGGTCCAATGAACCATGGAGCGAGTTTCCCTTTAACGTGGAAACGCTTGGTTCCCTTGAGAGGTGTGACGTGGAGGTACACTAGGTCTCCGGGAATGAACTCCACGTCCCTGCGGCGAGAATCTGCATAACTCTTCTGTCGCGACTTGGTTGATTCCAAATTTTCTCGGACTAGTTGCACCTTCTCTTCTACCTTGTGCAAGATTTCCGGCCTGAAAATCAGCCCTTCACCGGTTTCAGACCAATTGAGCGGGGTGCGGCACTTTCGTCCGTACAATACTTCGAACGGGGCCATCTGGAGACTGGACTGGTAGATGTTGTTGTATGAAAACTCAGCGAACGGCAGACAGTCTTCCCATTTGGCTCCGTGCGCCAAGATGCATGCGCGGAGCATATCTTCGATTATCTGATTCACTCTTTCCGTTTGTCCGCCCATTTGCGGGTGGAAAGCAGTGCTAAAAGAGAGCTTGGTTCCGAGGGCCTCTTGGAACTTTCTCCAAAACCTTGAGGTGAACTGCGTGCCTCGGTTAGATACAATCTTCTTGGTAACTCCATGAAGGCTTACTATACGCTCAATATAGAGACTAGCCAACTTATTCCCATTATAAGTGGTGTTGACAGGGATGAAATGGGCCACTTTGGTCAAATGGTCGACAATAACCCATATTGAGTCATGGCCCCTGCTAGACCTTGGTAAGACGGTAACAAAGTCCATGCCTACCTTGTCCCACTTCCATTCTGGCACCTTGAGAGGTTGTAGCAGTCCCGCGGGTCGCTGATGCTCAGCCTTGACTTGTTGGCACACGTCGCATTTGGCAACATAAGACGCTACTTCCCTCTTCATGCCATGCCACCAGAATCTTTCTCGGAGGTCTTGATACATCTTGGTACCATCGGGGTGAATACAGTAGGGTGTATCATGTGCTTCCTGTAGGATTAAGTCCTTGAGTTCAGCCTTGTTGGGTACGGATAAACGTTTCCCAAACCACATCACTCCTTGTTCATCCACCGAGAATCCTGGGGCCTTGCCTTCTTGAATCTTCTTCTTGATGCCTTCAATGCTCTTATGACCCTTCTGGGTCTCCTTGATGTTGTCTACCAGCGATGATTTGACTTCGAGGTTATCCAGGAATCCTGATTCCACTAGTTCGAACCCGAAGTTCTCCAATTCTTCATATAAGGCGGGTTGCCTTTCCTTGAGCATGACGTTCAAGGTGCTGGTCTTCCATCTTAAGGCATCAGCAACTACATTAGACTTACCGGGGTGATATTGAATGCTGAGGTCGTAGTCTTTGATTAACTCCAACCATCTTCGTTGCCTCATGTTCAATTCCCTTTGGGTGAAGATATACTTCAGACTTTTGTGGTCACTGTATATTTCACATCGCTTCCCCAAAAGGTAATGTCGCCATGTCTTCAGAGCATGCACTACGGCTGCCAATTCAAGATCATGGGTGGCATAGTTCTCCTCATGCAGGCGCAGTTGCCGTGACAAGTACGCCACGACTCTGCCATCCTGCATTAGAACCCCACCGAGTCCGGTCCTCGAGGCATCACAATATATCGCAAACTCCTTGCTGATATCTGGAGTGGTCAATACCGGGGCGGTGGTTAGTCTCTTCTTCAACTCTTGGAAGCTTGCTTCACATTCCGGCGTGCATTCGAACTTCTTGCCTTTCTTCAAGAGCTGAGTCATAGGTCAAGCGATGCGGGAGAATCCTTCTACGAACTTGCGGTAATATCCCGCGACTCCGAGGAAGCTCCTGACTTCCTTCATGTCAATAGGCGATTCCCAGTTGGTTACGGTGGTAATCTTAGATGGATCAACTGCCAATCCACTTGCTGTCATGGTATGACCCAAGAATCCATCTTTGTTCAGCCAAAACTGGCATTTGCTGAACTTGGCATAAAGTTGGTGCTCTCGAAGCTTCTCCAATACTAACCTCAAGTGTTGCTCATGCTCTTCTTCGGACTTGGAAAAGATTAATATTTCATCAATGAACACGACGACAAACTTGTCCATGTATTCCATGAAGACCTTATACATGAGGTACATGAAGTAAGTTGGGGCATTAGTCAACCCAAAAGACATGACAGTGCATTCATACAGACCGTACCGGGTCACGAATGCAGTCTTGGGTATGTCCTCGGGTCAGATCTTCAGTTGGTAATATCCAGATCGGAGGTCGATCTTGGAGAATACCTTAGCTCCATTTAGCTGATCGAACAAATGTTCAATCTTGGGGAGTGGGTACTTGTTCTTGATCGTGATCTCATTGGCAGAACGGTAATCGACGCAAAGTATGATAGTCCCATCCTTCTTGGACACGAAGAGAACAGGTGATCCCCAAGGTGATGCACTTGGACGAATAAACCCTCTCCTGAGTTGCTCATCCAGTTGCTTCTTCAACTCCGCTAGCTCTTCAGATCCCATCCTGTAAGGCTTCTTATAGGTAGGCCTTGATCTGGACATGAGCTCAATGATGAACTCGATGTATCGGTCAGGAGGCATCCCTGATAGCTCATCAGGAAAGACGTCCGAGTATTCACAGACTATTGGTACCCGATCGAGTCCTTCCTCTGACTGGTTGTTAACCCGTGGTACTCGAGTGGGTACTGGCTCAGAGACATACTTGACTTTGACCCCTTGGTCACTTGTCATGGTAATGGCCCTGTTGGCACAGTCCAAGATGCTTTCATGCTTGGCCAACCAGTCCATGTCGAGAATTACTTCTAGGCCTTGTGACTTAAGCACAATGAGATCCGCTGAGAAGCTCGTCCCATTGATAACTATCCCGACCTTCCTACACCCTAGGTTGGTCCTCAAAACCGCTCCCGGGGTTTGAATTGCCATATGCCCATGAGGCAAGGTAGGTTCTAAACCACACTTTTCCGCAAACTTTTGCGTAACAAAAGAATGTGAAGCACCACAATCAAACAATATTGTTGCTGGGGTAGAGTTGATGAGGAACGTACCCAGAATGCAGTCCGGGTCTTCCTGTGCCTCTTCAGCGGAAATATGATTAATCTGCCCCTTGCTGTGATATTGCTAATTGCGGGGAGCCTGATTCCTGCCTGGTGCTCCTTGCCCTGAATTTGGCGCATTGGGGCGCGGAGCATCGGGTTTCCTGTTGGGGCACTGCCTGGAATAGTGCCATGTTTGTCCACATTCGAAGCACGTAACTTGCGCTGGAAGATTGGTCTTGGCCCCACCGTTGTTTGGTGGATTGCTTGCTGGCTTGGCGTTGACTTGCTACTGAGGCTGGTAATTCTGGATAAATGTCGGATACTTGTATTGTTGGTGCTGATAGTTGGGTCTTGCTGGAGCTGACTGCCATGGTCGGGGCTTCGAGCTACTCGGTCCTCCACTACCCATTAGCTTGCGCTTACGGGTGTCGTCCATGGCACGACGCTTGTCTTCCAACATAAGGGCCTTATTAACCAGGTCGCTGAAGGTCCAGCATTCACAAAAAACCAGCCGATACTGGAGTGACTGATGCAGTCCTTCCATAAAGCGTTCCACTTTGGCGGCCTCGGTGCTGACGTCTTCAGGCACGTATCTTGATAGGAGGTTGAACTTCTGCAAATATTCCTTGACAGATCCATTGCCTTGCCTTAAGGCTCGGAATTCTCACTTCTTAATGGTCATCATTCCAGGAGGAATGTGAGTAGCACGGAATCCATCCTTAAGCATAGCCCAAGTGATGACTTTCCCTGCTCGCATGATCTGAAATCCATCCCACCAAGCTCTGGTTGTGCCTTCGAGGCAGTGAGATGCATAGAGGACTTTCTCCCGGTCATCAGTGCACTTGACCATCGCAAGGAGGTCTTCGATAGTACGGATCCAGTCATCAGCATCCAATGGTTCAGTCGTCTCCGTGAATATGGGTGGCGTAGTTTGCATAAACTCAAAGAGAGTTGAGCGACCGTTGCCATTCCCGTTCTGTGGTGGGTGGTTCACCAAGGTTTGAGCCGGCTGCTGGATAGCGGCATTGTTGGCTTGACGCTCCTCTCGAAGAGCTTGAAGGAACTGAGCCATGGTCAAGCTTTTAGGAGGAGGCGGTGGTGGTGGAACATCGTCTTGCTGCTCGTGGTGATCTCCAACTTGAGCTTCCCCTCTGGTTCCCTATTGCTGTCATGAAGAGGCAGAGTCGGGGTTGCCAAAGGTGCTGTTGCGAGTTGCATTCACCTTCCTTTCAGGGGAGTAGACAGGTCAATTTGCCGAACTGGCTGAAATCATAAGGGATGATGTTCTAGTAAAGAGGGGGGGGTCTGGTGTTGTGCTAGTGTGAATGATTTTTAAGCCAATGGTTTTGAAAAGAACTACTGCATTAAATTCGAAAACAAGCGATGTAGTCGCTCATAAGCTGCCTAAGGCAGAATGCGACTTGCATCCAACAGGCTTACACAACATCCAGGGTCATACAACCCGATACAAGAACTCCTACACTCGGGTATATTCTAGTCGCCTACGTTGCTAAGCGGCCGACTGCGCGGTCTCATAAGCCGGTTCTGCGGGATCTTCGTCTTCGTCTTCATCTTCACCTTCATCTTCATTAGTGCTTCCCTTCTTTGAAGGTGTAGGGGAAGGAAGCGGACCATCACGACGCCTCTTGGTTGACGAGGTAGCGAAGAGTTCAGTGTACTCTTCCGTGGTCAAGCAACGACTCTGAAGAGGAGTGGCCTAAAGCGGTGGTATTCCTCCTCGGAAAGCAAAACCAGGTGGTCCTACGGGTGCTCGTTCCTTCTTCACCTTGTGATTCTTCATCTTCTCTATGCGAAGAAGATCCTTGACTTGGTGCAGCTCTTGGCGGATCCTAGTCGACTCCTTGATCAAAAGATATGTCAAGGTGTTGGAGGAGAGACTGAGTAGGTCTAAAACCTTAGTGGCGTCCCGTCCTCGGAAGATGGGTTGAGTGTCCAACTCCCGTCTTCCCCATCCTTAACAAAAGGAAGGTGACGAGTAGCTGGCTCGTCAGCCATCTCGGGAAGGATGTCGCGGAGTCGCACGAGTGCCTCTCATGCTGCAGTCTTCACGTCCAACATCAGATCCTCCATCTATGGTCCTTCAAAGAACCAGCTAGTCGGGCGTTGACCCAGTGCTCGTGGTAGAGGAAGATGGGTGTGCGACGTACTTGACACTTCTCGAGGCTATCACTCAAAAGTAGAGGAAAGCATGTCTCCAGAAGTATCTCAGGTACGGAGGCCATCTACAAGATGTAGAGGAGAGGGTTAGAATTTTTTTAGTGGGTGCAGGTTCTCAGGTTAAGTCTTACTTGCACTAATCGTTTTGGCTATCGTCCATGCTACCTAAGGCTTCCTATAGTCAGGATATCTCTGATACCAGCTCTGTGGGGACCCCGACTCACCGAACACAGATACCGAATAAAAGAGTCTTACATCCAAGTACCTATTATTACAACACATGACCGAATGGTCAAGTTCACAAGGTAGGGCCTAAGGCCAAATCACTCTGATACAACTAGTAGAGGAAATCATAGGGGCTAAGCGGGTGCCCATGCCATCAAGCCTACACCGACAGGCATTCTGACTCGGAAGCGTCCTAGTTCGCAGGGGCGTCTCCAAAGACGTACTCATCTCCAAACTCCGGTCCTTCCATGTCTGGTCAATAACATAACTAGTGGCAAGCCAATGAGTACTTTGAATGTACTCGCAAACGGGCCATGATATGAACAATGAAAGTGAAGGATAACAATATCATGCATCTTTGGTGTAACTCATCTTGGTGGAATGATCATGAATATACATCAATTTAAAGAATTACTTATGAAGAACAGGTTACAGATATCAATATATCTGTCGAGGGCTGAACCATCCGGGTTCACGCTATATGCCAAGTCACCTAACTTGGTCATATCATTACTTTCATAACAACACCTTTTTCATCATCTCATACACACACACTTGGTTTATGCGGAAATAGCTGGACGTAGTTTAAGAAGGATTACCCAACTGTCCTTCACCGTGGACACGGCTATTCAAATAGTTCACACTCTGCAGAGGTAGTACGATGGACCCACGAGATCCGGGAAACTTTCATGTCAACCACGACTCGCGGTATATAACATATCCGAGGTAAGTACCCGATCAATGACTTTCCCTGACGATACTAGACAAAGAGGTCCACTCGATTGGTACCCAACCCACATGTTGTACGTCTTACGAGCACCAACTCTGGACAATACCAACCATGCGTGAACCAACGGTGTGACTGGAACTCATAAAAATGGCATAGTCGTCCTACCTAGCACGACTCCATCACGAGAGTGACCACACATCACTCCCGCCACTAGTAATGTGGCTCTTTGCTAGCACCGACCAGAGCAATTAACATAGCCCCGTCCCATAAGGGGTAACGTGGTCGTACTGGTAAGGTTGGGACGGTGGAGACATCATAAATCTAATCCTCTTTCCGAAACCATACACATGCAAATACCGGGTTCATCACTTCACCAAAAGTGACCACCTAACTCATCATCACCCTCGGGCATTAGTAGCACCCGACGGGGTTTTCAGAAACTCTTAGTTTATGTCATCAACATGCTCATGATAATACTACTTCTAACTTTACTTGTAAACATGATATTAGCATAACCCTCAAGGGGTAGGATCAAGCTCAATGCAAGTGCTCCGGGGGAGCCATTGGTAAAATCATATCCAATGATTATTGGCACTTATGATCATATGCAACGAAAATACTTGTTATTTTAACATGCAAAGTAACATATGCTCAGTCATGGTCAAAGGGTTTCTTGCCTTGGTCAGCTAAGTATCCGGGGTCTTCGAGGTCTTCCGCTCCAATTCCCTCGTCACACGGATTTTCTGACATCGATAAAACAATAAATAAGAAACTGCTCACACAGAAACAGATCACAAAGTCATTTTCAAAATGTTCTTTATTACTGATAAAGCTAAGGTATCGTTTTGAAAAATATTTGCCTTAATTTCCCTTGAAGGAACATTTTTGAAATTAACAAAACAAAAGAAAAACAATTCCAATTTAGTCCTTTTAATTATTGTAAAACAGAATAGTTGTAGAAAATATTCATCCAAACATATTATTAAATACTACATATTTTTAGAAGAATAACAGTGGAAGAATTATATTTTTGCACTGGTTAAATGTTTTTATATAAATCTTAGAAACCAGCGTTTAAAAATAAAAATAAAATCGGCTAAACTCCTGGCCTGGCTCGGCCCGGAGCTGGGCTGGCCCATGCCCAGCCGACAGCCTGCCCAGGTGCGCGTGCCGTCGGGTTTGAACCTAACGTGCGGGGCCCTACGGTCAGTGGCGGTGGGCATCGCGGGGAGGAGGCTGGGCCACCGACAGGTGGCGCTCACCTGTCGGGGTCGTCTCCTACTTCTGGCCAAAGAGGAGGAGGAGCACGTCGGCGAGGTTACCGACGCTGTCAAGCCCCAACAAGGACTGGAATGGGTTCGCCTTGCTTTCGCCTACCTGCTGGTGGTCGGAACAATAACGGAGAGACAGGGGTTCGTCGGCGATGAGGAGGCCGTGGCGGAGGAGGTGGTCGAGGAGGTGGCTAGAGACACGGAAAAGCTCGGGCGAGTTGGGGAAAAGCTTCCTGGGGTTGAGAGGGTCAGTTTGGTGGGTCAAGGGGCGCAGGAGCCGTCTTGTAGCCGGATATCGACCGGAGCTCCGAGGCGGAGGGGCCTCGGTCGATCTCGAGCACCGGGGCTCTGTTGGGTTGCTGGGTGGCTAGGGAGGTACTAGTGATCGTGGTGAAGCTATTTGAGGGGTGCTGGAGATAGGGGGAAGCTATTTATAGGCCCGCGATGGTGAGCCGATTCGGGGAGCGCCGATGACTCACCGTGGCGCGCATGGGGGTGCAGAGAGACGCTGGGGACGAAACCACGGTATCAGGACATGGTTTTGGACTACCAGAGCCATCTACTTCCAAGAGAGAGAGGAGGAGTCGCGCATCCGTGGACAGGCAACCTTGGCCGGTTCTGGTGCGCGCGGGCACGCGTCGCACGAGCTCTAGCGCGGGAGAGGAGGGGCCCTGAGGCTTGCTTGACGCAGAAGGGTTGTCGAGGAAGAGGTTGGACACCTCGGGGGAGGCTGGAACTGGCCGAGAGCGTCGCCCCCACCTCGGTGGCTTCCTGTAGCGTGCCCATAGCGCAGTTTTGGCATGCCACAGAATGCTGGGTCATTCTGAGGCACTTTGGACGTGTCTAGCATGTCCTGGCACTGGCTGGGAGTGTGGCTAACCGTTTGGGTCTTGTGGGAGCTTCCGCTGGTCAAGGGAGACAAGAAATACTGGTGCTGTCAGCCTTGAATTGAAATCTAAATTGGGGTTTTTGGCCTTTCCACTTTGAACCTGTGAGGGGCCAGTTGACTGGGGTCAGACTCAGATACTGGCGACCTAATCTATGAGTTTGGAGCTGTTCGACAGTGGTTTGAGGGGGTTGTACCCCATCGCTGGTGCTGCAACTTAACATGTTTGGGTTTGGTGGTAAATCATGGGGTTTCACCAAGTTTGAGCTCCATTGGACAAGTTTAGCTTTGTAAACTTGAAAACACTCCAATATGACCAGATCTCTCCCTTCCGAAGGGAGTGTGGGCAAACTAAGTCCCACAAATCCCATTTTTGGTGTCGAACCCTCATTTGAGGTATTAGGCACTCCTGGAAAGTTTCAGCATCATTGGATAAACTATGCTATGTAGAGTTGCTCTAACTTGATTCTGGACAGAAGGGGTTTTTGGGTTATTTGGGGTCCTTATTCACCTTTGATCAAGGTGAAACTTTATGTGGACACCAAATATGGTTTAGGGATATCAGTGGAATTTTCTAGGAATTTATTGAGAATATTTCCTTTGGAAATATTTCAAAAGGTCAAAACAGACAGAAATAGCTTTCATGGTTTTATTCAATAATTATAATATAAAATAGGGTTTAAAATCCTATGTATGGAAAATATATGTCCTTCTGATCATCTCTAAATTTAACCAGATTTTTCTAAGACAGAAAAGTATTTTTCCATGTTGGAATACCAATTCTGGCCTCAGAAATGGACATGTTATTTAATTAGGAAAATAATTACAAAAATAATTATCTTTGTGGTTTTGAAATATAAAGATAGGTTAAAATCAGATCACCAACTTTGAGTAGAAGCACTGCTTGCTATCAAGGGCATGTAGTGCAACTCAAGGTAGGGTTTTACCTTGATCAGAAATAAGTAAAGGTTTTTGGAAATCAATGTTATAAAAATAGGGTTTTATCCTCACATGATCAAGCACGCATGCATACAATGTCAATCAAGACAATCACTACATTAGTCTTGAAAAAGTTTTAACAAGCTCAGATTTTCACAATACAGATAAGTGATAGTAAAAACAGGGTGTGACACCCAGGCGCCTCAGCCTAGCTCGGCCTCCTCTCCGTCCTGGGCCGAGCCCAAGGTGAACACTTGGAGCCCCTCTCTAAAGCGCCCCAGGCAATGTTTAGTTAAATGTCGCTTCGCCTTGTTTAGGCCCGATAGGCACTTCGGCCCGTAGTAGTTTTAGTATTTTTCCGGCGATTTCAGGATTTCTCGAATATAGTATATTTTTCAAAAGTCTGTAGATATTAAACAGTGCATCTGACAGGAATGATTTAGATATGTAACTTGTGTAGATTTTCGTGTAGAATATTTTTTTGCAACTTGCATGCATGTTTGGAGTGGTTTGACCTGCGTTTGCCTAGATTTGCATGTTATCCTATTAGATTAATTGTTGCATAAATATATTTTTGCGCGTCCGGTTCGTTCAAAACCTGTAGATAAATGTTCATGTAGTTGCAACCCCTTGCCTTGTATTTTAGAAATAGTTGTCCTGTTATTTTCATGTATGTGTCATCAATATTTTGCTATGTCGTTTTAGGACATATTATCGCATACATGTGTGGCGTTAGTTTTATTATTCAACCCCACTTATTATATATGTTTTCGAGGTAGAAAAATCCGTAGAATTTAATTGTGCAATTAATTTTATCTTTTGAGGAAGTTAGTGTGTAGGGACCCGACTCAAGACGAGTCAAGCCTATGTGTTTTTGTGCCATCCCTGGATCAGTATGCTGGCACACACAGTACATCAATGTATATATCAAAGTGCAATCACATGTAAATAGCGTGAAACTGATATATACCTTAAATATCTCAGCGGAAGCAGTCAAGGGAGTGGAGTCCCAATAAACACCAACGACAAGTTGAGTGTAGACCGTAACCCTGAATCATACCCTTACTCGTCGAAGAAAAATATCTGCAACATAAGACGTTGCAGCCGTGTAGGTCAGCATATTGAAAATGCCGGCAAGTCATATAAGAGAGGGGTGTAAAGTAATCATCTATACTATATGCATATATGGCAGGTGGGGCTATAAGTTTTTAGCGAAAAGCAAGTTTTCTCCTACATCAAGAGAGGCTAAAAGCAAAATATTACTACGCTGTTGGTTGTTAATGAGATGGTTCCGCCAACCAGTTCTCATACCCAAGTTATCAGTATTACCCTCATCAAGTATTTATAATGGTGTTGAGAATTTCAGATAACTTCAGTTCCTTTGGCTCAAGTTGTCCATCACCGTGGACACGGCTAATCGATTAGGTTTGAGTACTCTGCAGAGTTTTGCACACGTTCCCCACAAGATTGATCGCCTCCGTGTATGTCCTCGCACTTCAGGGTGTTTGAAGACCGGATGATCAAAACATGGTCTTTCAACGGGTCCCTCTGAATCCCTGTCGGTGCCCATCCATTCCTACCGTTCTTCTACATCTGCTAGCACCGCCTGTCCAGAGTCGCCGCGTTGTCCAACCAAGCCAGAGCACATAATGACTTTAGGTTGTGCAGGTAAGCCTTGGGTCTTGAAAATATCCGCCCGTCTCTTTGAGCCTCGGTGAAGCTTTCCGCAGGATGTCATGGCCTCTCCAGCATCCCGGGTCATCCACTGGGTTCTCGAGGGAGCCGATCAACCGTCCTTCACCCAGAGTTGCATTGCGTCCAAGTTCTTGAAAATCTTGTCTTAACCGGTCTTGATTATTTAATCAACCTCGCATCACTCGTGTTATGCACTCAACCGAAATCCCGTCTACTCAAGCATAGCAATATGAAATTTGTCGTCCCGGGGCCAAGTATCGGGGTTGTTGTGTGCCTACCACATGATACTACAATATATACTAAAATTTCCAAGTACCTACTCAGCATGCAATTGGGCATAGGACGGTGGAACTACGATGCATAAAACATAGGTGATAGTATGATCAAAGTGACTTGCCTAATGATGTTGACGCAGAAGAATTTCTCGAGAAATAACTTGATAGACTACTCGTCACTCTCCGATGAAATCTATATAACAAACATATCATTCACATAAGCACTCATACTAGCAATCATTCTAGCAATCAAAACAAAAGAGAGAGCGAATAAGAATCCGAAAGAAACTTCACTAAAGTTAAGAGTCTTCTACTACATCAAACACTAAATGGTTTTTGTCCAATATAAAGTAATAACAAGGAACTAAGATATAAAGGTAACTAAGATAAAATAGAGTATTTGTCACAAAACTTTTTCAAAGTATTTCCAAACGGGTTTTGAAACAGTGGAGAAACCAATTGCAAGTTACTAAGGAACTAGAATTGATTTCATGATAACAAATAAAAATAAAATCAAAACTTGTTGCAAAACTACTGTTAACTAACATAAACAAAACAATAATCTTACTGAAATATAAAAGAAAATAATTTAAAAACAATTTACAGAAAAAGAAATAACCATAATCCTAAAAGAGGTGAAACAGAAATTGTTTCACAAGAAACAATGAACTGATAACTAAGATCACTAGTGATCAGTAGCAAAAGGAATCAAATTAAAAGCTATTTTTAAACTCCTGGAATAGGCAAAACAAGGTTTAAACTAAATCTGATCTAATTCAAATTTGAAAATTTCAAACATAGACAAATTATATGTTTTTAAACACTACAGAAAAATTGTGATCTAATAGAAAACGAATCAACTCCATTGGAGTTGTGGATCAAAAGTTATAAAGGAAATAAAAAACATAACTGGTTCTGTTTTTAAAACGATCTACTAGAAAAAGAATCAACTCCATTGGAGTTGTGGATCAAAAGTTATAAAGGAAATAAAAAGAGAACTGGTTCTGTTTTTAAAACTAAAAGAGAAAATAAAAATCTAACCTAGCGAACAGGGGTCCACGTGGCAGCCCCTGATTAGTCAGGGGGTGTGCGCTGCGGTGACTAACTAGCGGACGGCCGCAATTTAAACAAAAGCTCTCTTGCTAAATTATAAGTGAATAAAACCGTTCGGTTTTTGTCTAAAAACCAAAATGTTATCCTACTTCTAATCGTGCGCGTAAGATCTAGATCCAACGGCTAAAAAGAGGGGATGGAGTCCACAGGGGCTGGCTCACCGAGGCAGAAGCTTCTCCGGCGGGCAGGGAGGTGGCGGGGTCGAGGTCGTCGCTCCGGCGGGTCTTGGCGGCGTCCGAGGGCACCAGGGGGACGCGGCGAGTCTGCTCCATCGAGAGGAGGCGGCGGCGAGGTGAGTCGTGGCCGGAGAGGAGCAGGGGAGGTCGGGGAACTTCGGGTGGAGCTCGGCTCCGGTGAGGGTGACGGGGAGCTCGGGCTGGTTGGGGGAACGGGGTGCGGTGGTGCTCCCGCATCCGGTCGTGGCTGCGGCGAGGCGAAGCGGGGCCGGGGTGAGCTGCGGGGCGCCGGGGAGCTTCGGCTCCGGCGAGGTGGCAGCAGGGTTGGCGGAGCTTGGGCAGGGGCGGTGAGGAGGGGGAACGGGGGAGGGGCGAGGTGCGGTGAGGGCTGGCCTTAAATAGGGCTAGGGGAGGCGAGGCAGGGAAGGGGATCGGGGGAGAGAAATCCGGCGAGCAGGGGGGGCTCGGTCGGCTGGAGAAGGAAGGAGGGGACGAGGAAGGAAGAAGATGACCGGCTCGGGTGGGATTTCGGGGGCGGGCCCTACTGGCAGAGAGAGAGAGAGGTGGCGAGGCAGGCTCGGTCGGCCGGATCCTAAGGGATTCGGTCCCGGGCTAAAAAGGTACGGGCCGATTTGGCTATAAAGCGCCCGAGGCGCTTTCCTAATAAAAAAACCTTCCCGATTTTAGATTTTTTTAAACAGAAACTAAAAGGAATAAAAAGGAAACAAAATAAAATAATTAATATAGGGTATTATATACCAAAATTTTCATAAAAAAATCTCTACACGATTACATTTTTCCACGAAAAAAATAAAAACTTCAGAAAAAATTATTTTCACAAAATTGCCTAAAAGATTTATTTTCTTTTGCAAGTAATTTTCAAATGACCCTCTAAGTTTTAGGGTTCAAATAACTTTCAAAATGATCGTGTGTTTGAGGGTCATGTTCCTCCTCTCTTTTCTGTTTGATAGAATGTATTTCCCGACATTTTTTGCACGAAGAAAACAAATAGAAAGGCAAAAGAGTTCAAATGCAAATATCTCCGTTCAAATTCTTTATAGTTGAAGAAGTCATGTCATCTTCTCTCTTTGCTTTTAAATGATTGAATTTGAATTCACCGGAGAAGGGGAAAGTCATTTTATTCCCTCTCATTCAATAGTTTTGAAAAGTTTCAAATTTCCATTCAAGTTTCAATCACTCAAGCAAGCAAACAAACAAACAAATAATTTTATTAATATTCCAAAATTTGGGATGTTACATAGTGTCCAAGATATTTTGCCAACTTTCCCTTTTGTTTATTTTGTGTTATTTATTCCGTGCATGATATGAATTAGTTTTGAATTAGAGATATGCCCTTGGATATGCATGCTATCCCCAGGTAATTTTGGCAGCTATAGAAATCCATGTTTAGGTCTTGTTTGCTTGTTGCCAACATGCTAGAAAATAGTGCTGACTTGGAGATGCTGAAATATTTCTAAATCTGAGATCTGTTATATTTTGTTAATGTCTTGTCATGAGATTTGCTAGTGATCTACAGCTCCTTTGGGGTCCGTGCAATGGGGTAGTTTGTAGTGCACAAGATTATCTAGCATGCTGTAAATGTTCATGCCATTCGGTGCCCTGTAGCATATAGTTTTGCTGCTGCCAATATGTCTTCAGATCGAAAAATGCACTGTGAACAGTGTGATTTTTCAGTAAGTCTGAAACTGTGTGTGAGATGCCATTTTGTGAGTTCTTTTTCTAGTGATCCATGCTTCCATGCTAGTTTTTATTAGTAGGGTGTTGAAGTGCATCTTGTCCACTACTGCCTCATGTCTAGTTTGAGCATTTTAGAATTATGTAGCTTGTTGTTTTGGGATGTAGAAAATGTGATGTTGTTGTTTTGGGCAGATTGTAGCTATTTCTTGTTTAGCTTGTAGTTGTTAAACCGTTGCTCCGTTTTGATCGTGTCCTATATGAAACTTGTTTAAAATCTCGTGTAGGTTCATATTATCTTGTTGTTTGTATGTTTTGGGACGCTTGTGACTGTCATAGCATACATATCGCATTCATGCCATCATATCTTGCGGTGATCGTATCTTTTGAACTGTAGCTCCATTTGCAATGATCTCTATGTGTAAATTGATTGGAACGACGTGTAGAATCACGTGAACCTATTTATTTTGTTGTTTAACAAATATTAAAACGTGTTAGTTCAGATCTGGACAGAATTATAAATTAACGTATGAGGTCAGTTCGGAGATGCTATAAGTCGTTTCCGACCTCATTTAAAATGCCTAGATAGGTAGATTAATTACGCTTCACCTCTTGCCATGTTTAACCACATTTAATATTTCAGTGTACCTATTCGGGATAGAACGAAATAATTCGTATGTGGAGTTTAGTCAATATGCAACTCGTTGCATATTGAACTTCACTTAATGTGTAGTGTTTGATTGGAGTGAATTGCCATGTCATGCCTTGCATTAGACCGATCATGCATCATACGTGTTGAGCATTATGTCGTTCATGTGCCGTGGTGAATATCGTGTGTTGATTCTTGTTTCCTGTTCCCTTTGTCTCGATAGAGTTCCGCAAGCGTGTCGGAAAGTGAGGATCCGTTCGACTACGTCGGTTCGTTTGCTTCACGGAGTCATTCTTCTTCCAAGCGGGATCTCAGGCAAGATGATCATTTCCCTAGATACCATTACTATCATTTCCATGCTAGTTGTTTTGTTTCTATCGTTATGTCTCGCTGCCTACCATCTGTTAAATATCAGCCTCCCAACATTGCCATGAAGACCTTCAAGCTGATCACAACCTAGCAAACCAGTGATTGGCTATGTTACCGCTTGCTTAACTTTGTGTTAGCATTGCTAGTTGCAGGTGCAGTTGCTTCCATGTGATCACATGGGTTCCTTGTCATATCACTTATTAAATGCTATTTAATTTAATGCACCTATAAGCTTGGTAAAAAGGTGGAAGGCTCGGCCTTTCTAGCCTGGTGTTTTGGTCTACTTTTGCCACCTTAGTTTCGGCTACCGATGTTATGTTCCATAAATGAGCGCTCCTAACATGCTTCGGGTTGTTATGGGGACACCCTATATTCTCGTTTTGGGATAAAGCTCGTCTGGCAAGGCCCTACATTGGTACTATATTTGCCCAACATAATAGTTATGTTAATACTGAAAAACATAGGGAGTTAGCGCTACCTGTGGAGTAATTCAACATAATACAGGGAGGGCCAATGCTGATGGTGATGGTGTTGGTCCAAAATAGCACATTGTGCGGGGCCAACCCAGGGCAAGTTCGGTGATTTCTACCAGGCCACCATATGCATTGCTTATCCGTCGTGTCGTGAGAACGAGATACGCGGCTCCGATCGGGATCGTCGACAGGCCGGGCGGCCTTGCTGGACTTGTTTTACCTTTCTTGAGCGTCTTCTGCGAGGGATTCCGAGGATGCTTTGGGTTATCTCGAGGTTCAGGTTTTCCAAGAGGAACCCGAGGAGATCATGGGTTTCCCTGATCGAGGTCATTCCGTCACAGCGTGTGGTAGTTTGTGATGGACTAGTTGGAGCACCCATGCAGGGTTAAATCTTTTGGAAAGCAGTGCCCGCGGTTATGTGGCAACGTGGAAACTTTGTTTAACATCCAGTTCTAGATAAGTTGAAGTTAACTTAATTAAAACTTGCTAGCTGAGTGTCTAACCGTGATTGTCTCTTTCGTGAGCTCCTTCTCCGATCGAGGACACGGGGGTTATGTGTGACGTACGTAGGTGTTCAGGATCATTCATTTGATCATTAGTAGTTCCATCCGTTGTGTGTAGATCATCCCCCTCTTATTCTTGTACTCGTAAGTTAGCCACCTCAAATACATGCTTAGTCGCTTGCTGCATCCTCACCACTTAACCATACCTCACCCATTAAGCTTTGCTAGTCTTGATACCTTTGGAAATGAGATTGCTGAGTCCCGTGTGGCTCACAGATTACTACAACACTAGTTGCATGTACAGGTAAGGTTATATTATGAAGTGAGCGCGATGATTGTGCTTTTGGAGTTTCTTCTTCATCATCGATCTAGGATGGGTTCCAGGCTGGCAGCCTGGGATAGCAAGGATGGATGTCGTTCTTTTATCATTTGTGTGCGTTCGTAGTTGGACCCTGCTCTTCTTCATGATGATTGTATGCATTGTACTGGTGTGACTCTGATGTAGCTTGTGGGAGTGTAAGCCAACTCCTTATACTCATCTTTCCAGTACATGTACTTGTAACGATATCCGTTATTGCGAAACGACGAGATGCGTTTCTATCCCTGTCGAGGTCCTCGCGCCAAAATAAGGATAGAACCGCATCTTGGGCATTACAAGTTGGTATCAGAGCAATACCGACCTAGGAGCCCCCTTGATTGATCGAACTTGGCCGAGTCTAGTCTAGTGAGAAACTACTTTGAGTCTAGTTATATATCGGAGAGTAGGATTCTTTTTTCTCCTATTCTATGCTCTGGTGAGGAATCGTTACGTAATAATTTTAATTCTACTCCTTTATCACTCAAGTTTTTTATGGGGTCATGCGGATATTTTTGGAATCTATATGATGTCGATGTGATGTAGTTCTGTCTTGGTGCCTTGTGTGTGACTTGCTTTCTTCGGGGAGTTGAGCTCCAGGGGATTCTTGAACACATCGCTATCATTCAGATTTCTTATTATCTCAGGACGGAGGATGTTCGAAATTGCTTTAATACTATTAGTGGCGAGAGGAGTCCGGCTTCCGTAGTACTCGTGCAGATAGATCTGGATGAATCGCCACACTTAGTATCGTTGTGATTACGAGGGTATGAGATAGATGGGTTTTCGAGATCTCTGCTTACGTGTTGACGGATGTGTTACACTGGACGGGTTAGTATAGGAGTTGAGTGATATATTACTCCTTGTATCCGTGGACCAGATTGCATGACCATAAATTTCGGGAGTTCTTAGGTGGGAATTCAAGTAGTTACTTATAGGACAATCTTCCAATAGATGCATTATGTGAGGTTGGAGTTCGACATCTAGTGGATTCATTTGTTCATGATCGTCTTACAACGGTTCTTGTTGTGTCTTAAAGAGTCCATCTAGCTTGCTACGACTCGGGGACGCTTCGTATGTCGTGTGCACTGCCTTGTACATGATGACTACTGTAGGATCGAGCCCGTGCGAATCTATTTACAAACATATCGGATGAAATCTCTGTCATGAATTTGTTCTGGCTTGTTTCGTAAACCTTATCCTTGGTTTTGCTGGAATATGCTAATTCGAGTTGCTTTGATGTCAATGGTGATTTCATATCTTTCCAAGTGTTGTTCTCATATTTCTATGGGAATGTTCATTAATTTTGTTGCTCAATCAACTTGTTTTTTTCAATTCTTTCCAACCGGAGTCGTCATATCAATTCTTTTCAACCAGTGTGCTTCTCTTCAAGTCGATTCTATCCTTTGCAAGATTTGCAAGACTAGTCTCTCATTTCTTTCCAGAGTTCGTCTCATCTGTCCCAAGTTGTCTTTGTTTTCCCCGCCCTCCCGCCCTTTTCTTCAGTTATTAGATTACCATCCTAGTGCCTTCCTTTTCGGTGTTGCTTCCGCTATCTTCTCTTCCGTGTGGTATCCGGTGATTCATTGTGAAGATTCTCACGAGCTTTGTGTTCATCTTTTTTTGTTCTTGTTATCTTTTCCGGTGAATTCAATTCAGTTATCCGTGTTCATCATATCCTTTTGATCCTTCAAATTCTTCCCCATGTTGAAATTCTTATCAAGTCTTTCTTGTTTTTCATCTCTCCTTATTCTATCTGGAGTGTTGAAGTTATGTCAGAAAGTTCTTGTTTTCAATTTTTTCTATTATTTCGAGGGTCTCACCTCATCAAGTTTTCTTTATACCGGTGCAATATCTCTCTTTCTAAGCAATCTTTTCAAGGTGGTTTCTTTGAGTGGGCCCATAACCCACAGGTTTTTCCCAGGATCTTATTTGTGTCTTCTAATCTTTTCCGGAAATGTCTAATTCTTTTCAACTATGACGTAAGTATGAATTTCATGAGTCATATTCCTTCTTCAAGATCGCTTCAAATTTAGTTTCGTTATTGGCTCAACTTTTCCTTGTTCTTATTCCAAAGTGGCTCATTAATTATTGATGGTCCTCTTGCCATGTTTTCACTTTGGAACACCGAAGGAGTGTTTCTCTCAAGTCTTGCTCCATTCTTGTGAACATTGTCATCTCAGCTTGGTGTTATCCTCTCATTTGTTTTCGATCATGAGAAACCCCTTTCTTTCTATACGGTGCATTTCTGAGTTGTTTTCATTTCTTGATCTTCCAAAGGCCAGAATTTCAGAAGATTTCTTTGTTCTCAGCTTTCAGCTTTCATTCTCAAATTCTTCTCAATTGTTGTCTCTTCGTTCGTCTCTCAATTATTCATGTGCCTTGTTCAGTTTTCTATTAGGCGGCTCAAGATCTGTTCATTCTCAAGGTGTTCTTCAAGATTCTTGTTGTAGTAGTTCTCAGTTTCTTCTTCGTTCTTTTCTTGCCAAGAGCTAGTTTCTATTCTTTCTAAAGGAGGCTTTGTGATGTTTCTCTCTTCAATCTATCATTTTGTGTTTTCAAGATCATATTATTCCCTTGTTCAATTTAGTTAGTTTGTTGTGAATCTTCTTAAGATCTTTCCATTGTACGGAATTTTGTCCCCTTTTCGTACCGAAGTGTTGCCAAAATTTTGTGTAAATTCTTGCTGGTTTATCATGTCATTCTTCATCTCTTTGCAACCTTCAAGAGTCATTGGTTTCACTCGTTTGTCACAAAAGCAATTAAGTTTTACCTCTTGGTCTTCCCCTTTCATTCTTGGATCTCGGGTCTTGATCCTCTTGTAGTGTAGTAGAGTTGTGATAGCCCGAGACCGACGCCCCAGAAGATTCCCCTTTTATTTCGTTGCTCGTGTGTGATTATTTTTATTTGTCGCATCATCATCGCATCATGCGCATCTTCCGCATTGCATCGGAAATCCGTTGCTGCCAGTTTTCAAAAACTTGCATCCGTTATTAGTTGCCGGTTCTCTCCATGTTCGTCGTTGACCGTCTTGAGACCAACCACACACGCACGCGCCCGCAGCATCGTTAAAATATTTGTTTTGAAAAGTGTGTATAAACTATTCTTGGATTGGGTTGAAACTTGGCGTGCGGTCTTATTTTAATATAGGTAAGCTGCCTGCCAAATTTCGTCGCAATCGGAGTTCGTTTGATACCCGAACGGTCGTCCGTAGCGGCACCGTCTTCGGTTTATTCATCGCACATTTTTTGGTATTTTAAAACACGTGTCACAGGCCGCACCATTTCCCTCTCATCCCCACCTAGCCACTCTACACAGCCACCTAGCCCGTCCTCGCGACCGGAACCGTTTGATTCCGATCGCATGGTTGAAACCGGGGCGAAAAACTGCTCCCCTAGCCCCTTCATATAAATAGATGCCCTCCATGCCATTATTAGCCAAACCCGAGTTGTCTAGGGATCTGTGCCGCTATCGGCCCCGAACCAAGCCCGCCGAAGCTCAGTTGGGCACGAGGAACCGCCACAGCAGCAGCCTCCTGCAGCTCCTCCGGCTGAGCCCCATGCCGCTGGATCTGCATCCATGCCCCGCCAGCCGCACGGCGTAAGCTTCGTTGGCCGCCCTCGCCGGAGAGCCCCGCTGGACCGGGGCCGGAGCTCCCTCCACTCCTCTCTCTTCTCCCCTCTTCTTCTCTCTCTCACCCGGATCTCTCTCTATTCACGTAGGTTCCGAGCTCGAGCGCCTCCGCCCCGTCGCCATCTTCGTCGCCCCGCGCCGGGAATTGTCGGATATGGGACGCTGGGGTCCCAATCCATCGCCACCGTCGTCGTTCCGTCTAGCGGCCGCTTCCCCGCCGGCCTGCACACCGTCGTTCCTTCCTACGCCAGTAGGGACGAGGCAACGAGCCTGCCTGCTTGCTCCCCCCTCCTGCTCGCGTGGGCCAGCGCCCCGCAGCCCAGGCGCCTCGGCCCAGCTCGGCCTCCTCTCCGTCCTGGGCCGAGCCCAAGGTGAGCACTTGGAGACCCTCTATCAAGCGCCCCAGGCGACGTTTAGTTAAATGCCGGTTCGCCCTCTTTAGGCCCGATAGGCACTTCAGCCCATAGCAGTTTTAGTATTTTTTCGATGATTTCAGGATTTCTCGAATATAGTATATTTTTGATACGTCCGAATATATTAAACCGTGCATAGGACCGTGATGATTTAGATATATAACTTGTGTAGATTTTCGTGTAGAATAATATTTTGCAACTTGCATGCATATTTGGAGTGGTTTGACCTGTGTTTGCCTAGATTCGTGTGCTGTCCTAATAGATTAATTGTTGCATAGATATTTTTGTGCGTGTCCGGTTTGTTCAAATACCGTAGATAAATGTTCATGTTGTTACAACCCCTTGCCTTTTATTTTAGAAATAGTTGTCCTGCCATTTTCATGTAGGTGTCATCAATATTTTGCTATGTCGTGTTTAGGACATATTATCGCATATATGTGTGGCGATAGTTTTATTTTTCAACCCCACATATTATATACGTATTCAGGGTAGAAAAATCCATAGAATTTAAAAGTGCAATTAGTTTTGTCTTTTGAGTAAGTTAGTGTGCATGATATTTTGCCATCTTGCCCTTTTGTTTATTTTGTGTGATTTATTCCGTGCATGATATGAATTAGTTTTGAATTAGAGATATGCCCTTGGATATGCATGCTAGCCCCTGGTAATTTTTGTTGCTATAGAAATCCATGTTTACGTGTTGTTTGCTTGTTGCCAACATCCTAGAAAATAGTGCTGATTTGGAGATGCTGAAATATTTCTAAGTTTGAGATCTGTTATATTTTGTTGCTGTCTTGCCATTAGATTTGCTAGTGATCTACAGCTCCTTTGGGGTTCGTGCAATGGAGTAATTTGTAGTGCACAAGATTCTCTAGCTTCCTATAAATTTTCATGCCATTCGGTGCCCTATAGCATATATTTTTGCTGCTGCCAATATGCCTTCAGATCAAAAACTGCACTATCAACAGTGTGATTTTTCACTTAGTCTGAAACTATGTGTGAGATGCCATTTTGTGAGTTCTTTTTCTAGTGATCCATGCTGCCATGCTAGATGTTATTAGTATTCTCTCCCTCTCCCCCTCCCTCTACAATCTTGTCCACTACTTCCTCGTGTCTTGTTTGAGCATTTTAGAATTATGTAGCTTGTTGTTTTGTGGTGTAGAAAATGCCATGTTGCTGTTTTGGGCAGATTGTAGCTATTTTTTGTTAAGCTTGTAGTTGTTAAATCGTTGCTCCGTTTTGATTGCGTCCTATATGAAACTTGTTTACAATTTCGTGTAGGTTCATATTATCTTGCTGTTTGTATGTTTTGGGATGCTTGTGACTGTCATTGCATACATATCGCTTTCATGCCATCATATCTTCTGGTGATCGTATCTTTTGAATCGTAGCTCCGTTTGCAATGATCTCTATGTGTAAATTGATTGGAACGATGTGAAGAATCACATGAACCTATTTATTTTGATGTTTAACAAATATTAAAACGTGTTAGTTCAGATCTGGACAGAATTGTAAATTAACGTATGAGGTCAGTTCGGAGATGCTATAAGTCGTTTCTGAACTCATTTAAAATGCCTAGATAGGTAGATTAATTACGCTTCACCTCTTGCCATGTTTAACCTGTCACATCCCTAACCCTTAAGCAAGATAGCATTGTGCTCATGTCTTCTTTGCATTAGCATCTAAGAATTTTCAACAAAAACAACAAAGTGGCAAAGGAAAAACTCAAAACCCTAGCCACCATTTCAATTAAAGGAAATCTCAAACTAGTTCAAAATCAATGAACCCAAAATGGCCTCAAGAAATGTTCAAACTTTTTGATAAATCATGAAAGTAAATGAGCATTGGAGAAAACTATTTTCTTGACACTTTAAGCTTTTTGAATAAATGAAAAAGGCTACTGGTTTCAAGTTTTAAATTTGAAATCAGAAACTATAAATTTCCAAAAATGTTGAAAACCTTGGAAATGGTTGGGGATATTATAACAAATATTTAAGGAGGTCTAAAATAGTTTTACTTATTGTTTCGGAGCTGAATTAATTAGCAAAACAATAGAAACTATAAATTTCCAAAAATGTTGAAAACCTTGGAAATGGTTGGGGATATTATAACAAATATTTCAGGAGGTCTAAAATAGTTTTACTTATTGTTTTGGAGCTGAATTAATTAGCAAAACAATAATTAACAGAACAGAAAAACAAAAACAGAAAAAAATGGAAAAACCTTACCAGTCGCCTAAGCCTGGCCCGGCCCATCCCTGGCTCGTCCCCTCCCTCGCGCTAGTAGGCAGCAGGAGGTGGCCGCCGCCCCCTCCGGCGCGGCCACGCACCTGCGTGCCTGCCTGGCCGCCGCCTCGCGCTGGTGACGACGGGGATAAGCTCCCCAGGGCCTCCCCTATCCATTCCCCGCCTCGGTTCTCTTCCTCCTCCCGGATCTCCTCCTCCTCCTTGCTGCCGCCATTAGAGCCGAGCTCGAGCTCGAGCTGCCCATGCCCCTAGCCATAGGATTCCCTCCCAGAGCACGCCATTAGCTCCGCCTCGTCGCCCTGGTCATCTCTGCAGAAGCCGAAGCTTCCTCAAGCCCTGCAACGCCCGCAACGCCGTCGTCTTCCACCTCCGGCCGCCGGACCTCTCCCGTTGATTCGTCGCCCCCAGGCCTTCCCCGAGCCATCTAAGCTCTGCCCTGCACTCCCCGTGAGCATGCGGTCGTTTCCCCTAAGTTTTTCCCGTCGATCCCCTCCTCTAGCTCTAGTTTCACCGGAGCCCGACGAGGACCGCCGCTGCCGCTCGTCGCCGGTGGCCCTCCGATGATCAGCTCGTCCTTCCGAGGGCACCAGCAGCTCCAGGTCGACGCGTAGATGCTGTAGCAGCTAAGAACCGAGCGTAGATCCCTCTGATTCAAAGACCCCGATGACGCCCGAGCCTTGGCCGCCGCCAAGCTCGTCGCCGGCGTCATCTCCGGCCAGATCAGCCCCGGCTAAGTGCAGAAATGAAGCTGCGGGAGACGTGTCGTTCCTCTGGTGCTCTCCGCGCAGCATTTGGCCCCATGTGCGCCGTTTCCGAGCCCCTCCGCCGTGCTGGTGGTCGCCGGAGGCTCCCCGCCGGCGAGGACGACCTCGCCGCCGGTGGATGTCGACGTGGCAAAGCTAACCCAGCAGCTCAGCACCTAATCACTCGCTGACAAGTGGGCCCAAGGCCAAGTCAAACCTCAGTTAGGGCTGGTCAGTGCGGGATTAGTCCCAGAGAGGCTGACCAGTGGGGCCCCCCTGTCAGGTTTGACCTGAACAGGTCGGCTCACCTGCTGACGTCAGTCTAATGCAATAAATAGAATTTCCAGTATAAAACTAATTCAGGAAATTGCTAAAAATTGTAAAAATCATAGAAATTAATCTGTAACTCTAATGAAAATAATTTATATATGAAAAAGTATCAGAAAAATTCAAGGATTCTGATTATGCTATTTTCAACCATGTTTAAAAAAGTTACAGAACCCTAAATTGTGGAATAAGGAATAATTCAATTCTTATAATCACTTTTTAAATGGAATTTGCAAAAGTATTCAAATTTCATTATATATACAATGTTCATCACTGTCCTAATTACAAATCAGTACCATAACATGACATTTCATGCATGTTAACATCAAGTTGATCTGAGCATATGGTCGAATCAATTAAACCGGTATCCGAGAATACCCCGTTTGAATTGCTATTCGAATGTGATTCAAATCAACTCTAAACCTAAGACATGTTGAAAATAATAACTTATCACCTTGCATTCTCATGCCATGCTCATGCATCATTTTGAGTGCATATGATTGTTATTGAATGTTGCCATTCATTTCGGTAGGCTCCGCACCCCCGGATTCCACCGAATATCCGTCTGACGGATATCGTTCCTCCTCTGAGCAACAAGGCAAGCAACCCTTTTGATCATCCCAATAATTCCCATGTTCTTGCTCCTGCACCTATTTAATGCATTTAAGATCAAATGCTTCAACTGCTTTTGCCACGATAGTTGAACCCACTTCCTTTGCATGACTTAACCTTGTCACCGTAAATAGCCAAACCTTGCAACCTAGCATACCTGGTAGTTGTTTGAGCTATGATGTGCCTTATCCTGCTATGCATGCTATGCTTAGAGTTGTGTATGGTCTGTCATCTGGGAGATGAACAGAAATGTGGAATGTGTTCGGTAGGCAAAGGTTGTGTGTTGAACTTGAGTTGGTAAAGGTACCGGTGAAAGGCTGTGTAGGAGTACATGGCGGGTTGTTTCATTGGAACCGTCCTTAGGAACTGAGTTCCGTGTATGTATTCCAAGACTAGATACTACCACATGCTGGGCCCTGAAATATGACCCCGCTCGGCCTATTAATCGCGTAGTACCCGGTCCAGGAGTTGCAAGTAGTTTCTGGTGTTTATAGTAATGCTGGAGGCCGTGCATGGTGCTGACCTGAGAGGTGGGCCGTGATGCGGTAGGCAGTGGCACGGTGTACCAAGTGGCACCCGGATGGTGGGCTTGGGAACCCTGCGCACATCGTTTGAGGCCGTGGCGGAAACCTCGGCCGGACTTCCGTACGGGTTACTCTCAGATAGGTGGTAAACCTGGACTAGGTACTAGTGTGGTTAACGGTCGTGGCCGACTCCCTCGCTGGGCTTCCGCTTGAAGGTTGCCGAGGTGCTTGACGTGCACATAGCTATAAGTGGCGAGAGCGTGTGTGACGAAGTACACCCCTGCAGGGTTATGATCTATTCGAATAGCCGTGTCCGCGGATATGGACTACTTGGAGACATATGTTGTTCATAGCTAACTTCAATGGCTACTCATAAAATTGTCAAGATAAGCGTGAGTGTCGTGGACGGCATTTCCGTATGGAGACGGAATGATTCCACGATAGTGTATTGTTGTGGTGTTAGTGGACTCGTGTGCGAGAAATCAAGTTGTCAAAACTAATTTCAAAATGCAAGTTGGCTAGCCACGAGTCAAATGCTGGCTTCCCGCATGAAACCCCACAATACCTTTTGATACCTTGCATGAGTAGTTAGCCATCCTAAAGTCTTGTTGAGTACCTTCGTACTCATGTTTGCTTAATAAATGTTGCAGAGGTTTCTAATGACCCTAATGGAGGGTTCTTCGTAGACATCGACGACCACGAGTAGCTGGTGTCCAAGCTACGATCTGGCCCTACGTCGGCTCTGTAGTATAGTCAGGCCATGTGCCTTCTAGTTGCCGTGTCTGTACCCAGACAGTTTATAACTCTTCCGCTGTCTTGTATTTGTATGACTGCTATTATGGGTCGTGAGACCCTTAATGTGTAATATTATGTGTGTGGCTCTTCCGAGCCTCTTAAATAAAGGTTGTATGTTTATGGTTATGTTGTGATGCCATCGATGTATCTATACATATCGGTATGCCATGCGTACGTGTGTCGTACTTGATATGTATGGGGTTCGATTACCTAGTCGTGACCTTTAGTAGCACTCCTTACAAGGAAATGCCCCTTTGTGATCCAACGAGCCTTGGTAGTTCGCTACTGCTCCGGACACATTGGTTGATCGGCATGTGTCCTCCTTAGCTGCTGTGTCTGTCCCCTTTGGGGAAATGTCACGCGATGTAATGGAGTCCTTGTAGCCTGCTACGACTCTTCTACATTCGCTGATGACCGACACCTGCTTTGTTGGGCCATGTATGCCTGTCCTTGTGCGGTACTGCCACTTTGGTTTATGACTAGACATGTCGATCTGGGTTCTTTGACATTGGATTGCTAGCGACACTATCACATACGTGAGTCAAAAGACGCAAACGGTCCCGGCTAAGGTAAGGCTGCAGCCGTGGAGTTAACCGTGCGTGAGACCACAAAGGGATGCGATGTGTTACAGGCTGGATTCCTATGGCTTAGGATCGGGGTCCCGACATAACCACATTTAATATTTCTGTGTACCTAATCGGTATAGAACTAAATAATCTGTATGTGGAGTTTCGTCAATATGCAACTCGTTGCATATTGAACTTCACTTAACGTGTAGTGTTTGATTGGAGTGATTTGCCATGTCATGCCTTGCATTAGATCGATCATGCATCACACGTGTTGAGCATTATGTCGTGCATGTGCCGTGGTGAATATTGTGTGTTCATTCTTGTTTCCGAGTTCCCTCGTCTCGATAGAGTTCCGCAAGCGTGTCGGAAAGTGAGGATCCGTTGGACTACGTCGGTTCATCTGCTTCACGGAGTCATTCTTCTTCCAAGCGGGACCTCAGGCAAGATGATCATTTCCCTAGATACCATTACTATTATTTCCATTCTAGTTGTTTCATTTCTATCGTTATGTCCCGCCGCCTACCACCTGTTAAATATCAGCCTCCCAACATTGCCATGAAACCCTTCAACCTGATCACAACCTAGCAAACCACTGATTGGCTATGCTATCGCTTGCTTAACCATGTTATAGCTCTGCTAGTTGCACATGTAGTTGCTTCCATGTGATAACATGGGTTCCTTGTTATATCACCTTATTAAATGCTATTTAACTTAATGCACCTATATACTTGGTAAAAAGGTGGAAGGCTCGGCCTTTCTAGCCTGGTGTTTTGTTCCACCTTTGCCGGCTTAGTTTCGGCTACCGATGTTATGTTCCAAAAATCAGCGCTCCTAACATGCTTGGGTTTGTTATGGGGACCTCCTAGATTCTTGTTTTGGGATAAAGCTCATCTGGCAAGGCCCAACATTGGTACTATATTTTCCCAACGTAATAATTCTGTTAATACTGAAAAAACATAGGGAGTTAGCGCTACCCGAGGAGTAATTCAGCATAATACAGGGAGGGCCAGTGCTGATGGCGCTGGTCTAAAACAGAGCACTGTGCGGGGCCGACCCAGGGCAACTTGGGTGATTTCTATCAGGCCACCGTACGCGTGCTTATCCGTAGTGTCCTGAGAACGAGATGCGCGGCTCCTATCGGGATCGTCGACACGCCGGGCGCCCTTGCTGAACTTATTTACCTTTCTTGAGCGTCTTGCACGAGGGATTCCGAGGATGCTTAGGGTTATCTCGAGGTTGAGGTTTTCCAATAGGAACCCGAGGAGATCACGGGTTTCCCTGATCGAGGTCATTCCATCGCAGCGTGTGGTAGTTTGTGATGGACGAGTTGGAGCATCCCTACAGGGTTAAATCTTTCGGAAAGTCGTGCCCGCGGTTATGTGGCAACATAGGAAGTTTGTTTAAAATCAGGTTCTAGATAACTTGAAGTTAACTTAATTAAAACTTGCCAACTGAGTGCGTAACTGTGATTGTCTCTTTCGTGAGCTCCTTCTCCGATCGAGGACACGGCGGGTTATGTCTGACGTAAGTATGTGTTCAGGATCATTCATTTGATCATCAGTAGTTCACGTCCGTTGTGCGTAGATCAACCCCCTCTTATTCTTGTACTCGTAAGTTAGCCACCTCAAATACATGCTTAGTTGCTTGTTGCAGCCTCACCACTTAACCATACCTCACCCATTAAGCTTTGCTAGTCTTGATTCCTTTGGAAATGAGATTGTTGAGTCCTCTGTGTCTCACAGATTACTACAGCACCAGTTGCAGGTACAGGTAAGGTGATATTATGACGTGAGCGCGGTGATTGTGCTTTTGGAGTTTCTTCTTCTTTATCATCGATCTACGATGGGTTCCAGGCCGGCAGCCTGGGATAGCAAGGATGGACGTCGTTCTTTTATCATTTGTCTTCGTCCGTAATTGGACCTTGTTCTTCTTCATGATGATTGTATGCATTGTACTTGTGTGACTCTGATCTAGCTTGTGGCGATTGTGAGCCAACTCCTTATACTCATCTTTCTAGTATGTAACGATATCCATTCTTGCGAAACGACGCGATGCGTTTCTATCCCTGTCGAGGCCCTCGCGCCAAAATAAAGATATAACTGCATCTTGGGCGTTACACTCCACCTCACGCCATTTCGTGAACTTGTTGATTGCTACATACAAGAACTCGAAACCCTCGGCAGCACGAGGACAGGGGCCTAGGATATCGAGCCCCAAGACCGATAATGGCTAGGATAAAGGGATCCTCTAGAAGGCTTGCTCTGGTGATGAATATTCTTGGAACGGAACTGAAATGCTCCACCCTTGGTGACTAGCTCAGTTGCATCTTGGAGAGTCATGGGCCAATAGAAACCCTGTCGGAAAACTTTTCTGGCAAGGACCCTTGATCCTATTTGCGACCCACATATGCCTCCATGAATCTCCGCCAACAACTTTAGTCCTTCATCCTGGCAGATGCACCTTAATTTCACGCCGTTGGTCTCCTTCTGTAGAGAGTGTCGTCAACAAACTGGTACATACTAGACCGATGTGCTACTTTTTTAGCCTCTTCTTGCCCTTCGGGGAGTTCTCCTGTTTGAAGGAATTGGACAATATGTTGTGCCCAAGCTGGAGCATGTGGTTCGACAGCAAGGACTAAAGGCATGTCCTCATTCGTGGGAGTGCTTCCTCTACCGCGAGAACCTGGGGTTCTATGGGAGGGAGCGGATCACCAGGCAAAACAAATCCGGCCCCGGCAACTTCTCTACCGGAGGCTTCATGAAGCTCTGCCAGGAAATGTTTGTCGGAGTTAAGCTTTCTTATCTTCCTTGTCATCGTTGAAGGGGATGCAGACATTTGAGGGAGGTGAAGGACAAAAATTTGTGGTACCCTAGGAAGTTTCTGTGCGGCACACTTTGACAAGTGATCGGCAACGCCGTTCCCCGCATGTGGCACATGTTGTGCATGCAATCCGTGAAAGCGTTCTTCCAACCTCCTCACTTCCTCTACGTAAGCCCCCATCAAAGGACTTTGATAATCTTTGTTGATCTGCTTCACAACGAGCTGGGACTCTTCTGTGATGATTAGCTTCTTGATTCCCAACTCTACCGTGATTTTGAGTCCTGCAAGGAGCCCTTCATATTTGGCGATGTTGCTGGTAGCTTCCTCCTGGGGGAAGTGCATTTGGACCACGTAGTTAAGGTGTTCTCTGGTGGGGGCGATGACGAGCACACCTGCCCCGGCACCCTGTAGTGAGAAAGCACCATCATATACATGACCCATTCCTAGGGTGCTTCCTTGCCGGGGAGAATTGTTTCTGAGACTTCTCTATTTGGTGTGGGTGTCCATTCAGCGATGAATTCTGCCAGCGCTCTGCTTTGAATGGTGGAAGTGCTTTCATACTTCAATCCAAAACTTGACAGCTCTAGCGCCCACTCGACTATCCTGCCAGTGGCTTCGGGGTTCCTCACGATATGTTGCATTGGAAAACGGATGACAACCATGATCTCATGGGCTTGGAAGTAGTGGCGCAGCTTCCTCGAAGCCATGATGAGGGCGAAGATCAGCTTTTGCACTCCATAGTACCTTGACCTAGCCCCCTGTAACAAGGACCTGACAAAGTACACCGACCGATGTACCACTTTCTTCTTCGCCATCTCTTTGGTATTCCCTCTGCTAGCCTATTTGAGTCTGTGTTGGGCATTGTCGTGGATACCTTGACTTCATCCCCGGCAGCATCTGTCGTGGTGGCTATATCTTCATCTTTTTCCCGGTGTGCCACCACGGCTACACTAACCACTTGATTTGTTGCGGCCAAGTACAGCAACAATGGCTCTTGTGGCTTAGGAGCGACCAAGGTGGGAGCAGAAGAAAGATATTGTTAGTGCACTAAAGACTAGGGTCTCCTGTGCCCCAGACTTGTGCATGGGGACCGGCAACCCCTTTGACGAGAAGGCACGACGAAGGATGGCAGGAAGACTAACCTCCAAATTCACCAAGGCCACACCCCTCCAAGGGTGTGAGGAATAAGCCCAAGCTCCAAGGCCCCGGCAAGTCCCTCTTTCCGGGAAGACATCTAAGGCCACGGCAAGCCCCTCTTGCCGGGATGACATTCAAGGCCCCGGCAAGCCCCTCTTGCCGGGAAGACGTCCGACGCCCCAACAAGGCTTCCTTGCTGGGAAAGCATTCAAGGCCCCGGAAAGCCCTCCTTTCCGGGAAGATGGACAAGGCCCCGGTAAGCTTTCCTTGCCAGGAAGGTAGACTAGGTCACTGGTGAGGGCACCAGCCCGGCAAGCCCCAATCGCCGCTAGGTGTTCCCTCCTACGAGTGTGCCACCGACTACCATAGTGCCAGCGCATCCCTCATGAGACAGCACAACACCCAGGTGTCAAAACACCTGGGTACTTGTCGATACCGTCCTAATGCGGGTCAGGAGACTAGCAAGGCATTTACTGCCCCTAACACCGTGGTAGATAGATAGCGGTGAACCCTGTTCACTGTACAGATCCAGTACCCTCTGTTAAGCACTGTTGGTCACTCCTTTGCCAATAAAAGGAGGCCCAAGGCTCAATTCTAAGGGGTTAGACACTTCGGGCATTGGCCAACAGGCTATCATTGTAGCAAGTAATCCTACAGTAAGCACCTAATACAACAAACAAAGCAGGAGTAGGGTTTTACGCACTAAGCGGCCCGAACGTGGGTAAAAACGTTCCCGGTGCTGATCGCTAGCTCTGCCCTTGGCACCACCCTTCTCCCCCCCCGAAAGATCAAGGGATCCCCGGAAGTTCCCATAGGTGTCATTTCCCCGACATCTTTGGCGCGTCGGGTAGGGGGTGAGAGCATGTGCGCTAATCTGAGCAAGCTTTGCCCTTGATTTTTGGAGTTGAGTGCACCGCCGCGTTCCCTGAAGAGGGAAATAGCGGTGGTCACTCCACTCTTCCATGGCCTCCTAGCGCCTGCACAGGCGCGCTGCTGCGCAAGCGCAGGCCAAGGAAACGGAGACCCCGAGTTCGATGCCACCAGGCTGATGCGCCGCTCCAGGATAGTGCGTTGTTGTCGAGGGTGTGCCTGGGGGCTTCGGTATGGCCTCCAGCGCATACTCCGGTGGACGCACCTCTGCGGAGTGATGCATAGCCGATGAGGATGTGGAAACAGGTCCCGAAGCCCCGGCACGAACTCCTGCAGGAACATTTTCTCCCCTGGAAGTGTCGCGCCACCGCCAAAGATGCGATCGGGGGCTCCGCCAGCATAGTCTGGCCAAAAAGAGAAAAAGGAGTTACACCTTGGCAAACCCCTTTCCCACACGATGGTCAAAGACTATTGACAAGAATCTTGCCGGTGAGGAGGTTACCGAGGGGTAACATCCTACTTGCCGGGTATCTGAGGCCCCAACAAAAGATTCAGACGTCGCGAGAAGAAGTGTCGCGACACGGCAGATAAGTGACAATAACTCTAGATAATATTTTTGAGTAGATAGATTACTTGAGAAACATGCGCGCAAAAGGAACCTTGCTAGGATCAGTGCACCTTAGTTCTGTTTTGAACTCGTTCAACGACCTGAACGGCCACAGAGCGCCTTCACACTGTTTCAAACTTGTTCAACAGACCAAGCGGCTATGCGGCACCTTATTTCGTCGTCAAGCCTTGCTCGACGATTTAACGGTTTCACTGACTGCGGCAAGGAGTCTCATACAAAAAGGGACCGTCACTCAAACCACTAGCGGCAGGACCAGTCAAGCCGGCAAGCTTCCGGAAAACACAAGGGGTGTATCATACAAAAAGAAGGATCAGACAAAAAGGAAACAATATTTCATTCATTTGTTTGAGGCAACCTCAAACATATTACATGGATGATTTTTACTAATCTAAACAATGATACTCTGTTAGGTGAGGGTCGATACTTGCTGGACAGAAGTTCAAGAAGACAAAAAGCGGCAAGGCCCCCAGCACAACCCAGGTTGGCTCCTCCTGGACCAGCACTGCGCGGAGGAGAATGGGGCGAGATGGTACGGCGGAGCTAGGAACGAGGCGCTGCCAGCAATATGCGGCAGCGTTGGTTCTTTCGGCGTGTCGGCCCAACCCGGGACGATGAGAATCACGAACTGACGGTGTTGGTGCAGCTGGCGGTCAGTACAAGGTCAGATCCTCGTATCCAGACTTAGCATCCCAATGATCTGACCCATACCTGGTGTCAATCCCATCTATCCCTTCCTAGTAGAAGGATGGCCTCTTCACAGCAGCCGATGATCTGACCCTTACCCGCTGTCAATCCTGTGCAAGGAAGGAATTTTACTTCCACTCCAGCTCTCTTCACAGCAGCTGAGGCACACACCTGAGCTCCCGTATATCTTGACGAAGAGCAGTTTGTCCGCCATCATCTTAAAGCGAAGAGCGTGCCCATCCCAAAGGTTGTGGGAGCGAGGAAGCTCTTCCACCCATGGCCAAGGAACAGGATCTGATGCCCCGGTTTCTCCACGGCCACCGGTGCGGCGCTGTTGTCGCAACCGTGCACCCGAAGCCACAACATCGGGAGCTTCTCTTCGCCCATCGCCTTGGCGAAGGCGATGGGGAGTTGAAGCCGGGTCCGGATGCGCCCTTGCAGCTTGTCAAGGAACTCTAACGGAGTCCTTTCAACATGAGTCCCCGCGGGAACAATCCTCAGAGAAGGCGGGGGTGCTGGAGTAGCATCCCGCCTTCCCCGGCCACGGCCTCCGCGACGACCGCGGCCCATCGCCCCTCCGCCACCTCGGGCGCTCGGGCCACCCTCCACAGCTGTGGCCCCTGAAGTTGTGGCATGATCCGAACAGGATCCTCTCACCGCTCTAGCGGCTGATGGTGGCCTCCCTCGCCCCTAACCATGATTAGAGGCGAGCGACACCTGAAGCTAAGGAAGATACTGCAGAAGGGGTTGGGGGTGTTGTGCATTTCAGGAGTTGGATGGATGAGAAAAACCCACTCACAAACCCCCTAATTTATAGGGCGAGGTGCGGGAGCTATCCCTCCTCACTCCAGAAACCACCGGCCCTCTTGCCCAATCGCCCATGATCACGGTCGTACAGGGAGCCGCCCTGCTGCACCAATGCATGCATGGGCGGGCCCTGCCACGATTGCGACTTTTAAGGCCACGATCGCCACTTTCCCGACCGTTAATGCACATGCCTCGCACATGGCAGAAGTGTTTCGGGAGGTGGGAAGGCCACTGTGTGCACGCCTCTCCACTTTGTGCGTCCAATGCGCGACGTGGGGAAAGACCACTACCAACGGCTCCAAACCACAAGATACCCTGTCACAAAGGTCCATGCACAACTTTGGGCCTGGCCCAATGACGACTCTCGCGTGTGTATGCCCTGGTCCCGGGGCTCCTGACGATGCATTGAAGACTGGGGTTTCCTGTGCCCCAGACTTGTGCACGGGCGCCGGTAACCCCTTTGACGACAAGGCACGACAAAGGATGGCTGGGAGACTAACCTCCAAATTCACCAAGGCCACACCCCTCCAAGGGTGTGAGGAATAAGCCCGAGCTCTCAGGCCCCGGCAAGCCCCTCTTGCCGGGAAGACGTCCGACGCCCCAGCGAGCCTTCCTTGCTGGGAAAGCGTTCAAGGCCCAGACAAACCCTCCTTGCCAGGAAGATAGACAAGGCCCCGACAAGCTTTCCTTGCCGGAAAGGTAGACTAGGTCACTAGCGAGGGCACCAGACCGACAAGCCCCATTCGCCGCTAGGTGTTCCCTCCTGCCACTGTGCCACCGACTACCATAGCGCCAGTGCATCCCTCATGCGCCAGCACAACACCCCAGGTGTCAAAACACCTGGGTATGTGTTGATACCATCTTGATGCGGGTCAGGAGACTGGCCAGGCATTTACTGCCCCTAACACCGCGGTAGATAGATACCGGTGAACCCTGTTCACTTTGCATATCGAGAACCCTCTGTTGAGCACTGTTGGTGACCCCTTTTCCTATAAAAGGAGGCCCAAGGCTCAGTTCTAATGGGTTAGACACTTCGAGCATTGGCCAACAAGCAATCACTATAGCAAGTAATCCTACAGTAAGCACGTAATACAACAAACAAAGTAGGAGTGGGGTTTTACGCACTAAGCGGGCCGAACCTGGGTAAAATCGTTCCCGGTGTTGATCACTAGCTCTGCTCTTGGCGCCACCCATCTCCCCGCCGAACGATCAAGGGATCCTTGGAGGTTCCCATAGGTGTCATTTTCTCGACATCTTTGGCGCGCCAAGTAGGGGTGAGAGCATGTGCGCTAATCTAAGCAAGCTTTTCCCCAGATTTTTGGAGTTGAGCGCACCATCGGGGTTCCCTGAAGCGGGACATAGCGGTGGTCGCTCCACTCTGCCATGGCCTCCTAGCACCTGCGCAGGCTCGCTGTTGCGCAAGCGTAGGCCAAGGAAGCGGAGACCCCGAGTTTTACGCCACCATGTTGATGCGCCGCTCCAGGATAGTGTGTTGCTGTTGAGGGTGTGCCTGGGGGCTTCAGCGAGGCCTCCGACGCATACTCCTGAGGACGCACCTCTGCGGAGTGATGCATAGCCATCGAGGATGAACCAACAAGCCCCGAAGACCCGGCACGCACTCCAGCTGAAACGTTTTCTCCCCTGGAAGTGTCGTGTCACCGCCAAAGATGCGCTCGGGGGCTCCGCCAGCATAGCCTGGCCAAAAGATAAAAAGGAGTTACACCCCGGCAAAGCCCTTTCCCACGCAATGGTCAAAGACTATCGGCAAGAATCTTGTCGGCGAGGAGGTTGCCGGGGGGTGTAACATCCAGCTTGCCGGGGATTTGAGGCCCCGGCAAAAGATTCAGACATCGCGAGAAGAAGTGCCGCGGCACGGCAGATAAGTGACAAAAACTCTAGATAAGATTTTTGAGTTGATAGGTTGTTTCCTTTCTAGAAATCCCAATCTTTGTTTGAGAAACCTACGCGCAGAAGGAACCTTGCTAGGATCAGTGCACCTTGGTATTGTTTCGAACTCGTTCAACAACCTGAACGGCTACAGAGCGCCTTCACACTGTTTCGGACTTGTTCAACAGACCACGCAGCTACGCGGCACCTTATTTTGCCTCGAGTCGTGCTCGTCGATTTAACGGTTGCACTGAGTGCGGCAAGGAGTCTTGTTGGTAACGACCTCTCCAATGAACTGCTAAGGAACAGTTCCTCAAAGCACTAGCGGCAGGACCAGTCAAGCCGACAAACTTCTAGAAAATGCAAGGGGTGTATCATACGAAAAGAAGGATCAGACAAAAAGGAAACAATATTTCATTCATTTGTCTGAGGCAAGCTCAGACACATTACATGGACGATTTTTACTACTCTAACCTATGATACTGCCTTTGCCGAGGGCCGATGCTTGCCGGGCAGAAGTTCAAGAAGACAAAAAGCGGCAAGGCCCCCGACGCCACCCAGGCTGGCTCCTCCTGGACCAGCAGTGCGCAGAGGAGAATGGGGCTAGAAGGGACAACGGAGCTAGGAACCACGCGCTACCAGCAATATGCGGCAGCATCGGTTCTTCCGGCGCGTCGGTCCCAACTCGGGAGAAGGAGAGCCGCGGACTGACGGTGATGGTGCAGCCGACGGTTAGTCCGAGGTCAGGTCCACGTATCCAGGCTTAGCTTGTCAAGGATCTGACCCGTACCCGCTGTCACTCCCTTTTGTCCCTTCCACGTCGCCCTCGCGCGAGGAAGGCCTTTCAGTTCCGCTCGAGTTCTCTTCGCAACAGCTGAGGCGCACACCTGAGCTCCCTTATATCTTGACGGAGAGCAGGTTGTCCACCATCATCTTGAAGCGAAGAACATGCCCATCCTAGAGGTTGTGGGCGCGAGCAAAGCTCTTCCACCCACGGCCAAGGAACAGGAGTCGAGGCATCGGTTGCTCCACGGCCACTGGTGCGGCGCCGTTTCCGCAGCCATACACCCGAAGCCATAGCATCAGGAGCTTCTCTTCACCCATCGCCTTGGTGAAGGCGATGGGGAGTTGAAGCCGGGTGCTGATCCGGCCTTGCAGCTTGACAAGGAAATCTAACGGAGTCCTTCCAACAAGAGTCCCCACGGGAACAAGCCTCGGAGAACGCGGGGGTGCTGGAGTAGCATCCCGCCTTCCCCATCCACGGCAATCGCGGCCCCTCGCCCCTCCACCACCTCGGGCGCTCGGGCCACCCTCCGTAGCTGTGGCCCGTGAAGTCGTGGCATGATCCGAACGAGATCCGCTCGTCGCTCTGGCGGCTGATGGTGACCGCCCTCGCCCCCTAACCATGATTAGGGGTGAGCGCCACCTGAAGCTAAGGAAGATACTACGAAAGCGGTTGGGGGTGTTGTGCGTTTCAGGAGTTCGATGGATGAGCAAAACCCCCTCGCAAACCCCCTAATTTATAGGGCGAGGCGCGGGGGCTAGCCCTCCTCACTCCACAAACCGCCGCCCCTCTTTCCCAATCGCCCATGATCACGGGCGAACAGGGAGCCTCCCTACTGCACCAATGCATGCATGGGCGGGCCCTGCCACGGCTGTGACTTTTAAGGCCACGATCACCACTTGCCCGGCCGTTACTACACATGCCTCGCACTTGGCAGAAGCGTTCCGGAAGGTGGGATGGCCACTGTGCGCACGCCTCTTCACTTCATGCATCCAATGCGCGACATGGTGAAAGACCACTACCAATGGCTCCAAACCACAAGATACCATATCACGAAGGCCCGTGCACCACTTTGGGCCTGCCCCAACGACGCCTCTCGCGCATGTATGGTCCAGGCTTGGGGTCTCTTGACGATGCACTGAAGACTAGGGTCTCATGTGCCCCAGACTTGTGCACTGGCGCCGGCAACCCCTTTGACAGCAAGGAACGACGAAGGATGGCATGAAGACTAACCTCCAAATTCACTAGGGCCACACCCAATTCACTAGGGCCACACCCCTCCAGGGTTGTGAGGAATAATCCTGAGCCATAAGGCCCCCAAAAGCCCCTCTTGTCAGGAAGACATCAGAGGCCCCGGCAAGTCCCTCTTGCCGGGAAGACATTCAAGGCCCCGACAAGCCCCTCTTGCCGGGAAGACGTATGACACCCCAGCGAGCCTTCCTTGCTGGGAAAGCATTCAAGGCCCCGACAAGCCTTCCTTGCCGGGAATATAGACAAGGCCCCCGCAAGATTTCCTTCCCGGGAAGGTAGACTAGGTCACTAGCGAGGGCACCATCCCGGCAAGCCCCATTCGCCGTGAGGTGTTTCCTCCTGCCACTGTTCCACCGACTACTATAGCGCCAGCGCATCCCTCATGCGCCAGCACAACACCCAAGTGTCAAAACACCTGGGTACGTGTCAATACCATCTTGATGCAGGCCAGGAGACTGGCGAGCCATTTACTGCCCCTGACACTGCGGTAGATAGATAGCGGTGAACCCTATTCATTGTGCAGATCGACAACCCTCTGTTGAGCACTGTCGGTGACCCCTTTGCCTATAAAAGGAGGCCCAAGGCTCAGTTCTAAGGGGTTAGACACTTCGGGCATTGGCCAATAGGCAATCACTGTAGCAAGTAATTCTACAGTAAGCACCTAATACATCAAACAAAGCAGGAGTAGGGTTTTACGCACTAAGCGGCCCGAACCTGGGTAAAAACGTTCTCGGTGTTGATTGCTAGCTCTGCTCTTGGCGCCACCCTTCTCCCCGCCAAACTATCAAGGGATCCTTGGAGATTCCCATAGATGTCATTTTCCCGACATATATGTTTTTAGATTTGAAGCACGGTGTCTCCTTCCATGGTCCACTTCATCGGGACAACCTTCTTTAGTATTTCAAGAATGGCAAGGCGTGTTCATCGGATTTGGAAATGAATCTGCTCAACGCGGCAACACATCCGGTCACGCGTATCATGTCCTTGACTGTCTTGGGTGCTTGTATTTTCTCGGTAGCTTTGATCTTGTCAGGATTGGCTTGTATCCTTCGTTGAGACAAAAAAATGCAAGTAGCTTGCTAGACGAAACACCAAACACCCATTTCTCAGGGTTGAGCTTCAGGTTTATCTTGTGCAGGTTTGCAAAGGTCTCTTTCGAGTCTTGCACAAGGGTAGCTACGTCTCTTGTTTTGACCACTATGTCATCCATGAAAGCTTCCACAGTTCTATGCAACTGGGGTCCAAATCCAATCTGTACGGCCCTGGAAACGGTAGAACCAGCGCTCTTTAACCCGAAGGGAATTCGTTAAAAGAAGTATGTGGCGCATGTGGTTATGAACACGGTCCTTCCCTCATCTTCTCCGGCCATGAATATGTCATGGTATCCGGAATATGCATCCAGGAAGGAAAGCCGATCGCACCCGGAAGTGGCATCAACTATCCGATCAATGCATGGCAAGGAAAATTGGTCCTTTAGGCATGTCAGTGAAATCAGTGCAAAGCCTCCATTTCCCATTCGCCTTGCGCACCACTACCGGGTTAGCTAACCACGTTGGATGCACTACTCCTCGGACCAAACCGGCTGCTTCTAGCTTATTGATTTCTTCAGCAATGAACTGTTGTCTCTCCAAGGCATGTTTCCTAACTTTCTGCTTGACGGGTCTGGCATGAGTGAAGATGGCAAGGTGGTGCTAAATTACCTCCCTGGGAACACCGGGTGTGTCAGAAGGTTTCCACGCAAACACATCTACATTCGCCCGCAAAAAGGCAATGAGCGTGCTTTCCTATTTGTCGTTAAGGGAGGCATTGATGGTAAACGTACCGCTAGAGCCATCCTCCCTTGCCGGGACTCTCTTTGTCACAGGGTAGGAGACCTTGGATTTCCTGCTAGTGGAAGTCTCCGGAAGGTCATCGATAGGTGCAGCGCACTCCATGGAGGTGCGCTTCCTGGAGTCCTTACCGGTGTTCCTGCTAGATTTATTCTCCTTCTTTAGGCTTCTGGCAGGAGCGGGTTCTTCTGCAGACTCAGCTGCTACTGCATCTCGATACTGCATCTCGATACATCTGGTCTACGCAAATGACTACATGTTTCATGTCAGACAGGATGGAGATTACTCCCATCGGGCCTAGCATCTTCAGAATGTTGTAAGCATAGTGGGATGCTTCCATGAATTTTGCCAAGGCTGGGCAACCAAGAATTCCATTGTACGAAAGGGAGAGTTCGACCACGTCAAATACGACCTTCTCGGTCCAGTAGTTGAACTCTCCACCAAATGTAACACGGAAAGTTATCTTCCCCTTGGGCTGGCCTCTGCCGGGGTTAATTCCTTGGAATGAACCCATAGGCTTGAGCTCGTTGTCAGGGATTTGCAGTCTCTTTACCAACTTCGAGGGAGATCAGGTTCATCCCTATCCTTTCGTCAACTAACATCTTACAAACGTTGAGGTTGCGGACTATCAGAGAAACCAAAAGTGGCAGACACCCGACCATAGTAGTGCGATCAGGGTGATCCTCTCCGTCCAAGATGATAGGCATGCAGGACCATTCGAACGGTCTTCGAGACTCTACCGCTGTCTCCATGATGTTAACGTCGTGTGCCCACTATTTGACCTGGCGGCGAGAGCGGTGCAAGGACGCACCCCCGTCAACACACATGGCATCGGTTGCCCTCTAGAATTCTTTATCATTGGAATCCTCTCCATCACCTTCATCATCACTCACGTCATCTTCTTCTTTCTTGTCAAGACCTCTAGCAGGCTTTTTCTTTAGGACAATTACATTTGAGCCACTAGTTGTGTCATACCTATTTGATTTTCCCTAAATTCAAAAAATCCTCGTTTCTGTCCAAGCTTGTTTGCTCCTCTTATATTTTTGCCCTTTGACAGTTTGACTATCACTTTGAAAACTTCATAAAAAATTCAAATTAAATCACAAAAATTCAAATAATATATAAAAATGTTTTTAAAAACATCACCTCTATCTGCATGCCATTTAAATTCATGACAAAAGTGCTGCAAAGTCCCCATCTCAATTTGATCTCATATGATCTCACAAAGAATAGTAAAATCCGACAAAAATGAAAATAGATTCAAAAAATTCTGAATATTTTTTTGTAAAACATTGAAAAATATGTTGAGTGATTGCAAAGTTACATCTAGGAATGACATTCATGGAAGTCGTGGAAAAAAAACAAAATTGATGCTCCGAAACAAAAGCATTTTGGAGTGTTGATTTTGTTTTTGTTTTTTTTTTGCCACGACTTCCACAAATTTCATTCCCCGATGAAACTTTGCAATCACTCCAAACATTTGTCAATGTTTACTACTAAAATTTTTCATAATTTTTTATTTTTTTCAATTTGTTTGGATTTTACTATTCATGCTCACATCATATGAGCTCAAATTGAGATGTGGACTTTCCAGCATGTTTCTCATGAATGTAAATGGCCTCCATATGTAGGTGATGTTTTTCTGAACATTTTGATATCTTGCTTGAATTTTTTTGAGTGATTATGAATTCATTATGAAGTTTTCAAAGTGACAGTCAAATGGTCAATGGGCAAAAGCATAAGTGGAGCAAACGAGCTTGGAGAGAAACGAGGGTTTTTTGAATCTAGGGGTGAATCAAACAGGTGTGACACAACTAGGGGCTCAAATGTCATTGTCCCTTTTCTTTTTGCTAAGGGGCCTTGCCGCGGCAGCCTCCCCTATAACCGCAGCCCTTCCCAGTAGCACCATCTTGGCCTTATCCTTGTCACGCTTCTCGTACTCTCCTTTTTTGCTTTTCAGCAAGCTGCTTAACTTGGCAGAATTCTTGGAGATCGTGGCCCTTGGTGCGATGGATCTTGCAATCTGGCCCATCAGACTTTCTAGTTTTCTCTGCCGTTGTGGCCTTCACGCAATCAGTGCACGAGGCAACTCCCTTGGCGGGGGTCTCGGCTTTCACCTTCTTGCTGACGCTAAGATCACCAGAGCTTTGGATGGCTAATAGTGCCTTTCCCTTGCGCTTCTTATTGCACTTTGGGTACCTCCCCTTTGCTCCGGGGGTATCATATACGTCATCAGAGTCGAGTCTGACACCCGCCTTCTCTCCAGGGAGTCACCTTCCTTCTTCAGCTCGACCACACTTGTCGGCCAACATGTACAACTTGTTGACGGTTTTGGGGAGTTTGATATTCATCTTGGCCTACATCCTCCTGTTGCGCATGTTCGAATGGAACACAACAATCACGGCTGTGGGGTGTATCTCACGAATGTTGCGGTGCACTTTACTGTACCTCTGGATGTACTTCTACATGATTTTCCCTCCTTTTGCGAGAGGACATGTAACTCACTGGGCTGTCATGGTTACTCGTGGCCACCCATGAAGGCGTCAACAAACTCGTTGCACAAGTCAGCCCATGACAAAATGGAATTTGGCTACCGCCTAGATGCCCAGGAATTTTGTCGGGTTGAGCTTTCCATCATACTTCTTCGTAATTTCATGCTTGAAAGCTCGGCTTGACGGCCAACGGACCTATCGCAACTTGCGAGTGAAGGCGGGACACCCAACCTCATAAGGTAGGTATCTTCCAGCACTGGGCACGGGGTCGCCAGCGTCTATGCTATTGCGCCTAATAGATTGAGGGTGTGATTCCTAGCGTCGTTCAAAGGTGATACGTGCGTCCTCCTTTCGCCAGTCTTCCAGGACATGCCGCTGGCCTCACTGGTCGGGCAGGCCGGATGAGGCCATGGATGCCTCGTCGGGCCCGTCAATGCGTGGAGCTTGTTGCGGCTACCCTTGGGTTTGTTGTCAAGGAGGAGACTGCACCGTTGGTGTGGCCCCCTCAACACGACCATCAGTCCGGGTCGCCGTCGTCGCTCGTGGATGACGAGACGGTCCAGCATGTTGTGATTTGCTGGCTTCGGCGAAGCCAATCAAACTCTGGATGGTGGCCCTCCACTCGTCCATCTTGTGAGCCGATGGTGGAAAATTCTACAGCAGATGAGCCCGCACCATTGCCTGTGCGGTTTTGTCTGGCATGGGCAGAGAGGTGGACGCGGCATTGCTCGACTCCTGGTGGAACCAAGAGGTGCGTCATCACACCCTTTTCGTCGTGCACCGGTCGTCGTGGCGATCTGACGTGGGGGAGGATGAGCTCGTGGATCCGTGGCTCCGCTCGACACCCCGTCTTTCTTTGGACGAGGCACGCGCCCACCAGCCGAGCCCATGATAGGCGTAGCCGGTCGATCGCGGCTTGCTTCAGATTGTACGCCTCTGTTTTGAACGCGACCATTGATTCAGCGGAAGCATGGGGCCTCGGCGTCCCTTTTCCTTGCAGCACTAGGGCCAAGCTCGCTAGGACATCGCTTCTGCTCGCCTATGGTGCTCTTTATTCCGGCTTCGGCTCTAGGGGACATGACGGTGGCGCCTCCTGCATCGATCATGTTGTGTGCGGCGCCCACATTGCTTGAAGTATCCGCGGTGCCAGCAGCGTCTGCTGCTACAAGCGTCGTGTCCTTCGAAGTAGAAGGATGTGCGTCTGCATCGTTCTTCTTCTTGGGAGCCATGAGGAAAAGGAACAGCGACGAAGATTAGCATGTTGCGCATAGTCTCAGGTTTGCGCGAGCATTCCCCCTATGTGGCACGCCAAACATGTTGGGGGCAGGTGTACTCTCTATCACCTATGGGACTATTGGCCACTTCATGGTTCGGCGGGGAGAATGTCACTATAAGAAATAAGCTCGTTTATGACAAAAAATAATGACGACGGTTTTATTGGTCATAGATCTATGACTAAAATTTACAAAAAGGTCATGAGGTGTCTAAGAGGGTCCAAATCCTAGAAACTTTTGACCATATCTATCAAGAAGGTCATAATCACATTGCACAAAATGGTCACTGGCATGTGTAGCTCTATTTATTCCCGTATTTTAGATCCTCCATGACAAAATTAAGAAGGTCATAGGCTTAACTAGAGGTGACTGGGCAGACAACTCGACAATTCCGCCTACGTGTCTTGTATAGGTATCGACAAGGCCACAAAGTATAAGTACGTTGACAGGTCGGAATGTATAGATATCGACAAGACCACAAAAATGAAAAAAGAAATTTTCATGCAATGGAAATGAAAACTCCCATTTTAAACATTGTTTGCCATTAGAATATGGGGGCTGCTACGCATCCGCCGGTAGATGAATTGTAAACATCATCTACCTCATTCACCGTTGGATTGTGACACAAACAGCCATCAGATCTCTCCTAAGGTGCACGTCGCAAAATGCAACAAGATAGATGTTTCGTAGCTCGCTATGCAACAATAGCTTTGTTGCGAAACCATTGAAGTGTTGGACTCTGTTGTGTTTGCAACAAACATCTTGTTGTAGAAACATTTACAAAACAGAGACGGTGTTGCAGAATTTTTTGTTCTCGTCTTTACTATTTTTTGCAACATAGATGACGTTGCGAGAGGATTTTTGCAACAAATGTGGTGTTGTAGATTTTTTTCGTCTAAACCTTTTTTGAATAAAAAACGAGCGACTCAGGTTAGAGAAAAGACAGGGTTAGTTTGGCGATCCAAACGTTCCGCGAACTCCGCGAATTCCGGAACGAGAGACGATGGAGAGAGATCAGGGAGAAGTCAGGGTCAGTTTTGAATAAAAACCGAGCGACTCAGGTCAGATAAGGTAGAAATATGTAGTGCGGTGCATGGGTCCAGAAGGGACACGCGTTGCATGCCAGAGGCGTCGGATGCCTCGAACTAAATCGGTCGGCTGACCAGGATGTTTGCCCTTAGAATATGCACCCGTGTGTAGAATAAAAGTTCATTTTTTGAATTTTTCATGTAAAAAATTAAAAGAAAAACAAAAGGAAAATAATAATTACATGTGCTCTATTTTCATTGGTGGAGTTAGTTGTCACTCGGATCAATGACGTGGCGTCCATCCATCCATCCATCCATCTCTCCATCCCACATCCATCCAACCATCTATCCACAGAAAATAAAAGAAAACGAGAAAGAAAAAGGAAAATCCCCACCCACACGGCCGCACCCAACTACCCAAACCCTATCTCCTCCCATCACACCCACGTCTCCTCTTTGGTCTCCCGCACCCTAGGTTAGCCACCGCCGCTCACCTTATTTCGGCGAGATCCGGCGGCCACCTCCTGCGCGCAGCCAGCTGCGGATCTCACCTAGCCCCGCATCACGCTCCCGTCCCTCTCCCTCTCCAGCCCCAGCGGCGGCCTCGCTCCCGCGCTCCGGCTCCGCGCCGCCTTCCGCTGCTGGGCGCTCGGCCGCAGGTGGGCGGGCGTCGCCGCGGCCATCGCGTCGCTAAACTCCGTGCTCAGTGAGCACACCTTCAAGTGCCTCGGGCTCAGCGCCGGCAATGACGACGAGGTTGAGGACGGGTACGGGAGCGACCAGGAGGGGCCCGCCGTCGTGGAAGGGGACAAGGATGAGCTCACCATTTCCAGGCTCGGCCTCCCCACCCAGCTCATCGCCACCCTCAAGAAGCGCGGAATTACCCTCCTATTCCCCATCCATGTGAGCTGAATTTGTGTCATGTTTTTGAGCCACTGAATTGTGTTGACATTCAATTTCAGGTTCTGAGGTTGTTCACTGTTGGGAGGAGAGTGGTGTCTGACAGTGTAGAATTCAGTTGGTCTTGTAATCCGTTGTGCATACATAGGTTAACTTGGTCTTGTAATTCCTGGTGCATACATAGGTTAACTGGCTGTTAGGATGGGAGCGTTGTATGCCATTTGTCCCCGTTTTTCTTGAACATAAGGTAGCATGTTTCATTTGTATTTCCGAGTCCAAGGTAGTTATGATAATTCACATCCCCTGGGTACACATTTATCTTGTTTTGCATCTTCATGATGTGCAACATTAAAATCAGTTGATAATTCACATCCCCTAACTATGTTTTTTTCTCTCTTTTTGTAGGCGAGGTTGTATTCCGAGAGCTTTGGTCCTTGCACCCACTAGATAGTTGCCTAAACAAGTTGAGAACGAAATTATGGAATCGGCACCAAAGCTTACTACATTGTGTGTTTATGGTGGTGTATCTTATAATACCCAGCAGAATGCACTCCCCAGCTGTTGTTATCATTTAAATATGGTGCGTGTACAGAGATTTGCTGTGATTTGTCATTGCTAGACTCAGTAGTAAGCCAGATTTGCTGCTATGTAGTTTTCAACCATACAAGATTGATGTTCCTGCCATTTTCTTAACTCTGTCACCCGTTTTCAGCTAGTGTACAAACAAACAAATTCTAGGCATGCATGAGTAGTGCAGTTACTCATGCAAGGGTGCATCTTACCATAAATGGACTAAGTCTTGCTTTGCTTTAGTTGATATTTTTATAGTTAAATATAGAAGCATTGACTAGACACATTATGTTTTACAAGGTGGCACGGTTTCAGCATTCCTCATTATTTTCATGTTGCTTCCAGTATCTCTTGCCCCATTTATATATTTTGTTCATTGGCATCTCCTGGAGATAGCATGCAGCTACAAGTGTCATGACCACAAGATAACTTGATATTAGTTGTCTTATAACCGCTTATGCCTTGCAAGTGCAAGGAGGTGATTGCATGGAGCATTTCATGGGATAATGTAAGAGGCAACGGTAGAGAAAAAGATGCGAAACAAATGGTTTTCACCTCTCAACCATTTTCTATTATTTGTCAAGTATATGTTAATTATATGAAAAACTCATCAGTTATGAAATGACAAAAAATGTCTTTGCCTCTCTAGGAATTATAACATAAAAAGAATATAAGAAACAAATAAGACATTATTGTTTCGTTATAGATACTTTAAAAAGAATATAAGAAACAAATAAGTAGTGGTTGGCCACCATAATCAAGACAATATGGTTATAGATACTTTAAAATATGATTTTGGAAGCAGCAAGGGTCCTTGCTTCTTTTCTGTGAGAACGGTGATACATGCAATGGCTCATTTAGTTAGATGGCCTTGACAAAATGATCTAAACGCTCTTGTTTACTGCTCCATGCCCGTATACTTCACGCATATCCTTAGCCACTTGATCTTCAATAGCAGGATTTGTTCAATATTTTTTCCAATAGCAGGCAGTTTATGCTGAACACGGGCTTGTCGGATGCCGAGCTACACATTACAATTAGCGTCCTGAATTCCATCTTTTAATTTAAAAGAAAAATTATCGTGCATTGCAATGGAAGAAAAATAATCGTATCACTCCTTAGCCCAATAAGCATGGCCTAAACATCAAAAAGTAAATTGCGGAAAGAAATATATTTCTCAAATAATGAAAAGTACAATATGCCATTACAATAGATATTATATGGTCAACATCCCAGCCAACATGAAGTTCTTTGGTGGGAGCGACCAAGAGCAGAGAGCTCATGGTCAGCTCGAACGTGCGAACGAGCCACCTTGTTAGTACTTCTCTACCTCCTTGGACCAAGTCTGGCTATGCTTTGGTGCGATCCGCGGCTACATAATTACAATGTATAAAGTCCAGTTGCATATGTAGTTATGTGCCAAAGAATAAAGCAGGTAACATGCCTCTTTACTCTCTTGAACTCGACAACACTCACCCTATAATAAAAGTTCAGCCTCTAGATTTATATCATTTGTAGTCCACGACCTATGAGTTATGACAACCATAGAAAATTAATGGTGGACTCCTGAATGAACTTATGTAGCTCTTTACTGATTAGCATATTATACATATAGCATTGTTTCGTAAAGCAACCTCATCCAACTCCAAATAAGCACTTTGATGCTGAAAACTGAAGTCTAACAGGAAGTTTGATGGAAATATGCTTGACAAGCAGTTCTTCAGCTAGCCGAGCTTCAGTTAGTGCAAATTTGGATGGTGCATCTTTAACTCCTAAATGAAATGAAATCCAAACAATACTAAAACTACAGATGAACAAAGAAAGTCGATTATTTTGAGAATTGTGCTAGCTACCTGTGAAATTATTTCTTGCCGCAGTTAGTTGTCAGCAGAGAATCAAGTTATCTGTAAGAAAAGGAAACTAAGTTAAGCCATGGGTGTACTTTACTTTTATGTCCTGAAGCCTTTACTTTAAGCACTGATGTTGTGCATGGGATGAAAGCTCATAATAGAATACCTTTAGCTGCATATTACACCATAAATAGTTCTCATGCTGCAAAAATTATAGGAGACGACTTCAAAGGTTCAAACAGTTCTTTGAATTTACCATCTTATAAAACAATGTATATGACCTTAATGTAAACATGTTTTAAAATAGTTCATGCATGCGGTGACAACTTTTCAATAAATCATTTTACTGCAGTTTGAATCCCTGTACAAAACAAAATTTATGTACAGTGAGATCCTATTAACCACCTAACATTAATTTTCACTTGTATACTTTGAGCATGTAATCTTTCGTCAAGCTCCCAAACAAATATAAAATCACTAATATTCAATTGCAAAAAAATAAGAAAACTCCTTGACATTCAATCCACTGTTGGAGGATGAAATAGTTCTAATTTATTTATTACTTGTATATTATAATATTTGATTATTTTGTATGCTTTATTATGTTTGATTATTTGAATTACGAGGATGATCTGAAGCACCCAGAAGAAGTAGAGGACAGGACAAGAGGAGGGAACAAGAAGCTTCGTTTATCATTGATGTTATGTGTGATCAACAAAAACTTGAATCTTTATGTGTAGAGGAGTCGATGAATGATGTATTGTAATTCATGTGATGTGCTACCGAAATGAAATATATACAACTAATTTGCAATATTTTATTCTTTTGTACTTGTTTTTTAGTAGGCATATCCTGAGATATACATGGTTTTGGCAAAATAATGCATGAGCCTAAACAATTTAGGCATTTTTAATAATAAAATAGTATTGGTGGAGGCGCATGTAAACTAGATTATTAAATTGGGCTGTGAAATTTATGATGATTTCATTTGGTCACTAGCAATGCCATGTCAGCACAGCCATGTCAGATCCTACGTGGCTCACACAAACGGGTAATGACCAAACCAAAATTTTGGTCAATAGAGATCTACGACCAAAATTTTATAAAGGTCAAGTTTATTCATTCTTCACGGCCAACTATTGACCTTGTAAATTTGGTCAAAAAAAGGTCAATAAGCAACAACATGACGAATCAATGACCAATATAGGGAGTCACAATTCACCTTATTGCTTGTAGTGTGTGTTGCACAAAGAGTAGAAACTACAAGGTAGCACGACAATGGGACTCGAGGCGTTTACCCAGGTTTGGGCCACTGTGAAGCGCAAAACCCTGCTCCTGCTTTGGTGGATTGATTCGGGGAAGACGGAGCTTGCACAGTGTTCTGCCCCGGCAACAGTTGCCGCGGAGAGCCACTACGTGCGTACAATTGTTCTAGGGCCCTAATCCTATGTGGTCCAAATCCTCTGGAGTCTGAATTCTCTTCTAGGTTGCCTTGGGACTCCTTTTATAGCTTAAGGGGCGTCCACGGTGGCAAAACTACATGATTAGATAGCTAACAGTGCTATCATACCTAACTCTGGCACTCAAGACAAAATGCAATAAATGCAGCCATAGGTGGCGTACGGGGGTGCGTCCCCGGCAAGCTCGTGCCACCGTCTAGCTGTCTGTTGCTTGGTGTCTTGGCACGCCTCCGGATGGGTGTCAACTGGTCATAATATGTCTTCCGGCGCGTTGCCACGTGACCAGTGATAGCCACTTAGCCATCTAGGAGCTAGACACCTCATCAATAAGTGACTGGTGTAGCGATGAGGTGGAACGGTGGCAGATTGGCTCACGCTTGTCAGGTAGGTGACTTGCCGAGTATTCTTGAGGATGTTTGTACTTTGTTCCCCGGCAGGTTTCGGGGGTTCTTGGCGCGCCTTGGGCCCATCGTGGGTTGATGTGTAGGTCTTGTCGGCGTCTGGTTTCGTATATTTGCTTGGGTTGGTGGTTGCCTTTGAGGGGTTATGCTCTTAACGCTTGTGCATAAGTCAGGGGCACTGGGTCTCCCATTACTAGTGCACCCACAGTAGGAGATATTGATCTTGTGGAAAGCAACTTGGGGAGGCTAGAAATCAAGGTTCAAATGGTTGGACTGGAATCTCTTGATCTCAATACATGAGTAGGTGGCTCTCTCTCAGAAAAATGGATCTAGCAAGTGTAAGTGTGTTCTGACTGCTTCCTCTACAAATGAGAGGTAGGTGGAGGGGTATATATAGGTATCCCCCAAAATCCGACCGTTACAACATTATTGCCCAACTCGGTGACACCGAAAAGAATCTTGGTGGTACCGAGTTGCACTAAGTGTGGCAACTTTTGAATTCTCGGTGAGACTGATATAGGAATCTCGGTGGTATGGATACGATGACCAAGAAGAGTTTTCAAATCTTGGTGAGATGGATTTCAAACTTGGAAATTCCGATTCTTTAAATCTTCTCAACAGAAAGTTGGTCAATGGATCTCGGTGGCACCAATGTGAATGTTGGTGGTACCGAGATGGTAGGGTTTGGCATAGGATTTGTCAAGTGTAAAATCAGTAGGGCCAAATGGAAATTTTTGGTGGCACCGATTTTGGAGGTTTGGGTTTGGACATAGATATTTTGTGGGAGAATGGTTGAGTATTTTTGGTGCCTATCTCTAACCACTTGAGAAACCAATTCATCATAGTACCTCATCCCCTTTTAATAGTATTGGCTTTCCTTTGGACTCAAAGTGATTTCACACAAATATAAAATGTAGAGTCTTCTTGCTTGAAGCATGAGCCAGTCCTATTCCTTCCTTCATCAAGGGGTTTCTCCGCACAATCCCATAGCCAAGGCTCTGTGTGGACTATACCTGAAATTTACTAGGTAAAAGTGTTAGTCCAAGAAACAATGTACATTGTCATGAATTATCAAAATCACCAAGGGAGCATATGTGCCTTCAGTCTCCCCCTTTTTGGTTATTGATGACAACATACGAACAAAGTTGGAAATAAATATAAGCATTAGAATATGAGAACTCTCAAAGATACATGACTAGTAAAAGCTCCCCATAAATATGTGGAATCCCTTTTTAAAGGATAGTTCCTTTGGACTGCATGGGCACACACATGGTAGAAGGACAAGACAAGTCATACAAATTTTGGCTATATGCATCAAACATATGTGAATTAAGAGCTTCCATATTCAAGACCCACTCTTGCAAACAATAAGTTCAAGAGACAAGAGATCATCATGAACAAGGATATGATGCATATACTTACTTTGAGGTTCTTGAGCGTATTAGTAGTAGGAGCACAATTGGGAAAACAAATGTTAGATAGCACAAGAGTACTCTATTTTAAAGATGCAAAGAGCTTCAAAGGTACCAAGACATGGACAAAAAATTGAAAATAGGATTTGATGATAGATATGTCTCCAAGAGAATTTAGAACTTTCTCCCCTAAGGATGAATATGTAAGAATTTCCTCTCCCCCTAAATCATAGCATTAAAATATTGGGAGTAGGTAGGGTGAGACAAGTTCAATCCAAAGATAGTAACAAAAATCTGGAACTATTTTATCTCTCTCCCCCTTAAAGTTGTTACTCCCTCTGAGTGTATAAGGTTTGATATATCACCCCTTTGGTAGATCTCCCCTTAGGTAGACCTTCCTTTGGGAACATATATCTCCCCCTTTTGATATTTCTCCCCCTTTTTGTAAGCTTATTGGAAGCTTTTATATTTATCCCCCTTTGGCATTAATTTCTAAAAAAGTTCACAGGGTAAGGGCTCATTGAGAGAAAGGGATCCTTGATTCTTCGCTCTTTGATAAGGGTTCCTTGAATTTGATTTTTCTCCCCCTTAAGAATAGATAAGAGTTCCTTGAACTATCTTACCCTAGGTTAGGGATCCTAGATGTTTCTCCCTCTTATATTTTATGGGATCACTGAGGATTTATCCCCCTAGAGAAGTTTTCTCCCCCTTCAAAATTTTGTGAACTAATTTTGTTTCCAAAATGTTTAATAAGAGCTTAGGAGGCAATAAAACTTGCGATCATTGACAATCTTTGTCCTCCTAAAGAAAAAGTCCAGAAAATACCTGAAAATCTTAGGCAGTGGCAATTGTCAGAGTCACCGAGGCAATATGGTTTGGTAGAATCAAGAATGATAGGAAGCCTCCGGAAGAAATCGGTTAGACCGAGTTTCCGAGATCGGTGAAACCAAGTTGCAATGAAAATAAACTCCTTAACTAAAATAGATAGAAAATATTGTAACATCCCAATTTTTCTAATTGGGAATGTTTTACTTTGTATCTAAGCATCTATGAATATTGAGTGAAATAAATTTAGCTCGTGAATTTTTCCTTCGTCTTTGATTTGCATTTCTAATTTTTCCTCGCGCGAGAAATGCCCGGAGAAAACTCTCTTGCACGCAAGAGAGAGAGAGGAGGAAAATGACCCTCCAAAGTGCGGGCAATTTTTGAAATGTTGGAGCCAAGAAAACCCAAAGTTCTTTTGCAAAATAATTGCAAAAAGAAATAAAGCAAATTTGGGAATTTCTGAAAAAACATTTTTTTCAAGTTTTTATTTTGGCTTTCAAAAAATGTTATTCGGGTAGAGATTCTTTTTCTGATTTTTTTGATATATAATACCATATATAGATATTTTGATTTATTTCCTTTTTTTAGCTTTTGTTTTCTGTTATGGAAAAGGTTAGATATAAGGAAGGGTTATTTTTTTTTACCACCGCCGCCCTGGGCGCATCTTAGCCACTGGGCCGAATCCCCACTTACGCGGGATTGAAATCCCTAGGAATAGGCCAACCGACCCCCTCCTTACCTCCCCCCTCTCTGTGACCTGCGGGCCCCCCCTGGCCGATGCCTCCCTCCTCCCGCGGCCTTCTCCTTCCTCCCTCTCTTTCCTTCCTTCTCTGCTCCACCCGAAACCGAGCCGCACCACCTCGGGATTTCTTCCCCGTTTCTCCCTCTCCCTTCCATAGCACCCCCCCTCCCAGCCTATATATACCCAGCGCCCTAGCCGACCCCGTTCCCACCCCCGCCGCCGCCTCCCCATCTCCCCTCACCGCCCGCCCGCCGGAGCAGCAGCAGCAGCTACTGCCACCCTTCGGCCCCGCCCTGGGAGCTCCCCCCCGAGCCCCCTCTCCCCCCCGAGCGCCTCCCCGAGGAGGAGGACCTCCGCCGCCGCCTCCCCCGAAGTCCACCCCGCCCGGAGCTCCCCTCCCTCGCCGGCCAGCCCCTTCTCGCCGGAGCAACCCACTGCCCAGCCACGGTAGCCCTCCCCTCTCTCTATTATTTCATATTCTCTTTTGTTAGCCGTTAGATCTTAACTGGATGGTGTAGATTAGATCATATATACCCCTTTGGTCTAAATCAGAAAACCAGTGGGTTTTTTTGTCACTTATGAATTAACCAGCGAACTTTGCTTAGCCTAGGACGTTTGCTCAAAGTCATGAAACAAACACCCCCGCAGCCAATAGCATCAGGACACGTGTACCTCTCTTTTTAGCACTAGTAGTTTTGTAATTTTCCGCCTGTTTGCAAAAACAGAAACTTTCTATTTTGTTTTGGCCACAACTTTTTATCCCTAAGTCCAATGACATTGATTCTTTTTCCAGTAGCTCACAAATGTCCTGTAGTTTTTAAAAACATATAATTTGTCTAGGTTTGAAATATTCAAATATAAGTTAGTGCAGAATTAGTTTAAACCTTGTTTTGCCAATTCCAGGAGTTTGAAAAATGATTTTTAGTTGATTCTTTTTTCTACTGCTTTCTAGTGATAAAACCTTACTGTGGTAGAAGTTTCAGAATTTTTAAATATTTTTACTGGTGTTTTCAATAGAAACAAGTTTCTTCCATACCGGCGCGTGTTAAATTCCTTTGCTTAGGCTTTTGCAAATCAATACTTGTGATGATATTTTTACTTGTCGCATGATTGAAGTGCTTATGGTGTGCGTTGTGTTTGTATCGGTAGATCATCTGGAGTGCGAAGCGTGTTACTTAGAAGCGCTCAAGCAAGACAACTATCATCAAGGCAAGTCATTTTGATCATGTTATTTTACCTATGTTTTCGATGCATGGTAGATCACCTTCTTTGCCCAATTGCATGTTGCCTAGGTACTTGGAAACTTTAGTGTAAGTTGTAGTATCATGTGGTAGGAACACAACAACCCCGATACTTGGCCCCGGGACGACAATTTCTTAATGCTATGCTTGAGTAGACGGGTTATCGGTTGAGTGTATACCACGAGTGATGCGAGGTTGATATAATAATCAAGACCGGACTAAGACAAGATTTTCAAGACCTCGGACGCAATGCAACTCTGGGTGAAGGACGGTTGATCGGCTCCCTGGAAAACCCAGTGGATGCCCGGGATGCTGGAGAGGCCATGTCATCCTGCGGAAAGCTTCACCCAGGCTCGAAGAGACAGACGGAGACTTCAAGACTCAAGGCTTACCTGCACAGCCACAAGTCATTATGGGCTCTGGCTTGGTTGGACAACACGGCGACTCTGGACAGGCGGTGCTAGCAGATCTAGAAGAACGGTAGGAATGGATGGGCACCGACAGGGATTCAGAGGGACCCGTTGAAAGACCATGTTTTGATCATCCGGTCTTCAAACACCCTGAAGTGCGAGGACATACACGGAGGCGATCAAATCGTGGGGAATGTGTGCAAAACTCTGCAGAGTGCCCAACCTAATCGATTAGCCGTGTCCACGGTCATGGACAACTTGAGCCGAAGGCATTGAATTTCCCCTGAACTCTCGACACAACTTAATAATGATGTGGGTGTTAACAACTATTCGGGTACGAGAACTGGTTGGCGGAACCATCTCGTTAACAACAAACATTGTAGTAATATTTTGCTTTCAACCCCTTTTGTTGTAGGATAAAACTGGCTTTATGCAATGCTTAGCCCCACCGGCCAAATATGCATGTAGAGATAGTTGATTATTATTTTACTCCTCTCTTTCATGACTTGCCGGCATATTCAATATGCTGACCTACACGGCTGCAACGTATCATGTTGCAGAGTACTTTCCCGACCAGGAGTGAGGCTACGATCTACGCTCAGCGACATGCCCTTGGAGTCGGATGGACTCGTCTACCTGATGCTTCCGCTTAGTCTTCGTTAGATAATCTCATGAGTTGGCCTTCAGCCACTTTATTGTAATCCTTTATTGTAATAAAGTACTCTTTATGAGATTTCGATTAATAAAGCTGTGTGATTGCACTCTTGAATATATACATTATGTACTGTGTGTGTACCAGCATGATCTTGGGATGGTACAGAAACACCAGAGGCTTGACTCGTCTTGAGTCGGGTCGCTACAGAAATGGTATGAGAGCACACGTTGACCTTAGGACGTAACCTCTAGGAATGGAAAAGCCTTAGGAAGAAAACTATTTTCTCTTCTGTCTATAAATCTTCTATTTCCTCTTCTGATCATTTCTGACTTCTCTCCGATTTTCCAATGTTTAGATGGCCACCTTCATCCCTGTTAATTTCACGGAGTTTTGCCAGCCCGACACCACTATGCCGTTCGGAAAGGAGCTGGTGCAGATCACCAAGGATTTGAGGATTGCTCTGCCGACTATCACACGGAGGCCAACTTCGTCTTACCCGGAGGATTCACGCTACAGGATCGAGGTGCATATTCCCGGAAGGACATTCCAGCCACGCACTGAGCCGATGGATTTCAAGTTCATCGCACCCAACTGGATTCTCGGAAGGGACATGGCGATCCATTGTGCACTCGGACGTATCATGGAAGAATACAAAGGCTGCCATATTTCTCCAGACCTATTCACCGTATCCCGGAGAAACAAAGACGGAGAAATCATCTCAAGCAAGACCAAGGACGCTCTCTTGTCTTATGCTTAGACCTTGGAGAAGTACGGCGGGACTCTGGAGCATCACGTGATCAAGGACGCCAGGAAGATCAAGCAACTGTCACTCCGCGAGCTTGAACTTGAAGAAGCAGCCCGGAAAGACCACTATGAACATGAACTAGAGGTGAAGGACTTTCTGGAGCGAATCGAGAAGCTGAAGACTCGAGTTTAATACCTGGAGGAGGAACTGGACATGGGCGAGAACCTTCATCCCAAAGGAGACATAGCCCCCTTGATCAGCCACGACGAGGATTACGAAGAAAGCTCCACCGAAGGACCCACCACCATGCTTTTCTGAGGAGGAACCTTAGACTAGACCACCAAATTTACTTTATCATTATACGTTTTAGGCCGATGTTTAGGATTATCGAATTTTGTATCCCCGTGTGAACCTTTGTGATGATTGAATAAAATGTGTGGTGTGATGCTTGTGTGTTGCATTCATATGGGTAGTGTAATTCCTCTTAGACCATTGTTCTATGCTAATCTCACCCCTCCACAAACACCAGATGCCTCCGAGACGCGTCCCTGAGTCCAACTTTCCGCCGGAACTCACCTAGTTGATCCAACAACAAAACACCCTGATGTAGCTGATCATCCAGAACCAGAACAACAACAACAACCATCATCCACCCCAGGCTGACAATCTCACCCGTTTTCTGAGGTTGAACCATCCAACTTTCTCCAGCAGCATTGAGCCCATTGTGGCAGATGATTGGCTCCGCAAGATGGAGCGTGAACTTATCACTGCCGGTTGTTCTGAAGCTGAGAAGGTGCGTTTTGCCGCGCATCAACTTGAAGGCCCTGCAGCTGCTTGGAGGGAGAACTACACCACCACTTATCCCATTGCTGGAGTCACTTGGGAGCAATTCAAGCAAGCCTTCCGCACCGCGCATGTCTCACCTGGTGCAATGAGTCTGAAGAAGCGTGAGTTTCACAACTTACGCCAGGGGAATCGCTCTGTGGCCCAGTACGTTGATGAATTCAGCATGCTCGCCCGTTATGCACCTGGAGATGTGGCCGATGATGCGGCCAAGCAGGAAAAGTTCTTGGAAGGACTCAATGATGAGTTGAGCATTCAGTTGACGGTCGCCACCTTCAACAACTACCAGGAGCTGGTTGATAAGGCCCTCATCTTGGAGGGGAAACACCAGCAGATGGAGAACCGCAAGCGAAAGTATGGAGTTGGAAAGTTCAACTCCGGCACTCAGCAGAAGCCTCGCTACACCCCTTATTCAGGGAATACCGGGACGGGATCCGGTAAGTTTGGAGGACACGTTCAGCATAACCACCCTATGCACAACCATGGAGGAAATGGAAACCACCGCAACAACAACAACTTCAAGAATGGCGGTACGGGCACTCAGCAGCATTCAGCTCTAGCTCAGAAGGATCTGACTCCCATCACTTGCTTCAAGTGTCAGAAGACGGGACACTATGCCACTGATTGCCCCCAGAACAAGCAGGGAAATGGAAACGGCAACGGCAACTCTGCAGCAAAGAAGCCCAATCCTTTTCCTCGAGCTCAGGTGAACCACCTTGATGTTGAAGAGGTCTATGATCACCCCGATATTGTGGTTGGTAAGTTTTTGCTAAATTCACATCCAGTATTGGTACTTTTTGATTCTGGTGCAACGCATTCATTCATATCAAGGGTAGTTGTGGAAAAGTATAGTTTGCCAACTAGAATTCTCAGCCAGCCTATTAAGGTCAGTTCCCCAGGAGGCATGATGACAGCCGGGATAGGATGCCATGCTTTGAGTCTCAACATCGGGAACAATAATTTTCCCACCGACCTCATCGTATTAGAGTCCCAGGGATTGGATGTAATCCTAGGCATGGATTGGTTGGCCAAGTATGAAGGGAATATCGATTGTGCCCTTAAGTCTATTTTGCTCACCACCCCCGAGCAGAAGCGGATTAAGTACGTGTCTCAGCGCCCGACACGGAGTAAGCGAGTAAACTCTCTCACGGGAGTAGTCCAGGAGGAAGTACCGATTGTACAGGAGTACCCAGATGTATTTCCGGAGGAATTGCCGGGCATGCCACCCGATAGAGAGATTGAGTTCTTGATTGAGCTATTACCCGGAACAGCCCCGATATCCAAGAGACCTTATCGGATGCCCGCAAATGACTTGATAGAAATCAAGAAGCAAATTAAGGAGTTATTGGACAAAGGGTATATTCACCCAAGTTCTTCACCTTGGGGAGCCCCAGTGCTCTTGGTTGAAAAGAAGGACAAGTCCTTGAGGATGTTTGTCGATTATCGTGCATTGAACGATGTGACCATCAAGAACAAGTACCCCTTGCCGATGATCAATGATCTGTTCGATCAGTTAGTCGGAGCTCGCGTATTCTCAAAGATCGATCTTCGATCCGGGTATCATCAGTTGAAGATTCGTGAACAGGATATACCCAAGACAACCTTTACCACTCGGTACGGCTTGTATGAGTACACGGTCATGTCATTTGGACTGACTAATGCTCCGACATATTTTATGAATCTGATGAACAAGGTATTTTATGGAATACTTGGACAAGTTTGTCGTTGTGTTCATCGATGACATACTGATATTCTCCAAGAACAAAGAGGAACACAAGGAACATCTGCGTCTAGTTCTGGAGAAGCTTCGAGAGCATAAGCTATATGCAAAGTTCAGCAAATGTGAGTTTTGGTTGAAGGAAGTCGGATTTCTCGGACACGTCATCTCAGGAGAAGGAATAGCAGTGGACCTTGCCAAGGTCGCAGCAGTCACCGAATGGGTAGCACCCACTTCAGTCAAGGAGATCCGCAGTTTCCTCGGACTTGTCGGATATTACCGGAGGTTCATTGAGAATTTCTCAAAGATTTCCAAGCCCATGACAGAGTTATTGAAGAAGGAATCCAAGTATATTTGGACTGAGGAATGTGATACCAGTTTTCAAGAACTGAAGAAACGTCTTGTTACAGCCTCAGTGCTGATATTGCCGAACATTCGGAAGGATTTCCAGGTTTACTGTGACGCTTCTCGTCAAGGACTTGGAGGAGTGCTCATGCAAGAAGGCAAAGTTGTAGCCTATGCATCCAGACAGCTCAGACCTCATGAGTTGCATTATGCCACACATGACTTGGAACTAGCAACCGTAGTGCACGCTCTCAAGACCTAGAGACATTTCCAGACCGGAAATAGTTGTGATGTTTACACTAATCACAAGACCCTGAAATATATCTTCACGTAGAAGGAGTTGAACCTCAGACAGAGGCGATGGCTAGAGTTGATCAAGGACTATGACATGAGATTGCATTATCACCTAGGCAAGGCAAATGTTGTAGCCGATGCGTTGAGCCGCAAGAGTTATGTGAACACGCTCACAGCGGGAGGATTACCCCAGGAGTTAGTCGATGACCTCCGAGAGCTCAAATTGGAAATAATTCCAAGAGGATTTGTTGCCACTCTGGAAATTCAGTCCACCTTGACCGAAAAGATCCGCAAGGCACAGAAATTAGACAAAGAGATAGCTGAGATTAAGCAGAAAATGGAAGACGGGAAGGCTAAAGGTTTTCGTGAGGATGAACACGGAACTTTATGGTTTGAGGATCGCATCTATGTGCCCAGTGATCCCGAACTCAGGAAGTTGATACTTTAGGAGCCTCATGATTCCCCGTACTCGGTACACCCCGGTAACACTAAGATGTATCTGGACCTGAAAGAATGTTTCTGGTGGACAGGATTAAAGAAAGACATTGCCGAATACGTAGCAATATGCGATGTTTGTCAGCGAGTAAAAACCGAGCATCAAAAGCCAGCAGGTTTGCTCCAACCTCTGCCGATACCCGAGTGGAAATGGGAAAAGCTTGGAATGGACTTCATCACAGGATTACCCAGGACCCGTTCTGGCTATGATTCTATTTGGGTTGTGGTCAATCGTTTGACCAAGGTAGCTCACTTCATTCCGGTGAAGACTACTTACACAAGTGCCAAGCTGGCCAAGATATATATGACGAGGATCGTATGTCTGCATGGAGTACCGAAGAGCACTGTGTCAGATAGAGGGACTCAGTTCACATCAAAATTTTGGCACCAACTGCATGAAACCTTGGGAACGAGATTGGAGTTCAGTACAGCTTTTCACCCGCAGACAGATGGACAGACCGAGAGAGTCAATCAAATTCTGGAAGACTTGTTGAGAGCTTGCGCACTAGACTATGGGTCTAGTTGGGATGACAATTTACCGTATGCCGAGTTCTCATACAACAACAGCTACCAGACCAGTCTGAAGATGGCCCCTTTCGAAGCTCTATACGGAAGGAGGTGCAGAACACCGTTGATGTGGGATGGAGTTGGAGACCGACAACTTTTTGGTCCCGACCTTATCCGAGATTCTGAAGAGAAGGTCAAGCTAATTCGTGACCGACTTAAGATAGCTCAGTCCAGGCAGAAGAGTTATGCCGACAGCAAACGCAAGGAAGTAACGTACGAAGTGGGAGATCGAGCATATCTTCGGGTGTCTCCACTTCGAGGAATCAAGAGATTCGGTGTGAAAGGAAAATTAGCACCACGTTTCATTGGCCCCTACAAAATTCTCGAACGTAGAGGTGAAGTTGCATACAAACTGGAACTGCCGGAAGGATTGTCCGGAGTTCATGATGTCTTCCATGTTTCCCAGTTGAAGAAATGCCACGCTGAGATGGCCTATGTTCCCTTGAGAGATACAGTGCCCCTAGAGGCCATACAGCTTGACAGTGATCTGACGTATGAGGAGAAACTCGTCAGGATTCTCGAGACTGCCAAAAGAGTTACCCGCAGCAAGATCATCAAGTTCTGCAAGGTGTTGTGGAGCCTCCACACCGAGGAAGAAGCCACCTCGGAACGAGAAGAGGATCTTCGTCGAGACCACCCGCACCTATTTTCTAGCCAACCCGAATCTCGAGGGCGAGATTCATCTTAAGGTGGGTAGGTTTGTAACATCCCAATTTTTCTAATTGGGAATGTTTTACTTTGTAGCTAAGCATCTATGCATATTGAGTGAAATAAATTTAGCTCGTGAATTTTTCCTTCGTCTTTGATTTGCATTTCTAATTTTTCCTCGCGCGAGAAATGCCCGGAGAAAACTCTCTTGCACGCAAGAGAGAGAGCGGAGGAAAATGACCCTCCAAAGTGCGGGCAATTTTTGAAAAGATGGAGCCAAGAAAACCCAAAGTTCTTTTCCAAAAATAATTGCAAAAAGAAATAAAGCAAATTAGGGAATTTCTGAAAAAACATTTTTTCAAGTTTTTATTTTGGCTTTCAAAAAATGTTATTCGAGTAGAGATTATTTTTCTGATTTTTTTGATATATAATACCATATATAGATATTTTGATTTATTTCCTTTTTTTAGCTTTTGTTTTCTGTTATGGAAAAGGTTAGATATAAGGAAGGGTTATTTTTTTACCACCGCCGCGCTGGGCGCATCTTAGCCATTGGACCGAGTCCCCACTTACCCGGGATTGAAATCCCTAGGAATAGGCCAACCGACCCCCTCCTTACCTCCCCCCTCTCTGTGACCTGCGGGCCCCCCCTGGCCGATGCCTCCCTCCTCCCGCGGCCTTCTCCTTCCTCCCTCTCTTTCCTTCCTTCTCTGCTCCATCCAAAACCGAGCCGCACCACCTCGGGATTTCTTCCCCGTTTCTCCCTCTCCCTTCCATAGCACCCACCCCTCCCAGCCTATATATACCCAGCACCCTAGCCGACCCCGTTCCCACCCCCGCCGCCGCCTCCCCATCTCCCCTCACCGCCCGCCCGTCGGAGCAGCAGCAGCAGCTACTGCCACCCTTCGGCCCCGCCCTGGGAGCGCCCCCCCGGAGCCCTCTCTCCCCCCCGAGCGCCTCCCCGAGGAGGAGGACCTCCGCCGCCGCTTCCCCCGAAGTCCACCCCGCCCGGAGCTCCCCTCCCTCGCCGGCCAGCCCCTTCTTGCGGGAGCAACCCACTGCCCAGCCACGATAGCCCTCCCCTCTCTCTATTATTTCATATTCTCTTTTGTTAGCCGTTAGATCTTAACTGGATGGTGTAGATTAGATCATATATACCCCTTCGGTCTAAATCAGAAAATCAGTGGTTTTTTTTTGTCACTTATGAATTAACGAGCGAACTTTTCTTAGCCTAGGACGTTTTCTCAAAGTCATGAAACAAACACCCCCGCAGCCAATAGCATCAGGACACGTGTACCTCTCTTTTTAGCACTAGTAGTTTTGTAATTTTCTGCTTGTTTGCAAAAACAGAAACTTTCTGTTTTGTTTTGGCCACAACTTTTTATCACTAAGTCCAATGACATTGATTCTTTTTCCAGTAGCTCACAAATTTCCTGCAGTTTCTAAAAACATATAATTTGTCTAGGTTTGAAGTTTTCAAATATAAGTTAGAGCAGAATTAGTTTAAACCTTGTTTTGCCTATTCCAGGAGTTTGAAAAATGATTTTTAGTTGATTCTTTTTGCTACGGCTTTCTAGTGATAAAATCGTACTGTGGTAGAAGTTTCAGAATTTTTAAAGTATTTTTACTGGTGTTTTCAACAGAAACAAGTTTTTGCCATACCGGCTCGTGTTAAATTCCTTTGCTTAGGCTTTTGCAAATCAATACTTGTAATGATATTTTTACTTGTGGCATGATTGAAGTGCTTATGGTGTGCTTTGTTTTTGTATCGGTAGATCATCCGGAGTGCGAAGCGTGTTCCTTAGAAGCGCTCGAGCAAGACAACTATCATCAAGGCAAGTCATTTTGATCATGTTATTTTACCTATGTTTTCGATGCATGGTAGATCACCTTCTTTGCCCAATTGCATGCTGCCTAGGTACTTGGAAACTTTAGTGTAAGTTGTAGTATCATGTGGTAGGAACACAACAACCCCGATACTTGGCCCCGGGACGACAATTTCTTAATGCTATGCTTGAGTAGACGGGTTATCGGTTGAGTGTATACCACGAGTGATGCAGGTTGATATAATAATCAAGACCGGACTAAGACAAGATTTTCAAGACCTCGGACGCAATGCAACTCTGGGTGAAGGACGGTTGATCGGATCCCTGGAAAACCCAGTGGATGCCCGGGATGCTGGAGAGGCCATGTCATCCTGCGGAAAGCTTCACCCAGGCTCGAAGAGACGGACGGAGACTTCAAGACTCAAGGCTTACCTGCACAGCCACAAGTGATTATGGGCTCTGGCTTGGTTGGACAACGCGGCGACTCTGGACAGGCGTTGCTAGCATATGTAGAGGAACGGTAGGAATGGATGGGCACCGACAGGGATTCAGAGGGACCCGTTGAAAGACCATGTTTTGATCATCCGGTCTTCAAACACCCTGAAGTGCGAGGACATACACGGAGGCGATCAAATCTTGTGGGGAATGTGTGCAAAACTCTGCAGAGTGCCCAACCTAATCGATTAGCCGTGTCCACGGTCATGGACAACTTGAGCCGAAGGCATTGAATTTCCCCTGAACTCTCGACACAACTTAATAATGATGTGGGTGTTAACAACTATTCGGGTATGAGAACTGGTTGGCGGAACCATCTCGTTAACAACAAACATTGTAGTAATATTTTGCTTTCAACCCCTTTTGTTGTAGGATAAAACTGGCTTTATGCAATGCTTAGCCCCACCGGCCAAATATGCATGTAGAGATAGTTGATTATTATTTTACTCCTCTCTTTGATGACTTGCCGGCATATTCAATATGATGACCTACGCGGCTGCAACGTATCATGTTGTAGAGTACTTTTCCGACCAGGAGTGAGGCTACGATCTACGCTCAGTGACATGCCCTTGGAGTCGGATGGACTCGTCTACCTGATGCTTCCGCTTAGTCTTCGTTAGATATTCTCATGAGTTGGCCTTCAGCCACTTTATTGTAATCCTTTATTGTAATAAAGTACTCTTTATGAGATTTCGATTAATAAAGCTGTGTGATTGCACTCTTGAATATATACATTATGTACTGTGTGTGTACCAGCATGATCTTGGGATGGTACAGAAACACCAGAGGCTTGACTCGTCTTGAGTCGGGTCGCTACAAATATCCACACACTTTGAAAAAGGAAATATCCAAAAATTAATAAGAAAAAGAGAAAATGTATTTATTTTATTTTTGAAAATATATACATACATATAGATGAGAGTTGAATGGTTCCAACAAAGCATGTAATGAAAATATGAACCATACGAGAATCTCCATCTAGATGTAGGGAGGTGACTAGGTCACATATATTGAAGTATATTGACTTGAGGACTCAAGCAAGATCTCTTGATCATAGGTCATACTCATTGTTAAACGCAAAATGGAGTTACCTTTTTTGATTAAGCTTTTAATGTTTGCATATCACTTGAGTTACTTTACATCATGACTTGCTGATAAGCTTTATCAAGGATATGAGTACATACCTTCGAATCATTTTCATGACATGGCATGTAGGTGAACTTGTCATGGACGCTCAAAGTTGATGAAGATCATCTTAAGTTGGGAGCTATCCTTGTCGTTTTGGTTCACTTTTCACCTACAATGGTTAGTCATGCAAGGAAGAACATAATATATCCAAATTACATGAGTGAATTTCATCACCATATAATTGTCAAGGATATGGTTTTGTTGTCTTCTTCCTCCATCTCCAAAGAAGGAATTGTTGATACTAGGCTATGTCAAGATTACTTTTGATGTGAGTTGATGGAAATCTTGTGGAGTGTAGTCCTTCCAAGTACCTACAAAAACTTAGATGCAATACAAGGGAGCATAGTTTTCCAAGATATAAGATAGTTTCATATCAATAGCATCAAGGAATTGACAATCAAGCTCATGCCCTTGCATGCATCCGAGTGAGTCTATCTCAAGTTTGAAGCATCAATGAAGTTCAACTCACTCCTCAAATGACAAAACACTATCTTATCAAGTGGTTTGGTAAAGATATTAGCTAATTGTTTGTCGATACGAACATGCTTAAGATCTATATCTCCTTTACAAACATGATCACGACTGAAATGACATCGCACTTAAATATGTTTTGTTCGAGAATATTGCACATGATTATAGGAAATTTTAATAGAAATTTCATTATCACACAATAATGGAACATTTTTCACATGAATGTCATAATCCTTAAGAGTTTGAATCATCCATAGTAATTGTGCACAACATGATCCGACGGCTATATATTCAGCATCGACAGTAGATACAGATACCAAGTTTTGTTTCTTGGATGACCAACACACAAGATATTACCCAAGAAATTGACATGTGCCCGAGGTGGATTTTCTATCAACCTTGTCTCCGGCATAGTCTGAGTCAGAATAGCCAATAAGATTAAAAAAGATCCCTTGGGATACCATATGCCAAAGTTTGGTGTATGTATTATGTATCTCACGATTCTTTTAACAGCCAATAGATGATACTCTTTAGGTGCCGCTTGATATCAGGCACGCATGCAAACACTTGATAACCCACAAGTATAGAGGATTGCAACAGTTTTCGAGTGTAGAGTATTCAACCCAAATTTATTGATTTGACTCAATGGGAGCCAAAGAATATTCTTGAGTATTAGCAGCTGAGTTGTCAATTCAACCACACATGGAAGACTTAATATCTACAGGAAAGTATTTAGTAGCAAAGCAGTATGGAAGTAACGGTAACGGTGGCAAACCTGACAGTAGCAGTTTTGTAGTGATTGTAACAATAGCAATGGAAAAGTAACTTAGCAAAGATCAATATGTGGAAAGCTCGTAGGCAATGGATCAGTGATGGATAATTATGTCAGATGGCATTATTCATGCAACAGTCGTAACATAGGGTGATACAGAATTAGCTCCAATTCATCAATGTAATGTAGGCATGTATTCCATCTATAGTCATACGTGCTTATGGAAAACAACTTGAATGACATCTTTTGTCCTACCCTCCCGTGGAAGCGGAGTCCTGATGGAAGCTAAGGGATATTAAGGCCTCTTTTTAATAGAGAACCAAACCAAAGCATTATCACTTAGTGAATACATGAACTCCTCAAACTATGGTAATCACCGAAAAGAATCCCAGTTATTGTCACCCTAGGGTGTGTATCATAACTCATAATAGGTCTCTACAACTTGCAAGATAGGATCAAGAACACATATATATTCATAAAAACATAATAGGTTCAGATATGGAATCATGGCAGTCGGGCCCTAGTGACAAGCATTAAGCATAGCAAAGTCAAAGCAACCTCAATCTTAGAACATAATGGATACTAGGGATCAAACCCTAACAAAACTAACTTGATTACATGATAGATCCCATCCAACCCATCATCGTCCAGCAAGCGTACGATGGAATTACTCACAAGCGACGGTGAGCATCATGAAATTGGTGATGAAGAATGGTTGGTGATGATGACGGCGTCGATTTCCCCTCTCCAAAGCCCAAATTAGACTCCAGATCTTCCCTCCCAAGGAAGAATAGGAGGTGGCGTCGGCTCCGTATTGTAAGACGCGATGAAATCTTATCTCTGAATTTTTTCCCCCGTACAGGAACACATAGAAGTGGAAACGAGGTCGGTGGAGCCACACGGGCCCCACAAGCCAAGGTGCGCGCCCTGTAGGCTTGTGGCCAGGTGGTGGCCCCTCTCCGGTTGATTCTTTCACCAATATTTTTTATTAATTCCAGAAACATTCTCCATAAATTTTGAAGTCAATCCGAGAACTTTTATTTCTGCATAAAAATAACACCAAGGCAATTCATGTGAAAACAGCGTCAGTGCAGGTTAGTTCTATTCAAATAATGCAAATTAGAGTCCAGAACAAGGGTAAAAGAGTTTGGAAAAGTAGATATGTTGGAGACGATCAACACTCAACATGATATCAGGACAGGAGGGACACAGATATAGCAATGAACAGATCATTGATCGATAAACTCTTTGATCAACCGGTTTGTCCTCCTTAGTGAGGTCAATATGTCCACTAGTAGGCATGGGGGTTCTCATACCTTTGCACTATTGCATGTTGAACTTCCTGATTAAGTCTTTGGTGTACTTGCTTTGGGAGATAAATGCACCTTCTCTCGATTGTTCGATTTGCAATCCAAGGAAGAATTTCAGCTCACACATCATAGATATCACATATTTCTCTCACATCAACCTTCCAAATTTCTCACCAAAATGTGGGTTAGTAGAGGCAAAGATAATATCGTCCACATATATTTGGCACACAAATAGTTTGCCACTAGCTCCTTTAGTGAAAAAGGTTGTGTCAGTCTTACCAATCTCAAGACCCTTTTCTATAAGAAACTTTGTTAGGCATTTGTACCAAGCTCTAGGGGCTTGTTTAAGACCATATAAAGCTTTACGAAGTTTGTAAACATGATTAATAGGTTTCTTGGGGTTCACAAAGTCGGGAGGTTGTTTGACATAAACCTCCTCCTCAATTTCACCATTTAGAAAAGCACTTTTGATATCCATTTGGTAAAGAGTAATATCATGGTGATTGGCATAAGAGAGAAGAATGCAAATGGCTTCAATTCTAGCAACGGGGGCATAGGTCCCACCATAGTCCATACCTTCAAATTCCGTGTATCCTTGGGCTACGAGACCGGCCTTGTTGCGTACAACTTTTCCATCTTCGTCTTGCTTGTTTCAAAACACCCATCTTGTACCGATGATGTTGTGCTTGTCTTTGGGCTTTTCAACAAGTGTCCACACTTGAGTCCTCTCGGAGTTGTGTAGGTCATGCATGGCATTTACCCAATCTGGGTCTTGAAGGGCTTCTTCTACCTTCAAAGTCTCGACGTTAGAGACAAATGAGTAATGCTCGCAAAAGTTAGCTAAATGAGATTTAGAGCGAGTGATTCTGCCGATTTTTATGTCACCGAAGATTTTCTTTAGCGGATGATCTTTGTCCACTCTTGCTCGAACTCGTGACAACTTCTTCTTGTTGGATCGTGGAGCTTCTTCATCATCATCTTGTTCCATGTTTTTGTTGACAGTGTCATCTCATTGAGGTGGTGGTGAGGAAGGTTGAGGTGGACCATCACGATGTACTTCTTCCTCTTCTTCATTATGTCATGTACCCATTGTGGATGCCTCCAATTTGTTGTGTGGTTCGCCTTGACGCGAAGTACGGGCTTCTACCTGGATTGATGAAGTAATTTCCTTCACCTGCATGGGACGAATCTTGCCGATAGGTAGATCTTGTATGGTTTCAAAGATTTCTTAACACACATCATTTGGCAGTTGTTGGACTTACGAACTGCTAGATTCATCAAACTTCACATCTACCGTCTCTTCAACTTTTCGAGTGAAGTTGTTATAGACACGGTAAGTGTGAGAGTTTGATCTGTAACCGAGTAGGAAACCTTTATGAGATTTGGAAGAAAATTTAGTGCGATGAAGCTTATCAAGAATGTAGCACTTAGAGCCGAATACTCAAAAGTATCAAACTTGGGGTTTGTTACCGGTGAGTAGCTCGTATGTCGTTTTATCAAGAAGCTTGTGTAAATAGAGTCAGTTTATCGCATGACAAGCTGTTTCCACGGCTTCTACCCAAAAGTGCCTTGGCATCTTGCATTCGTCAAGCATCATTCTTGCCATCTCTATGAGAGTCCGGTTATTCCTCTCAACAACTCCATTTTGTTGAGGTGTGTACATTGCTGAGAACTCATGTGAGCTACCTTCTTCGTCAACAAAAGTATCCACATTAGTGTTCTTGAACTCCGTTTCGTTATTGCTTTGAAATTTCTTGATCTTCACTTCGAACAGATTTTGAGCTTTCCGAGCGAAGTTCTTGAAGATTTTTTGTACCTACAACTTACCATCAAGAAAGAATACCCGCGTAAATCTGAAAAAATCATTAACAAGGACTAAACCATAAGAATTTCCACCAAGGCTCTTGAAAGCATTGGGATCAAAGAAATCCATGTGTAGCAGCTCAAGTGGCCTTCTTGTAGTCATGATGTACTTCACGTAATGACTTCCACCAACTTGCTTTCCTACTTGAGAAGCACTACAAAGTCTATTTCTATCAAATATAACATCTTTAACACCAAGAATATGATCACCTTTGATAAGTCTGTCAAGGTTACGCATACCTACATGTCCTAACCTTCTATGCCATAACTAACCTTTATAAGATTTTACAATAAGGCATGTACGGGGTCTGGATTTTTTAGAGAAATTGACAATGTATAGGTTACCTTTGCGAAAACCAATAACGACCATGTTATGATTGTGACTACGAAACACTTGGCAGTCAACTTTCGTAAATAACACAATGAAACCAAAGTCTTCTAGTCTAGATACGGAAAGAAGATTGTATCTAAGGGATTCAACAAGCATGGCATTTTGAATGGAACTATCATGAGATATGGCCACCTTACCAAGACCAAGTACCTTACTCTTGGAGTTTTCTCCAAAGGTCACATACTTTCGAGGTCCACGGTTTGGTGTGATCTCATGGAACATGTCTTTATCTCCAGCCATGTGATCGGTGCATCCACTATTAAGTATCCACTCCTTTCCTCCGGCCATGTAGTCTCTAAGGTTCACCATAAGACTAAGGATCCTCATGGTCTTCTCGTACTCAATGTTAAACTCTTCATCTTCATCGTAGTAGCCATGCTCCACATTGTCGTTGTCGGACGAAATTTCCTCGTCATAGGAAACAAGAATTTCATCAGAATTTTGACTATGACAATGTTCATATTTATGCATGTGAATGGCTTCAACAATGACATTGTTAATGGTAATGACATCTCCTTTAGCACCCATGAGATCACGAAGCTCAAATACACATTTATAAAAATTAGGATCAGTTGGCTTCATTTTGTGAAAGGCTGAAAGAAAATATGCTCCCTTGGTGATTTTGATAATTCATGACAACATACCGTGTCTCTTGGACTAACACTTTTATCTACATATTTCAAGAAAAGTCCATGGAGAAATATTGCTTAAGGTTTATGTGGAGATGCCCCTGGATGCAAGAAAGCAACAATGTTGGCTCAAGCTTCAAGATAGAAGACTCTTCATTTTATATTTGTGAGAAATCACTTTTGAGTCCATAGGAAAGCCAATACTATTACAAGGGTGTGAGGTACTAAAATGAACTAATTTCTCAATTGCTCAAAATTAGCCACCAAAACACTCAGTCATTTTTCCCACATATCCACTCTGTCAATATCCACATACACAAATTCGGTGTCACCAACATTTCCATATCGGACCCACCGAGTTTGACCTCAGACGGTAACCCTAGCCATTCCCACCAAATCGGTCCAACCAAAACCAAGTCGGTGTTACCGAGTTCAGTGTGACCAACATTATGGTGCCAAGATACACAAAATCGGAATTTCCGAGTTTGAGTATCGGCGCCACCGAGTTTGTCCATTTGACCATTAGTTACCTTTTCGGTGCCACCGAGTTTCGTATATCGGTCTCACCGAGATTAAAAAGTTCACACTCTTAGTGCTAATCGATACCACCGAGTATTAAATTTCGGTGTCATCGAGTTTGCCTTTTTGTGTGTAACGGTTGGATTTTAGCTGCTGCCTATATATACTACTTCACACACCTCTCATTCATGGGAGAAGCACTCAGAACACACACTTCATTGCCAGATCCATTTTCTGAGAGAGAGCCACCTACTCATGTGTTGAGACCAAGATACTCCAATCCTATCGTTTCCAACTTGATCTCTAGCCTCCCCAAACTGCTTCCCACCAAATCAACCTCTCCTACCCATGCATATTCTGTGAGAGAGTGATTTGAGTTGAGGATACTATCTTTAGAAGTACAAGAGCAAGGAGTTCATTGATCTACCACATCTATTACCTTTTGGAGGGTGGTGCCTCCTAGATTGGTTAGGTGTCACTTGGGATCCTCCTACTTCGTGTTGTGGAGTTGAACCAAGATATTTGTAAGGGCAAGGAGATCGCCTACTTCGTGAACATCTACCGTGAGTAAGGCTAGTCCTCCATGGATGGAAGCCGTGGTGGAATAGACAAGGTCGCTTCTTCGTGGACCCTTGCTACTTCTCAAACAACAGCGCCAGAAATTGACACATTGACGGAGATTGGGCTTGCGTTGGTTTTTCCCTTGAAGAGGAAAGGGTGATCCAGCACAGGAGCAGTAAGTATTTCCCTCAGTTTGAGAACCAAGGTATCGATCCAGAAGGAGGGTCTCGTCAAGTCCAGAGTACCTGCGCAAACACAAACAAGCTTGCACCCAACGCTTCAAAGGGGTTGTCAATCCCTTCAAGATTGTTTGCAAAGTGAGATATGAAGGCGGAAAGTGCAACGAAGTAAAAAGTGTAAGACTGAAAATATGGTGTGGAGTAGACCCTAGGGGCCATAGTGTTCACTAGAGGATTCTCTCAAAATAGCAAGTATTACGGTGGGTGAACAAATTATTGTCGAGCAATTGATAGAACCGCGCAAAGTCATGACGATATCTAAGGCAATGATCTAGCATATAGGCATCACGTCCGAGACAAGTAGACTGATACTTTCTGCATCTACTACTATTACTCCACACATCGACCGCTATCCAGCATGCATCTAGTGTATTGAGTTCATGACAAGCAGAGTAACGCTTTAAGCAAGATGACATGATGTAGAGGGATAATCTCAAACCAATGATGAAAACCCCATCTTTTTACCCTTGATGGCAACAACATGATATGTGCCTTGCTACCCCTTCTATCACTGGGTGAGGTCACCACACAGTATGAACCCAAAACCAAGCACTTCTCCCATTGCAAGAATCATAGATCTAGTTGGCCAAACAAAACCCACAACTCGAAGAGAATTACAAGGATATGAAATCATTCATAAGAGAGATCATAAGAAACTCAAATAAGATTCATAGATAATCTGATCCTAAATCCACAATTCATCGGATCTCGACAAACACACCGCAAAAGAAGATTACATCGGATAGATCTCCATGAAGATCATGGAGAACTTTGTATTGAAGATCCAAGAGATAGAAGAAGCCATCTAGTTACTCGCTATGGACCCGTAGGTCTATGGTGAACTACTCACGCATCATAGGATAGGTCATGGTGTTGATGGAGAAGCCTTCCGTGTCCGAATTCCCCCTCCGGCAGGGCACCAGGACATGCCCCAGATGGGATCTGGCGGAGACAGAAGCTTCCGGCGGCATAAACTTGATTGTGATCGTCCCTTGATTTTTTTGGGAATATATAGGCGCAAGATCTTGGTCAGGGGACCTCCAGGGGAGCCACAAGCCTGCATGGTGCGCCACCTGGCCGCGGGGTGGGGGCTTGTGAGGCCCCTGGGGCTCTTCTGGCTTGGCTCCCAAGTCCCCCGATCTTCTTCTGTTCTAGAAAAAATCTTTTCCGGGATTTTCTTCCGTTTGGACTCCGTTTCAAAATCTCCTCTCAAAGGGGTCAAAAACATGGAATAACAGGAACTGGCACTTGGCACTGAATTAATAAGTTAGTCCCAGAAAATAAATAAAAGGCATGCAGGACATCCAAAGTTTGACAAGATAATAGCTTGAAACCATCAAAAATAATAGATACGTTGGAGACGTATCAAGCATCCCCAAGCTTAAGTCCTGCTCGTCGTCGAGAAGGGAAGTGATAAAGAATGAATTTTTGATGTGGAATTCTACCTAGCATAGTTGTCCTTTGCAAATTCTTTCACGTGGCATGAATGTTCAGATCCGTAAGATTCAAAACAATAGTTTGCTATTGACATGAAAACAGTAATACTTCAAGCAAACTAGCAAAGTAATCATGAACTTTGAAAATAAGAAGGCCAAAGAAATTTATCCCCACAAAATCATATAGTCTGGCTATGCTCCATCATCCTCACACAACTAATGTAAATCATGCACAACCCCGGAATTGGCCAAGTAATTGTTTTCGCACTCTTACTTTCTCAAACTTTTTATAACTATCATGCAATACATGAGCGCCAGCCATGGATATAGCACTATAGGTGGAATAGAGTGTGGTGGTGGTTGTGAGACAAAAAGGAGGACATGGTCACACTGACTCGGCGTATCAATAGGCTATGGAGATTCCCATTAATAGATATCAATATGAATGAATAGGGACTGCCATACAAGAGATGCACTAGAGCTATAAGTATGTGAAAGCTCAAAAGGAAAACTAGTGGGTGTGCATCCAACTTGCTTGCTCACGAAGACCTAGGGCAATTTTAAGGAAGCCCATCATTGGAATATACAAGCCAAGTTATATAATGAAGATTCCCACTAGTGTATGGTAGTGACAAAGCAAAAAAGTTGTCAATCATGAAGAACATGGTACTAACATGAAGCACAAGTGTGGAAAAAGATAGTAGCATTGTCCCTTCTCTCTTTTCTCTCATTTCTTTTTTTATTTGGGCTCTTAGGCCTCTTTTTTTATTTTCTATTTTTTTTGTTTTTTGGCTCTTTGGCCTCTTTTTTTCCTCACATGGGACAATGCTCTAATAATGATGATCATCACACTTTTTAGTTACTCACAGCTCAAATATCACAATGATGATGACTCTATAGGAAATGCATCCGGCAGTGTACCGGGATGTGCAACGATCTAGTATGATGATGCAATGGCAATATGAGAGTGATGACACAAGTCATGAGACGGAACGGTGGGAGTTGCATGGCAATATATCTCGGAATGGCTATGAAAATGCCATAGTAGGTAGGTATGGTGGCTGTTTTGAGGAAGGAATTTGGTGGGTTCGTGCACCGGCGAGAATTGCACGGCGCTAGAGAGGCTAGCAATGGTGGAAGGTGAAAGTGCATCTATACCATGGACTCAACATTAGTCATAAAGAACTCACATACTTGTTGCAAAAGTTTTTATTAGAAATCAAAACAAAGTGCTAAACGCATACTCCGAGGGGAAGGGTTGGTAGGTGTAAACCATCGCGCGATCCCGGCCTCAACACAAAGGATGATAATCAATAGATCAATTATGCTCCGACTTCCTAACATAGCGGTTCACCATACGTGCATGTTACGGGAATCACTAACTCCAACACAAGTATCTCTAGATTCACAACAGCCTACTAACATAACTTTTAATATTACCGAATCCACGTCTCAAAACTGATTGAGAGGAATTGAAACTTTTCTTTCTACTCAATGCACATGAAGATGGAGGTTTTTGCATCCTCTTTGGGTATCTAGCACATGGGACTACTTTCATAGTATAAGCCAACTACCAAATCACGCACCGCCGTGCTCTAAAGATATAAGCGAATCACAAGAGCAAAAGTATCTAGCTCAAAAGATATAAGTGAAGCACAATGAGCATTCTAGCAAAATCACGATGAGTGCATGTCTCTCTCTCTCAAAAAGGTGTCAAGCAAGGATGATTGTGACACAACAAAAAGAAAAGACTCCTAAGATACAAGACGCTCCAAGCAAAACACATATCATGTGGTGAATAAAAATATAGCTCCAAGTAATGTTACCGATGGATTGAAGACGAAAGAGGGGATGCCTTCCCGGGGCATCCCCAAGCTTAGGGTTTTTGGTGTCCTTGAATTTGGCTTGGGGGGCCTTGGGCATCCCCAAGCTTGAGCTCTTTCCACTCCTTATATCTTTGTCCATGAGAACGTCACCCAAAACTTGAAAACTTCACAACACAAAACTTAAACAGAAACTTGTGATAACATTAGTACAAGAAAACAAACTACCGCATCTTTTGGTACTGTAGCAAACTTTAAATCCATCTATATTGGTGTTGGGATACTGTATTCTCACTTTCCCATGGCTAGTACCCCCGATACTAACCATAGCTTCATCAAAACAAGCAACCAACTCAACAAAAACAGAATTTGTCAAAAACAGATCAGTCTGTAGAAATCTGTATACTTCGTATACTTCTGGTACCTCAAAAACTCTGAAAAATTACGACGGTCTGGGGAAAAATCATATAAATCAGAAGAAAAAAGAATCAACTCAAAAGCTCTTTCTAAATAAAAATGAAAAATCATCTCGTGAGCGAAAATTTTCTGTCTTTTTCCAGCAGGATCAAACAACCATAACCAAGACTAGTCATAAAGGTTTTGCTTGGCTCAAACACAAAAAGAAACACAAAAAACACAATCACAACAGAACTGTGAAAGTGTGGACGCAACAAAACAGAAAGAAAAATATAAATTCATTGGGTTGCCTCCCAACAAGCGCTATTGTTTAACGCCCTTAGCTAGGCATTGATATTTCAATGATGCTCACACAAAAGACAAGAATTGAAGCACAACGAGAGCATCATGAAACATGTGAAAATCACATCTAAGTCTAACATACTTCCTATGCATAGGAATTTTATAGGAAAACAAATTGGCAAGACAACCAATAGTTACCAAATGCAAGGAAGAAGAAAGAGACAATAGCAATCTCAACATAACGAGAGGTGATTTGGTAACATGAAAGTTTCTATCACAGTATTTTCCTCTCTCATAGCAATTACCTGTGGGATCATATTCAAATTGAACAATATAGCTATCACAAAGGATATTCTTTTCATGATCCACATGCATGCAAAGTTGACGCTCTTCAAAAATAGTGGGATTATCATCAACTAAAGTCATGACTTCTCCAAATCCACTTTCAATATTATTGCAAATATCATTGCAACAAGTAGTGGACAAAGCAAAACTAGCATCCCCAAGCTTAGGGTTTTGCATATTTTTAGCATGACTGTCACTAATAGAAATTATAGTGAAACCATTGCAATCATGCTTTTTATTCAAGGAGCCCTCGTGAATCACTTCATGAATTTCTTCATCACGATTTTTAGATTCACGCATCTCAAGCAAAACTCCATAGAGAAAGTCAAGTGCACTGAACTCACTAGCAATTGGTTCCACATAAGTGGATCTCTTAAAGAGATTAGCAAGTGGGTGAGGATCCATATCAATAGATTTTCAGCAAGCGAAGATGCAAGCATATTAAAGGCACATGGCACACAAGCGAACAGAAAGCAAGTGAGAGAAAAGGGCGAACGAAAAAGGCAAACAAAAAAAGGCAAACGAAAAAGGCAAATTGTGAAGTGGGGGAGAGGAAAACGAGAGGCAACTGGCAAACAAAGTAAATGCAAGAGATGAGTCTGTAACACTTACTTGGATGAGTTCTTGACTTGATCTTCCTCCCCGGCAACGGCGCCAGAAATCCTTCTGCTACTTCTCAAACAACAGCGCCAGAAATTGACAAGTTGACGGAGATTGGGCTTGCGTTGGTTTTTCCCTTGAAGAGGAAAGGGTGATCCAGCACAGGAGCAGTAAGTATTTCTCTCAGTTTGAGAACCAAGGTATCGATCCAGAAGGAGGGTCTCGTCAAGTCCAGAGTACCTGCGCAAACACAAACAAGCTTGCACCCAACGCTTCAAAGGGGTTGTCAATCCCTTCAAGATTGTTTGCAAAGTGAGATCTGAAGGAGGAAAGTGCAACGAAGTAAAAAGTGTAAGGCTGAAAATATGTTGTGGAGTAGACCCTGGGGGCCATAGTGTTCACTAGAGGCTTCTCTCAAAATAGCAAGTATTACGGTGGGTGAACAAATTACTGTCGAGCAATTGATAGAACCTCGCAAAGTCATGACGATATCTAAGGCAATGATCTAGCATATAGGCATCACGTCCGAGACAAGTAGACCGATACTTTCTGCATCTACTACTATTATTCAACACATCGACCGCTATCCAGCATGCATCTAGTGTATTGAGTTCATGACAAACAGAGTAACGCTTTAAGCAAGATGACATGATGTAGAGGGATAATCTCAAACCAATGATGAAAACCCCATCTTTTTACCCTTGATGGCAACAACACAATACATGCCTCGCTACCCTTCTGTCACTGGGTGAGGTCACCGCACGGTATGAACCCAAAACCAAGCACTTCTCCCATTGCAAGAATCATAGATCTAGTTGGCCAAAAAAAACCACAACTCGAAGAGAATTACAAGGATATGAAATCATGCATAAGAGAGATCAGAGGAAACTCAAATAAGATTCGTAGATAATCTGATCATAAATCCACAATTCATCGGAACTCGACAAACACACCGCAAAAGAAGATTACATCGGATAGATATCCATGAAGATCATGGAGAACCTTGCACTGAAGATCCAAGAGAGAGAAGAAGCCCTCTAGTTACTAGCTATGGACCCGTAGGTGTATGGTGAAGTACTCACGCATCATCGGAGAGGTCATGGTATTGATGGAGAAGCCTTCCGTGTCCGAATCCCCCCTCTGGCAGGGCACCGGGACGTGCCCCAGATGGGATCCGGCGGAGACAGAAGCTTGTGGCGGCGGAAAAGTAATTGTGATCGTCCTCTGATTTTTTGGGGAATATTTGGGAATATATAGGCGCAACATCTAGGTTAGGGGACCTCCAGATGGCCCATAAGCCTGCATGGCGCCCCCTGGCCGCGGGTTGGGGGCTTGTGGGGCCCCTGGGGCTCTTCTGGCTTGGCTCCCAAGTCCCCCGATCTTCTTCCGTTCCAGAAAAAATGTTTTCGGGGATTTTCTTCTGTTCGGACTCCGTTTCAAAATCTCCTCTGGAAGGGGTCAAAAACATGGAAAAAACAGGAACTGGCACTTGGCACAGAATTAATAAGTTAGTCCGAGAAAATAAATAAAAGGCATGCAAAACATCCAAAGTTTGACAAGATAATAGCATGAAACCATCAAAAATTATAGATACGTTGGAGACGTATCAACCCTCCATGGGTGGAGCCCTCCGTGGACTCTCGCAGTCGTTACCCTCCATGGGTTGAAGTCTCCACTAACATGGACGTACGATAGCGCCACCTATAGGAACCATGCCAAAAATCGCCGTGTCAACCTCATCTATTCCCTTACATGTGCAAAGTCTTTACTTTTCCGCTGCCATATATGTTAACTAGCATCTGTAGGGTGCTCTAGACTTGTTAGAACTTCTGAATTTCTGCCCTCCTAGAATTTGGGTTAGGCTAGAAATTTTATCTTGACAAGTAGTCTATTCACCCCCACTAGACACTTCTTCTATCGATCCCTCAAAGGAAATGCATTTATGGAAAATGATCTCAAGATTTTTCAGGGAATAGTAGGGATATCTTTTCTCTAAGTTTTTCCACAAAGTGTGAGCACACTCAAAACACTGGAATTGATTAAGCACACTTCTTGGCAGTGCTATAATGCTTAGATTTACAGTTTTAAGATTACCAAGCATATCAAGTTCTTCATCATCAGAAGGATCTAAGGGATCAACTATATCAAGCTCATAGGGATATTCAACATACTTGCACAAATAGAATTCATCAAATATATCAAGCATTTCATCTTTCCATTGTCTAAAAGATTCCCCATCAATAATAGGCACTATACAACTAATATACCCCAAACTAGGCACATCCATCTTCCTCCGATAGTGTTTAAACCAAGGTTATGGAGACCTTGCTGTGATACCAATTGTGAGATCGATAGAAGAGGTGTCTAGAGGGGGGTGAATAGACAGCTTGCATAAATTAAAATCTTAGCCTTTTCCCAATTTAATGCTTGGCTGATGTTAGAGATTCTAACAAGTCTAGTGCACCCTACACATGCTAGTCAACAAATATGGCAGCGGAGAGTAAAGACTTTGCACATGTAGTAAGGAGTAGAGTTTAGGAAGATCAAATGCAAAGAAGTTCACACGAGGATTTTTGGCATGGTTCCGATAGGTGGCGATATCGTACGTCCATGTTAGTGGAGACTTCATCCCATGGAGGGTAACAGATGCAAGAGTCCACAGAAGGCTCCACACACAAGGGGTCCACGAAGAAGCGACCTTGTCTATTCCACCACGACTTCCGTTCACACATGACTAGCCTCACTCATGGTAGATCTTCATGAAGTAAGCAATCTCCTTGCCCATACAAACTTCTTGATTCTCCACAACATGAAGTAGGAGGCTCCCAAGAGACACCTAACCAATCTAGGAGGCACCACCCTCCAAAAGGTAATAGATGTGGAAGAACGATTAACTCCTTGCTCTTGTGCTTCAAAAGATGTCTCAACACTCAATCACTCTCTCACAATTTTCACATGGGTACGAGAGATTGATTTTGTGGAAATCAACTTCGGGGGGCTAGAAATCAAGTTTCAAATGTTTGGAAGGGAATCTCTTTATCTCAACACATGAGTAGGTCGCTCTCTCTCAGAAAAATTGATCTCGCAAGTGTAAGTGTGTTCTGAGTGCTTCCTCTACCAATGAGAGGTAGGTGGAGGGGTATATATAGGCATCCCCCAAAATCCAACCATTACAACATTATTGCCCAACTCGGTGACACCAAAAGAATCTCTGGGGTGCCGAGTTGCACTAAATGTGGCAACTCTTGAATTCTCGGTGAGACCGATATAGGAATTTCGGTGGTATTGATAAGATGACGTAGACTAGTTCCCAAATCTCAATGAGACCGATTTCAAACTCGTAAATTCCGATTCTTTAAATCTTCTCAATAGAAAGTTGGTCTCTGAATCTCGGTGGCACCGATGTGAAAGTTGGTGGTACCGAGATGGTAGGGTTTGTCATGGAATTTGTCAAGTGTAAAATCTGCAGGGCTGAATGGAAATTGTTGGTGGCACCGATTTTCCAGGTTTGGGTTTGGACAGAGATATTTTGTGGGAGAATGGCTGAGTATTTTTGGTGGCTATCTCTAAGAACTTGAGAAACCAATTCATCATAGTATGATAAATGGTTGAGTATGATAAATGTGGGAGAATGGCTGAGTATTTTTGGTGGCTATCCCTAGCCCATCATGCTCCATTATTGATCCATTCATGCAACACACCCAATTATTAGCTACATCCAATGCTCAAGTATGATAATAGTGTTCCTTAGTTAGTGATTTATAAGAGACTCAAATTCAAAAACAAAAATTGTATAAAGTAAATTGATAGATCCTTCGCACAGGGAAGTAGGGATTTGTAGAGGTGCCAGAGCTCAAAGTGGAAAATTTAGAGATTAAATATATTGGGTGGTATGCTTTTCCTGTCAAGGAAAACGACTAAGAGTTTCCAATATCTCCCATCTTAAACAAATCATAGGTGCTTCCAAACTGAAAAAAAAATTATTCCTTTTCCACCATTCTTTCACATTCCACGGCTAGCCGCATCCATGGGTACCGTCCATACCAACACTTTCCAAGGAATTTATTAGTTGACAACATAAAATAAATTTTCTTTGCATTTTGGGAATCGGCATCCCTATTACCGCCATACTCTCGGGCAACGACAAGTGAATAAATAGTCATCTTGAGAATAACCTATTTAACATGGAAGATACGGCCATCCCTCACCGCTTCATCAGCGGTTGGGGCACATAAAACAGAAATTTATTTTGAACGTTAGAGTTCGCACTTGCAAATTTCCTTAGAAAGGGGTTGAAATACTGCTTATAGGTAGGTATGGTGGACTCATTTGGCACAACTTTGGGTTTAGAATTTGGATGCACAAGCAACATTCCGCTTAGTATAAGTGAAGGCTAGAAAATTGATTGAGAAGCGCCCAACCAAGGAACCAAAACCATCATATGCGAACATTAAACATAACTAACATCGACTAAAGCAACACAAGTAGGATATAATTTCATAGCATAATTATTGACTTCATATGCATGCATAGGGAATCACAAACCTTAACACCACTAATCTTACTAAACCATAATTACTCATCAACATAACTCACATATCACTATCTTCATATCACAAAAATATTGCAAAGAATCAAGTTTAATATCCAATGATCTTCATGGAAGTTTTTTATTATATCTCCCCTATACATCTATCGCTTTGGGACTAATTTCATTTAAAGCAAATTGCCATTGCAAATAACAATTTCTCAAACAAATATAAGTGAAGAACAAGAGCACAAGTTTCTTTAAAATTTTCAACTCTCAAAATAATGTAAGTGAAGAAAGAGAGGATTTCTTCAAAAAAATTACTAACTCTCAAAATAATAAAAGTGAAGCATGAGAGAAACTCTCTTAAAAATAACAACACCACCCTGCTCAAAAATATATAAGTGAAGCACTAGAGCAATTCCATGGCTCTAAAAAATTGAGTGAAGCATAAAGAGCGATTGTACCAAATCATAGCATAATTTGGCTCTCTCAGATAGGTGTGTCCAGCAAGGTTTATTATAACTAAGTAACCAGAAAATAAAGCAAAGACACATATAATACAAGATGCTCCAAGCAAAACTCATGATATGTGACGAATAAAAATGTAGCTCCAAGTAAAACTACCGATGGTTGTTAGAAAAAAGAGGGGATGCCTTTCGGGGCATACCCAAGCTTAGTTGCTTGGTACTCTTTGGATATTACCTTGGGGTACCATGGGGCATCCCCGGGCTTAGGGTTTTACCACTCCTTATTCCTTCATCCATCGCAATCTCACCCACAACTTGAAAACTTCAATCATATGAAACTCAACAAAACTTTCGTGAGATCCTTAGTATAAGAAAACCAAACTTTACTTTAGGTGCTGTTGAAAACATATTCAAATTTTGTTTTTGCATTATACCTATTGTATACTGACTTAACCACGGGTTACACCCGCCGATACAAACCATAGAATCATCAAAATAAGCTTACAATGCAAAGAAAACAGAATCTATCAAAAACAGAACAATCTGTAATGATTTTAATTTTACTCATACTTCTGTAACTCCAAATTTCTAAGAAAATTAGGAAAACATAGAGAATTCGTATATAAATCTTGTGTAAAAATTTAGACACTTTTGACTCTTCTGTGATTTTAATTTTTTTTTTCTACTTAACGCAATTTTTTTGTTTTTCAACAAGATTAAAGCAACTAGCACCCCACAAGATCCTAAAGGCTTTACATGGCACAAACACTAGCTAAACCATAAAAACACAATAATAACAGTAGCATAATTGTGCAAACACTCAAGAATCTAAAGCAAAAGTGAAAAATAAATTGTATTCATTCGGTTGCCTCTCAACAAGCTCTCTCTTTGTAGCCATTAAGATAGTCTTGAGATATTTTTGATGCTCACATGAAAGATAGTAGTTGAAACACAAAGAGAGCATCATGTATCCTAAGACAAACACATTTAAGTCTAGCATACATACGATGCATAGCAATCTGATTAGCAAACAAATTATCAAGACAAGAAATATCTAACACATGCAAGGAAGAAGAAGAAAACAATATCAATCTCAACATGAAGAGAGATAATTTAGTAACATGAATAATTTTATAACCATATTTACCTCTCTCATAATAATTACATGTAGGATCAAATTCAAATTCAACAATTTATCTATCACATAAAATATTCTCTTCATGATCCACATGCATAAAATTCTTATAATCTTCCACGGTAGTGGGATTAACTAAAGTCATGACCTCTCCAAACCCACTTTTATCAAAACAATTGCAGAGATCGATAATTCTCCAAAATATTGGGATCATTATTACCTGAAGTTGACACTCTTCCAAACCCACTTTCAATACTATTGCAAATATTATTATCAATATCAGATTCATCATGAGGATTAAATAAATTTTCAAGATAATAAGAAGCATCACCCCAATCATTCTCATTACAATCAGTAGTGGACATGACAAAATTGCCATCTCCAATCTTGTAGTTTTGCATATTATTAGGATGATGACATTAATAGAATTTATAATAACATCATTGCAATCATGTTTTTCATTCAAGGAGATATCATGAATCACTTTATAAATTTGTTCTTTTAACACTTCATCACAATATTCAGATTCACGATTTTCAAGCAAAACTTCACAAAAATAATCAAGATCACTCAACTCACTAGCAATCGGTTCAAGATAATTAGATCTTTTGAAAATAGTAGCAAGTGGATGAGGATCCATATGTATTTACTTTTCTTGTTTATTTTTATGCTTTTGGGTGTTGACATGAAGGCAATAGAAGCAAGAAAGCAAGAAAAAGGAAAACAAAAACAAGGCAAATATTTTTGTGAAGTTGGGGAGAGGAAAACAAGAGGCAAATGGCAAATAATGTAATTGCAAGGAGATGAGAGTTTATGTGTGGGAACCTGACAGATCTTGACTTGATCTTCCCCGGCAATGACACCAGAAATCTTGACTCCTCGCTGATTTGCGTTGGTTTCCCTCCAAGCTTAAAGGGTGATGTAGCACAGTGACGACAAGTATTTCCCTCAGTTATCAAACCAAGGTATCAATATAGTAGAAAGATCCAAAAGACTATGTAAGCAGAACCCGCACACAAATAACAAATCCTCGCAATCCAACGTGTGTAGGGGTTGTCAATCCCTCTTGGGTAAAGTAAGAGGATGGATTGATATATGCAAATAAAGTAATGGCAAATAAAATGCAGCAAGGTATTTTTAGGGTTTTTTATAATATATATATCTGGAAATAAAATAGGAAATAAAATGGAAACACGAGTAGCAAAATAGATATTGCAAATAGATGTTGTGGAATAGACCTAGGGGCGTAGGTTTCACTAGTGGCTTCTTTCGAGAAAATAGCAAATGGTGGGTAGACAAATTACTGTTGGGCAATTGATAGAAGAGAAAATAATTAAGACGATATCCAAGACAATGATCATGTTTATATGCATCACGTCCAAGACAAGTAGACCGACTTCTGCGTGCATCGACTTCTATTACTCCACACATCGACCACTATCCAACATGCATCTAGTGTATTGAGTTCATGGAGAAACGGAGTAATGCTTCAAGAATGATGACATGATGTAGACAAGATCTATTCATGTAGGAATAGACCCCACCGTTTTATCCTTAATAGCAACGATACATGTGTGGCATGTTTCCTTCTGTCACTGAGATTGAGCACCACAAGATCGAACCCATCACAAAGCACCTCTTCCCATTGCAAGATAAAAGATCAAGTTGGCCAAACAAAAACCAAACATCAGAGAAGAAATACGAGGTATAATAACAAATAATGGATATAATTTCATAGAGCTGATCATAAATTCACAACTCATCGGATCCCAACAAACGCAACGCAAAAGATAGAGTTACATCAAGTGGATCTCCAAGAGACCATTGCATTGAGAAGTTAAATGAGAGGGAAAACCATCTAGCTACTGCCTACGGACCCGTAGGTTTGATATGGACTTCTCGCATCATTGAAGGAGCACCAATGAGGATGAGGAACCCCTGTGTGATTGTGTACCTCTCCGGAACGGGCTTTAGACTGGATTTTGTGGCTTCTGGAACTTGTGGCGGCTGAAACAATTTTTCGTTGACTCCCCTAGGGTTTCTGGAATAGTGGGGTATTTATAGATCTCAGAGGCAGTGGAGGAGGTGCCTGAGGCCCCCACTAGCCACCAGGCCGCGCTAGGGGCAGTGGACGCACCCTGGTGCCTAGTGGGACGCCTGGGCCTCCTCTGGTGGTCATCCTTGGTCCCCAAGTTTCCTTCTGGTCCAAAAAAATCTCCAAAAAGTATTGTGGCATTTTGACTTCATCTGGTATTTATTTTCTGAGAAGGACAAAAGAGCAACTGGCACTAGGCACTATATCAATAGGTTAGTCCCCAAAAATGATATAAAGTTGCTATAAAATGATCATAAAACATCCAAGAATGATAATACAACAGCATGGAAGAAACAAAATTATAGATACGTTGGAGACTTATCAATCTATCCTAAGGGCTACTTATGGGTGGAGTGTCAAAGATGACAACGCTTGAGTCATATGCATTATGCCTAGCTAGGGGCGTTAAACAATAGCGCTGGTTGGGAAGCAACCCAATAGTTACATTATTTTATTGCTCTACTTTCTGTTTGTCTGAGATAACATCATTATTTCTAATCTAATGATTGTGTTTTTATGTTTAAATTAGTTTTTTGTCAAGTAAAGCCTTTGGGATGATTTGAATGATAAGTAGAATTGATACCGTGCAAAAACAGAAACTTTAGCGTCGAGCGCAGAATTTCTATGATTTTGCAAGAATGTATTTTTGATATGAATATTTTACATAGAATTTGTATACAAGTTTTTAATGTTGTCCTGATTGTTCACAATTTTTAGAGTTACACAAGCATGGTATCTTTGCTGATCACTATAGATTGTTTTGTTTTAGATAGATTCTATTTTTGCTTGCAAAGTTTGCTTGTTTTGATGATGCTATGGATTATATCAGGGGGGTATAAGTCATGGAGAATTTAAAATACGGTACCTTATGAAATAATAAAATAGGAGTTAATTTATAATAGCACCTAATGTTCATGGTTCACCTAGCCTACTAACGGATCTCACGAGTTTTCTGTTGAGTTTTGTGTGCTGAAGTTTTTAAGTTTTGGGTGTTATCACGATGGATGAAGGAATAAGGAGCATCAAGAGCCTAAGCTTGCAGATTCCCAAGGCACCCCAAGGTGATATTCTATGAATACTCAAGCGTCAAACCTTGGGAATGCCCCGGAGGGCATCCCTTCTATCGTCTCAATCCATCGATATGTCACTTGGAGCTAACTTTCTACTCATCACATGATATGAGTTTTGCTTGAAGCATCGTTTCCATTAGTTTGCTTTTGTTTTAGTTTTCCACAATCATTGTTTTCTGGACACACCCACTTGAGAGAGACATTTTCACCATGATTTGTTACAATACTCTTTGTGCTTCACTTATATATTTTGAGTTAAGCAATTTCTGCTTCACTTATATCTTTTAGAGCACGGTAGCGTGTAGATTTTATAGAAATAATTGCACTCTCATTCTTCACTTAAATTTGTTTGAGAGTTGATAACTAGAATGGGTATTCTTCACTCATTCTTCATAAGACTTGTCCAAAAATAATAGGTATTCAAGGAGTGCATAATCAAAACCACATGTAGCACATAAAAGAGAAATTGTGGATTAATGATATTGATGTGGTAGTATGAAAGGGTATGAGTGCATGATTGTTGGTTAGTAAAAATAATGATAGTTAAAGGACGTTAATTTGTTGTTCATCTAAATATTGTCTATGTCATGGTGATGATGTGTGAGCATTCTTATTCCTCGTTGAAATCATGAGTTTCTTAGGTCATGGACGCACGATGGTTAACTCCTACAAACCTCCTGCCTAGTGTCATGCGAATAATACTTTGCTTCAAGAGAACTAATAAAACCTTCAGATAAGTATGTGACTTCTTTATGACTAATGTGAATCCATGGATGTATGCACTCTCACCACCTCATATTCGCTAGCCTCTTTGGTACCATGCATTGCCCATTCTCACCTCGAGGATCGGTGCATCCAAACCCCGCTAGATGATATGCTATGTTCCACATAAATCACCCTATATATTCCTCAAAAAAGCCACCATAACTACCTATCATTGCATTTCCATAGCATTCCAAGATATATTACCATGAAACTTCCACTGTCACATCATATGACTGGTACATGCATTGTCATATTGATTTGCATGATCGTAAGATAGCTAGCATGATATTTGCTTGGCTTGTCTATTTTTTTATATCCTCGCTACACTAGATCAAGGCACACCGTTGTACACTGCAAGAGGCATTCATATAGAGTCATATTGTTTAGTATTTTTTTCATATCGAGTTGTACGTAAATAGAATTGAGATGCTATTCATTATTTAGGGCACTGTCTCAGTGAGGAAAGGATGATGGAGACAATGATTCCCCCACAAGTCAGGATGAGACTCCGGACGAAAAAAAGAGAAAGAAAAAAGAAAAAGAAAATAAATAAATCAATAAAATGAGAGAAAAGATAGAAGGGGTGGTGTTACTACCTATTATTTCACACTTATGCTTCAAAGGAGCATCATGTTTTTCATAAACAGAGTCTCATGTTTTGTCACTTCCATATGCTAGTGTGAATTTCTGATTATATAAATTGGCTTGTATATTCTGATGGCGGGCTTCCTCAAATGCCCAAGGGGTCTTCATGAGCAAGCAAGTTGGATGCACAACCACTTAACTTGAGTCTAGATTTCATACACTTATAGCTCTAGTGCATCCGTTGCATGAGAATCCCTACTTCTCACATTGATATCTATTGATGAGCATCTCCATTGCCCGTTCATATACTCAGTTGATGTGAGACTTCCTTCTTCACTTTTATCCCTTTGAAACCTACCCAATATTCTATTCCACATATATGTTATGTACATGGTTCAAGCTCATGTATTGAGTGGGTAATCAAAAGCTAAAGCGCGTTAAAAAGTATGGTCCAATTGCTTGGCTTAACACCGTGGTGCTTGACATTTTATTTATGTGGTGAACATGGAGCCATGCCATGGTAATATGAGAAAATGAATGGAGGTAAACATTCTTTAAGGATCATATATTTTGAACATTGATAATCATGTTACTAATGTTCACAGATATTACTATGTTGATGATTGTTAATTCATCATTTCACGAATATCACACATGCAATAGATTACATGTTGAGTAGCATGTCATATAAAATATTATGTTTTTTTCATTCACCTACTGGAGGACGAGAAGGAATTAATCTTTGGGATGATGATATGTCTCCAACGTATCTATATATTTTTATCGTTCCGTGCTATAATATTATCATTCTAGGATACTTTTGGCGTATTTATTTGCTGGTTCATATTAGTTTTTAGCACTAACCTATTAACCAAGTGCCAAGTGCCAGTTGATATTTTCTGCATGTTTTTCGCTATTCATGCTTACAGTGCCAAACGGATTCCAAATATGAAAAAACTTTTGGATGATTTTTCTGGACCAGAAGAAGACCTAGAAGCTTCGGGAGAAGACCGGAGGCCACACTAGAGCCCCACAAGATAACAGGACGCACCAAGGGGGTGGTTGTGCCCTGTTAGCTTGTGACCCCCCATTGGCTTTTCTGACCTTGTTCTCTAGATTATAAACTCTCATATATTCCAAAAACCCTAACGGAGGTCCCAAAACACTTTTTATGCCACCACAAGTCTCTCTTCCGCCGTGTGCCCATGTGGAGCCCTATTCCAGCGTCCGGTTGAAGGGGGATTGATCATGGAGGGCCTCTAAATCAACCTTGTTTCTCCCATGGTAATGTATGAGTAGTCTACCATAGACCTACGGTTACATAGCTAGTATTATAGGTGGCTCTCTCTCTATGTTATTCAATACAAAGTTCATCGCATCTTCGTGATGATCTATTCGATGTAATCACTTTGTGTGGTGCGTTTGTTGGGATCCGATGAATTGTGGATTTATGTTCAGATTATTCATGATAAAGATTTGAGTCTTCTCTAAATTACTATTTGATTCTGATTTGCATGGTTATTATAGTTTCGTAAATCTCTCCAATCTATTGATTTGGTTTGGCCAACTAGATTGATCTATCTTCAATGAGAGGGGTGTGTTGTAGTGGGTTAAATATACCGGTCCTCAATCCCGATGGCAGAAAGGTACATGACACATATTTGTATTGCTGCCACTAAGGATAAAATGATGGGGTTGATTCATATTAACCGGATTTTGTTTATCTACATCATGTCATCATCCTTCAAGCATTACTCCATTTTACTTAATACCCTCGATGCATAGTGGATAGCGGACAATGGGTGGAGTAATAGTAGTAGATGTAGGCAGGAGTCGGTCTACTTCCTTATGGACGTGATGCCTATATACACATTATCATTGTTGTGAATAAATAATTATACGCTTTTCTATCAATTTCCCAACAATAATTTGTTTACCCGCTGCTTGCCTTCTTCGAGAGAGATGCCACTAGAGAACATTATGGCCCTGGGGGTCTATTCACATATAAATTTACAAACACTACTATTTCCTCACTGCCTTTATTTACTTTTTATTTACTTTGTAATTTATATATATCCAACTATCATCTACACTACTTATTCGCTTGCAAGTAACGAGTCCAAGGGGATTGACAACCCTCTTGTCCGCGTTGGGTGCAAGTGTTTGCTCTTTTGTGTGTAGGCACTGAAGATGGGAGTTGTGTGGTCCTCCTATTGGTTCGATAACCTTGGTTCTCACTTAGGTAAATACTTATCTTTGTTGTGCTCCATCATCCCCTCCTCTTCGGGAAAAACCAACGCGGATCACAAGGACCAGCATCCCCCATCCTCTCCTTGCTCCCCCGGGGTTGTCTGCTACACCCTCTCTCTAGTGTCCCATTCGTCCCAAGTTGCGGGGACCCTCGTCCAGATGGGGCCTGGTATACCGATGCCTCCTCGCCTTGGGTGGTCCATGGCCCGCTCCGTCACTTCCGTGGGCACGCCAAGGGACGCTCCCGTCTCCACCCCACGCCGTCAGCACCCATCGCAACTTGTGAGACTGCACCTTGGACGCCCCAGGGATGCTTCAGGATGTTGTGCACCGACAATCCCGTAGAAGGCCACCATGCGTGTGGCGGTGCGCAACATCGAGCAAGATACGTCCTCACCCGATCCCCCACCTCATGGGTCGGGCTCTAGGTTCTTTATTCTTGATTCGATGCCTCTTGATCACCTCGCTGATGTGGCCTCGGACTGTGATATTGTGTTCCGCGGTGAACGTGTGCCTTGGATGGAACAGATTGCGGAAATTCATGTGAAAGAGCAGATTAATGGCGCTCGGGTGGAGGCTCGAGCGCACGCTGAGCGAGGGCATAAAAGGGTCGCAACATCTGTTGACTCTAGGCATAAAGAGCCCAGAGTTAGGGATGTCCCTGACCCTAGTTTGGTGGGTGGGTCCTGTTAGAAATATGCCCTATAGGAAATAATAAAATAGTTATTATTTTGTCGGGACCCCGATCCTAAGCCATAGGAATCCAGCCTGTAAAACATCGCATCCCTTTGGTCTCACGCACGGTTAACCCCATGGCTGCAGCCTTACCTTAGCCGGGACCGTTTGCGGCTTTTGTCTCACGTATGCAATTGTGTCGCTAGCAATCCAATGACAAAGAACCCGGATCGACATGTCTAGTCATAAACCAAAGTGGCAGTTCTGCACAAGGACAGGCATACATGACCCAGCAAAGCAGGTGTCGGTCACTAGCGAATGTAGACGAGTCGTAGCAAGCTACAAGGACTCCATTACATCGCGTGACATTTCCCCAGAGGGGACAGACACAGCAGCTAAGAAGGACACACGCTGGTCAACTATTGTGTCCGGAGAAGTAGCGAACTACCATGGCTCGTTGGATCACAAAGGGGCATTTCCCTGTAAGGAGTGCTACTAAAGTTTACGGCTAGGTAATCGAACCCCATACATATCAAGTACGACACACGTACGCATGGCATACCGATATGTATAGATACATCGATGGCATCACAACATAACCATAAACATACAAGCTTTATTTAAAAGGCTCGGAAGAGCCACACACATAATGTTACACAGAAAGGTCTCACGACCCATCATAGCAGTCATTCAGTTACAAGCCAGCGGAAGTGTTTAAAACTGTCTGAGTACAGACAGGTAAAACTAGAAGGCACATGGCCTGACTATACTACAGACCCAACCTAGGGCCAGATCGTAGCTGGGACACCAGCTACTCGTCGTCGTCGATGTCTAGGAAGAACCCTCTGTTAGGGTCATTAACAATCTCTGCAACAACTATTAAGCAAACATGAGTACGGAGGTACTCAGCAAGACTTTAGGATAACTATCTACTCATGCAATGTATCAATAAGGATTTGTGGGGTTTCATGCAGAAAGCCAGCATTTGACTCGTGGCTAGACAACTTACATTTAAAAAAAAATTGACAACTTGATTTCTCGCACACGAGTCCACTAACACCACAACAATACTCCATCGTGGAATCATTCCGTCTCCATACGGAAATGCCGTCCACGACACTCACGCTTATCTTGACAATTTTATGAGTAGCCATTGAAGTTATCTATGAACAACATATGTCTCCAAGTAGTCCATATCCGCGTACGCGGCTATTCGAATAGATCATAACCCTGCAGGGGTGTACTTCGTCACACACGCTCTCGCCACTTATCGCCATGTGCACGTCATGCACCTCGGCAACCTTCAAGCGGAAGCCCAGCGAGGGAGTCGGCCACGACCGTTAACCACACTAGTACCTAGTCCACGTCTATCGCCTATATGAGGGTAACCCGCACGGAAGTCTGGCCGAAGTTTCCGCCACGGCCCCAAACGATGTGCGCAGGGTTCCCAAGCCCACCATCCAGGTGCCACTTGGTACACCGTGCCACTGCCTACCGCATCACAGCCCACCTCTCAGGTCAGCACTATGCACGGCCTCCAGCATGACTATAAACACCAGAAACTACTTGCAACTCCCGGACCGAGTACTAAGCGATTAATAAGTCGAGCGGGGTCATATTTCAGGGCCCAGCATGTGGTAGTATCTCGTCTTGGATTACATACACGGAACTCAGTTCCTAAGGACGGTTCCAATGAAACAACCCGCCATGTACTCCTACACAGCCTTTCACCGGTACCTTTACCAAATCAGATTCAACACACAACCTTTACTTACTGAACACATTCTCACAATTCTGTTCATCTCCCAGATGACAGACCATACACAACTCTAAGCATAGCATGCATAGCAGGATAAGGCACATCATGGCTCAAGCAACTACCAGGTATGCTAGGTTGCAAGGTTTAGCTATTTACTGTGACAAGGATAGGTCATGCAAAGGAAGTGGGTTCAACTAACGTGGCAAAAGCATTTGAAGCATTTGATATTAATGCAATAAGTAAGTGCAGGAGAGAGAACATGGGATTTATCGGGATGATCAAAATGGTTGCTTGCCTTGTTGCTCAGAGGAGGGACAATATCCGTCAGTCGGATATTCGGTGGAATCCGGAGGAGCGGAGCAAACCGAAAAGAGTGACAACAATCAATAACAAGCATATGCAACAAGATGATGCATGAGTATGGTATGAGGATGTAAAGTGGTATACTATTATAGCTAACATTTATTAGGTTTGAAGTTGATTTGAATCAAATTCAAATATCACTTCAAACGAGGTATTCTCGGATACCATTTTAATTGATTCGACCTGATGCTCAGATCAACTTGCTTTTAACATGCATGGAAATGACATGTTAGGTTGCTGGTTTGTGATTTGGACAGTGTTTGATCATATCATTTGAAGTGGGATTTAAATAATTTCCAAATTCCATCCCCAAAGTATTTGTAAGAGTTAACTTATTCATTAATCTATATGTTTGGGTTCAGTAACATTTTCAAACATGTTTGAAAATGACATATTCAGACTCCTTGAATTTTTCTGATACTTTTTCGTATATAAATTATTTTCATTGGACTTACAGATTATTTTCTATGATTTTTAGAAGTGTTAGACATTTCTGGAATTATTTTTATATTAGAAAATCGATTATTGCGTCAAAGTGACGTCTCTGGTCAACACGGGCTGGGCCAGGTCAAACCTGACCAGTGGGGTCCACTGGTCAGTGACCAGGGGCTAATCCCCGAGTTGACCAGCCCCTAACTGGGGTTTGACCCACCCTGGGGCCCACTGTCAGTGCCTAGGGGGGTGTTTAGTGGGTTAATTAGCTCACCACGTCAGCCCCCACCGGAATATGGCCGGCGGCGACCACGGGCGCGGCGGAGGACTCGCCGGAGTTGAGCTAAACGGCGCTACAGGCATCGGTTTTGGGCGTGGTTTAGTTCCACGGCAAGCTAGCGAAGCACCGCATCCAAAGGGGAAGGAGCTGGACCAAGTGGTCACCGGAATCCACGCCGGCGACGAGGTCAGCGGCGGCTGCGGCTCGGGCATCGTCGGGAGTGGCGTTGCGGGACACTAGCGAGCTGGGAGAGGGGCTCTACGGCGTCTACAGAGCTCCAGGAGCTCATTTCTGAGCTCGGTCTCGCGAACGGGGTACCACAACGACGGCCACGACATGGCCGGCGACGAGGACCTTCGGGCTCCGGCGCTAACGGGGTTAGAGGACGGAAATGGCATCGGGAAGAGGGGGAATGGGAAGAGGAGCTCACGGCGGTTCTTCTGAGGCGAACGACAGGGTCGGGGAGGTCCGGGAGGCGATGAATCGGCGGCGACCGGAGCTTCGGGGAGAGAGAGATCCGAGAGGGGGAGGGGAACGAGTGGGAGAGAGGATGAGATAAGGCCGAGGGGAGGAGGAGAAGATGGCTCGGGGGCGTTGCGCTGGCTCTCCTGGAGGCCTCCAGTGGCAAGCAGGCAGGCAGGAGGTGGTCGGGGCGGCCGTCGTGCTCATCTTCCCCTCTGCCTACTGGCTGGAGGAGGAAGATGACCGGGGAGCCCCTCGTGGGCTGGGCCGGCGACAGATAGAAGGTAAGCCTTTCTTTTCTCTTTTCTTCTATTTTGTTTCTGTTTTATTTACTGACATTTTTTTCCATTTATTTTGGCTTCACAATCAAACTATAAATAGTTTGAAAAATGCTGGGGTGTTTAGTTGGAATATTTCCAATCACCCATAAAGTTTTCAGCATTTTTGAAAGCTATATATCTTTGAATTCAAATTTAAAACTTGAAACCAGTAGTCTTTTGCATTTATTTAAAATGCCAAAGGTATTAAGGAAATGGTTTCCTTCATTGCTTATTTGTTTTCAAGAGTTATCAGAAAAGTTGAACTTTTCTTGAGGCCATTTTGGGTTCATTGATTTGAATAAGTTTATAATTCCTTTGAATTTGAGAAGTGGCTAGGGTTTTTGAGTTTTCCCTCACCACTTACTTTGATCTTGTTGCAATTTTCTTGGACGCAATGCAAAGAAAATATGAGCATAATGCTAAACCTTGGTTAGGGTTACAGGGATGTGACAACTCACCCCCACTCAAAAGAATCTCGTCCCGAGATTTAGAAGTCGTCGGGAATAGCGCGGGATACTCTTGTCGAAGACGATCCTCTCTTTCCCATGTTGCCTCTTTCTCAGAATGATTTGACCATTGAAGTTTAAGAAACTTAATGTTCCGACGTCTAGTAGTACGCTCAGCTTGGTCGAGAATACGAACAGGGTATTCTCGAGAAGAAAGGTTATCTTGGAGATCAAGCGTTTCGTGGTCCACTTCATGGACAGGATCCGAAAAGCAACGCCTGAGTTGCGAGACATGGAAGACATCATGAACCTTGGAAAGATGCGGCGGAAGTTCCAACTGGTAGGCAACTTCTCCTCGTTTGGCAAGAATGCGGAAGGACCAATGTAACGAGGAGCCAACTTGCCCTTGATACCGAATCGATGGGTACCCTTCAAAGGTGTAACCCGAAGGTAAGCCTTCTCGTCAACTTCAAAGGTCACAGCCTTATGATGACGATCATAATGGCTCTTTTGACGAGACTGGGCTGTTTTCAAATTTTCACGAATAATGCGAGCCTGCTCTTCTGCATCCTGGATCATATCCGGGCCAAAGAGTTGCCTCTCTCCGGTTTCTGGCCAATTAAGAGCTGTTCGACATCTTCGTCCATAGAGAACTTCAAAAGGGGCTTTGCCCAAGCTTGATTGATAACTATTGTTATAAGCAAATTCGGCGAATGGAAGGCACTTCTCCCAATTCATACCAAACGATATAACGCAAGCTCGGAGCATATCCTCTAGGATTTGATTTACTCTTTCTACTTGACCACTTGATTGAGGATGGAAAGCAGTGCTAAAAGATAAGTGAGTTCCCATAGCATTCTGAAAAACTTTCCTAGAATCGAGAAGTAAAGATACTCCCACGGTCTGAGTTAATCTCCAGGGGAACACCATGAAGAGACACTATTCGAGAGATATATAATTCTGCTAGCTGGCTAGCTGTTATACTCTCACGAACTGGAAGAAAATGAGCTACTTTGGAAATACGGTCAATTACCACAAAGATAGCATTATTTCCTTTCTTGGTCTTGGGAAATCCGGTAAGGAAATCCATGCTAACTTTATCCCATTTCCATTCAGGAATAGCTAAAGGTTGAAGGGTGCCAGCAGGCCTTTGATGTTCTGCCTTAACTCGACGACAAACGTCGCAGTTAGCAACGAACTCAACAATTTCTCTCTTCATCCTAGTCCACCAGAACCTCTGGCGTAGGTCCTGATACATCTTAGTACTACCGGGATGAATGGTGAGAGGAGAATCATGGGCCTCCTTAAGAATTAACTGCCTTAGATGTAGGTTCTTAGGAACCACTAGACGATTCTCGAAGAACACAACACCTTGATCATTCATGGAAAATTCTTTAGCGTTTCCGCTAATAATATTCTCCTTGATCCGTGATATACCCTTGTCACGCTTCTGGCCAGCTATAATTTGATCCTTAAGGGTAGGCTTCGCCACCAGGGTAGAAAGGAATCCTTGAGGAACAATATGAAGATTCAACTTCTGAAAGTCCTCATAGAGATGTGGTTGACCTTGTTGTAGTATCAAATTGTTAAAATAAGATTTACGACTTAGTGCATCAGCCATAACATTGGCCTTCCCCGGGGTGTAAGTTATTCCTAAGTCGTAATCCGAGATCAACTCAACCCACCGTCTTTGCCTGAGATTAAAATCTGGCTGGGTGAAGATATATTTCAGACTTTGGTGATCAGTGAATATTTCGCAACGATTACCCAGAAGGTAATGTCGCCAGGTTTTTAGTCCAAGGACCACAGCTGCAAGCTCAAGGTCATGTGTGGGATAATTATCCTCATGTGGATGCAACTGTCGAGATGCGTATGCGATCACATGACGATCTTGCATGAGAATGCAACCTAATCCTTCTCGCGAGGCGTCGCAATAGATAACAAAGTCCTTAGAAAAATCTGGTGGTAGCAACACAAGTGCGCAAGTCAGGCGTCTTTTCAGTTCCTGGAAACTATGCTCACACTGTGGTGTCCACTCGAACTTTTTATCCTTCTTGAGGAGTTCATTTAGAGGCTTTGCAACCTTGGAGAAATTCTCGACAAAGCAGCGACAATAGCTCGCTAGACCAAGAAAACTCCTAACTTGCTTAACCGATTCAGGTTGAGTCCAATCAAGGACGGCTTGAAACTCTCTCGGGATTGAAAGCAATACCCTTACCAGAGATTACGTGACCTTGATAGGTCACTTCTGGTAACCAAAATTCACATTTTGAAAACTTGGCATAAAGGCGATGCTCTCGAAGTTTCATCAATACCAGCCTTAGATGCTCGGCATGTTCTTGTTCGTTCTTCGAGTAGATGAGAATATCATCGAGGTATACCACGACGAATTCATCCAAATACTCCATGAAGATTGAATTCATCAGGCGAGAGAAGGTGGCTGGGGCATTGGTTAGACCGAAGGACATGACTGTGTACTCGTATTGGCCATAATGAGTAACAAAAGCCGTTTTTGGAATGTCCCCGTTCGTGATCTTGAATTGATGGTATCCCAACCTCAAATCCATTTTGGAGAAGACTGAGGATCCAGCGAGCTGATCGTACAGATCCTTGATCCTGGGGAGCGGATACTTGTTCTTTATGGTGACCAGATTAACTGGTCGGTAATCTACAACCATCCGATCCTTTCCGTCTTTCGTCTTGACGAAGAGGACGGGGCAAGCCCAAGGAGAAGAGCCAGGACGAATGAAACATTTATTCAAGGCCTCGTCTAGTTGCTTCTTAAGTTCGGCTAGCTCCAGGGGTGCCATCTTATATGGTCTTCTGGCTATTGGAACAGTTTCCGGAACAAGATCTATCACGAACTCTACATCTCTGTCAGGTGGAATTCCTGGCAGTTCCTCTGGAAAAACATCCGGGAAGTCACGGACAATCGGGATGTCTTCAAGTTCCGGAAGAGGGTTGGCATTTAGGGAATAGAGTTGGCATTTGGCAACTCGAGTAGAGACATTGACTATCTCACCCGAGGGATGGGTAAGCTGAACATTTCTAGAATGAGTATCAATCTTGGCATAGTGAGCTGACATCCAGTCCATACCCAAGATGATATTAATATCTGAAGATTTCAGGGCTATCAATGAGGCTAGAAAAACTAGCCTGTCTACTAGAATTTCATTGTCCTAGGTTTTCCTAGATGTTTTCCATTTACTACGAGGAGTTTGGACAACCAATGGAATTGGCATATCACAAAAAGACATGTTATGCAACTGTACATAACTTTCTGAAATGAAGGAATGAGAAGGCCCAGTGTCAAAGAGAACAGATGATGGGTGATGATTAACAAGAAGCGTACCCAGTATGACGTCGGGATCCTCTGCAGCTTATTCTGCTGAGACATAGTTCACACGGCCACGTGCAGGAGTTGGCTTCACATAGTAAGCTTTGCCCGACTTGCCTTGCCCGACGGACTTTCCGGGTTGCTTGGCACCCACATTCTGAGGACACTCGCGGGAATAGTGCCCTGGTTCTCCACACTTGTAGCATATCACTTGGTTGGCACGTGGTGGAGCATTGCTAGCTGGACCACCATAAGTTTTTGCTGGAGGGTTGGTCTGATTCGTCTGAGGCGCCACGTGGGATGGCCTCAGAGTGTATCTTGGCGGCAGAGAACTGTTCGGAACCCACAGCCTGCATTTTGGAAACGCGGAACCAGATGACGAGCTAAAGTCACGGGAGTGCTTCCTTGTGGCTTCAAAGTCGGTATGGCCAGTCTCGGCACTGATCGCCTTGTTGACCAGGGCTTGGAAACTTGCACACTCGTGGAGACGCAGATCACGACGAAGCTCAGGGCTCAGACCCTTACGGAATCTTGCTTGCTTCTTGGCGTCAGTAGACACCTCCTCTATTGCATAGCGGGCGAGGTTACCGAACTCGCGGCTATAGGCATCCACGGTCAACTTGCCCTGGGTGAAAGCACAAAACTCCTCTCTCTTTCTGTCCATCAGGCCCTCTGGAATATGGTGCAGACGGAAGGCTGCACTGAAGTCTGCCCATGTGGCTGCTGGTTCAGCAGGACGCATAGCTTCAAAGTTCTCCCACCATAGATTGGCGGGTCCTTCTAGAAAATACGCCGCAAAGGTCACCTTGTCGGCCTCAGAAACATTCGCAGAGCGAATCTTGCGTGAGATGCTGGACAACCAGTCATCAGCGTCGAGGGGATCGACGGAGTGATGGAACTTTGGAGGATTCAGCTTCACAAAGTCGTTGAGGGACACTGCAGCATTCCTAGGCTGACGAGCCGTATTCTGCTCAATACGCTCTAACAGTCGGTTGGTCTCTCTTTTGTTCCTCTCTGCCTCAAGCATAACTTCTGCCAGAGAGGGCGGGTGAGGCAGGTCTTCCTGCGACGCTTGACTACCCTCGCCTTGCTCATGAGCAGGGGCACCGTTCAACCTGGTGAACACCATCCTGACAAACAAACTCACAGCTTAGGCAAATATCATATCAATACTAGCTATGGATTAAGAATGTACTGAACACACGGAATGCGGAAATGAATATCCGAACAACATGGTAACAAGCAACTGCTATATGTACACCATGGTTCATACACACCCTTACATAGTTCAGTACAACCTTAATCGAAGAGCAAACTACTGAAATTATGAAACTACTCATCAAAGGCTTACAAGCTTCCTATACATTATTTATCTAGGCCTCCGGAATTCATTTCACATCACAAGCATACTTCACAAGTCACGCACGACTGTGAACGTACGGCTACTACCATACTATCCTTCCACTCACAGCTCAGGCATCCGCATAGAACATCTCATAGAGATTACCTCCATGGCCTGGAAGCTCAACCTGCGGATCAGGAAACACTCTGGCCTGAAACCCCTAGGATCCATAAGGACACGGATGTGGCCTTGGTCCCCTGACTGGTGGTAGTAGGGGTCCCCGAAGAGGGGTTACCCCTCCTATAGCTGGCCAGTCAACATGGGCCGGAAGATGGGTCCTAACAGGGTTCAGCATCTCCATAACTCCGTACCCTGTCTGGACTACCGGTGCCAGCTGCGTCAAAGCCGTCCACAGACGGGCACGTGTGGCATAAAGCTCCATGCGGAGAGCACGAGCATCCCTGTCTCTGTTCTCTAGCATCTCAGCAGTGGACTGCAGTAGCGGATCCTCCATGGAGGAATCAAAATAGACTCCGCTGAGGTATCCCTCTTCACCAGGCTGAGAGGCAGGAACATAGCAGAACTCTGAATTCTGCAGCAGTGCATGTCTCGCTCTCATAATGGTCAGCATTGAATAGGCAGCATCTTGTACTGCCATGTCAACAGTGACTCCCAACCCATAGGACCAATGGATTGGCTCCTCAGCTCCAGGGTAGTCTGGAAATACCCGAACAGTGCAGATATACTGGCTCCGGTTGAAGTCTCAGTATTGTTCCTCCACTGTGTACTCGGGGTACCAGCGGTAACCGCACACCGACATCACCCTGACCAGCATGGCCGTATGACCCGGCACATCAAGGCACCTGGTCAGACGTACCACCTGACGAGAAGGATGGCCACGCATCTGAAAATAGAGAGTAATGCGAAAGCATTAGAGCTCTGAATGCAAAATTGGGTAGCATAATGGCTGTAAATGCTCAAAAACAAATTTTGAGACAACCCAAAAATGGAATAGCGTAACCACTCAACTATCAAGTTCAACTCTCTGATCATCAAACTTACCTCCTTTTTCCTAGGGATAAAAGTAACCCAATATAACTCTCGACCCGTAGTCTTATAATCTACCGATCAGAAACACGAGCCTAGAAGAAGATGAGTAACCTAGTCCTTAATTCTCGCAGAATAGACAATGATGACCAGAATATAATAACTTGAGAAGAGAACTAGAGTCTTACGTTCCCTTCCACAAAAAATTCCCTTATATATAACTAAAGCAATTCTAGACTCAACTTCGACCAGTTTGGCTTAGTAATCCTATAGTCAGTCAGGCTATGATACCAACGCTGTCGGGACCCCGATCCTAAGCCATAGGAATCCAGCCTGTAACACATCGCATCCCTTTGCGGTCTCACACACGGTTAACCCCACGGCTGCAGCCATACCTTAGCCGGGACCATTTGCGCCTTTTGACTCACGTATGCAATTGTGTCGCTAGCAATCCAATGACAAAGAACCCGGATCGACATGTCTAGTCATAAACCAAAGTGGTAGTTCCGCACAGGGACAGGCATACATGACCCAGCAAAGCAGGTGTCGGTCACCAGCGAATGTAGACGAGTCGTAGCAAGCTACAAGGACTCCATTACATCGCGTGACATTCCCCAGAGGGGACAGACACAGCAGCTAAGAAGGACACACGCCGGTCAACCACTGTGTCCGGAGCAGTAGCGAACTACCATGGCTCATTGGATCACAAAGGGGCATTTCCCTGTAAGGAGTGCTACTAAAGTTTACGGCTAGGTAATCGAACCCCATACATATCAAGTACGACACACGTACGCATGGCATACCGATATTTATAGATACATCGATGGCATCACAACATAACCATAAACATACAAGCTTTATTTAAAAGGCTCGGAAGAGCCACACACATAATATTACACAAAAAGGTCTCACGACCCATCATACCAGTCATTCAGTTACAAGCCAGCGGAAGTGTTTAAAACTGTCTGAGTATAGACAGGTGAAACTAGAAGGCACATGGCCTAACTATACTACAGAACCAACCTAGGGCCAGATCGTAGCTGGGACACCAGCTACTCGTCGTCGTCGATGTCTAGGAAGAACCCTCTGTTAGGGTCATTAACAATCTCTGCAACAATTGTTAAGCAAACATGAGTACGGAGGTACTCAGCAAGACATTAGGATAACTATCTACTCATGCAATGTATCAATAAGGATTTGTGGGGTTTCATGCAGAAAGCCAGCATTTGACTCGTGGCTAGACAACTTACATTTAAAAAAAAATTGACAACTTGATTTCTCGCACACGAGTCCACTAACACCACAACAATACTCCATCGTGGAATCATTCCGTCTCCATACGGAAATGCCGTCCACGACACTCACGCTTATCTTGACAATTTTATGAGTAGCCATTGAAGTTATCTATGAACAACATATGTCTCCAAGTAGTCCATATCCGCGGACGCAGCTATTCGAATAGATCATAACCCTGCAGGGGTGTACTTGCAACTCCTGGACCGAGTACTAAGCGATTAATAAGTCAAGCGGGGTCATATTTCAGGGCCCAGCATGTGGTAGTATCTCGTCTTGGATTACATACATGGAACTCAATTCCTAAGGACGGTTCCAATGGAACAACCCGCCATGTACTCCTACACAGGCTTTCACCGGTACCTTTACCAAATCAGATTCAACACACAACCTTTACTTACTGAACACATTCTCACAATTTTGTTCATCTCCTAGATGACAGACCATACACAACTCTAAGCATAGCATGCATAGCAGGATAAGGCACATCATGGCTCAAGTAACTACCAGGTATGCTAGGTTGCAAGGTTCAGCTATTTACTGTGACAAGGATAGGTCATACAAAGGAAGTGGGTTCAACTAACGTGGCAAAAGCATTTGAAGCATTTGATCTTAATGCAATAAGTAAGTGCAGGAGAGAGAACATGGGATTTATCGGGATGATCAAAATGGTTGCCTACCTTGTTGCTCAGAGGAGGGACAATATCCGTTAGTCGGATATTCGGTGGAATCCGGAGGAGCGGAGCCTACCGAAAAGAGTGACAACAATCAATAACAAGCATATGCAACAAGATGATGCATGAACATGGTATGAGGATGTAAAGTGGTATACTATTATAGCTAACATTTATTAGGTTGAAGTTGATTTGAATCAAATTCAAATATCACTTCAAACGAGGTATTCTCGGATACCATTTTAATTAATTCGACATGATGCTCAGATCAACTTGCTTTTAACATGCATGGAAATGACATGTTAGGTTGCTGGTTTGTGATTTGGACAGTGTTTCATCATATCATTTGAAGTGGAATTTAAATAATTTCCAAATTCCATCCCCAAAGTATTTATAAGAGTTAACTTATTCATTAATCTATATGTTTGAGTTCAATAACATTTTCAAACATGTTTGAAAATGCCATATTCAGATTCCTTGAATTTTTCTGATACTTTTTCATATATAAGTTATTTTCATTGGACTTACAGATTATTTTCTATGATTTTTAGAAGTTTTAGACATTTCTAGAATTATTTTTATATTAGAAAATCGATTATTGCATCACAGTGACGTCTCTGGTCAACACGGGCTGGGCCAGGTCAAACCTGACCAGTGGGGTCCACTGGTTAGTGACCAGGGGCTAATCCCCGAGTTGACCAGCCCCTAACTGGGGTTTGACCCACCCTGGGGCCCACTGTCAGTGGCTAGGGGGGTGTTTAGTGGGTTAATTAGCTGACCACGTCAGCCCCCACCGGAATATGGCCGGCGGAGACCACGGGCGCGGTGGAGGACTCGCCGGAGTTGAGCTAAACGACGCTACAGGCATCGGTTTTGAGCGTGGTTTAGTTCTACGGCTAGCTAGCGAAGCATCGCATCCAAAGGGGAAGGAGCTGGACCAAGTGGTCACCGGAATCCACGCCGACGACGAGGTCAGCGGCGGCTGCAGCTCGGGCATCGTCCGGAGTGGCGTTGCGGGACACTAGAGGGGCTCTACGGTGTCTACAGAGCTCCAGGAGCTCATTTCTGAGCTCGGTCTCGCGAACGGGGTACCACAACGACGGCCACGACATGGCCGGCGACGAGGACCTTCGGGCTCCGGCGGCTAACGGGGTTAGAGGAGGGAAATGGCATCGGGAAGAGGGGGAATGGGAAGAGGAGCTCACAGCGGTTCTTCTGAGGCGGACGGCATGGTCGGGGAGGTCCGGGAGGCGACGAATCGGCGGCGACCGGAGCTTCGGGGAGAGACAGATCCGAGAGGGGGAGGGGAACGAGAGGGAGAGAGGAGAAGATAAGGCCGAGGGGAGGAGGAGAAGAAGTCTTGGGGACGTCGAGCTGGCGCTCCTGGAGGCCTCCAGCGGCGAGCCGGCACGCAGGAGGTGGCCGGGGCGGCCGCCGTGCTCATCTTCCCCTCTGCCTACTGGGAGGAGGAGGAAGATGACCGGGGAGCCCCTCGTGGGCTGGGCCGGCGACAGATAGAAGGTAAGCCTTTCTTTTCTCTTTTCTTCTATTTTGTTTCTGTTTTATTTACTGACATTGTTTTCCATTTATTTTGGCTTCACAATCAAACTATAAATAGTTTGAAAAATGTTGGGGTGTTTAGTTGGAATATTTCCAATCACCCATAAAGTTTTCAGCATTTTTGAAAGCTATACATATTTGATTTCAAATTTAAAACTTGAAACCAGTAGTCTTTTGCATTTATTTAAAATGCCAAAGGTATTAAGGAAATGGTTTCCTTCATTGCTTATTTCTTTTCAAGAGTTATCAGAAAAGTTGAACTTTTCTTGAGGCCATTTTGGGTTAATTGATTTGAATAAGTTTATAATTCCTTCGAATTTGAGAAGTGGCTAGGGTTTTTGAGTTTTCCCTCACCACTTACTTTGATCTTGTTGCAATTTTCTTGGATGCAATGCAGAGAAAATATGAGCACAATGCTAAACCTTGGTTAGGGTTCCAGGGATGTGACATATTATATTTCCAGTTTCAAGATAATCATTTATTATCCATGTTATACTGCATTGAATGGAAACATAAATGCATCCGTGGATATACATACAAAATTGTGTCCATAGTGAGTCTCTAGTTGACTAGCCTGTTGATCAAAGATGGTTAAGGCTTCCTAGACATAGACAAGTTTTGTCACTTGATGACGGGATCACATCATGAGGAGAATGATGTGATGGACAAGACCCAAACTATGAACGTGGCATATGATCGTTTCATCTTGTTGCTATTGTTTTCTGCATGTCAATTATTCATTCCTATGACCATGAGATCATGTAACTCACTGACACCGGAGGAATGTCTTGTGTGTATCAAGCGTCGCAACATTACTAGTGACTATAAAGGTACTCTACACGCATCTTCGAAGGTTTCCCTTGAGTTAGCATGGATCAAGACTGGGATTTGTCACTTTGTGTGAGGGGGAGAGGTATCTCGAGGCCCACTCGGTACTACAACATCACATATAAGCCTTGCAAGCAATGTGACTAAAGAGTTAGTCACGGTACCTTGTATTACAGAATGGGTAAAGAGACTTGCCGGTAACGAGATTGAAATAGGTATGGAGATACCGATTATCGAATCTCGGGCAAGTAACATACCGAAGGACAAAGGGAATGGTATATGGGATTATATGAATCCTTGACATAGAGGTTCAACCGATAAGATCTTCGTAGAATATGTAGGATCCAATATGGACATCCAGGTCCCGCTATTGGGCATTGACCGGAGAATGTCTCGGGTCATGTATGCATAGTTCTCGAACCTGCAGGGTCTGCACACTTAAGGTTCGGTGACCTTTCGGTATAGTTGAGTTATAGGTGCTGGTGAACGAAGTTTTTTTCAGAGTCCCGGAAGAGATCCCGGACGTCACTAGGAGTTCCCAAATGGTCCGGAAACGAAGATTGATATATAGGAAGTTGGTATTTGGATTCCGGAAGAATTTCGGGCATTGCCGAAAGTGTACAAGGAGTGACGAATGGGTACCGGGGGCCACCAGGTGGGCCCACCAATCCACAAAAGGGCCATGAGGACTTTATGGTGGCGCAATAGCTCTTAGTGGGCTGAATAGTCAACCAAAGAAAGCCCATGAGGTAAAAGTGGAAAAAACCAAAAGAGGTGGACAACTTGGGGAGGAGTCCTACTCCAAGTAGGATTGGAGGCGGACTCCTCCTCTCTAGCTTCGGCCGGGCCCAAGGAGGTTCTCCTTGGTGCTCAAGGCTAGCCCCTCCTGCCTCCTATATATACTAGAGGTTTTAGGGTTTTTGGGACACAATTTCAGCCACGTACAACCCTCTCCTCTAGTTTGTAGTTCCTCCTCTAGATCGGATTTCTGCAGGAATAGATCACCACCATCACCGGCGCACCGTCACACTGCCGGAGAACTCATCTACTTCCCCGTCTCTCTTGCTGGATCAAGAAGGCGGAAATCGTCATCAAGCTGTACGTGTGATGAACGCGGAGGTGTCGTCCATTCGGTGCTAGATCGGAACGGATTGTGGGACGGCGGCGATTTGGATCACGAAGATGTTCCACTACATCAACCGCATTTCTTAACACTTCCCACTTAGCGATCTACAAGGCTATGTAGATCCGATCTCCCTCTCATAGATGATCATCACCATGATAGGTCTTCGTGTGCATAGGAAAATTTTTGTTTCCCATGCAACATTCCCCAATAGGTCCCATGCAGTCATGCCCTCCATGGGAAGTGTATTGCGCAACCGACCCCCTACGTGCTTGCACCAGATCAAACAACAAGTGGTTCTTCGAGGGGTGAGTGTGGATAGGAAGGCGAGGGTGGTCCATACCGAGGGGACCCAAATAGTTGGGGCATGTCACGGCCGGCCACCAAAGGTGGTATCTCGGTCCTCGACCATGCTTTGTTTCGGTTCTCTATTAAAAGGAGAACCTTAATATCCCGTAGTTTCCATTAGGACCCCGCTTCCACGGGAGGGATGGACAATAGATGTCATGCAAGTTCTTTTCCCTAAGCATGTATGACTACATACAGAATACATGCCTACATTACATTGACGAACTGGAGCTAGTTACTTATCTCTCCGTGTTATAACTATTGCATGATGAATATCATCCGGCATAATTATCCACCACTGATCCAATGCCTATGAGTTTTTCCTACTAGTCCTTGCTATGTTACTTTGCCGCTATTCATGTCGTTGCTGCTACTGTTACTCTGTCGCTATTGTTGTCACTATTGCTACTGGATACTGTTGCTACTGTTGCTATCACACTACTCTGCTACTGATACTTTGCTGCAGATACTAAGTCTTTGAGGTCTGGTTGAATTGACAACACAATTGCTAATACTTGAGAATATTCTTTGGCTTCCCCTTGTGTCGAATTAACAAATTTGGGTTGAATACTCTACCCTTGAAAACTGTTGCGATCCCCTATACTTGTGGGTTATCAAGACTATTTGTTGGCGCCGTTGCCAGGGAGGCATAGCTCTATTCTCTGAGTCACTTGGGATTTACGTCTGCTGATCACTATGAGGAATCCGAAAGATCGGAAAACTAAAGTCTTGCCCTCAACTATGAGGATAGGTAAGTGATCGTCTCCAACGTATCTATAATTTTTGATGGTTTCATGCTATTATCTTGTCAAACTTTGGATGTTTTGCATGCCTTTTATATATTTTTTGGGACTAACTTATTAACTCACTGCCAAGCGTCAGTTCCTGTTTTTTCCATGTTTTTGACCCCTTTCAGAGGAGAATTTTGAACGGAGTCCAAACGGAATGAAACTGCCAAAAAGATTTTTTTTCGGAACGGAAAAAGATCGGGAAGCCGGAGAATCAGGGCAGGGGGCCACCAGGGACCCCACAAGCCCTCATGGCGCGGCCAGGGGGGCCGCCCCCCTGGCTTGTGGGCTCCTTCAGCCTCCTTTGCCCTAGGTTTTGCGCCTATATATTCTGTAAAATTCCATAAAAAATCAGGAGATCACCGAAGTACTTTTCCGCCTCCGCAAGCTTCTGTTTCTGCAAGATCCCATCTCGGGCACGTTCTGGTGCCATGCCGAAGGGGGGATTCGGATATGGAGGGCTTCTTCATCAACACCATGACCTCTCCGATGATGCGTGAGTAGTTCACCATAGACCTACGGGTCCATAGCTAGTAACTAGATGGCTTCTTCTCTCTCTTGGATCTTCAATACAAAGTTCTCCATGATCTTCATGGAGATCTATCCGATGTAATCTTCTTTGCGGTGTGTTTGTCGAGATCCAATGAATTGTGAATTTATGATCATATTATCTATGAATCTAATTTGAGTTTCTTCTGATCTCTCTTATGCATGATTTCATATCCTTGTAATTCTCTTCGAGTTGTGGGTTTTGTTTGGCCAACTAGATCTATGGTTCTTGCAATGGGAGAAGTGCTTGGTTTTGGGTTCATACCGTGCGGTGACCTCACCCAGTGACAGAAGGGGTAGCGAGGCACGCATCCTGTTGTTGCCATCAAGGGTAAAAAGATGGGGTTTTCATCATTGGTTTGAAATTATCCCTCTACATCATGTCATCTTGCTTAAGGCGTTACTCTGTTCGTCATGAACTCAATACACTAGATGCATGCTGGATAGCGGTCGATGTGTCGAGTAATAGTAGTACATGCAGAAAGTATCGGTCTACTTGTCTTGGACGTGATGCCTATATGTATGATCATTGCCTTAGATATCATCATGACTTTGCGTGGTTCTATCAATTGCTCGACAGTAATTTTGTTCACCCACCGTAATACTTGCTATTTTGAGAGAAGCCTCTAGTGAACACTATGGCCCCCGGGTATACTCCACACCATATTTTCAGCGTTATTCTTTTTCTTCGTTCCACTTTCCGCCTTCAGATCTCACTTTGCAAACAATCTTGAAGGGATTAACAACCCCTTTATAGCGTTGGGTGCAAGCTCTTTTGTGTTTGCGCAAGTACTTTGGACTTGACGAGATTCTTCTGCTGGATTGATACCTTGGTTCTCAAACTAAGGGAAATACTTATTGCTCCTGTGCTGCATCACCCTTTCCTCTTCAAGGGAAAAAACCAATGCAAGCAAGTCTCCGTCAACGTGTCAATTTCTGGCGCTGTTGTTTGAGAAGCAGCAGTAAGGAACTGCCATCTAGCTGTGCACTTGATTCACCTTCAGTTATGAGTAAGTTTGCGACACCACCTCCTGCTAGAAATTTTGATGTGTCGCCTATGCTTGATGATGCTACTTCTGCTGTCCATGATGCTTGTGATGATGCGTTGCTTGATACTGCTTTGCCACTAGGTGCATTCCTTGATGCACAAATTGCTAGAGTTGTTGCTAGATGTGATGATACTTCTGAAACTGCTGAGATTATTGAAGTAGAACCTGCTATTTCACCTGTTAGAACTAGCTCTCCTAGATATGAATTGCCTTATATGTGTGAGGGTTATGTTATGGAGGGAGAGATAGCTGAGGAATTTCTTGCTTGTAAGGATAGCTATGATGTTGAGAAATTAGTGCGCAAGTGGAAAGAAAAATATTTGAACTCTAGGATGAAATACGACCCAAAGTTTGCTACTTCGCCTATCTTTGTGACCGATAAGGATTATGAATTCTCTGTCGACCCTGAGTTAATCACTCTGGTCGAATCTGATCCTTTTCATGGTTATGAGTCTGAAACGGTTGTAGCCCATCTTACTAAGCTGCACGATATAGCCACCCTATTCACGAGTGAGGAAAAGATCCGCCACTACTATATCCTTAAGTTGTTTCCTTTCTCGCTAAAGGATGATGCTAAGACTTGGTTCACTTCTCTTGCTCCTGGTTGTGTGCGTAGCCCCCAGGATATGATCTACTACTTCTCTGAAAAATATTTCCCTGACCATAAGAAGCAAGCTGTCTTGCAGGAAATATACACCTTTGCGCGAGTTGAAGAAGAGAGCCTCCCACAAGCTTGGGGGAGGCTCGTCCAGCTACTGAATGCTTTGCCCGATCACCCTCTTGAGAGGAATGAAATACTTGATATCTTCTATAATGGACTAACCGATGCTTCTAGAGAACACCTAGATAGTTGTGCCGGTTGTGTTTTTAGGGAATGAATTGTAGAACAAGTTGAGATCCTATTGAATAATATCTTGTGCAATGACAATGCTTGGGCTATTCCCGAACCACCTCCGAAGCCAACTCCTAAGAAAAGAGGTATTATATTCCTCATTCCTGAAGATATGCAAGAAGCTAAGAAATCTATGAAAGAGAAAGGCATTAAATCTGAATATGTCAAAAATCTACCACCTATCGAAGAGATCCATGGTCTTGATAACCCGATACAGGTAGTAGAGGTAAATTCTCTTCGTAGATTCAATGAGAGTGATATTCCTTTTGATAAACCTGCTAGCTTATGCCTGGATGAATTTGATAACTTTGTTGCCAAACAACAAAGTTTTAATGATTATGTTAGCAGACAATTGGAACAGAATGCTCGTATGCTTAGTCATTTAAGTGCTTGTGTGGACAGAAATGTCAATGATCTTAAGCTTTTGAGTAAACATGCCTCCATGGTTACTACTCAAGTAGAACAAGTACTTAAGGCTCAAAATGACTTTCTCAATGAGTTGAATGACAATTCTGTTAGAGTCATCACTAGAGGCGGTAGAATGACCGAGGAACCTTTGTATCCTGAGGGTCATCCTAAGAGAATTAACAAGATTCTCAAGGAGTTAGCACTGATGCACCTAGTCATCCTAGAAAGAAAAAGAAAGATGATAGGAACTTGCAGGCTAGCAACCTTGTTGCTATTACACCCGAGAAACCAAACGATGTCTCTGTTTCTGATGCCCAAACACAATCTGGTGATGAACATGAGCCTAATGATAATATCAATAGTGGTGTTCATGATGATGCTCAACCTAGCAATGATAAGGATGTGGAGATTGAACCAGTTGATCTTGATAATACACAGCCTAAGAATAGAAGATACGATAAGAATGACTTCATTGTTAGGAATCATGGTAAAGAAAGGGAACCATGGGTTCAGAAACCCATGCCCTTTCATCCCAAACCATCCAAGAAAAAGGATGATGAGGATTTTGAGCGATTTGTTGAAATGATTAGACCTGTCTTTCTACAAATGCGTTTGACAGATGTGCTCAAAATGTCTCCCTATGCCAAGTACATGAAAGATATTGTGACTAATAAGAGGAGGATACCTGAGGTTGAGATTTCCACCATGCTCGCTAATTATACCTTCAAGGGTTGAACTCCTAAGAAACTAGGTGATCCCGGAGTGCCCACTATACCTTGCTCCATTAAAGGAAACTACGTTAGAACTGCTTTATGCGACCTTGGAGCCGGTGTTAGTGTTATGCCTCTCTCTCTTTATCGTAGACTTGAACTGGATAAGTTGACACGCAGTGAAATCTCTCTGCAAATGGCCGACAAATCAACTGCTTTCCCTATCGGCATTTGCGAGGATGTTCCTGTTGTGGTTGCTAACGTTACTATCTTAACGGACTTTTATCCTGGATATTCCCGAGGATGATGCCATGGCGGTCATCCTTGGAAGACCCTTTTTAAACACTACAGGACCTGTTATTGATTGCAACAAAGGCAATGTCACTTTCCATGTCAACGGTAATGAGCATACGGTGCACTTTCCGAAGAAACAATATCGAGTACATTGCATCAATGCTATTGAAAAAACTTCATCGATTCTTATTGGGAGCTTTGAATGCCGTATACCTACTGTCAAGATGAAGTATGATTTGCTTGTTGGGGATATGCACATCCCCGTTGAGGTAACCTAGTGACTATTCGAAATATTCTCCGTTCCTTTTTATGCGATTCGAAACATTTTGTCATGGAGACTTGATCAACCTCATTGATGGATTTCTTTCGATGACCATGGGATGGATGAATCGAGGAGTCACAACCCTCTGTTCCAAGTCTTCACCTTCGGTTGCTTAGAAGAAAAATAATAGATTTAGCTTTAGTTTTCCCTGTTTTCTGCTTTTTGCGTCCCGTAGAAAAGTGTCCCGAAAATAAAAGTTCTCCGAATGTCCTGAAAATCAAGTATGATTTTTTCTGGAATTTTTAAAAAATTCTGAGACGGAGAGCTAGTCACGGGGATGCACCAGTGGGCCACAAGCCCTGGAGGTGCGGGCACCCCCCTGGCCACGCCTACCAGGCTTGTGGGGCCCACGTGTCCCCCTCCACTTATTCTAGCTCCCATCTCCTTCTCCTACCTCCAGAAAAAATCATTTCGCAGCTCAAACACGTCTTCTTGCTCTTCTTGCTGCGATTTTTCGATCTCCTTGTGCAAAGCCCCATTCACCAAACTGTTTTGGAGAAATTACTCCTTGGTATGTGAGTCCTCCATTGGTCCAATTAGTTTTTGCTCTAGTGCCTTATACGTCGCGTATTTTTGCTGCCTTGGTGACCCTGTTCTTGAGCTTTGCATGCTAATTTTAGCTGGTCCCAAGTAGTGTTGATGCGTGATATGGCCTCTACGCACTGGTAGGAGTAGTTGCTACGAGTTTCGTTGGGCCTTGTTCACTTTTCCTTAGAATCACTAAAAGTTTCAGAAATTTTCAGAGATAGAAAAAGGAAAAGATGAGGAGGTTCTTAAGAGGATCTTCAAGCCGTGACCCCAAGGATGATGAAAATGAGAAGAAGAAACCCAAGTATCTGGCCCCCCGAGTTGCAGAAGTTCGAGCGTGCGAGTGGCCAAGCGATGTGTTCCTACGCGCCGCCGGATTTTATGAGGACTTTTACTACTTGGTGGAGAACGCAGGCCTTACCGCCTTCATTGAAGATAAGTATCCACAATACCTTCTCCTCACTAATATTTTCGTGCAAAGCTTTAACTTCTATCCGAGGAAGAGTCCTCCTATGGTTGAGTTCAAATTATATGATATCCCCCAGCACATGTCACTTCAGGAATTTTTCAATGTTTGCAAATTACCTTATGTTGGGGATATTCATGAACCTCGTCCACGGGACTTGGAGGCTTTCATAGATACTATTGTTGTGGAGAGGAGAGAGGAGTGTCTTGCGCTAGAGCTGCTAGCATATATTTTCCCGTGCATCGGTACTTCTCATTATTCGTGGGAAAATGTTTGATTGGCCATGGGAAAGCTGGAGCCCTTAGCTCCCCAGATCATGCGGTCTTCTGTGAAGCCCTTTATACTGATAAAACTTGTAGCTTGGGCACTATAGTGGCTCAACGGTTGAACACGAACCATTCTAAAGGCGTTGTTTATGGAGGTATCTATGCTACCCGTCTTGCTAGACATTTTGAGATACCTATTAGATTGCACGAGGAAGAAGAGATTCTTCTTCCTGAGAGATATCTACATTATGATAGCATGGTTCGCCATGACTTTCTTGATAAAGATATAAATAAGAGGATGATTTATAACCTGGTATTTAGTCAGGGTACTCATGAGACTATTACTTTGCCTGCTCCTTCTTTGTTCAATCTTCATCTAGGCAGGTACATTATTATGCCCTCGGACATCTACGCATATTGGGGCATAGCCCAACCACAGGAGCCCGTGCCCGAGCTACCAGTCGAGTACCAGACACCAGTTTATCAGTGAGAGCCAGAGGAGCTCACACAGCAGTGGCACCCTCAGTCCACTCCGGAGTACCCTGGAGACGGTTACTTTCCGCCATGGGAGTAGACCAACTTAGGCCAAAATCCTAAGCTTGAGGTAGTACGTGTTTCTCACCTTCTTTATATTCATGCTTACACTTTCACTTTGATAGTCGGTGTTCACACTTTGCCACTGTATCATCCATGCTAGTTTATTTCTTTTTCTCGCTTTCTTCTCGTGTGTTTGTCTAGTTTGAGAAAACCCAAAAAGATTTCTTGTTCTTCTTTTTCTTGTTGGGAGCTTTTGTTGGAAATATGCCCTAGAGGAAATAATAAAATGGTTATTATCATATTTCCTTGTTCATGATAATCGTCTATTGTTCATGCTATAATTGTATTAACAGGAAACAGTAATACATGTGTGAATAAATAGATCACAAAGTGTCCCTAGCAAGCCTCTAGTTGGCTAGCTCATTAGTCAATAGATGATCATGGTTTCCTGATCATGGGCATTAGATGTCATTGATAATGGGATCACATCATTAGGAGAATGATGTGATAGACAAGACCCAATCCTAAGAATAGCACTAGATCGTATTGTTCGTATGCTAAAGCTTTTCTAATGTCAAGTATCTTTTCCTTCAACCGTGAGATTGTGCAACTCCCGGATACTGTAGGAGTGCTTTGGGTGTATCAAACGTCACAACGTAACTGGGTGACTATAAAGGTGCACTACGGGTACCTCCAAAAGTGTATGTTGGGTTGGTACGAATCGAGATCAGGATTTGTCACTCCGTGTGACGGAGAGGTATCTCTGGGCCCACTCGGTAGAACATCATCATGAGCTCAATGTGACTAAGGAGTTAGTCACACGATGACGTGCTACGGAACGAGTAAAGAGACTTACCGGTAACAAGATTGAACAAGGTATTGGTATACCGACGATCGAATCTCGGGCAAGTTCTATACCGACAGACAAAGGGAATTGTATACGGGATTGATTGAATCCTTGACATCGTGGTTCATCTGATGAGTCGTGGAACAAGTGGGAGCCACCATGGGTATCCAGACCCCGCTGATGGTTATTGGCCACAGAGGTGTCTTGGTCATGTCTGCTTGTCTCCCGAACCCGTAGGGTCTACACATTTAAGGTTCGGTGACGCTAGGGTTATAGGGTATTGTTATACGAGGTTACCTAAAGTTGTTCGCAGTCCCGGATGAGATCCCGGACGTCACGAGGAGCTCCGGAATGGTCCGGAGGTGAAGATTGATATATAGGACGGATGGTTTCGGACACCAGAAGTGTTTCGGGCATCACCCGTAACGTACCGGGACCACCGGGACCACCGGAGGTGGCCCCGGGGGTCCACCGAAGGGGGGCAACGACACCGGGAGGTAAGATGGGCCAAGTGGGGGAGGGAACCAGCCCCTAGGTGGGCTGGTGCGCCTCCCACTCAGCCCAATGCGCAGGGGAGAAAAAAGGGGGGGCAAAACCTAAGCCAGGTGGGCCTAAGGCCCACCAGGGGTGCGCCACACCCCTCCTTCCCCCCTTCGCCGCCGCACCAGCCCCCAACTAGGGCTGCCGCCCCCCCCCCCCAGGAGGGGGGAACCCTCAAGGGGGCGCAGCCCCTCCCTTCCCCTATATATACCGGGCACTTTTGGCCATTGGGAGATAGACTTTTCCCTCTCTCTCGGCGCAGCCCTGCCCTTCTTCCTCCTCCTCTCTGTCGGTGCTTGGCGAAGCCCTGCCGGGAGACCTCGTCTCTCCATCGACACCACGCTGTCATGCTGCTGGACTTCTTACCCAACCTCTCCCACCTTCTTGCTGGATCAAGGTGCGGGAGACGTCACCGGGCTGCACGTGTGTTGAACGCGGAGGTGTCGTAGTTCCGCACTAGATCGGAATCGCTGCAAGTACAACTCCATCAACCGCGTTCTAGCAATGCTTCCGCTTAGCGATCTTCAAAGGTATGAAGATGCTCTTACCCCTCTCTTGTTGCTGGTCCCTCCATAGGAAGATCTGAATATGCGTAGGAAAATTTTGAATTTATGCTACGTTACCCAACAGTGGCATCCGAGCCAGGTTTTCTATGCGTAGATTCTATGCACGAGTAGAACACAAAAGTTGTGGGCGATGATTTGTAAATTTGCTTGCCGCTACTAGTCTTATTCTTTTCCGGCGGTATTGTGGGATGAAGCGGCCCGGACCGACTTTACACGTACGCTTACGTGAGACTTGTTCCATCGACAGACATGCACACCATGCATAAAGGTGGCTAGCGGGTGTCTGATTCTCCTACTCTAGTCGGATTGGATTTGATGAAAAGGGTCCTTATGAAGGGTAAATAGCTTTGGCATATCATCGTTGTGGCTATCACGTAGGTAAGAAGGCGTTCTTGCTAGAAACCAAAATCATCCACGTAAAACTTGCAACAACAATTAGAGGACGTCTAACTTGTTTTTGCAGGGTTTGACATGTGATGTGATATGGCCAAAGTTGTGATGTTGCATGTATGGTGTATGAGATGATCATGTTATTGTAATAGGTTTCACGACATGCATGTCGATGAGTATGACAACCGGCAGGAGCCATAGGAGTTGTCTTAATTTATTGTATGAGATGCAACTCCATGTGCTTACTACTTTTACTTCATTGCTAACGGTTAGCTATAGTACTAGTGATAGTAGTAGTTGGCGTGACGACTTCACGGAGACACGATGATGGAGATCATGGTGTCACGCCGGTGACGATGATGATCATGCGATGCCTGAAGATGGAGATCGAAAGAGCAAAGATGATAATGGCCATATCATGTCACTATATGATTGCATTGTGATGTTTATCATGTTTTACATCTTATTGCTTAGAACGACGGTAGCATAATAAGATGATCCCTCTTAAAATTTCGAGAACGTATTCCCCTAAGTGTGCACCGTTGCGAAGGTTCGTTGTCTCGAAGCACCACGTGATGATCGGGTGTGATAGATTCTAACGATCGCATACAACGGGTGTAAGCCAGATTTACACACGCGAAACACCTAGGTTGACTCGACGAGCTTAGCATGTACAGACATGACCTCGAATACAAGAGACAAAAAGGTTGAACATGAGTCGTATGGTTGAATACGATCAGCATGAAGTTGCTCACCATGGTGACTAGTCCGTCTCACGTGATGATCGGACACGGGTTAGTCAACATGGATCATGTATCACTTAGATGACTAGAGGGATGTCGATTTAAGTGGGAGTTCATACTTAATTTGATTAAATGAACTTAATTGTCATGAACTTAGTCAAAAAGTTGTCTTTATAAATATTGTAGATGGCCAACGTCAACCTCAATTTCAACGCATTCCTAGAGAAAAACAAGCTGAAAGATGATGGTAGCAACTATGCGGACTGGGTTCGCAACTTGAAGCTCATCCTTGAAGCAGCTAAAAAGGCTTATGTCCTTGATGCGCCGCTAGGTGACCCTCCCGCTCCCGCAGCAGCCCAGGACATTCTGAACGTCTAGCAAACGAGGAGTGATGACTACTCTCTGGTTCGGTGTGGAATGTTATACAGTTTAGAAACGGGGCTCCAAAGGCGTTTTGAGCAACACGGAGCATATGAGATGTTCCAGGAGCTGAAGCTAGTTTTTCAAGCTCATGCCCGTGTCGAGAGATATGAAGTCTCCGACAAGTTCTTTAGCTGTAAGATGGAGGAGAACATTTCTGTCAGTGAGCACATACTCAAAATGTCTGGGTTACACGGTCGTCTGACTTCACTTGTTGTCGAACTTCCGGATGATGCTATAATCGACAGAATCCTCCAGTCTCTCCCACCAAGCTACAAAGGCTTTGTGCTTAACTACGACATGCAAGGGATGGAAAGGACCATTCCCGAGTTGTACTCGATGCTCAAGTCTGCAGAAGTAGAAATCAAGAAAGAACATCAAGTGTTGATGGTCAACAAGACCACTAGTTTCAAGAAAGGCAAGGGTAAGAAGAACTTCAAGAAAGACGGCAAAGTTGTTGCCGCGCCCGGTAAGCCAGATGCCGGGAAGAAGAAAAAGAATGGACCCAAGCCTGAGACCGAGTGCTTCTATTGCAAGGGAAAAGGTCACTGGAAGCGGAACTGCCCCAAATACTTAGCGGACAAGAAGGCTGGCAATGTTAAAGGTATATGCGATATACATGTTATTGATGTGTACCTTACCAGCGCTCGTAGTAGCTCCTGGGTATTTGATACCGGTGCTGTTGCTCACATTTGCAACTCAAAGCAGGAACTGCGGAATAAGCGGAGACTGGCCAAGGACGAGGTGACGATGCGCGTGGGGAATGGTTCCAAAGTTGATGTGATCGCCGTCGGCACGCTACCTCTACATCTACCGTCGGGATTAGTTTTAAACCTTAATAATTGTTATTTAGTACCAGCTTTGAGCATGAATATTGTATCAGGGTCTTGCTTAATGCGAGACGACTACTCATTTAAGTCAGAGAATAATGGTTGTTCTATTTATATGAGTGATATGTTCTTTGGTCATGCTCCGCTGGTGAATGGTTTATTCTTGATGAATCTCGATTGTGATGTTACACATATTCATAGTGTGAGTACCAAAAGATGTAAAGTCGATAATGATAGTCCCACATACTTGTGGCACTGCCGTCTTGGTCATATCGGCGTTAAGCGCATGAAGAAGCTCCATACTGATGGACTATTAGAGTCTCTTGACTTTGAATCATTTGACACATGTGAACCGTGCCTCATGGGTAATATGACTAAGACTCCATTCTCAGGAATAATGGAGAGAGCAACCGACTTATTGGAAATAATACATACTGATGTGTGTGGTCCAATGAACGTTGAAGCTCGCGGTGGCTATCGTTATGTTCTCACTCTCACCGATGATTTGAGTTGGGTATATCTACTTGATGAAGCACAAATCTAAGACATTTGAAAAGTTCAAGGAATTTCAGAGTGAGGTCGAGAATCAACGTGACAGAAAAATTAAGTGTCTACGATCTGATCGTGGAGGAGAATATTTGAGTCACGAGTTTGGCACACACCTAAGGAAGTGTGGAATCGTTTCACAACTGACGCCGCCTAGCACAGCGCAACCCAACGGAGTGTCTGAACGTCGTAATCGCACTTTATTAGATATGGTACGATCGATGATGTCTCTTACCGACTTACCGCTATCATTTTGGGGATACGCATTAGAAACTGCAGCATTCACTTTAAATAGGGCACCGTATAAATCCGTTGAGACGACACCATATGAACTATGGTTTGGCAAGAAACCTAAGTTGTCATTTCTTAAAGTTTGGGGCTGCGATGCTTATGTGAAGAAACTTCAACCAAAAAAGTTCGAACCCAAAGCGGAGAAATGCGTATTCATAGGATACCCTAAGGAAACTATTGGGTATACCTTCTATCTTAGATCCGAAGGTAAACCTTTGTTGCCAAGAACGGATCCTTTCTAGAGAAAGAGTTTCTCTCGAAAGAAGTAAGTGGGAGGAAGGTAGAACTTGATGAGGTAATTACACCCCCTCTCGAACAGGATAGTAGCGCAGCGCGGGAAGTTGTTCCTGTGGCGCCTACACCAACTGAAGAGGAAGTTAATGATGATGATCATGAAGCTTCAGATCAAGCTACTACTGAACCGCGAAGGTCCACAAGGGCACGCTCCACACCAGAGTGGTACGGCAACCCTGTGATGGAAATCATGTTGTTAGACAACGGTGAACCTTCGAACTATGAAGAAGCGATGGCGGGCCCGGATTCCAACAAATGGCTTGAGGCTATGAAATCCGAGATAGGATCCATGTATGAGAACAAAGTATGGACTTTGGTGGACTTGCCCGATGACCGGCGAGCCATAGAAAATAAATGGATCTTCAAGAAGAAGACTGATGCAAACGGTAATGTAACCGTTTACAAAGCTCGACTTGTCGCAAAGGGTTTTCGACAAATTCAAGGAGTTGACTACGAAGAGACTTTCTCTCCCGTAGCAAAGCTGAAATCGGTCTGAATCATGTTAGCAATTGCCGCCTTTTATGATTATGAAATTTGGCAAATGGACGTCAAAACAGCGTTCCTTAACGGGAACCTTAAGGAAGAGTTGTATATGATGCAACCAGAAGGTTTTGTCGACCCTAAGGGTTCTAACAAAGTGTGCAAGCTCCAGCGCTCCATCTATGGGCTGGTGCAAGTATCTTGGAGTTGGAACATTCGCTTTAATGAGGTGGTTAAAGCGTTTGGGTTCATACAGGTTTACGGAGAAGCCTGTCTGTACAAGAAAGTGAGTGGGAGCTCTGTAGCTTTCCTCATACTGTATGTGGATGACATATTATTGATGGGGAATAATATAGAGATGTTTGAGAGCATAAAGGCCTATTTGAACAAAAAAAATCAATGAAGGACCTTGGAGAAGCTGCATACATATTAGGCATCAAGATCTATAGAGATAGATCAAGACGCCTCATAGGTCTTTTGCAAAGTACATACCTTGACAAGATATTGAAGAAGTTCAATATGGAAAACTCAAAGAAAGGGTTCTTGCCAGTTTTGCAAGGTATGAGATTGAGTAAGACTCAGTCGCCGACCACGACAGCAGAAAGAGAGAAGATGAGTTCTGTCCCCTACGCTTCAGCCGTGGGCTCTCTAATGTATGCCATGTTGTGTACCAGACCTGATATAAACCTTGCCATAAGTTTGGTAGGAAGGTACCAAAGTGGTCCCGGTATGGAACACTGGGCAGCGGTCAAGAATATCCTTAAGTACCTGAAAAGGACTAAGGAAATGTTTCTCGTTTATGGAGGTGAGGAAGAGCTCGTCGTAAAGGGTTACGTCGACGCTAGCTTCGACACAGATCCGGATGACTCTAAGTCACAGACCGGATACGTATATGTGTTGAATGGTGGGGCAGTGAGCTGGTGAACACCAAGCAAGAAGTCGTGGCAGAATCTACATGTGAAGCGGAGTACATACCTGCTTCAGAAGCAGCTCATGAAGAAATTTGGATGAAGGAGCTCATCACCGACCTTGGAGTGGTTCCAAGCGCGTCGGGTCCAATGACACTCTTCTGTGATAACGATGGGGCCATTGCCATAGCCAAGGAGCCCAGGTTTCACCGGAAGACGAAGCACATCAAGCGCCGCTACAACTCCATCCAGGACCTTGTCCAGAGTGGAGTGATAGATATTTGTAAAGTACACACGGATCTGAATATTGCAGACCCGTTGACTAAACCTCTTCCACGAGCAAAACATGATCAACACCATAATGTTATGGGTGTTCGATACATCACAATGTAACTAGATTATTGACTCTAGTGCAAGTGGGAGACTGTTGGAAATATGCCCTAGAGGCAATAATAAAATGGTTATTATCATATTTCCTTGTCCATGATAATCGTCTATTGTTCATGCTATAATTGTATTAACAGGAAACAGTAATACATGTGTGAGTAAATAGATCACAAAGTGTCCCTAGCAAGCCTCTAGTTGGCTAGCTCGTTAGTCAATAGATGATCATGGTTTCCTGATCATGGGCATTAGATGTCATTGATAACGGGATCACATCATTAGGAGAATGATGTGATGGACAAGACCCAATCCTAAGCATAGAATTAGATCGTATTGTTCGTATGCTAAAGCTTTTCTAATGTCAAGTATCTTTTCCTTCGACCGTGAGATTGTGCAACTCCCGGATACATAGGAGTGCTTTGGGTGTATCAAACGTCACGACGTAACTGGGTGACTATAAAGGTGCACTACGGGTACCTTCGAAAGTGTTTGTTGGGTTGGTACGTATCGAGATCGGGATTTGTCACTCCGTGTGACAGAGAGGTATCTCTGGGCCCACTCGGTAGAACATCATCATGATCTCAATGTGACTAAGGAGTTACTCACACGATGACGTGCTACGGAACGAGTAAAGAGACTTACCGGTGACGAGATTGAACAAGGTATTGGTATACCGACGATCGAATCTCGGGCAAGTTCTATACCGACACACAAAGGGAATTGTATACGGGGTTGATTGAATCCTTGACATCGTGGTTCATCCGATGAGATCATCATGGAGAAAGTGGGAGCGACCATGGGTATCCAGACCCCGCTGATGGTTATTGGCCAGAGAGGTGTCTCGGTCATGTCTGCCTGTCTCCCGAACCCGTAGGATCTACACACTTAAGGTTCGATGACGCTAGGGTTATAGGGAATTGTTATACGAGGTTACCTAAAGTTGTTCGGAGTCCCGGATGAGATCCCGGACGTCACGAGGAGCTCCGAAATGGTCCGGAGGTGAAGATTGATATATAGGATGGATGGTTTCGGACACCGGAAGTGTTTCGGGCATCACCCATAACGTACCGGGACCACCGGGACCACCGGGACCACCGGAGGTGGCCCCGGGGGTCCACCGAAAGGGGGAAACGACCCCGGGAGGTAAGATGGGCCAAGTGGGGGAGGGAACCAGCCCCTAGGTGGGCTGGTGCGCCTCCCCCACTCAGCCCAATGCGCAGGGGAGAGAAAAGGGGGGGCAAACCCTAAGCCAGGTGGGCCTAAGGCCCACCAGGGGTGCGCCACACCCCTCCTTCCCCCCTTGGCCGCCGCACCAGCCCCCATCTAGGGCTGCCCCCCCCCCCAGGAGGGGGAAACCCTCAAGGGGGCGCAGCCCCTCCCTTCCCATATATATACCGGGCACTTTTGGCCATTGGGAGATAGACTTTTCCCTCTCGCTCGACGCAGTCGTGCCCTTCTTCCTCCTCCTCTCTGCCGGTGCTTGGCGAAGCCCTGCCGGGAGACCTCGTCTCTCCATCGACACCACGCCGTCGTGCTGCTGGAGTTCTTCCCCAACCTCTCCTTCCTCCTTGCTGGATCAAGGTGCAGGAGACGTCACCGGGCTGCACGTGTGTTGAACGCGGAGGTGCCGTAGTCCGGCACTAGATCGGAATCGCTGCGAGTACGACTCCATCAACCGCGTTCTAGCAACGCTTCCGCTTAGCGATCTTCAAAGGTATGAAGATGGTCTTACCCCTCTCTCGTTGCTGGTCTCTCCATAGGAAGATCTGAATATGGGTAGGAAAATTTTGAATTTATGCTACGTTACCCAACAACTTTCGCGTGTAAATAGTTATCTTTTTCTTTGGGTCAAGGTAGAAGACCATGGTTACAATGTTTAGTGCCTCTCGCATGCATATCTGTTTATCTGTCAAAGAGCCATATTAATTTGTCTTCTCCTTTGTGTTTGCCTGCAGATTCCAGCTTAGTCCAATGCACAAGCACTCTTATTATTGTTCACATCGTTCGGTCGTGCAAGTGAAAGGCAATAATGACGATATATGATGAAGTGACTGAGCCTGGAAAAGCTGGTATGAACTCGATCTATTTTGTTTTTGTAAATATGACTAGCTCATCGTTCCAGATTCAGCTTTGTTGTGAGAGAAACATGTTTGCAATGACAACTTAGAGATCATAGTTTCTGATGCCATGCTTAATTAGCTAGGAGCTTATAATGGTTTGTCTTGGATGCCAACATAAATTTTGAGATGACTATGATGTAGTATGATAGGATGGTATCCTCCTTTGAATGATTCAAGTGGCTTGACTTGGCGCATGTTCATGCATGTAGTTCAAACAAAATCAACATAGCCTCTATGATATTCATGTTCATGGTGATTTATGTCCTACTCATGCTTGCACTCAATTTTGGTTAATCTCAATGCATTTTGACGACTGTTGTCGCTCTCTAGTTGGTCGCTTCCCAGTCTTTTGCTAGCCTTCACTTGTTGTGCATCCACTTCCATAAACCCAAAATTGTTCCTTATGAGTCCACCATACCTACCTATAAGCGGTATCTACATGTCGTTCCAAGTAAATTTGCATGTGCCACTCTCTAAACCTTCAAGAAATAATCTGTTTTGCATGCCTGAACCGCTCATGTGGTGACAAGGGGCGATAAGTATCTTCCATGCTAGGCGTGTTATCCTCGATATGTGTTTATTCACTATCACTCACGAGAAAGGGGCCGGTAATTGGAATGCCCAGTTCCATGCTGAAATCGAAAAGATAATTGCAAACAAAACTCCCCCTGGATTGTTGTTGGTATGGACGGCACCCGAGTATTCGGCTAGTCGTGGAGTGTGATTGATCGGTGGTGGGGGAGTCAAAACTTTACTTTTCTGTTTGGCAACCGCCTATAGTATGTGTAGCATGGAAGATGGTGAAAACTTTTGGTCATCGCGTTGACAATGAAAGCATGCCACCCAAAATTATTTATCTCTGTTGTCAAAGCTTGAGCTCTGGCACCTCTGCAAATCAATGCTTCCCTCTGTGAAGGGCCTATATATTTATGTTTCTGTTGAGTCATCCTCTTCTTATAAAAGCACCAATTAGAGAGCACCTCCGTCATTTCTATGCTTTGCTTTTAACTGATATTGAGTATGACTCTGACTGGATCTTCTTTGCCATGAATTACAATGTTCAGTCAGCCCTTGATCTTTGAAGGTGCTCTGCATTTATGTTTTGCGATCTCAGAAAGAGCTAGCGAGATACCATCTGTTCATACTGCTTCATGATTGTTTTGATTGAAGTGTTGACATTTGAAACTAATTATTATTGCTCGCTAGTTGATTATGCCATTGATATGAGTTTGCCTTGAGACCTAGATGTCATTGCTTATGTGGTTTGCTTGTGATCTTGCTGAAATTCTGGATATGAGTTAGACATAATTGCAACAACAAGATCAAACAGAGTTCGTAAAAGTTTTTCTTTTGTCTCTTTTCAGTTTGTCAACTGAATTGCTTGAGGACAAGCAAGGCTTTAAGCTTGGGGGAGTTGATACGTCTCCGTCGTATCTACTTTTCCAAACTCGTTTGCCCTTGTTTTGGACTCTAATTTGCATGATTTGAATGGAACTAACCCGGACTAACGTTGTTTTCAGAAGAATTGCCATGGTGTTGTTTTTGCGCAGAAATATAAGTTCTCGGAATGACCTGGAAATTTACGAGGATTTTTGTGGAATATTTATAAAATACTGGCGCAAGAATCAACCGGAGGAGTGGAGCATGGAGCCCACAAGCCCACCAGCCCCCCCCCCCACCGGTCGCGCCTAGCAGGCTTGTAGGGCCCACGGAGCTCCACCGCCTCCAATTCCAGCTCTATTTAGTCCCTTTCGTCCGGAAAAAATCAAGGAGAAGAGTTCATCGCGTTTTACGATACGGAGGCGCCGCCACCACCTGTTCTTCCTCTGGAGGGCAGATCTGGAGTCCGTTCTAGGCTCCGAAGAGGGGAGATCGTCGCCATCGTCATCAGTAACCTTCCTTCATCGCCAATTCCATGATGCTCTTCACCGTTCGTGAGTAATCCCATCATAGGCTTGTTGGACGGTGATGGGTTGGATGAGATCTATCATGTAATCGAGTTAGTTTTGACGGGGATTGATCCCTAGTATCCACTATGTTCTGAGAATGATGTTGCTACTACTTTGCCATGCTTAATGCTTGTCACTAGGGCCCGAGTGCCATGATTTCAGATCTGAACCTATTATGTTCTCGTTAATATATGTGTGTTCTTGATCCTATCTTGCAAGTAGTAGTCACCTACTATGTGTTATGACCCGGCAACCCCGGAGTGACAATACCCGGAACCACTCCCGGAGATGACCATAGTATGAGGAGTTCATGTATTCACTAAGTGCTAATGCTTTGTTCCGGTTCTCTATTAAAAGGAGAACCTTAATATCCCGTAGTTTCCATTAGGACCCCGCTTCCACGGGAGGGATTCACAATAGATGTCATGCAAGTTCTTTTCCCTAAGCATGTATGACTACATACAGAATACATGCCTACATTACATTGACGAACTGGAGATAGTTACTTATCTCTCTGTGTTATAACTGTTGCATGATGAATATCATCCGGCATAATTATCCACCACTGATCCAATGCCTACGAGTTTTTCCTACTGGTCCTTGCTACGTTACTTTACCATTATTGTTGTCGCTGCTGCTACTATTACTCTGTCGCTACTGATGTCACTGCTGCTACTGTTACTCTGTCGCTACTGCTATCACTATTGCTACTGGTTACTGTTGCTACTGTTGCTATCACACTACTCTGCTACTGATACTTTGCTGCAGATACTAAGTCTTTCAGGTGTGGTTGAATTGACAACTCAACTGCTAATACTTGAGAATATTCTTTGGCTTCCCCTTGTGTCAAATCAACAAATTTGGGTTTAATACTCTACCCTCGAAAACTATTGCGATCTCCTATACTTGTGGGTTATCAAAGCTGCTTACATATTGGGCATAAAGATCTATGGAGATCGGTCAAGGCACCTAATAGCTCTTACACAAAGCACATACCTTGATAAAGTTTTGAAGAAGTTCAAAATGGAACAATCCAAGAAGGGGTTCTTGCCTGTGTTACAAGGTATAAAGTTGAGTAAGACTTAATGCCGAGTAACAGCAGAAGATATAGAAAGCATGAGTGTCATCCCATATGCTTTAGCCATAGGATCTATCATGTATGCAATGTTGTGCACAAGACCGGATGTCAGCCTGGCCATAAGTATGCCAGGCAGGTTTCAAAGTGATCCAGGAGTGGAACACTGGGCGGCGGTCAAGAATATTTTGAAGTACCTAAAAAGGACTAAGGAAATGTTTCTCGTTTATGAGGGTGACGAAGACCTCGTCGTAAAGGGTTACGTCGACACAAGCTTTGACACCGATCCTGATGACTCTAAGTCGCAAACCAGATACATATTTGTTCTTAACGGGGGTACGGTAAGCTGGTGCAGTTCCAAGCAAAGTGTCGTAGATGATTCTACATGCGAAGCGGAGTACATAGCTGCCACAAAGGCGGCGAAGGAGGGTGTCTGGATGAAGCAGTTCATGTCAGATCTTGGAGTAGTGCCAAGTGCACTGGATCCAATCAATTTGTTCTGTGACAACACGGGTGCCATTGCTCTAGCCAAGGAACCAAGGTTTCACAAGAGGACCAGACACATAAAGTGACACTTCAACGCCATCCACGATTACATCAAGGAGGAAGACATAAATATTTGCAAAGTGCACACGGATCTGAATGTTGCAAATCCACTAACTAAACCTCTACCACGAGCGAAGCATGAACAACACCAAACTGTATAGGTGTTAGATTCATTACATTGTAAATCACATGAAGATGTGAGACTAGATTGTTGACTCTAGTGCAAGTGGGAGACTATTGGAAATATGCCCTAGAGGCAATAATAAAATAGTTATTATTATATTTCATGTTTCAAGATAATCGTTTATTATCCACGCTATAACTGTATTGAATGGAAACATAAATGCATGTTTGGATATATATATATATACAAAACTATGTCCCTAGTGAGTCTCTAGTTGACTAGCCTGTTGATCAAAGATGGTTAAGGTTTCCTAGCCATAGACAAGTCTTATCACTTGATGACGGGATCACATCATTAGGAGAATGATGTGATGGACAAGACCCAAACTATGAACGTAGCATATGATCGTGTCATTTTGTTGCTATTGTTTTCTGCATGTCAAGTATTCATTTGTATGACCATGAGATCATGTAACTCACTGACACCGGAGGAATGTCTTGTGTGTATCAAACGTCGCAACATTACTGGTGACTATAAAGGTACTCTATAGGCATCTTTGAAGGTGTCCCTTGAGTTAGCATGGATCAAGACTGAGATTTGTCACTTCGTGTGAGGGGGAGAGGTATCTCGAGGCCCACTCGGTACTACAACATCACATATAAGCCTTGCAAGCAAAGTGACTAAAGAGTTAGTCACGGGATCTTGTATTACGGAACGAGTAAAGAGACTTGCCGGTAACGAGATTGAAATAGGTATGGAGATACCGACGATCGAATCTCGGGCAAGTAACATACCGAAGGACAAAGGGAATGGTATACGGGATTATATGAATCCTTGACATAGAGGTTCAACCGTTAAGATATTCTTAGAATATTTAGGATCCAATATGGACATCCAGGTCCCGTTATTGGATATTGACCGGAGAGTGTCTCGGGTCATGTTTGCATAGTTCTCAAACCCGCATGGTCTGCACACTTAAGGTTCGGTGACGGTTCGGTATAGTTGAGTTATAGGTGTTGGTGACCAAAGTTTTTTTTGGAGTCCCGTATGAGATCCCGGATGTCACCAAGAGTCCCGAAATGGTCCGGAAACGAAGATTGATATATAGGAAGTTGGTATTTGGATTCTGGAAGAATTTCGGGCTTTGCCGGGAGTGTACATAGAGTGACGAATGGGTACCGGGGGCCCACCATGTGGGCCCACCACTCCCCAAAAGGGCCACGAGGACTTTATGGTGGCGCAATAGCTCATAGTGGGCTGACTAGTCAACCAAAGAAATCCCATGAGGTAAAAGTGGAAAAAACCAAAAGAGGTGGACAACTTGGGGAGGAGTCCTACTCCAAGTAGGATTGGAGGCGGACTCCTCCTCTCTAGCTTCGACGGAGCCCAAGGAGATTCTCCATGGTGCTCAAGACTAGCCCCTCCTGCCTCCTATATATACTAGAGGTTTTAGGGTTTTTGAGACACAATTTCAGCCACGTACAATCCTCTCCTCTAGTGTGTAGTTCCTCCTCTAGATCGGATTTCTGCGGTGCTTAGGCAAAGCCCTGCAGGAATAGATCACCACCATCACCGGCGCACAGTCACACTGTCGGAGAACTCATCTACTTCCCCTTCTCTCTTGCTGGATCAAGAAGGTGGAGATCATCATCAAGTTGTACGTGTGATGAACGCGGAGGTGTCCTCCGTTCGGTGCTAGATCGGGACGGGTCGTGGGACGGCGACGATTTGGATCCCGAAGACGTTCCACTACATCAACCGCATTTCTTAACGCTTCCCACTTAGCAATCTACAAGGGTATGTAGATCCGATCTCCCTCTCGTAGATTATCATCACCATGATAGGTTTTCGTGTGCATAGGGAAAAATTTGTTTCCCATGCAACGTTCCCCAATAGGTCCCCTGCAGTCATTCCCTCCATGGGAAGGATTGCGTGACCGACCCCCTACATGCTGGCACCAGATCGAACAAGAAGTGGTTGTTCGAGGGGTGAGTGTGGATAGGAAGGCGAGGGTGGTCCATACCGAGGGGCCCCAAACAGTTGGGGCATGTCATGGCCGGCCACCAAATGTGGTATCTCGGTCCTCGACCTGTGGGAGGGTCCGATCGGTCCGCATAAAGGGGCGAACACATTGTCGGTTATCCCATGAAGTTGTTATGTTTGAACATCTGCGGTTTCGTCAACCTGGGCTAGCGCCACCAATTGATTGAGTATATGTGGTAGGAAGACGTTGATATTGTGGGCCTACAAGAACAACCTGACATGATTTCTCTCTTGTGTAGTTGCATAGCCTCTCTAGGAGGCCTTTTGCTTGGCAATGGCTCTCGGCGACTAGTCAATCGGGCGGTATCCTTATCGGTGTCCGGAGGACTCGTTCATCGTGGAGGACATGGACAAAGGGGAGTTTTTCCACAGCATGTCCCTGGCCAACTCATGACTGAACCTTAGTTGGGAGGTAATAATTGTCTACGACCCAGCTAATCATGGACAGTGGGCGCATTCCTTGTCGAACTACAGGCTAAGCTGGACTCATGCCACACTCCTGTGGTGGTGGCTGGGGACTTCAACCTTATTTTTCAGCATGTGGACAAGATCTCGGCCAACATGGACATCGCGCGCATGTGGTTGTTCAATGACTGCATTGCGGAAATGACACTCCAGGAAATAGCCCATGTAGGGTTGTCTTTAAACTAACGTTTGTGCTTGCAGATGCGCATGTGATCATATTGTAATAGTTAAATATCGACTTGCACGTCGATGCTATGGCAACCGGCAGGAGCCATAGGGTTGTCTTTAAACTAATGTTTGTGCTTGCAGATGCGTTTACTATATTGCTAGGTAGTAGCTTTAGTAGTGATAGCATAGATAGCACGACAACCTCGATGGCGGCACAATGATGGATATCATGATGATGGAGATCATGGTGGCTGGGGACTTCAACCTTATTTGTCAGCATCTGGACAAGAGCTCGGCCAACATGGACATTTTGTGCATGTGGTTGTTGCATTGCGGAAATGCCACTCCGGGAAATAGCCCACGTAGGGGCTAGATTCACCGGGACTAATAAACAGCTAGACCCAATCTGGAGTGTGTTGGATCGGGTTTTGGTCTCTGTCCAGTGGGACGTCATGTTCCCACTTTGTTCCCTCAAGGCGGTCACTCATATTGGCTCTGATCATTGTCCCCTGCACTTATCTTCAGGGGAGGGTTCTTTGCCTAGGACGACACGATTTCACTTTGAACCCTCTTGGTTGCTACAACCGGGGTTTTCCAAGTTTGTCCATCTTAGGTGTACGGAGGCGGAGGCATCCCGACCAAGGGTGCTTTGTGTGGTTGACATTTGGCATCATTGTGCCAAAGTGACTAGGCAATTCATGTGTGGCTGGGGTGCCAACATGGGGCCACACTCAGAGCTCGCAAAGGGGAGTTGCTAGACCAGATTAATACTCTGGATATCTTAGTTGATAGTGCGAGGCTCTCGGTGGATGAGTGACTGCAGCGTTATACCTTCGAGGCGTCGTTGTTGGAGATCTACAAGGGGGAGGGCCAGAAATGTCTCCTCGAGGGGGATGTGAAAAGGATCGAGATGGACCTAGAGGGGGGGTGAATAGGTACAAATCCAAATTTTAATAATTACTTAGCAATTTTAGGCTAAAGTGCGGAATATGAGTGTAAGTCTAATAATTGCTATGACAAAGAGTAAGCTATTAGGAGTGAAGCAAGGCAAGCGGTAAACAATAATCAAATACAAGTATGTAATAAGGATTAACACAAGTAGAGAGTTAGGGTTAGGAATAACCGAAACTCCGAAAGACACAAGGATGTATCCCGATGTTCACTTCCTTGGAGGGAAGCTACGTCACCGTTAGAGGGGCGGATGTTAGCACGAAGGCACACCAACGCCACGAAGGCTCACCCTATTCTCCCTTTGAGATAACTCCACGAAGGCGTTTCTCAACCACTAGTGGTAAGCCTTGAGGTGGCTTCCAAACCTTCACAAACTTTCCGGGGGATATCACAATGGTTTGATTCCTCTCCGAAGACTCCTACCGCCTAGGAGTCTCCAACCTCCAAGAGTAACAAGATCACGGGGATTGCTCAAAACTTGCTCAAATCACAAATCACTTTGGTGGGAAGGAGGAGAGGGAGACGATCTATCTTTTGATTGGAACAACACTCAAAGGGACTCACAAATGCTCTTGGGATCTAGGATTTGGTGTAGACAAGAGTGAGTGAGAGGAAAGGTGTTCTTGGGTGTATTCTAGCTGTGTTGAACACCCTTTCACGAGGTGGGAGAAGAGTATATATAGTGTGGAGTGAAATCCAGCCGTTGGAGGTGCATTAAGTCACACAGGGTCCGGACGTCCGACACTTGCCGGAAGTCCGGGCGTCCGCGAGGGGCCGCACGTCCGACAGTGGACAGTCGTCCGAGGCATGTAGGCACGACTGGAACTCTTTCGAATTTATCAGCGACCGGACGTCCGACGTGGACCGGAAATCCGTGTTATGCAGTTCAATTTCTACTGGTGGTGGCTTCCGGATTTCCGATGGGGGTCGGACGTCCGACGCTCGGACGTCCGGAGGGAGCCGGATTTCCGAAGCCAGCCGGACGTCCGGCCCTCGGACGTCCGGAGGGAGCCAGATGTCCGAGGCAATGGACATGTTTTGAATTGAAGACAGAGAGGAGAGTATGTGGTGTTTGGTATGGAAGTAAAGATGTGGTATGAGCAAGTTCATCGCAAAACCTGTGATCCCCTCTTAATAGTGCGGGATCCCTATACTCAATATTAGTAAACTCAAAAGACTACTCTACAACATCTCTTCTTAATCCCAAGCCTTCTCGAAATATAAATCACCAATCTTTTCAGGCAACCTTTGGCACATAAATCTCAATCTACTAAAGTACTTGCCGTCCTGAGATACACTCAACAAATAGGATTAGTTTCCTATGTATGTGTTGTCATTAACACCAAAAGACGATTAGGGGCATAGCATGCACTTTCAATCTCCCCCTTTTTGGTAGTTGATGACAACATATACATAGGTCTCAAAAAGATTTAACATACATTATAGTCTAGGAGATATTTAGTACGGAGCTCCCCCTTAAGATATGCATGATAAAGAAATCTAAGCTCCAATGGATCAACATGTAAAGATAATAAATCATCATAGAAATAAGGAAGCAATACATAATAGTCTATGATGATATCATAGCAAGTCACAACCATTCATAAGTAGCCATACATGAGTTTTATCCATTACATTAAATCTCCAAAGACTAAAAATGACGATAATAAAAACCTAACTACGATACATTACTCCCCCTTTGGCACCAAGTACCAAAAAGGGAGCCATCAACAACACCAATCAAACTCAAAGCTCATCACCATCATCATCAGCATCATCATCCAAACCACTGCCACCAGCCACGTCAAGGAAATCAGACCACTCTGGACCAGAAGGGAAGCCAAAATCAGTAGGAGGAGCAGCAGGAGGGGCCTCAGCATCACTCACATCAAGAGCACCCGAGGCTCTCAGACGAGCCTTGAGGGCATTCTTGGAGGAGACTAAGCAAGAAACCACATCATGGGTTTGACCACACTGGAAAGAGACGGCCTTCATCCGCGCAGAATGTGCCTTGCCAAGGAATTTGGCAATGCGACCGAGAGGAGCGGAGCTAGATGAGGGGGTGGTGGCCCGTGCAGCAGTGCGGCGAGTGGATGTGGAGGATGAGGGAGCTTTCTTGGGAGCAAAGTCATCCGCCATGTGAGCGGGAATGACCCACTTGCGATGGGTGTGAGTGACAGCCACAGAGAAATCAGCAACATGGTTAATAATCGCCTGGATGAAAGGAGCGTGAGGAAAGGCTCGCTTGTACTGAAAGCTAGCAAGCCGAGTCTCATGCCATAGAAAATGGGGCACATTGATTTTGCCCTTGGGGTGCTCGAACAAGTGATACATGATGTCGATACAATAGCCATTGCAAGAACCCTTATCACCCATCTTGGGATAGATGGTGCGGATGAGACACTGAAAAATAATGAAGTAAGGTGAGCGCCAGATGGATACCTGGTTAAGGTCCTTCATGCGCTCATCCGCATCAAGCTCACGTAGTGGCTTGAGAACATGTCCACACACGTCAATAGACTTAGGCGCATGGTTAGGGTCATCCCTATGTATTTTGAAACCGGAATTGGGCAAATCCAGTGCGGCAACAAATGTAGCATAAGAAGCTTCGAAGCGAACGTCAGAGGTGATCCAGCTGGCAGTGTTGTCGGAGCCAAAATGGCATGTGGCAGAGAACTGGTGAATGGCAGCAGCATTAAAGTCGCAATGAAAGGCAAACGGGACGGCAAGCCCCGATGCCTCAATAAGCTCAATGGCACCCGGATATTTCGCCGGGTGCATGCGAATATGCTCAACATCAATAAAGTGACGAATAGATAACCCCTTAGGAACTTTGACTGTGGTAAAGATGTCTGCCTGGACGTTTGTGCGGAAACGTGAGTCCGTAGAGTCACGTGCGACCTCGTATTGATCTATGTCGCGGCGGGAAGTGAGATATGAAGCTGCGCCAAGTGTGGTGAAATTTGTGATAGCACGACCTAACGTGGCAGGAGGTTCTAGTGAAATGCGGCGAGCTTCACCTGCGGGCTGGGCAGGAGGAGGTTGTGGCATGTAGGACGCCCTGCGAGTCCCGGGCTTTGGCTTGGACCTTCGAGTGACGTGCTCAGGAAGGTCCTCGGTGGCAAGCTCCTCCTCGAAGTCGGGGTCAGCACCATCAGACGACGAGGGAGACGGCGAACGCCGAGCCGGAGAACGCCGGGCAGTCCGTTTGAAGGGACGAATTGGCTCATCCGAGTCCGACCCCGTGTTTATAGGGGTGCGAGAGGATGAGCCGGCCACGGTCTTCCGAGCGGTGTGCTTGGTCTTGCCCATGGAGCTCAAACACCTACGCGGATGAAAAATCCCCAAATGAGGAACGAACAGGGAGATACATGGGAGAGAAAAGCAAATCCAACGCGAAAGGAGACGGAGGAGCGACCTGAGGCTGGATCCCGCGAAGAATACGGAGGAAGGAGTGGGGGATCCGCGGAGGAGATCGGCCCGATCTCGAGGTTGGCGGCGCAGGGCAGGAGCTCTTCGAGCAGCTCCTCGAGCTGGCGGCGGCGGCTGGGGGAAAATGGGGCGCTGGGGGTTAGGGTAAAAGCCCAGCCCCGCGCCCAGCTATATATATAGGCCCCGAGGCGTCGGACGTCCGGAGGATATTTCGGCGTCGGACAACCGACACTGGTCGGACGACCGGAGGATTTTTCCGCCGGACGTCCGAGATTAGTCGGACGTCCGAGAAGGAAGTGGAGACAGAGGTTGTTTCTGTTTTTTTTTATGATGATGACTTGCATGGTATCGCACACAAAAAGAAAATACGAACATGGTTTTCCTACAAGCATTACATGCATGAATTGATCTATGTGTACTTTGTCAGCTTAAAAGTATAGAATTACGACTCACTCCCCCTAAATACATGCGCACATCAAGACACAACCATAATGTGAGTGTGTGTATGTGTGCAAGATTTCAAGATATGTTGTCAAGCTCCAAGATACCAAGTTCACGCCTAAGTTGACAGAACCTAGCTACGCTAAGTGGCTTGGTGAAAATGTCAGCTAACTGCATGTCGGTACCCACATGGGTAATATCAATGTCACCCTTTTGCACATGGTCTCTCAAGAAATGATACCTAATATCAATATGTTTTGTGCGAGGGTGATCAATGGGGTTTATGGAGATCTTTATGGCACTTTCATTATCACAGAGAAGAGGAACGTGTCGATACGTGATACCATAATCCTTTAGTGTTTGCCTCATCCATGGCAATTGAGTAGCACAGCTTGCGGCTGCAATATATTCGGCCTCGGCCGTGGAGAGAGAAACACAGTTCTGCTTCTTCGAGGACCAACTTACCAACGAGCGTCCAAGAAACTGACATGCACCGGAAGTGGATTTCCGTCCCACTTTATCACCGGCCCAATCCGCATCAGAATACCCAATAAGATCAAACTTTGCATCCTTAGGGTACCATAAGCCTAACTTTGGGGTGTGAACAAGGTATCTAAGAATATGCTTAACCGCCATGTGATGACTTTCCATAGGGCAAGCTTGAAATCTAGCACATATTCCTACACTTAACATGATGTCCGGTCTAGATGCGCAAAGATAAAGCAGCGAACCAATCATGGAGCGGTAAGTAGATGGGTCAAAAGGAATACCGTTTGAGTCTTCATTTAGAACTACATCGGTGTCCATGGGTGTCTTCATTGGTTTAGCATTTGTCATATCAAATTTCTCAAGAATGTCCTTGAGGTACTTAGTTTGAGACAAGAAAATCCCTTCTTGAAATTGTTGTATTTGAAAACCAAGAAAGAACTTCAAGTCCGTGTTGAGTGACATCTCAAAGGTCTTGGTCATGGAGGCCGCAAACTTCTTGCACAAATGGATGTTAGGAGAACCAAAAATGATGTCATCTACATAGATTTGGCATAAGATCAAATCACCATTTTCCCTCTTCGTAAAAAGAGTGGGATCGATCACCCCCACCACAAAGCCATCATTGAGTAGGAACTTCTTAAGATGATCGTACCAAGCACGGGGTGCTTGTTTAAGACCATACAGTGCCTTGTGAAGTTTATATACATGGTCTTTGTGATGAGGGTCAACAAACCCAGGTGGTTGTGATACATATACCTCTTCTTGTAGTGGACCGTTAAGAAAAGCACTTTTCACATCCATTTGATGCAAAGTAAAACCATTGAAAGCAGCATAGGCCAATAAAATGTGAATGGACTCAAGACGAGCAACAGGGGCGAAAGTTTCACCAAAGTCCAAACCTTCAACTTGGGAGTACCCCTGTGCTACTAACCTTGCCTTTTTGCGTAGGACAGTCCCGTTCTCATCTTCCTTGTTCTTGAAAATCCATTTAGTTCCAATGACATTATGTTCCTCAGTTGGTCGTTCTACCAATGACCATACTTCGTTGCATGTAAAACTGTTTAGCTCCTCCTGCATAGCAAGTAGCCAGTCATTCTCACATAATGCATCCTGAACCCTGTGTGGCACGGTACTAGAGACAAACGAAAAGTGAGCACAAAAGTTTGTTAATTGTTTACGAGTCACTCTACCTTCCGACACGCCTCTGAGGATTTGATCAATATCAACACGACCGGCCACACGTGGCATGATGGAGGTCAAGGTTTCACGAGGTTCAACCTCATTTCCATCATCAACGTCCTCAACATATGGATCATTTATGTGCGGAGGTAGATATTCCTCTTCCCGTTGCACCTGTTGAGATTCATCATCAAACATACCCATACTTTGGTCTACCTCTTAAAGATCAACTTGTTCTTGAGTGTCATCAGAGTGAGAGACATGTTCTCCCACTTGATCCTCAACAACTGGCATGATAGGTATGCTAATATCTTGTGGAGGTACGGGCAGTGAACTGTCTTGAGGATGCGAGATACTCTCATCATCTTCATCATCATCATGGGGTCTTTGTTCCATAGGCAGAAGTGCACCTACACCCATGTTTAAGATATCTTGTGGGGAGTCTTCTTCACCTGCATCATTTAGATCAACTTGCTCCCCATGGGAGCGGTTAAATTCATCAAACGTCACGTCACAGGTTTGTATAACACATCCAGTGGATTTGTTGTAGACTCTGTAAGCGTGAGAGTTTGACCCATAGCCAACAAAAATCCCTTCAGTTGTTTTGGATTGAAATTTCCCTAACCGTTCCCGTTTGTTGAGGATGAAGCATTTGCATCCAAACACACGAAAGTACTTAACATTGGGCTTGTTCCCAGTTAGGAGCTCATATGGAGTTTTCTCCAATATTGATCGGAGGAAGAGCCGGTTTGATGCATGACATGCTGTGTTGACGGCCTCAGCCCAAAAACTATGTGGTGACTTGTATTCTAACATGGACCTTGCCATTTCCACAAGTGTCCGGTTCTTCCTCTCTGCCATACCATTTTGTTGAGGGGTGTAAGGTGCGGAGTACTGATGTTCAATCCCATCATCACTAAGAAATTCTTCTAGGATGTAGTTCTTGAACTCAGAGCCATTATCACTTCTTACTGCCTTGATGTCCTTGTCAAACTTCCGCTGGGCTTGTTTGGCAAAGTCAATGAAAGTGACCTTCGTCTCGTCCTTGGACTTGAGAAAGAACACACATGTATATCTTGAGTAATCATCAACAATGACTAGGCCATACTTTTTCCCTCCAAGACTTGCCCATGAAGGAAGCCCAAACAGATCCACATGAAGGAGCTCTAACGGCCTCGAAGTGGATACAATGTTTTTGGGTGGATGTCTTGATTGATGTTGTTTCCCAGCTATGCATGCACTGTACACACGATCTTTCTTAAAAAATACATTTGTTAGTCCAAGAATGTGATTGCCATTTAAGAGATTTTGAAGATTTTTCATGCCAACATGGGCGAGCCGGCGATGCCACAGCCATCCCATGTCGGCCTTGGCCATTAGACAAGTTGTATGGAAAGTGCTCTCTTTTGAGAAATCAACCGTGTAAAGGTTGCCATCCAACTCTCCAACAAAGGCCACTTCAAGAGTGTCTCTCTTAAAGACTTTCACATCCATTAGTCCAAATAATGTGTCATAACCGACGGAAGCCAATTGGCGAACTGAAAGTAAATGATATTGAAGGGATTGGACAAGCATGACATTTGCAATAGACATGTCATTAGTGATTGCCACCTTGCCCAACCTAATTACCTGCCCTTTCGACCCTCCACCAAATACAATGCTCATGTATGGTCGAATGGCTTGCATGAAGTCATACATCAAGTTACTATCTCCGGTCATATGATTGGTGCATCCACTGTCGATCACCCATTTGGCTCCACCGGAGAAAACAGCCTGTAACGAATTAAGACTTGGTTTGAGGTACCCATTTTTTCATGGGGCCTTTCACATTAGTTACAAGAGTCTTAGGGACCCATATAGCATAGAATCGAAATGCATTACGGGGACCAACGAATTTGGCATAGACCTCTCCTTCCTTTGATTTGCGTAGTACATAGGATGGAGGCATGAATTCGGTTATCTTGTTGTGAGTAGACGAACCCCTAGTGGCCGATCCACTCACAACCTTGCCTTTCTCCATGTGTCCCTCTCGTACAAATATTTCCTTAAGAGGAGTGGTACACTTGAGAGGAGATGCACTTTTCTTGGCAGTGCTTGGGTTGAACCCAAGCCCTTCCTTGGCGAAACTTCCATTGTGTCGACTTAAGATCTCATTGAGAGTCTTTTGTCCGTGTGCACATGTCATGAGACCTCTGTCTAGCTGTGCCTTTAACGAAAAGTTTTCCTCAAGGATAGATGTCAGTTCACTACTAGGGTTAGTAGTGCAGGTATCAACATTGATAATAGGTGAGGAGTAGGCCTTAGCTAGAGTATCAATATAAGTGACCTTAAGTTCCTCAAAGCTCTTTGTAAGAACAGTGAGTTTCTCTTCCTTGTCTTTGAGAGACAAGGATAGATGCTCACAGTCCTTAGAAAGAGAAGCATGAGAGTTCATAAGTCGGTCTTTATCATTTAGTAATTCTCTGCACACATTTTCAGCCTTTTTCAAGGAGGCAAGATCATTAGCATGTTTATCAAGGTTTTCACCTACTTTTGAACATAGTGCATCATTTTGTGCTTCCTCATACAGGACTTTCTGCTCAAGGAGTTCGTTTCTCTCCTTCTCCTTAGTGACGAGGGTTTCGAGTTCCTTGATGGTATTGGTGTGCTTACTCACCATTTCCATAAGTATGTGAAACATAGTGAGCTTCTTTCCTTTAAGAGAGCACATAAATTTGTTTATTTTAGCAAACATGGGATGATCTAGATCATTATCCTCATAGTGATCTTCCGCATCAAAATACTCATTAGAAGGAGTAGAAACTAGACTGAAAGAGTTTAACCGTGCGGTTACCTTAACCTTATCATGGGAGCTTTGGTCTTCCCCATCTCCCATGGCAGTCTTTGCCATCAAACACTTGTGAGCGTTGCCCTTGTAGTCCTTCATATAGTTGTAGTGAACAACATCACCACTTCTGTTGACTAGCCTCAAGGTGCTCTGTGTATCTTGAGCTACTCCGGCAACTCCACCAACATCTTCTGGATCTGATTCTTCTTGTGCAACCATTTCTATTCCATCTGTCCTCTTGAACTTGGAGTTCATAGGGTTTGTCAGCTTCTTCTTTACAAAGGTCTTTGGAAACCTTGGTTTGTCTTCTCTCTTCTCATAAGGGCATTCATTGGAGAAGTGGTTGGTTTCCTCACAGTTATAGCATTTCCTTACCTTCTTCTTTGGGAATCTTCCCTTGAACTTCCCTGCACTGAACTTCTTTACAAAGAGAGCAATGTCCTCAAAAGATGGGCTTTCATCAGAGTCAACATCATCACCATCTTCGCAATCATCATCACCCTCTTCTTCTTCACTTTCTTCTTCGTCACACTCATGCTTGGCTTTCAAAGCAAGATTGATCTTTGATGTTGAAGTGCCATGCATGGCTAGGTGTTTTGTTGCATTTGCCTTTGACTCTTCAAATAATTGGAAGGTGGATATGATGTCATCCGGAGTCATTTCTTTGAAACCATGATGTTGCCTCATGTCCCATACCATTTGATGGTGATACGGAGCAAGAGCGTGAAGTAACTTGTCCACAAGAAATCTCTTGGTCAGATTGAAACCATCTTGCGTCTTGTCACAGTCACATGACTCAATGTCTGCGGCGAGAGTCATGAGCCGTTCTAGTAGTTGCTTGGGAGATTCACCCTTTTTCATACAGAAATTCTGTAATTGCCCCTTGGCAATTTCATATTGAGCAAGCCGAAGAGTGGAGGTACCGGTCTTGGTCCTTATGATGTTGTCCCATAGTTCCTTGGCACTTGTGATGTGAATGTATGGTCTTCGTTGCTTGTCATTCATTCCTTTTCTTATGCACATGATCGCAGTGTCATTGAGATGCTTGTCATAAGTTTCTCTGGGCGTGAGGCACCTTGGATCTACAGGATTGTACCCATGCTCGAGGATGTCCAGCATCTCATCATTGGCGTACCTAAGATGATCCTGCATACCAACTCTCCATAAAGCAAAATCGGAATTGTCATCAAGCAAGGGAGGTTTTCCTCCAGGATTGTACTTAGGCTTCTCAATTTGAGATCTAGCATAAAGCCATGGAACACTGGTTTGGTTCCTCTCCGGAGGTGGTTGGCCAAATGAAGTACCGTGCACGTGGGGCCCTGAGGCCCTCGGGGACGTGGTTGTCCCCGTGGTTAGTGATGCTAGTCTCATTTGGATCATGGTCTCAAGAGAAGCATCATGCTCCTCTTTTTGCTTGGCAAGGGCCCGTTCCAGGTCCTCAGAAGTGAAAGACTTGACTTCTGAGGAAGTCCCGTCCCTCTGCACTGGAACTACCGTAGATGGATTCACGTCCATCTCGCTCTAGGGCGGTTAAGCCACGCAAATAGAGCACGAGGCTCTGATACCAATTGAAAAGGATCGAGATGGACCTAGAGGGGGGGTGAATAGGTACAAATCCAAATTTTAATAATTACTTAGCAATTTTGGGCTAAAGTGCGGAATATGAGTGTAAGTCTAATAATTGCTATGACAAAGAGTATGCTATTAGGAGTGAAGCAAGGCAAGCGGTAAACAATAATCAAATACAAGTATGTAATAAGGATTAACACAAGTAGAGAGTTAGGGTTAGGAATAACCAAAACTCCGAGAGAGACAAGGATGTATCCCGATGTTCACTTCCTTGGAGGGAAGCTACGTCACCGTTAGAGGGGCGGATGTTACCACGAAGGCACACCAACGCCACGAAGGCTCACCCTATTCTCCCTTTGAGATAACTCCACGAAGGCGTTTCTCAACCACTAGTGGTAAGCCTTGAGGTGGCTTCCAAACCTTCACAAACTTTCCGGGGGATATCACAATGGTTTGATTCCTCTCCGAAGACTCCTACCGCCTAGGAGTCTCCAACCTCCAAGAGTAACAAGATCACGGGGATTGCTCAAAACTTGCTCAAATCACAAATCACTTTGGTGGGAAGGAGGAGAGGGAGACGATCTATCTTTTGATTGGAACAACACTCAAAGGGACTCACAAATGCTCTTGGGATCTAGGATTTGGTGTAGACAAGAGTGAGTGAGAGGAAAGGTGTTCTTGGGTGTATTCTAGCTGTGTTGAACACCCTTTCACGAGGTGGGAGAAGAGTATATATAGTGTGGAGTGAAATCCAGCCGTTGGAGGTGCATTAAGTCACACAGGATCCGGACGTCCGACACTTGCCGGAAGTCCGGTCGTCCGCGAGGGGCCGCACGTCCGACAGTGGTCGGTCGTCCGAGGCCTGTACGCACGAGTGGAACTCTTTCGAATTTATCAGCGATCGGATGTCCGACTTGGACCGGAAATCCGTGTTATGCAGTTCAATTTCTACTGGTGGTGGCTTCCGGATTTCCGATGGGGGTCGGACGTCCGGCGCTCGGACGTCCGGAGGGAGCCGGATTTCCGAGATATAGAACACAAATTCTACTGGTGTAGACTTCCGGATTTCCGGAGCTTGGCCGGTCGTCCGGCCCTCGGATGTCCGGAGGGAGCCGGATTTCCGAGTTATATGCCTCACAAACTACTGGTGACAGGCTGCGGATTTCGGAAGCCAGCCGGACGTCCGGCCCTCGGACGTCCGGAGGGAGCCGGATGTCCGAGGCAATGGACATGTTTTGAATTGAAGACAGGGAGGAGAGTATCTGGTGTTTGGTATGGAAGTAAAGATGTGGTATGAGCAAGTTCATCACAAAACCTGTGATCCCCTCTTAATAGTGCGGGATCCCTATACTCAATATTAGTAAACTCAAAAGACTACTCTACAACATCTCTTCTTAATCCCGAGCCTTCTCGAAATATAAATCACCAATCTTTTCAGGCAACCTTTGGCACATAAATCTCAATCTACTAAAGTACTTGCCGTCCTGAGATACACTCAACAAATAGGATTAGTTTCCTATGTATGTGTTGTCATTAACACCAAAAGACGATTAGGGGCATAGCATGCACTTTCAGGATGGCAATACTGCCTACTTCCAAGCCATAGCGAACAGGAACCGCGCGTAAATGCTACATCCCTTGTCTGTGGGATGGGGATGCGCTCCTCCAACACCCGGATGAGATCAAGGCTCACATCTTATCCTTCTATAAGGAGCCCTTCACGGTGAAACGCTGAAGCGGTACATCCTTGGTGGCCGAAATTTGGCGAACAGAGGGTAGAGTCACACATGACGACAATGGAGGCCCGACAATTCCGTTCTCGCCTGAAGAGGTTAACGGAGCAGTCTTAGCCATGAAGGTCGTGTCTGCTCCAGGGTCGGACGGTCTCCCGGTAGTCATCTTCGAGAAGTTTTGTCCCATCCATTGATCGGTGATGATGAACATGTTACATGCAGTTTACATTGGGGTGGTTGATCTAGCCCAGATTAACTATGACATTAGCACCCTAATTCCCAAATTTCTTGGGACAATGGATATACGCCAGTTCAGAACGATCACGGTTATTAATGTGCTGGAGCGCATATTTTCGAAGGTGTGTGTCGTGCGTCTTTCACCTATTGCAGAACGTATCACTCACCCCGTCCAATTAGCGTTTCTGAAAGGCCGATGCATCTATGATGGGATCTTAGCCCTTCACGATATTGTTCATGAGGTCCACAAGTGTAGGACAAAGGGTGTATTTCTAAAGCTGGATTTCCAGAAGGCATATGATCGCCTTGACTGGTCATTCATGCACACGGTACTCAAACGTCGAGGCTTTGATGAGCATTGATGCTCCTGGATCAAGCAACTAGTGCGGACCGGGAGTACGGCGATTAATATTAATGGGTAGGTGGGTCCATTTTTTTGTTCCTCATGTGGGGTTAGGGAAGGGGACCCGATCTCTCTGGTCCTTTTCAACCTTGTGGTAGACGCCCTTGCTTCCATCCTTGATAAGGCGAGGGCGGCTGGTCACCTGCATGGGGTGGTGGCACACCTCATCCTAGGAGGTGGCGGCACCCATTTATAGTATGCGGACGATACCATGATCATGGTCGAGGGCTCTGATTTGGATATAGTTAACTTGAAGTTTCTCCTATTTTGCTTTGAAGAAATGTCGGGGCTCAAGATTAACTTCGACAAGAGCGAGGTGATAGTCATCAATTACTCGGAGGCCGAGGAATAGCGGATCGCGGACAACCTGAACTATAGGTTGACCACATTCCCTATCGAATATTTGGGAAGTCAAATTTATTCCACTCTGATTTGAGAGTGCGAATACAAGGAGGTATTTTGTGTTTGGGAAAGTCCAAAGAAAAAAATTGTATCTCCTTTTCCTTCTTTCCCTTAAAAAATAACTCAATCAAAATCCAATTATTTGGGAATGCAGCTCTCTGTCTCGAAGGTTCTCATGAGTGCGTTCGACCCCCTTATTGGGAAGGTTGGCGCACACGTTGAACCTTGGTATGGACAGTTCACCTCCTCGGGAAGTAAAACTATGTGGATAGATTCTTATCTCTCCAGTCTCCCCATGTATATGATGGGGATGTATATCCTCCTGGTGGGAGCGCATGGGGCATTTGATAAAGATTTGTCCCACTTCTTCTCGCAAGGGATGGCTGGAAGCCAGAAATACCACATGGTGAAGCGGGCCGACATCAGCCTGCCTAAGGAGTTTGGCGGACTAGGTATCTGATGAATGTCGTCCTTATGCTCGGTTGGGTTTGGTGGATCATCTGTAACGAGGGGGGACTGTGGCTACAGCTTATTTAGGCTAAGTACCTTCGGGGCTTACCTTTGCTAGCTTGCGACCACATGAAGGGATCCCAGTTTCCGCGGTCAATCGGGAAGATTAAGCAAGAGATCTGCTTGGGGTTGACCTTCTCGCTTGGGAATGGTGATGGAGACATGTTCTAGTTAGATCGATGGGTCAACGCAACCCCTTTTATGCACGGGCTTCCCTCAATTGTTTGCCAACTATGTGGACCATCGTTGCGGATCTCGACGCGGTCCAAGATGGGAAATGGAACATCTTGTTCCGTCGATCCTTGGACTCGGCTAATGTTCTTGAGTGGGCCAATCTATTGGCCATCCTTCCGCTTGCGCTGGACAATGCCCCCGATCAGGCGCATTGGCACCTCTCTCCCTTGGGAGATTTCTTTGTGGCCTCAAGATATCGTGCATTGTGTAGTAGGCCCTGTATCCAGTGGATGGTGCCCCTCTAGAAGGCACCTCTTCCCCTAAAAATTGGGATTTTTGTTTGACAACTATTAAGGGGTCGCCTACCGTTTGGAACGGAGGTGCTCAAGCGGGATGGACCGGGTAATGGGTTGTGCCCCTTGTGTGGTATCCCGAAGAAAGGGACTCACGTCCTATTTTCCTCCACGGCAGCTAGGTCGCTACGAAGGTCCTATTTTCCTCCACGGCAGCTAGGTCGCTACGAAGTTTTGTCCGGGAGGCCCTCGACCCTGAGTGGATGCATCTGATCTGGCCAGTTCCTCCAGGACAGAGCGGCAGCCCAGCAAACACAAACACCTCTTCTTGATGATCTTTGTCGTTCTTTCATGGATACTTTGGACGACGCACAATAAGATGGTGATCGAGAGGGTCTTCCTATGTGGAATACATAAATAAACTCATCAGGTTTGGCAATGGCCACACAAACAAGTCAATAAACTCATCAGGTTTGGCAATGGCCACACAAACAAGTCAATAAACTCATCAGGTTTGGCAATGGCCACACAAACAAGTCTGCCTCAATCACTGGGAACTGGGGATAGACTCTAGGTTTTGGCTTTGCCGGCACCGGCAAATAATGTACTCCGCCACTTACAGTATGCTCCCTCCGTCTCAAAATAAGTGTCTCAGCTTTATACTAGTTTTAGTATAAAGTTATACTAAGCTTGAAACATTTATTTTGAGGCGGAGCGAGTATTAATCATGCACAGAAAATAAATTACATAGAGAGATAGCTATATTATATACACCACCGGACAAACTTCAGGCGACGGTCTACCCAATACTTGTGATTCCGTTTTTCTCCCCCCTTCTTCCAGCTGCCATCATTTTCCCCAGCACCTGCAGGTACATACAAACACGAGGGCCAAGGATTCATCAAGATGACAACTAAAACCCACATTTGGGTTAACCGCACAAGTTTAACATAGTAAGAAATTGCATGCTACACTAGTTTACACACCATGTTTTTAATTATTATATTAGACGACGGCAAACACACGTCAACTGTCAGCATCTAATTTGGACCTAATCCTGCCAACAGGAGAGCCCAGCTGGAACTGGATATTTTTCTACAAGGTCAGTTGGAATTGGATAATATAGGCAGCAGACGCATGCAGGTTGAAGACTCCAACGTCAACAGCCAATCAAAATGCTGGATCTTGTCCAATTCTCACTATCCTGCTGTCTCTGGAATCTAACGAGTCAATATGAAACGGCTTAATACATGCCATCATGTGGATACAAGTCACTCTAATGCGAGTATATCTAGCACAGGCATAGTAAACAACCGTGATCAGAATTTAGCTACTATTAACATGGAATAAGGAAATAAATAATTACCTTGTTTCATTCACAAGCAATCTTGGTATCAAAACTGCTTAGACATATTGCAAATGATTGAAATGCTGATATCGGGTAGCGGTAGTCCATGGTGAACAAGTCTTTGCCTATCTTTCCAAACTGGAGAATCACCTTGTCATGCTCCTGGCTAACTGGTCCATTGTCATCTGAAGCCACCAGCTGAAAGTTCTTCACTGACGCAACCGTCACCCGCCCACGGAAATTGAGGCACCAACATTGCAGTTGTTCATGCCACCGAGGAGACTTGTTCTTCAGCACCAGCTTCTCTTCGTCCTGAGCCTGAGCGGGTGCACTGTCTATCCGAGCAGATTTAGATCTGAAGAATGGAATCGACGGGAAGGAGTCAAGGTTGCTAAGGGGAAATTCAGTTTGTGTTGGAGCTTTGCCTCCCTCTTCAACTGCTGATGCAGGGATAGAACTCATAACACAGCTCATCCTTCTTGGACCTCTGCAGCAGGTATGCAACAGGACAATGAGTGGTATCCTTCCATCACACGTGTTATATGACGAATTTAATAGTGTTACCATGCAGTGTCAGTTAATATCTAAAGGGTTACACTTATCAATGTAGACCTGCCTTTACATACTGCAGTTTTTATGTTCATGCCTTGTCAATTAAATCTAATTTGCTTATACCGTGTTGATTTACCTATAAAATCAGCTGCAATAATCACAACAGTGTGAATATCCATACCTATTGTGAGTTTGCTACTATCAGGTGTTATGTCTAATTAAAATAGCACAACAACTGTGTGAACATCCATACCTGGAGCCCAAAACGTTCAACTCGTAAGAAATGTGTGAAACTGGATGATTGCCAGCAGGAACTCTTGGGGAGACCTGGTTCAAACCAATCACATGAGAAGACCGCCTTTTTGAGACCGCAGCTCCATCATACGGTGGATGAGCATCATAGACGGTAAACTTTGTTCCCAGAAAGTTCGACCTGTTCACGGAACAGTTGGTTATGTCATTTTTGTGTTGTTACTCCGGACAAGATATCATCATGAAAACAATTGATAAAACAATAAAGCCAAGAATATATTTCCATCGAATACACCTGACAAGCAAATCATCCTAATACCAAAATACAGTGTTCATCATGCTAACTAAGACCAGTTGATGCTCGGTGTTAGGCCATGTGCATCAATCGATGCAGAGGCTGAGCATAGAACCTACAGTAGAAAATACTCTCTTTACTTTTTACAATTTCACGCTTAGAATTAATTTAACAGACTAATGTTAAAACAAATAGTACTCTATTTTCTTACGACTTTAAGGTGTACTTTCCAAAAGAAGAAAGAAACAACGCAGACTAGAATTTAGCTGAAACAGCGTATAATATATAGAACTAAAGGATCTTGGTTACCAATAATATGAAGGAAATAGCACAAACCATAGCTTCAAATGGAGATCAAATCTCAAAAGATCACCTTAGCTTGCCAATGTAGGTGCTGCTTCCCTTTGAAATACCAGCCATATCAAGATAAATTAGGTAGTCTGTGTATGTAGGCTTTCTGCATTTGCGTGCAGCAAGCAGGAACTTCCCATTATCAGCCAGTGCTGCAACCAAAAAATAGTAAGCATGTACCCACTATTGAATTCATGCTCCAGCCAACTCATCCAAAAGTCCGAACTGATGGAGGAAGGCTGGCAATATGTTTCAACACTCCCCCTCACATCTAGGCTACGTGGGATCGATGTAGGCCATAGAATCGTTTATTTTTAATACTGCATTGGCAGGGTCTTGAACTCAAGACCTCTTGGCTAGGATACCATATTGAATTCATGCTCCAGCCAACTCATCCAAAAGTCCGAACTGATGGAGGAAGGCTGGCAATATGTTTCAACACCCACTATAGTCTGCATAGCTACACTGCTTGCGCCCAGCAAAATGGGGATGATTAAGGAGCATACCTTCCGTGAGTCCAGTATACAGATAATATGTCTGAGTAGTCCGGTTTCTTCTTATGAAACATTTGAGAGTGCCATCCTTTGGGCCAGGCTGCACATTATGGTGTTAGCAGAAATGAAATTTAGTATTGAGATAACATTACACGGAAGTGGAATAAATTCTTACAAGAACAACCAAAAAAATGCCAATTGATACTGCGATTTAAAGCTAAGCTTGCCGGACACTACATATAAAAAGGCATAGCATACATCAAGTTGGCATTTGCTCATCTTACCTGTCACATTTCCTTGTACATCACTGCATGATGGCAAATTTTAGTTTACCAACAACCCTCTCTCTGTCAAGTCATGACCAGGAAGACATCCAACCAACATTACAAGTTTCTGATACAAGAAGGCTTTAAGAAAACCAGATGGTTGGTACCTTCCATGACAAAGCTAGCTCACTGCTTTAATCCAAAGACTTGAGCAACATAATGTATGATTTTATTCAATCACCATCTCTCATCGCTAAATAAAAAGGTAATTCACAATACTACTCTAAATACCCACGATTGATGATCCTAAGAGCATCTCCAACCGTTCGGCGCCCCCAGGGGATGAAATAGCGCCGCCTGGGCATGCGCCAGCAATAAAATCGGCGGGGGGGCGGGGGGGGGGGGGCTCGGGTTCCCAGCCGCCCCCAAGGTCGCCCCATGCGCCGTTTTTTCTTAAACCAAACTCGGCCAAAATTCGGCCAAACAGGACACAAATTTGGAGGAAATTCAGGCGTTTTCATTGATATTTGCACAAACTAAACTAAAAAAAATTAAAACGGAAATTAAGAACTACTACTACGCCGCCGCGGCCTTGAACTTTCTACATGCCGAGAAGCATGTAGAAGTTGGTGCAGTCGCCGCCGCCGTCCTTGCTGCACCCCTGCCCAGGGTCACCGTGGTGGACGGGGTTGGACGGCCCGGGCGCCTCCTCGTCGCTGTCGTCGAGTATGACGACACCGCCCTCCTCGCGGCCGTGGCGTCGAACGACGATCTCCTCGAGGGCGTGGCGCTGGCGCTCCATTTCCTCCCGGACGTAGTCGTCCCGCACCCATTTGAGCGCCCGGTCTCCTTGTCGGCAGCCATGGCCTCATGCTCCTTCACGGAGAGGAGCGCTGGCTCAGTCTTCGGCTTGACGAGACGGGAGGAGGAAGCCGGTGGAGAAGGGACGCCGCCCTCGTTGATGACGAGGGCGTCGTTGCACGTGCGCCGCCCGAGCGGCATCTCCCGCGGCTCCAGATTGACGGGGAGGAGCGTCGGCGACCCGAACGACGTCGTCTCCATGCGCCTCGACGTCCATGAACTACCACGGCGGCGGGAGAAGGAGGGGGCGCCGGGTACTCCAACCGCGGCAAGTTGCCGTCCTCGATGTACTCGAGGACGGCATCCAGCGTGCAGCCGGGGACGCCCCACCATAGGCGTCACCCCTCGGAGTTGAAGCGACCGCGGGGTTCAGTGCCGTTGGCGGCGGCAAGCTGTTCGGCGTGGCGGCGTTCGAAGTATGTCGTCCACAACGTGTTGCTGTCGGGGGCGTACCTCGGCTGGTTCCGCGAGCTCTCTGCACGCCGGTGAGCTCCAGAGGGCGGCAGTGGCACCGGGACTCCGCCGGCGCTCAGCCTCCACTAGCCCGGCACCCGCATATCCGGTGCCGCCGGGTAGTCCGCCTCGCAGAGGAGGCGGGCCTCGGACTCGTGGAGGTGGCGGCGGCCGAAGCCGTTTGCCGCCGCTCCGTCACCGGGGTAGCGCTCGACAATGGTCGTCGGTGGAGAGAGGGGCGTCGGCAGCGAAAGGGGGAGAGGGGCGTCGGCGGTGAGAGAGGGAGAAGGGCTGTGACGAGAGGTGTGCGGCCACCGGCGAGGGAGGGACTGCTTATATAGCCGCCGGTGGGCAGAGAGCGGGCGACAGCCGTGCGTACGCGTGGCGGGAGGAGGCGGGACGGGCGTCGGAGCGACTTCACTGCACCGCCCGTGAGGAATCAATTGAAGGTTGACCGACGGCAGCCTTCGCATTGATTCCGCGCGAGAAAACGAGACGTTGAGGACGACAAAGAGTTCACAAAGAGTTCGCCCCAAAAACGTTCCCCCCTGCGACCCCGGTTCCCCTGCGACCCCGGTGCCCCAGCACACCGGGTTTGGCCTGGGTCCGCCGGCGGCAAAATCGACCCTAACCAACAAACAGGCTTCCGGACGCACGACTGGATTGTTTTTTTGCGTCGGCATTAAAAAAGTGCCTTTGGGGGTCTGTTAGGGGCGCGGCTGAAGATGCTCTGAAAGCACGACGGGCGACGGCAATGAAGCTATGACACAATTAATTAATTATTAATAATACATACGTAGTTGATACTTGATAGCATGAGTGAGCGAGGATAAGGTGATGAACCTGCTTGAGCGAGATAGGGAAGGTGAGTTTGGCGGACGCCTCCGGGACGCGCACGACCTCCTTCATGATGCCCCTCCAGGCCCGGCAGACGCCGGCGCATGCCACCACGTCCCGGCGGGAGGGCCAGCAGCCTTGGGAGTTCTCGATCCTCACCAGCACCTCCCGCAAGAGCTCCGGGGGCAGCTGCGCCCAGCAGGTCCCTTCCAGCGCGTCCGCCAGCCCCGCGGAGACCACCCGCGGTGCACCGGCGGCGACGCGGTGCGAGCGGGAGGAGCGCAGGCCGTGGCGCGAGATGTTCCCGAACTCGTCCTTCATGTCCTGAATTAGGCTCCTGAAAGACATTCCCCTTGCTCCGCCACCGCTCAAGTAATGAGGAATTCGAATGGCAAGCTTGGAGCGGAAAGCAAGGAATCTCGCATGTAGGAGCAGAAAGAAATGGCGAATCTTTGGATGAACGGAGCGGAGCGCGTGGGAAGCAGGCAAAGAAGCTATGGTGCAAGGTGCAAGGAGGAGGCAATGTATCCCTCCCTGGATCCCAGAACAAATCCAGCAAGGCCCAAGGAAAGAACTCAACCCACCCAAGAGAAAAGCGAATAGGGATAGCAAACAAGCATGAAGCAGAGCAACCCACCCCTTTCTCCCCCTCGAATAATGGCGCTGCAATTACGTTACAGAGATTCCTTTCTTGGTTTTGTGGAGACGACGAGAAGAAGAAGAAGCAAGATTCGAATCGAATCGAATAGAGAAACGAAAACGAAAAGGGTGGATTGGGATGAGGATCGAGGAAGAGGGAGGGTAGGTGCCCGGGGAATTTTTAGGTGGCGGGGCGAGGCGAGGCAAGGCGATAGATAGGTGGTGGTGGTGGCACAAAGAACCGCTCGGAGACGCTCCTAATCGCGTCCTTATATAATGGGGATGTGGTAATGGGATGGAGTTTGAGAGCTGCTGCTGCTGGGATTAGGGCTCGAGACCATCGATTCACACGTCTCCAATTAATTGCTAATCAAATTAATTAATGTTCGCTTGATTTCAAGGCGGAGGCTATTCTTTTGGCAATGTCACTGTCGGAAGGGAGATGTCAGGATGGCGAGGGAATCATCGTTACCCACACGCGGTCACTGCATCATTCATCTCTTCTGTCCTTGGCAATCATCAGCTTTCGGCTTGGTGCTGTGGTTTTTCACACTTGACTCCCCCTTGACCTTGACCTGACCTGACCCCGTCCGGACGAAAGTCACTGGAAGATGGGGAATTTTCTTTCTTGATGATAGTCTCTCTTTTTTTACGGGCATTCTTTCTTGCTTCAGCGATATATTTTTTCGTCGTAATCGATCTTGTTGGTTAAATATATAAATTATACTTAGATTTAAAAAATACGAACTCTCTACATTGTGGAATGAAGGGAGTACGTAGGCGCAATGCAGATGCATTATCTTACAAGTATCGTGTAGCATAAATAGTAAGATGAAGGTGAGAGAAAAATCATCTTACAAGTATCTTACGGCCAATGTCAACTATACATCTATATTATCTTTGTCGTGCGCTGTTGTCCAACACCAGCAATTTGTTTTTTTATAACGAAAAATACTATTTCATAAACTAAGAGTTTAAATTTCACGAAAGGTAGTGATCAACTGAACATGCTCATAAACTTAATAAGAATTTAAAACTTAATACTGATCAACTAAACATACTCATAAACTTCAGAGTTTAAAACTTCACAAAAGATACTGAAATAATTAAACTACTCTTCATTAAGGATTATCCTTAGCTCGCGAATCTTCTTCAAATTGCTCTCTTCGTCATTTTTTATGCGAGCAACTTCTCTATGTAGCTCAGTCCTATCTGTCGTGAGTAGTTTTTCTCCTCCTTCAATTTATCCCTCTCCTCCATCAAGTTATCCCTCACTACTGGAATTCAGAATTTTACCGTCTGCCTTGCCTTTGCCGTCTGCTGATGCATGGCAAAGGTACTCTTTGCCGTCAGCTGTCACAGTGCTGACGGCAAAGAGGTGGCTGATGGCAAAGGTTTAATTTGTCGCCGGCCACGTCTTTGTCGTTCGCTGGCGGGCGACAAAGAAGCCCTATGCGGACGGCAAAGGGCGGGCAAACGGCAAAGCCCCCCCCCCCCCCCCAAACGGCCGAAACCCCACCCCAACCTCCCCGCCCCTTTGTCGTGTGCCTCGGACTCCTTTGCCGTCTGCCTGGGAGCACGGCAGACGGCAAAGGGGACATCGGCCCACCAACCACACTAACGGCTGCCCCCACCCGATGCCTCCCCCACCTCGTCGCCCTCCTCCCGCACGCCTGCCCCCACCGTCACAACCACAGTCCGGCGTCGCCAACCGCCGCTTCCCACGTACGCGACCCACCAGTGCATCTGCACCCCGCGCCGCGTGTCGATGCCCACGAGCTCCGCCGGCCACCCCTAGGTTTCCGCCTCAACCCCGCTCCTCGAATCCCTCCATCCGGCACCAGGTGCTCTGCGCCGACGTCCCGCTGCTCCGTCCCAAGGAGGTCGTGCCGTGCCGCCCCGTCGTCCCGCTGCTCCGGCCCAAGGACGCCGCCCCGCGCCGCCCCGACTCCCCGACGACCGTCACAACCGTCCTCCTCCTCGACCTGCCGCCGTACGAGCTACTCCTCTTCACCTCTTGTCTTATTATAATCGAATTATTACAGTTGAAGGATGCGTACTAGCACTAGTTTTTATCGAAAATCAGTAAAAGTTTGAATTTTTCATAGTAAGGCAGCCCCTGCTCTTAAGAATTCATGTCCAAGAGTATTGTAATGCCAAGGATTTATCTTTTATTCCATTCTCCCATTGGTTGCTACACATATTTGAAAGGAAAATCAATGGTGTTCCTGCATTAACCTCAGATCTACTCTCCGCGTCCAGAAACACTTATCGCTTATCGGAGAAATTGATAAAATTAGATGTATCTAGAATTAAAATATATCTAGATACATCCATTGCTCCGACCGGACGAAGGTAGTATTAAGTAGTAATGTGTTAGATCGAATCCATACTAAACGATGATGGAGGTGACCATACTATATTCAGTATTAAAAAGGTCCATGTTGTATGGATATGTACTGTATCAGCACAAGCATGTGTTCATACAGAATTCTTGATCAACTTTAACCGATCAGAACTTGATTTCCATAGCCTGAGCATACTTGACTCTGATCAACTCCCGCCCTTTCCTAGTGCAAACTCTTATCAACTACTCCCTCCGTCCCAAAATTCTTGTCTTAGCTTTGTCTAGACCTGGGGGAGGGGTTCCCTAGTACGTCCCAGGCTCGGCGCCCCCTCCACCTTCCCTTCACCCACTGTTCCTGATCATAAAGAAAGTGGTGTCATTAGAAAATAAAAGGTTTAGGGTTGAGCACATTATTCTATCTTCGAAGATCGACCCGGTACCCTCCCAAAAAAAAGATCGACTCGGTCCAGCTGATTCATGAGCACATCGACGTCGGAAGCACTATGTTGTGGTCTGTGTGCTTCCACCGGATAAAACAATGAAATTTTGAAACATCCATGTCAACCATAATATTCTCAACAAAAATACTACTACTACTACTACTACTACTACTACTACTACTACTATACAGTGCCATGCGCCACTCGTGCGAGATTTCTTGGACCAGTAAACTCGTTATCGTTCAACCAAACGCTACCGAAAAGATCCACATAAAAGTTGATTGAGCAGAAGGAAGAAAGTTGTGCTTGGCGTCGACGAAGGAAACGAATCAGGGGGCGTTGTGAGGAGTTGGCTGACCATGATGTATAGAATGGAGGAGGCGACGATGGTGCGGTAGCGGCCGAGCCACGAGTCGGCGACGGCGGCGCGAAGCAGCGACATCATGGACGCGGCGCCGGACCAGGCGTTGACGGCGGCGGCGGCGGCCGTGCTCTCCCCGAGCGGGTCGGTCAGGTAGCTGATGAGGTTGGAGGAGATGCCGTAGTACGCGAACCCCCGACCCCCCGACCCCCGACGCCACTGGCCCTCGACCCCCGACCCCCAACCCCTGACGCCACTCACCCTCGACCCCCGACCCCCGAAGCCACTAACCCCCAACTCCCGAGCCCCGACACCTCTTCGGCCTCTTGTTGACCAAAAAGACCCCAACCCCCGACGCCAGTGACCCTCGACCCCCGACGACACTGACCCACATAGTAATGAGTTAGGTCACATAGTTATGTTAATTATAAAAATATCATATTTTGTGTTGATCGTGTGAATTTCAATGTGCTCCACGTGCGTTGGACGAGCTCCGCCCTTGCGTTTGTTGGTGAGCACAAATGACTTCTCCTCCTACCCCCTTAATTTGCTCTGTCCCGGTCTTCGTGCCGATGAAACTTGCTAGCTATAGGTTTCTTCAATCATGAGTATGCGTGACTAGTATGCGTCTCCCGTTCGAAAGGGTGACATCTATAAATATGCATTTCTTTGCATATTTATAACCGCCATCCTTTCGAATTGTCCAACATTATCCATGGACAGCCCGAGTATGTGTAGATTGGGTTCGTTTTCCCGTATGCTGTGCTGTGGATCCGATGCAGAATTTCGTCAGTGCCTCCATGTTATTCTCCGGGTACACACCCTCTCTGCTTATTGCCGAGACGTGTATCAGGAGAACAACGGGGAGGTGATGCCGAAATTCTGCGTCGCATCTGGAGCAGAGCAAGGGAAAACGAATCCAATCTACACATACTCGGGTGGGATTAGGACCTATCTTTACCTATTAGCATGTAGGTTGCATGGACGTAATAAAACTGACAAACTTGATTAGCGTATGAATATAGATGATGAATTATATATTTATTTCTTGTGCCCCCATAGGTAGCTAGGCAACATGAGTGATCGTGCTTGGATGTACACTGGTCACCCTAGTCAGAAAGACATGACCCATGAATGGTTAACAAAAACCAGGGGGTTTGTGAGAGACGCATTTGCAAATGGCGAGCAAAAAACATGGTGCCCCTGTCCCAACTGCGACAACTGGAAAAAGCAGACAGAGTTTGAAATGGGTAAACACCTCCAGAAGTGGGGTTTTACTCCTAATTATACGGTGTGGACTTTTCATGGCGAGTCTGACCAACGTGCCAGAGCTGAGGTGATTCGTCGTCGCACCGACGAGCATGGTACCGGGATTGAAGACATGGTTCAAGACTTTGATGATGCTCGGAATTCGGATGATGAGATGGAGGAATCTGCAAAGGCCTTCTATGAAATGTTGGAGTCTTCAAAACGTCCTCTCCATGAGCAGACTGAGCTTTGTCAGCTGGATGCCATCGCGCAAGTAATGGCTCTGAAGGCTCAATTCAACCTAGGCAGAGAATGCTACGACGCGATGATGACGATATTTGGACACTTTCTACCCAAAGGCCATGTACTGCCTGCAAACCTGTACCAGTCAGAGAAAATCCTCCGTGTACTTAAGATGCCCTATGAAAAGATACATGCGTGTGAGAATGGATGTGCCTTATTTAGGCTTGAGTATGCGGCCTTGAATTATTTCCCCATTTGCAGTTCTTCCAGGTACATTGTGGTAGACAGCAGTATGGGTGAGAAGAATCAGACCAAAATCCCCATTAGTGTTCTTCGGTATCTGCCAATCGTACCAAGACTTCAACGTCTTTTCATGGTCGAAGAGACGGCCAGACAGATGACATGGCACAAATTGGGCAAAAAACCGAACTAGATGCGGATGGGAACAAGATGCTCGTACACACTTCAGATGGTTTTGCGTGGAGGCACTTCGATGCATTACATAAGGATAAATCGGAAGATCCAAGGAAACCTAGAGTTGCCATCAGCACGGATGGGTTCAATGTGTATGGTATGACGGCAGCATAATACAGTTGTTGGCCTGTATTTGTCATCCCACTAAAATTTTCACCCGGAGAGATTATGAAAAGAAAGAACATTTTCCTGACGTTGATAATTCCAGGACCCAACTATCAGGGGAAGAATATGAATGTGTACATGCAGCCGCTTAAGGATGAGTTGCAAGAAGCCTGGGATAATGGGATCAAGACCTACGACGCGGCTACCAAAACAAATTTCAAAATGCATGTGTGGTACATCTACTGGACGCATGATTATCCGGCGTTTGCGCTATTCGCTGGCTGGTGTATGCATGGAAGGTTCCCGTGCACCACATGCAAGGCAGCTCTTCAGTTCTGTTGGCTGCAGGCTGGTCGCAAGTATTCTTGCTTCGAAATGCATAGACAATTCCTGGATCCTGACCATAAGTTCAGAAAAGACAAGAAGAATTTCATCAAAGGTAGAATTGTCAAAAACACTGCACCAGCTGCGTTGACAGGACAACAGACCCTTGATCAGTTAAACGCTCTCGAGCCCGATCCTTTGCGTCCAGGATACTTCAAAGGGTATAATACAGAACTGTTGGGGAACGTCGCATGGGAAACAAAAATTTTCCTACGCGCACGAAGACCTATCATGGTGATGTCCATCTACGAGAGGGGATGAGTGATCTACGTACCCTTGTAGATCGCACAGCAGAAGCGTTAGAGAACGCGGTTGATGTAGTGGATTGTCCTCACGTCCCTCGATCCGCCCCGCGAACAATCCCGCGATCAGTCCCACGATCTAGTACCGAACGGACGGCACCTCTGCGTTCAGCACACGTACAACTTGACGATGATCTCGGCCTTCTTGATCCAGCTAGAGAGACGGAGAGGTAGAAGAGTTCTCCGGCAGCGTGACGGCGCTTCGGAGGTTGGTGATGATCTTGTCTCAGCAGGGCTCCGCCCGAGCTCCGCAGAAACACGATCTAGAGGAAAAACTATGGAGGTATGTGGTCGGGCAGCCGTGAGAAAGTCGTCTCAAATCTGCCCTAAAAGCCCCATATATATAGGAGGAGGGAGGGGGACCTTGCCTTGGGGTCCAAGAGACTCCCAAGGGGTCGGCCGAGCCAAGGGGGGGGAGGACTCCCCCCCAAACCGAGTTGGACTTGGTTTGGTGGGAGGAGTCCCCCTCCCTTCCCACTTCTTCCCTCTTTTTTTTTTCTTTTCCTTTGATTTTCTTATCTTGGCGCATAGGCTCCCTTGGGGCTGTCCCACCAGCCCACTAAGGGCTGGTGTGTCCCCCAAAAGCCTATGGGCTTCCCCGGAGTGGGTTGCCCCCCTCCGGTAAACTCCCGGAACCCATTCGTCATTCCCGGTACATTCCCAGTAACTCCGAAAACCTTCGGGTAATCAAATGAGGTCATCCTATATATCAATCTTCGTTTCCGGACCATTCCGGAAACCCTCGTGACGTCCGTGATCTCATCCGGGACTCCGAACAACATTCGGTAACCAACCATATAACTCAAATACGCATAAAACAACGTCGAACCTTAAGTGTGCAGACCCTGCGGGTTCGAGAACTATGTAGACATGACCCGAGAGACTCCTCGGTCAATATCCAATAGCGGGACCTGGATGCCCATATTGGATCCTACATATTCTACGAAGATCTTATCGTTTGAACCTCAGTGCCAAGGATTCGTATAATCCCGTATGTCATTCCCTTTGTCCTTCGGTATGTTACTTGCCCGAGATTCGATCGTCAGTATCCGCATACCTATTTCAATCTCGTTTACCGGCAAGTCTCTTTACTCGTTCCGTAATACAAGATCCCGCAACTTACACTAAGTTACATTGCTTGCAAGGCTTGTGTGTGATGTTGTATTACCGAGTGGGCCCCGAGATACCTCTCCGTCACACGGAGTGACAAATCCCAGTCTTGATCCATACTAACTCAACTAACACCTTCGGAGATACCTGTAGAGCATCTTTATAGTCACCCAGTTACGTTGCGACGTTTGATACACACAAAGCATTCCTCCGGTGTCAGTGAGTTATATGATCTCATGGTCATAGGAATAAATACTTGACACACAGAAAACAGTAGAAACAAAATGACATGATCAACATGCTACGTCTATTAGTTTGGGTCTAGTCCATCACGTGATTCTCCCAATGACGTGATCCAGTTATCAAGCAACAACACCTTGTTCATAATCAGAAGACACTGACTATCATCGATCAACTGGCTAGCCAACTAGAGGCATACTAGGGATGGTGTTTTGTCTATGTATCCACACATGTAAATGAGTCTTCATTCAATACAATTATAGCATGGATAATAAACTATTATCTTGATACAGGAATTATAATAATAATTATACATTTATTATTGCCTCTAGGGCATAATTCCAACAAGAACACGCATGGACTCACAAGTCATGCTTATGGGATCTGCCTTACTTCAAAGACCTCCTTTGCCCACACAACATCGACGTGATGAACACTATTGCGGAGGCCATTTTTGGTACATTGTTCGACATAGAGGGGAAGTCAAAAGATTATCCTAAGGCTAGAATCGACCTGGAGGCTCTATGTGATAGACCATTGCAAAACTTGCGACAACGGTAAGGAAAGCAAAGCATAGCGAAGCCAAAGGCATGGTTCAATCTTGAAAGGCCAGCTATGAGGGAAATGCTATCGTGGGTGAAAATGCGGTTGATGTTCCCCGATGGGTATGCTACGAATCTAAAGAGGGGACCGAGTCTTGAGAAATTGAAAATATTTGGTCTCAAGAGTCATGATTGGCACATATGGATTGAGCGGGTAATGCCGGTGATGTTGCGTGGCTTTATCCCTGAGGATGAATGTCTAGTACTGGCAGAGCTGAGCTATTTCTTCCGTTCTCTTTGTGCGAAAGAACTATCGCCTGGCGTGCTAGATAAAATGGAAGAGTTGGCGGCGGAGTTGATCTGCAAATTAGAAAAGATCTTTCCACCGGGCTTCTTTAATCCAATACAACATTTGATTTTGCGTCTCCCGACCGAGGCAAGAATGGGGGGCCCGTTCAAAATCGATGGTGCGACTCAACTGAGAGGATGCAGAAGACGCTTCGAGCTAAGTGTAAAAATAAACGTAGAATTGAAGCATCGATGGCCGAGGCATTCATTACTGAGGAGGCGGCAAACTTCGTGACAACACACTACGAAGCCAAAAATCATCATTTGCATAACCCGAAGCCTCGGTAAAATGATGGCGATCCAAAAAAGTTCGATCCAACCTCAGCCTATTCAAAGGTAAGCTCGCACCATCCGGTGCTTCAAAAGGGAAATCGTTGGATGTCGAAGAATGGCGGACCATTTCATTGTATATCTTCACCAACCTAACAGAAGTGCGGCCGTACATCGAGTAAGTTCTCGTTAAATTATTGTTCCGCAACTTCTAATTGCTTTGAACTACTCTTATTCCCGGATATTTGATATAGTCAATACATCGCCGAATTCTCCGATGGAGCAGTCATCGAAAAGGATTCCGTCGAAGAGTATGAGCTTCTCGCAAAGCATGGAGGCGACTATCCCGGTTTCATCTCTTGGTTCAAACAAAGGGTAATTAATTACCATTAAGGGGCCATTTGATTTCTTGGTCTAATTTGCGGCTAATGCATCCATTCTTTTGTATTAAACTTGTAGGCTGATGCAGAGTCTATGAACGCCGAGTTGAGACAAGTCGCTAATGGTTTTGACTATAAGGTCCGTTCATTTGACAAATACAACGTCAACGGGTATCACTTTCGTACCTTTGGCAAAGAGCTATCTATGCCCGACCTAAAGACTACAAATTGTTCTATCTCTGCTATCAGCGAAGGAGGCACCGAGTATTATGGAAGAGTTGAAGCAATTTATGAACTTCTATTCTATGGTGAAAACCCACCGACCGTCGTAGTCTTCAAACGTTATTGGTTTGAGCCGAGGGAGACTAGAAGGACTCATGAACATATAGGACTAGTCGAAATCAACCAAAACACCCACTTAGATGTTCCCGATGTCTATATTACGGCTCAACAGGCGACACACGTTTTCTATCTACCGTGGGCCTGTCAAACTGATCCAAATCTCAAAGGTTGGGATGTCGTTTATGAAGTGCCACCACATTTTAGACCACCTACCCTCAATGAAGAGGATTACGAACCTCACATTAACCCAGGCACATATGAAGGAGAATTCTTCCAAGAAACACGTATGTCCAAGAAACGTTTCAAGAATCGCTCTACTTCACCCCAGAACATTGTAGACAGCGACAGTGAATCCGTCTTAACCCCTGAGCCCGAACAGGAAGAGCTGGAAGAAGAAGAGGTTACTGCTGCGGATGACCTGTCACTTCTTGACCAATTACATAATGGTGGCCTTCCACATGTTCTTCCTGATAGTGATGATGATGATGCATTTATTGATGATAATGATGATCATGATGCATTTATTGACCCTGAAGCATATATAGACGAGCACAATTGTTATTAGTTCATGTCAGGTATTCAACTATTATACTATATATAAATTTTGAGTTCATGTTAGGTATTCAATTTTTATTAGTCATGTTGGAATTTATGACGATGATACACTTAAATTATATACATTTTATTACTCATGTTGGTATTTATGTTGTACTAATTTCATTTACTCTTTGTCATGACAGGTGTTGAAAGATGGTGGGAAAGGGTCGAAAGCACTCAGCGGCTCCTTCTTCGTCGGCGGGTGATGGGATGGGTACTTCCATTCCTGCCTCGCCTCTTTGGAGAGTGTTGCTCTCTACTATGCAAGGAGCACTCCCCGTGAGAGGAGGTCGACCCCCTGCGAAGCCGAGATGTACTAAAGGTACACGTTGTATTCATGTTGGTATTTATGTTGTACTCATGTTGTATGCATATTGGTATTTATATACATTTTATTACTCATGTTGGTATTTATGTTGTACTAAAGGTACACGTGGCCGCGGGAGAGGTAGGGCAGTGGCTGCCATGCCTTCTGAGGTGGAGGCTACACGGTCTCCGCCACCACCCCAAGCTGATTCACCTGAGCACAGGACTTCTAGGGTGGGTTCGTCTGAGGTGGAGGCTACATGGACTCCGGTTCACGAGCCTCGGGTCAACGAGCCTCAGGTCGACGAGCCTTCGACCCACGAGACTCGTGTCCCAGAGGCTTCGTTCCAGGCGACTCCGGAGCAAAGCAGGGATGAGGGTACGTCCCTAGAGACCTAGTGGGATACCTGGGCTGAGCCAAGTGGCCATGCTGGTAGCGACGAGGAGCTGGCTGAGGGGGCTACTGTCTACCAGCGTGGTAGTTCGGGGCTCCCGCTCGTGCCAGCGACCCCCGAGCAGAGGTGGTCGATTAGGCCAAATGGGGACAAGTAAGTTAATTTACTCTTATTTAACCTTTTGCCTTCACGTTTTCTCAAATATCTAATGTTTTGGCTTTAATTTGTCATACCGTAGGGGTTGGATTGTTGCCAAGGGTGTCCGCAAGCCCAACAGCATCCTTGGTGTGCTTTGCCGTAAAAACTTCCTAGGGTTTGTTACATTGCCCGGTCGAGAGAGAGAGGTAGGAATGACCTGGGAGCACTACTTGGGTGCCTAGGCCACGCCGGAGGTGGAGATCGACGGTGTTTTGTGCCACATGAGGGCCGACATGGTTATCTGACAGTTCTGGGTAATTTCTCCTTCACACAATTATAAATCAACCATAGCAAGTTAATGTACTAATCGGTGTTGTCTCATTTGCAGACCTACTACAGGTGTGAGGAGGGATACGAGGAGGGCGCGGCAAAGGTTATCGAAACCGAATGTCGCCGCCTACTTCAGAACTTTTGGCACGAGGCTCAGGTGCAGGCTGTTCGAGACTACTATGCCACGCGGCGTATTAGGAAGGACAAGGCGAAGTGCCGTGATTCTAAGATGGAGAAGGAGCATTACATGAAGGTAATTACATATTATTAAGGATTTGTAGTTAGTTTCCTTGATTTGGTTCTTACGCGCTCAAATTTCTCTTTATTAACTTAGGTGCCCCCGAGATGGTGTGTGGATAAGATGGATTGTTGGGAGGCCTTGGTGGATCAGTGGTGCTCCGAAACGTTGGAGGCCAGCCACAACAACGCCAAGGAGAGGCGTGGCAAAATGGTTGGTGTGCCACACCATGAAGAGAGCGTCAACTTAATCCAATTTGGCGAGAACTGGGTATGTGGTTTGCTTCATGCCTCATGCAATTCATTCTTAATGCTATCTTGAGCCCTTTACTAATACAATTTTCCTCTCTCTCTCTCTTTTAGGTGCATCACAATAAGACGGAGGTGCCACAGATGTACGACCTGCATGCGATGGCCCATACTGCCTCGTACAAGAAGGTCAAGGCATTCTCTGAGTCTGACCTCGAGAATCCAGAAAACTTCACCAACATCTCCTCCCACCACAAGCTCGTGAAGTACAGAGATCACGGGAAGGCGAGGAAAGGGGAGGACTTTAAGCCGAGCGAGGGGCCTATTGATCCAGAGCTGGTGATGATAGCTGGCAACGGGAGGCCCCATGGCTCGATCGCCATTGGAGACAGCCTTATACGTTGTCCTAGCACTCTTCGACAGATAAGGGCACACCAAACGAGTTCCTGTCCGGAGATAACACCTCGTCCATGGCCAGACGAGCTCGCCATCGAGGTTAGTTTAATGGACTCAACTATCTTTCCGCATTATGTTGTGCGTTGGAACCAATATGATTACAATGCTAACAATGAGTTGTGTTGCAGGCTGCTATTCTGAAAGAGAGAGAGGCAATGTAGGCGGCTATGGCAGAGAAGGATAAGGAGATGAGGGAGCTCGAGGAGAGGACGACTGCATTGGTGGAGGCAGAGAGGGCACAGAATGATGCGTCTAACAGGGCCATATACAAGCTCTTCGTGGTAAGTTTCTTCTTCATGTTATTTCAAATCTTGCATTTTAATGTCCGTTTCACTAATAAATAAAAAGTTTGACTTGTCGAAACCAAATGTACAGTCTATGTGCGAGAAGACCGGCCAAGTCCCTCCGCCGATGACAGTCATTAACATGGCGGGGACGGTGAGTTTCATTCCAGTGCAGTGATCTTAAGAGTGTCCTCATGCTAACGACACATTACAAACGATGTTTGGTGCAGAATATCTCCCGAAACGCATCGCACGACCCTTCTACACTGGAGCCTTCTCCAGGGCAGCCTTCTCCAGGTGAAACAAGCCAGAGCCACCGTGCTTCACCGCCGTGATGATGATAATGGTATGTTATTTCTAGTGTTTTAATAAAAATTACATATACTTAGCTAAGTTCTCTCCTAAATGACATAATAAGGCTTAGGTAGCTCGAATATGACCTATTCCCCCTAACTTAGGTATTAAATGGCCTATAATTAGCTTAGCTATATCCAAAATGGCTTAATAAGCATAGTTTGCTCCAGAATGACCTATTTTACCCAAGTTAGCTCCGAAATGACCTATAGTTAGCTAGGCTTCCACCTAAATGACATAATTAGCTTAGTTAGCTCCAAAATGGTATATTTAATAAAAATGACATATACTTAGCTAATTATCCTCAAAATGACATATACTTAGCAAATTATCCTCCAAAATGACATGTTTAACCCAAGTGAGCTCCGAAACGACCTATAGTTAGCTAGTCTTCCACCTAAATGACATAATTAGCTTAATTAGCTCCATAATGACCTATTTAATAAAAAGGACCTATAGTTAGCTAAGTTCTTTCCTAAATGACATAATACGGCTTAGGTAGCTCCAAGATGACCTATTCCCCCTAACTTAGGTATTAAATGGCCTATAATTAGCTTAGCTAGATCCAAAATGGCTTAATAAGCATAGTTTGCTCCGGAATGACATATTTTACCCAAGTAGCTCCGAAATGACCTATAGTTAGCTAGGCTTCCACATAAATGACATAATTAGCTTAGTTAGCGCCAAAATGGTCTATTTAATAAAATATGACCTATACTTAGCTAATTATCCTCGAAATGACATAATTAGCTCCAAAAAGGCAATCTTAGCTAATTTAGCCCGAAGAAGGGGACAAGAGGAGAAGAAAGAGGAAAAATGAAAAGAAGGAAGAACAAGAAGAGAAGAAGAAGGACAAGAAGGAGAGGAAGGAGGAGAAGAAGGAGAAGGAGCTCCTCCTTCTCCTTCTTCTTCCTCCTTCTTCCTCCTTCTCCTTCTTCTTTTCTTCTTCTTCTCCTCTCCCTTCTCCTTCTCCCCCTCCTCCTCCTCCTCATCCTCCTTCTTCTTTTACTTCTTCTTCTCTTCTTGCTTGTTCTCTTTCTCTTCTTCTATGTAGCTTAGACTCATCCAACAAAGACTAAATTGGCTAATTATCCTACAAAATGACATAATTAGCTTAGTTAGGTGAAAACATCATAAGAACCTTGGTTAACTCATTAAAATGACCAATTTAGCTAAAAAATGAAATAATAAGCTCAAAATGGCATAAGAACCTTGGTTAGGTCATGAATATTATATACTTAGCTTGGCTTCCACCTAAATGATATAATTAGCCAATTTAACTCCAATATGGCTTAGTAAGCATAGTTAGCTCCAAAATGACATATTTAACCCAAGTGAGCTCCGAAACGACCTATAGTTAGCTAGGCTTCCACCTAAATGACATAATTAGCTTGGTTAACTCCAAAATGACCTATTTAATAAAAAGGACCTATAGTTAGCTAAGTTCTCTCCTAAATGACATAATAAGGATTAGGTAAGTCCAAGATAACCTATTCCCCCTAACATAGGTATTAAATGGCCTATAATTAGTTTAGCCAGATCCAAAATGGCTTAATAAGCATAGTTTGCTCCGAAATGACATATTTTACCCAAGTAGCTCCGAAATGACCTATAGTTAGCTAGGCTTCCACCTAAATGACATAATTAGCTTAGTTAGCACCAAAATGGTCTATTTAATAAAACATGACCTATACTTAGCTAATTATCCTCGAAATGACATAATTAGCTCCAAAAAGGCAATCTTAGCTAATTTAGCCCGAAGAAGGGGACAAGAGGAGAAGAATAAGGAAAAATGAAAAGAAGGAAGAAGAAGAAGAAGAGAAGAAGGACAAGAAAAAGGAGAGGAAGGAGGAGAAGAAGGAGAAGGAGCTCCTCCTTCTCCTTCTTCTTCCTCCTTCTTCCTCCTTCTCCTTCTCCTTCTTCTTTTCTTCTTCTTCTCCTCTTCCTTCTCCTTCTCCTTCTCCTCCTCCTCCTTCTTCTTTTACTTCTTCTTCTCTTCTTGCTTCTTCTCTTTCTCTTCTTCTACGTAGCTTAGACTCATCCAACAAAGACTAAATTGGCTAATTATCCTACAAAATGACATAATTAGCTTAGTTAGGTGAAAATATCATAAGAACCTTGGTTAGCAAATTAAAATGACCAATTTAGCTAAAAAATGAAATAATAAGCTCAAAATGGCATAAGAACCTTGGTTAGCTCATGAATATTATATACTTAGCTTGGCTTCCACCTAAATGATGTAATTAGCCAATTTAGCTCCAATATGGCTTAATAAGCATTGTTAGCTCCAAAATGACATATTTAACCCAAGTGACGTCCGAAACGACCTATAGTTAGCTAGGCTTCCACCTAAATGACATAATTAGCTTAGTTAACTCCAAAATGACCTATTTAATAAAAAAGAACCTATAGTTAGCTAAGTTCTCCCTAAATGACATAATAAGGATTAGGTAAGTCCAAGATGACCTATTCCCCCTAACTTAGGTATTAAATGGCCTTTAATTAGCTTAGCTAGATCCAAAATGGCTTAATAAGCATAGTTTGCTCCGGAATGACATATTTTACCCAAGTAGCTCTGAAATGAGCTATAGTTAGCTAGGCTTACACCTAAATGACATAATTAGCTTAGTTAGCTACAAAATGGTCTATTTAATAAAACATGACCTATACTTAGCCAATTATCCTCGAAATGACATAATTAGCTCCAAAAAGGCATTCTTAGCTAATTTAGCACGAAGAAGGGGACAAGAGGAGAAGAAAGAGGAAAAATGAAAAGAAGGAAGAAGAAGAAGAGAAGAAGAAGCACAAGAAGCAGAAGGAGAAGGAGCTCCTCCTTCTCCTTCTTCTTCCTCCTTCTTCATCCTTCTCCTTCTCCTTCTCCTTCTTCTTTTCTTCTTCTTCTTCTCCTCTTCCTTCTCCTTGTCCTCCTCCTCCTCCTCCTCCTCCTCCTCCTTCTAATTTTACTTCTTCTTCTCTTCTTGCTTCTTCTCTTTCTCTTCTTCTAGGTAGCTTAGACTGATCCAACAAAGACTAAATTGGCTAATTATCCTACAAAATGACATAATTAGCTTAGTTAGGTGAAAACATCATAAGAACCTTGGTTAGCTCATTAAAATGACCAATTTAGCTAAAAAATGAAATAACAAGCTCAAAATGGCATAAGAACCTTGGTTAGCTCATGAATATTATATACTTAGCTTGGCTTCCACCTAAATGATGTAATTAGCCAATTTAGCTCCAATATGGCTTAATAAGCACAGTTAGCTCCAAAATGACATATTTAACCCAAGTGAGGTCCGAAACGACCTATAGTTAGCTAGGCTTCCACCTGAATGACATAATTAGCTTAGTTAACTCCAAAATGACCTATTTAATAAAAAGGACCTATAGTTAGCTAAGTTCTCCCTAAATGACATAATAAGGATTAGGTAAGTCCAAGATGACCTATTCCCCCTAACTTAGGTATTAAATGGCCTATAATTAGCTTAGCTAGATCCAAAATGGCTTAATAAGCATAGTTTGCTCCGGAATGACATATTTTACCCAAGTAGCTCTGAAATGAGCTATAGTTAGCTAGGCTTCCACCTAAATGACATAATTAGCTTAATTAGCTACAAAATGGTCTATTTAATAAAACATGACCTATACTTAGCCAATTATCCTCGAAATGACATAATTAGCTCCAAAAAGGCATTCTTAGCTAATTTAGCACGAAGAAGGGGACAAGAGGAGAAGAAAGAGGAAAAATGAAAAGAAGGAAGAAGAAGAAGAAGAGAAGAAGAAGGGCAAGAAGAAGAAGGAGAAGGAGCTCCTCCTTCTCCTTATTCTTCCTCCTCCTTCCTCCTCCTTCTCCTTCTTCTTTTCTTCTTCTTCTCCTCTTCCTTCTCCTTCTCCTCCTCCTCCTCCTCCTTCTTCTTTTACTTCTTCTTCTGTTCTTGCTTCTTCTCTTTCTCTTCTTCTACGTAGCTTAGACTCATCCAACAAAGACTAAATTGGCTAATTATCCTACAAAATGACATAATTAGCTTAGTTAGGTGAAAACATCATAAGAACCTTGGTTAGCTCATTAAAATGACCAATTTAGCTAAAAAATGAAATAATAAGCTCAAAATGGCATAACAACCTTGGTTAGCTCATGAATATTATATACTTAGCTTGGCTTCCACCTAAATAATATAATTAGCCAATTTAGCTCTAATGTGGCTTAATAAGCATAGTTAGCTCCAAAATGACATATTTAACCCAAGTGAGCTCCGAAATGACCTATAGTTAGCTAGGCTTCCACCTAAATGACATAATTAGCTTAGTTAGCTCCAAAATGACCTATTTAATGAAAAAGGACCTATAGTTAGCTAAGTTCTCTCCTAAATGACATAATAAGGCTTAGGTAGCTCCAAGATGACCTATTCCCCTAACTTAGGTATTAAATGGCCTATAATTAGGTTAGCTAGATCCAAAATGACTTAATAAGCATAGTTTGCTCCGGAATGACATATTTTACCCAAGTAGCTTCGAAATGACCTATAATTAGCTAGGCTTCTACCTAAATGACCTAATTAGCTTAGTTAGCTCCAAAATGGTCTATTTAATAAAACATGACCTATACTTAGCTAATTATCCTAGAAATGACATAATTAACTCCAAAAAGGCATTCTTAGCTAATTTAGCCTCAAGAAGGGGACAAGAGGAGAAGAAAGAGGAAAAATGAAAAGAAGGAAGAAGAAGAAGAAGAGAAGAAGAAGAAGAGAAGAAGAAGACAAGAAGAAGGAGAAGAAGGAGGAGAAGGGGCTCCTCCTTCTCCTTCTTCCTCCTCCTTCTCCTTCTCCTTCTTCTTCCTCCTTCTCCTTCTCCTTCTTCTTTTCTTCTTCTTCTCCTCTTCCTTCTCCTTCTCCTCCTCCTCCTCCTCGTCGTCCTCCTTCTTCTTTTACTTCTTCTTCTCTTCTTGCTTCTTCTCTTTCTGTTCTTCTACGTAGCTTAGACTCATCCAACAAAGACTAAATTGGCTAATTATCCTACAAAATGACATAATTAGCTTAGTTAGGTGAAAACATCATAAGAACCTTGGTTAGCTCATTGAAATGACCAATTTAGCTAAAAAAATGAAATAATAAGCTCAAAATGGCATAAGAGCCTTGGTTAGCTCATGAATATTATATACTTAGCTTGGCTTCCACCTAAATGATATAATTAGCCAATTTAGCTCCAATATGGCTTAATCAGCATAGTTAGCTCCAAAATGACATATTTAATCCAAGTGAGCTCCGAAACGACCTATAGTTAACTAGGCTTCCACCTAAATGACATAATTAGCTTAGTTAGCTCCAAAATGACCTATTTAATAAGAAAGGACCTATAGTTAGCTAAGTTCTCTCCTAAATGACATAATAAGGCTTAGGTAGGTCCAATATGACCTATTCCCCCTAACTTAGGTATTAAATGGCCTATAATTAGCTTAGCTAGATCCAAAATGGCTTAATAAGCATAGTTTGCTCCGGAATGACATATTTTACCCAAGTACCTCCGAAATGACCTATAGTTAGCTAGGCTTCCACCTAAATGACATATTTGCTTAGTTAGCTCCAAAATGGTCTGTTTAATAAAACATGACCTATACTTAGCTAATTATCCTCGAAATGACATAATTAGCTCCAAAAAGGCAATCTTAGCTAATTTAGCCCGAAGAAGGGGACAAGAGGAGAATAAAGAGGAAAAATGAAAAGAAGGACGAAGAAGAAGAAGAGAAGAAGAATAAGAGAAGAAGAAGGACAAGAAGAAGGAGAAGAAGGAGGAGAAGAAGGAGAAGGAGCTCCTCCTTCTCCTTCTTCTTCCTCCTTCTTCCTCCTTCTCATCCTTCTTCTTCTCCTATTCCTTCTCCTTCTCCTCCTCCTCCTCCTCCTCCTCCTTCTTCTTCTTTTACTTCTTCTTCTCTTCTTGCTTCTCCTCTTTCTATTCTTCTACGTAGCTTAGACTCATCCAACAAAGACTAAATTGGCTAATTATCCTAAAAATGACATAATTAGCTTAGTTAGGTGAAAACATCATAAGAACCTTGGTTAGCTCACTAAAATGACCAATTTAGCTAAAAATGAAATAATAAGCTCAAAATGGCATAAGAACCTTGGTTAGGTCATCAATATTATATACTTAGCTTGGCTTCCACCTAAATGATATAATTGGCCAATTTAGCTGCAATATGGCTTAATAAGCATAGTTAGCTCCAAAATGATATATTTAACCCAAGTGAGCTCCGAAACGACCTATAGTTACCTAGGCTTCCACCTAAATGACATAATTAGCTTAGTTAACTCCAAAATGACCTATTTAATAAAAAATGACCTATAGTTAGCTAAGTTCTCTCCTAAATGACATAATAAGGATTAGGTAGCTCCAAGATGACCTATTTCCCCTAACTTAGGTATTAAATGGCCTATAATTAGCTTAGCTAGATCCAAAATTGGTTAATAAGCATAGTTTGCTTCGGAATGACATATTTTACCCAAGTAGCTCCGAAATGACCTATAGTTAGTTAGGCTTCCACCTAAATGACATAATTAGCTTAGTTAGCTCCAAAATGGTCTATTTAATAAAACATGACCTATACTTAGCTAATTGTCCTCGAAATGACATAATTATCTCCAAAAAGGCATCCTTAGCTAATTTAGCCTGAAGAAGGGGACAAGAGGAGAAGAAAGAGGAAAAATGAAAAGAAGGAAGAAGAAGAAGAGAAGAAGAAGAAGAAGAGAAGAAGAAGAAGAGAAGAAGAAGGACAAGAAGAAGAAGGAGAAGGAGCTCCTCCTTCTCCTTCTTCTTCCTCCTTCTTCCTCCTTCTCCTTCTCCTTCTTCTTTTCTTCTTCTTCTCCTCTTCCTTCTCCTTCTCCTCCTCCTCCTCCTCCTCCTTCTTCTTTTACTTCTTCTTCTCTTCTTGCTTCTTCTCTTTCTCTTCTTCTACGTAGCTTAGACTCATCCAACAAAGACTAAATTGGCTAATTATCCTACAAAATGACATAATTAGCTTAGTTAGGTGAAAACATCGTAAGAACCTTGGTTAGCTCATGAAAATGACCAATTTAGCTAAAACAATGTAATAATAAGCTCAAAATGGCATAACAACCTTGGTTAGCTCATGAATATTATATACTTAGCTTGGCTTCCACCTAAATGATATAATTAGCCAATTTAGCTCTAATATGGCTTAAAAAGCATAGTTAGCTCCAAAACGGCATATATAACCCAAGTGAGCTCCGAAACGACCTATAGTTAGCTAGGCTTCCACCTAAATGACATAATTAGCTTAGTTAGCTCCAAAATGACCTATTTAATAAAAAAGGACCTATAGTTAGCTAAGTTCTCTCCTAAATGACATAATAAGGCTTACGTAGCTGCAAGATGACCTATTCCCCCTAACTTAGGTATTAAATGGCCTATAATTAGCTTAGCTAGATCCAAAATAGCTTAATAAGCATAGTTTGCTCCGGAATGACATATTTTACCCAAGTAGCTCCGAAATGACCTATAGTTAGCTAGGCTTCCACCTAAATGACACAATTAGCTTAGTTAGCTCCACAATGGTCTCTTTAATAAAACATGATCTATATTAGCTAATTATCCTCGAAATGACATAATTAGATCCAAAAAGGCATTCTTAGCTAATTTAGCCCGAAGAATTGGACAAGAGGAGAAGAAAGAGGAAAAATGAAAAGAAGGAAGAAGAAGAAGAGAAGAAGAAGGACAAGAAGAAGGAGAAGGAGGAGAAGAAGGAGAAGGAGGAGCTCCTTATCCTTATCCTTCCTCCTTCTCCTCCTCCTTCTTCTTTTCTTCTTCTTCTACTCTTCCTTCTCCTTTTCCTCCTCCTCCTCCTCCTTCTTCTTTTACTTCTTATTCTCTTCTTTCTTCTTCTCTTTCTATTCTTCTACGTAGCTTAGACTCATCCAACAAAGATTAAATTGGCTAATTATCCTACAAAATGACATAATTAGCTTAGTTAGGTGAAAACATCATAAGAACCTTGGTTAGCTCATTCAAATGACCAATTTAGCTTAAAATTGAAATAATAAGCTCAAAATGGCATAAGAACCTTGGTTAGCTCATGAATATTATATACTTAGCTTGGCTTCCACCTAAATGATATAATTAGCCAATTTAGCTCCAATATGGCTTAATAAGCATAGTTAGCTCCAAAATGACATATTTAACCCAAGTGAGCTCCGAAACGACCTATAGTTAACTAGGCTTCCACCTAAATGACATAATTAGCTTAGTTAGCTCCAAAATGACCTATTTAATAAAAGGACCTATAGTTAGCTAAGTTCTCTCCTAAATGACATAATTAGGCTTAGGTAGCTCCAAGATGACCTATTCCCCCTAACTTAGGTATTAAATGGCCTATAATTAGCTTAGCTAGATCCAAAATGGCTTAATAAGCATAGTTTGCTCCGGAATGACATATTTTACCGAAGTAGCTCCGAAATGACCTATAGTTAGCTAGGCTTCCACCTAAATGACATAATTAGCTTAGTTAGCTCCAAAATGGTCTATTTAATAAAACATGACCTATACTTAGCTAATTATCCTCGAAATGACATAATTAGCTCCAAAAAGGCATTCTTAGCTAATTTAGCCCGAAGAAGGGGACAAGAGGAGAAGAAAGAGGAAAAATGAAAAGAAGGAAGAAGAAGAAGAAGAGAAGAAGTAGGAGAAGGAGGAAGAAGAAGGAGAAGGAGAAGGAGGAGAGAAGCTCCTTCTCCTTCTTCTCCTTCTTCTTGTCCTTCTTATTTTCTTCTTCTTCTCCTCTTCCTTCTCCTTCTACTCCTCCTCCTTCTTCTTTTTTTCTTTTTCTTCTCCTTCTTCTTCTCTTCTTGCTTCTTATCTTCTTGCTTCTTCTCTTTCTTCTTCTACGTAGGGTATATTCCCCAACAAAGACATACTTAGCTAATTATCCTCCAAAATGACATAATTACCATAGTTAGGTAAAAACATCATAAGAACCTTGGCTAGCGCATTAAAATGACTAATTTAGCTCCAAAATCACATAATAAGGTCAAAATGGATTAATAATCATAGTTGGTTACAAAATGACATATTTTATCCAAGTTAGCTCTAGAATGACCTATACTTAGCTAAGGCCCTGTTTGGAACCATAATAGATTATGATAATCTGGATTATGAAGATAGATTATATAATATGGTTTATAAAAATAATCTAGGTGGACATGTTTGGAGGCCAGATTATATAAACTGTAATCCAGGTTTACATTGCATAATGACCTGTCTGCCCTCAGTTTTTTTTAAAAAAGAGGAGGAAGGCGGTGGTAGGAATGTAATTATCTCCAACTTTACAAGGGTAATGGGTCATTAGCAATCCATAATCTAATTTTAGCTCGTGTAGAGTAGATTATGAGTTTTTAATAATCTGTCCATCTAGTTTTTATAATCTACACCATAATCTGCCCTGTTTGGAGTTAGAATAGATTATAAAAACTGGATTATATAATCTGGGTGGTTCCAAACAGGGCCTAAGTTCTCTCCTAAATGACATAATAAGGCTATGTAGCTCCAAGATGACCTATTCCACCTAACTTAGCTATTAAATGGCCTATACTTAGCTAATTTCTCTCCGAAATAACCTATATACTTCTTCATTTAGTATTATTCTTCTAACTTTCTTATTTGTTATTTTGCAGATTACATTCACTTCACGGGAAGCTTGGAATATATTGATGGAATGCTTGAAGATGATTTCTTGTACCATGGCTTCACGGAAGCTTGTATTGAAACTATTGTTGTATATGGATATATATGAAACTTTGTATGCATGTGGATGAACTGGTGTAATATATTGTTTGGTACGGATGGAACTTGCATAATATGTATGCACTATGGATGAAAGTTATTTTAATATGCTTATGAGTACGGAAACAAATTTATTTTTGTCAAATATATATATATATCCTGATTATTGTGAAAAATGCTGGATATAATAAGAAATAAAATAAAAAGGGGCTGGTTCTCCCCTTTGCCGTTTGCCCCCACATGGCAAAGGGGGGATGGCAAACGACAAACAGGGGAGAGAGAGGGGCTTGGTTCCCCCCTTTGCCGTCTGCCCCGACATGGCAAAGGGGGGATGGCAGACAACAAAGAGGGGATAGAGAGGGGCTTGGTTCCTCCCTTTGCCGTCTGCCCCCACATGGCAAAGGGGGGATGGCAGACGACAAAGAGGGGAGAGAGAGGGGCTTGGTTCCCCCCTTTGCCGTCTGCCCCCACATGGCAAAGGGGGGATGGCAGACAACAAAGAGGGGAGAGAGAGGGGCTTGGTTCCCCCCTTTGTTGTCTGCCCTCACATGGCAAAGGGGGGATGGCAGACGACAAAGAGGGGGGAGAGAGAGGGGCTTAGTTCCCCCCTTTGCTGCCAGCCCCCTCATGGCAAAGGGGGAGGGCAGACGACAAAGAGAGGAGGCCTGCCGTTAACACTTAACGGGACCGTTGGTGTATATGCAGTCCCATTTAATTTTCCGTCTGCCCCCTCATGGCAAAGATTCTTTGCCGTTTGCTTTAAAAAAGCAGACGGCAAATAACCTCTTCACTAGATTTTTTTGCCGTCTACTTTGTCGTCTGCTAACCAACGACAAAGCCTTTGCCGTCCGTTGTTCCCCCCTTTGCCGTCAGCCATGGCAGATGGCAAAATTATAAATTCCAGTAGTGCCTTTGCTCCCTCTGTTTGTTTGACTTAACAAGGGCATTAACACCCTCTCTGAGAAAACTATCCCTTTCATTCTTCACATAGACACTACGTTTTTCCATTTTTTATGATCTACTGTGACTTCTCTAAAAGCCACTTATTCCACTTGTCCACATTGTATACCGATTCGTTGTTGCTTGTATAATTGTCCTTATGTCCTGTTTCAAATTATGTACACAAGCAAATTAAAACTCGTAGTAGCAATTATAAATCAACTACTACCTAAAATTGAGACATATATTTTCAAATCCATCTAATATAAAGCATTCAAAACATATCTATTACAAAGATCCCAACAAAACATAAACACTGAAAATATATGTTCTCAAATACATCTAATATAAAGCATTGGAAATATATCTAGTACTTGTATGGAATTATCTAGTACTAAGATCCCCACAAAACATAAACATTGGAAACATATGTTCTCAAATACATCTAATATAAATTTGTACTAGTAAGATTCTACACTAATTGAATTCTATACTAATAAAATAATTTCTACTAGTATAATTCTAAACTAATCGAATCTACACTAATAGATACTTACACTAATCGGATTCTACACAAAAAACATATATGTACATAGTTTTAGGGTTGGGATCTGCCAGGGAATTGAGGGAGAAGCTCGGGGGGGTGAAGAAGATGTGTGAGGGGAGTGGTAGATCTCACCTGCTGGCCCGAAGGTGGCGGCGGCCGTGCTGGTCTGACGACGGCGTGCGACGGGGTCGGGAGGTGGCCGCGGCCACACTGGTCCGACAGCAACGCGTGGCGGGGTCGGAAGGTGGTGGCGACGGTGACGAGCAAGAGAGAGGGGGGAGAGGAAGGGGAATGAGACGAGGGAAATGTGACCTAAGATTTTTTTTTACTCGATACGGGAGGGCAGTTAAAATGGACTAGTGTTGGCGTGGTCTAATGGGCCACGTCAGCACAATCTATACTGAAAAAGAAAAAAAAATGCAATTACCTATGTCTTGGGATATAACCGTAACGTCAGCATTAAGGTTGTATCACTATCGTACAAATTTATCCAACACCGGCACTATGTGAAAAATATAGTTGTGGCATTGCTTAAAAACGACGTGGCACAAACATAAGTTATGACTATCCATTTCTCGCTAGTGCACTATACAAAAACCCAGGCATGAGACATCCTGTAAAATAACAAATTATTCAAAATCATATTAGTTGTCTCCTTTCTTTCGATTGTTCAGATTTCGTCCAACTTGAAAATCATAGCAAAAGAAAGGCATCATCACCATACAAAGCCTCAAAGATAACAAGAGCCACTCGATTGCTAAAAATGTGATCTAATAGAAAACGTGGAAACATTAATTAGGTCATCACCCCCGCACATCACATGCTTATAACCCTTCGCCATCAATTTAGAGGGTTTTAAAAATTGGATCTTGACCTTGAACAAAACGGCCTAAGAACTAGAAGTTGTCGCACCAACAGTTTACCTTCGTTGACACATCAAATGCGAAGATTCAAACATAGTACAACAATCTGATAACACATATTCTCACACCATCTATGTTCCCTTCGTTAACGCCAAAATCAGACATCATGGAGATAGATAGAGAGGATGCGAGACCTTATTTCAAAACACCAATGCCAACACCACCACATCATTGTTGCATGGAACAAAATATCAAAGGAAGACAAAGACAACAAAAACTAAGAACAACAAGAGGGGTCGATCTTCAATCCATTGTCATTGATGAAGTTTCTGGACAGAAGATAGAAAAGGGATCGAGCCCACAACATGCAAGTAACCCTATGCGGTTGCTACTCTTTCTTCTTGTGTAAGAGTTCTCGCATGTAAGTAGTTTGTTATATTGTATTTATATATATTTGGAAGAAAAGACAAGCATATAATATTTTGCATTCATCAAGTAAGAAAATAGCCAGTTCAAAGGAAACACAACATGACACAAAACAATTAGTAAAAAGATACATTGAAATCTATACTAGACAAGTTCTTTCTTGGATTGGTTGGATGGTAAATATGGTTCAAATTGATGTGCTTTCTTCGCATGGCTACTAGTTTTTCCTTACTCTAAGGCTCATGTCATGTAACATGAAATTTAATGGTAAATATTTAAGATCGGGTAACCGTTCCATGGCTTGTGTGGTCGCATCTACCGCTTCCCACCTATCTCAACCCATGTGTCCCACACAATGCTCTTGCCCCGTCCTTATCCTTATAGGAATACTTTGAACCACTTGTTTTTTTTCTGCCTTGGACGACCCTATAATCCCCTCTCCTTTGTCCTCTCGCTCAAGCACATCGACTACCTAATCTAGATCCATGTGGATTCTTGATCCTTCACTACAGCAAGGCTTACCTTGGCTATTGCAAGGGTCATCATTTACCTCGATGACCTAGCACACGGTTCTCCATCCTGTGATGCGATGACCTAAGTTATTCATGGGCGTCTGCGACATGCTGCAAACATCGATGTAGATGTTGCAAGGCCGCTAGCATTAGCGCAAGCTGTTGTATGAGGGATGGTCGACAATGTTGCAAAGGAGACTCGTGTTAATGTGAGTAGGAAGACCTGCAACAATGAGCATGGACACGTGTGCCTCGAAAGCAGGTGGAGGCGGCTACTGCAAGCATGAAGACGGATGTGATTTTTTTTGTGAGTAGGAGGAATGGTGAAACGAGAGAGACAACTATGCAAGGTTGATTTGATGACTCATGGTGATGCAATTAGACGATGTGAGAGGCAATCGATTTGTTCATCCAATCAGTCGGCCTCTACATTGTTATCAAATTTAGCTAGTTCCTATTTTGACCCGGAATGTAACTAGTTATTTTTTAGAAGTGGAAATTAGTTACTAATTCCTTGCTGGATCGATTATATGTTCATATGGATATGCTCATCAAAAGGTTATTGGTCAATGTATGGTTGTACGAGTGTATTTTTGCATGTTGGCGTGTTGAGTGAAAATCTAAAAAGACGAATGGGTTTCTACTTTTTTATTCAAGCTCTTTCATATGTTTCGCTTCGTACATGTATTAGGGCCATCAAATATACTATAAATTTGGCATGGCAAGATAATTTGTATACTTCTAAAGAAGGAGTTGGTAGGCGGTATTCAGGGTTTACGTTTGTTTTACCGGTTTAATTCTGCCTCACCTCCTACCATCGCCCCTCCTTGCTGGTTTTCACCCTCTCACTAAACAATGAATAAATTTCCTCGACCCTCATTTTTTTCATTCTTGCTTCGCATGTGCTGATTCAATTCAGTCAAGTAAATAATAGTTAATTAAGAATTCAAAAATTGCATCATATATGTAAGATCATCTTCCTAAAAGATAGACATAAATTATTTGTTGCTAACTTTTCAAAACAAAATAAGTCATTCCTCAATAACAAATCGCTAATCCTGCGCATTAAGACATAAAATATTTATAATTACTCCTAAAAAATATTTGGCTGTATGCACGGTTTCATTTCACCTCATCGCTTTAATTTCGTCTCACTTCCCACAACCACCCCTTCATGTTGAGTTTTCACCCTCCCACTAAAAAGCAAATAAATTCGTTTGGCCTTCTTTTTGCATTTTCAAGCTTGCTTTGGCATGTTCTGATTTAATTCAATCACGTAAATAATAGGTAATCAAGAATTCAGAAATTGCACCATATATGTGAGATAACCTTCCTAAAAGACAAACATATTTTTTTAGGTAACCTTCCAAAATAAAATCAGGTGTTCCTCAATAACAAATAGCTAATCCGGCATACTACGACATCTACTATTGACTGATAATCACAACTTTTCTAATACAACAAAAATTAACATATATTTGTCTTACTTATCAAATCACATATTTCTAATATTATTAAAACTCAATCTATATGTCGTTTGGTACCGCTCCGATCACTCGAACACATCTTCCATTCCCATCCAATCTTACTTTTGTGCAAATGTAAAGCCCACCTTCCATCCTTTTTTCATACATAATTAATTTCCACCAATTGGTGGTTTCCATGTTTCAAGTATCAAAGTCTGTCGATCAACACGAAGCCCACCAGAAATATGGGTACTCATCCGTCCTATTCGGAACCTCTATTCATCCTCTTTCCATACGTAGTTAACTTCCACATAATCAGAAGTTCCCCACCCTTGTGAGAAGTAGTAAAAGTGTCTCACATGACTCCTCTTCCGTCTCGCCACCGCATGCTCTTGTGTGGCTAACCCCTGACAACGCTCAGGAAAGACGCATCCATAAGTGTCGGACGGCTTCACCGATGCTTCATCAAGGGGCCGCACCTACCAAATACTCCATGTGTACCTAAATAATTGTAATTGAGGAGAACTAGTCTAGTTCTCCGTAACTACAGTTATTTAGGTACAAAGGGAATAGATGACTGGCGGCGCCTACCCACCAGTCTATGGTTGGGTGATGTGTTAGGCTTTGTGGATTTGTAGCCACATGAGGTGGTCCTACGATCGATCTGCGTGAGTGTCGTGGTCACGACAGAATGCTCGAGTTCCCTTACTCTAGCAGCACTAAAGGGTGAGCCACGACGAGAAGGGTCACCGCACACTAGTGACCGGTGGTTGGAAGACGTGTGCATGCTGGGCACAGAGGGAAGCCGCGACTTGATGAAGTGACCTCCAATTACATCCACTCTAGCCTCTACTTCTTTATTTTAAGACTCTAGTTGGATCACCATTTTTCTTTTAAATACGCTTGTAAAAGTTACATGTCGGGGTCTATCGTTTCTGTGTGATGGGTTAAAACGTCGTGCCCTTGGTAGAGGGGACGTCTCTATGTTACATAGAAGGGGCTAACCTTGAGATGCATACAAAGGTTTGGAGTACACGTAAAGACAAAGAGGAGATTGAAAAATACAAGATACATGTATGACGTGAAATAACAACTCTCCTAGTCTATCTCTAACTTAAACGTATCTCCTGACCAAGGGTCAATAATCACTAACACCCTCCCATAATCACAATTGTGATAGGTTGATATTATACTTGAATGCTTCACAGCTTCGTGTGGGCAATGCCTTAGTAAATCCATATGTAACCTGATCTTTAGAATGTACAAATTTGACTTCAGTCTGTTTATTGGCAACTCATTCTCTGGCAAAATGAAAATCTATTTCAATGCGTTTGGTTCTTGCATGAAAGTCTGGATTAGCAGAAAGTATGTTGCACCAAGATTATCACACCATAGGCATGGAACATGTTCATTGCATACTCCAAGATCCTTAAGCATGGATTGTATCCAAATGATCTAGGTTGTAGCATTTGCTAAGGCCTTATACTCTCCTTCTCTACTTGACGTGGAAACTGTAGCTTGTTTCTTTGCACACCATGAGATCAAGTTTGGTCCATAAAACATTGCAAAAGCACCATTTGACCTTCTATCATATAAACTTGCTGCCCAGTCAGAATACGAAAAGGCACTAACTGTTGGGGAACGTCGCATGGGAAACAAAAATTTTCCTACGCGCACGAAGACCTATCATGGTGATGTCCATCTACGAGAGGGGATATTCGATCTACGTACCCTTGTAGACCGCACAGCAGAAGCGTTCAGAAACGCGGTTGATGTAGTGGAACGTCCTCACGTCCCTCGATCCGCCCCGCGAACCGTCCCGCGCTCAGTCCCACGATCTAGTGCCGAACGGACGGCACCTCCGCGTTCAGCACACGTACAGCTCGACGATGATCTCGGCCTTCTTGATCCAGCAAGAGAGACGGAGAGGTAGATGAGTTCTCCGGCAGCGTGACGGCGCTCCGGAGGTTGGTGATGATCTTATCTCAGCAGGGCTCCGCCCGAGCTCCGTAGAAACGCGATCTAGAGGTAAAACCGTGGAGATATGTGGTCGGGCTGCCATGGCAAAGTCGTCGCAAATCAGCCCTAAAACCTCCGTATATATAGGGGGAGGAGGCGGAGCCTTGCCTTGGGGTCCAAGGACTCCCAAGGGGGTCGGCCGAGCCAAGGGGGGCAACCCTCCCCTTCCAAACCGAGTCCAACTAGGTTTGGAAGGAGGAGTCCTTCCCCCTTTTCCCACCTCCTCTTTTTTTTTCTCTTTGATTTTCTTCCTATGGCGCATAGGGCCTTCTTGGGCTGTCCCACCAGCCCACCAAGGGCTGGTGCGCAAACCCCAAGGCGTATGGGCTTCCCCGGGGTGGGTTGCCCCCCCGGTGAACACCCGGAACCCATTCGTCATTCCCGGTACATTCCCGGTAAATCCGAAAACCTTACGGTAATCAAATGAGGTTATCCTATATATCAATCTTCGTTTCCGGACCATTCCGAAAACCCTCGTGACGTCCGTGATCTCATCCGAGACTCCGAACAACATTCGGTAACCAACCATATAACTCAAATACGCATAAAACAACGTCGAACCTTAAGTGTGCAGACCCTGCGGGTTCGAGAACTATGTAGACATGACCCGAGAGACTCCTCGGTCAATATCCAATAGCGGGACCTGGATGCCCATATTGGATCCTACATATTATACGAAGATCTTATCGTTTGAACCTCAGTGCCAAGGATTCATATAATCCCGTATGTCATTCCCTTTGTCCTTCGGTATGTTACTTTCCCGAGATTCGATCGTCAGTATCCGCATACCTATTTCAATCTCGTTTACCGGCAAGTCTCTTTACTCTTTCCGTAATACAAGATCTCGTAACTTACACTAAGTCACATTGATTGCAAGGCTTGTGTGTGATGTTGTATTACCGAGTGGGCCCCGAGATACCTCTCCGTCACACGGAGTGACAAATCCTAGTCTAGATCCATACTAACTCAACGAACACCTTCGGAGATACCTGTAGAGCATCTTTATAGTCACCCAGTTTGACGTTTGATACACACAAAGTATTCCTCCGGTGTCAGTGAGTTATATGATCTCATGGTCATAGGAACAAATACTTGACACGCAGAAAACAGTAGCAACAAAATGACACGATCAACATGCTACGTCTATTAGTTTGGGTCTGATCCCGTTATCAAATAACAACACTTGCCTATGGCCAGGAAACCTTGGCCATCTTTGACCAACGAGCTAGTCAACTAGAGGCTTACTAGGGACAGTGTTTTGTATATGTATCCACACAAGTATTGTGTTTCCAATCAATACAATTATGGCATGGATAATAAATGATTATCATGAACAAAGAAATATAATAATAACTAATTTATTATTGCCTCTAGGGCATATTTCCAACAGTCTCCCACTTGCACTAGAGTCAATAATCTAGTTCACATCACCATGTGATTCCAACGAATCCAACACCCATATAGTTATGGGGTCTGATCATGTCTTGCTCATGAGAGAGGTTTTAGTCAACGGCTGTGAAATTTTCAGATCCGTGTGTTCTTTACAAATCTTTATGTCATCTTATAGATGCTGCTACTATGTGCTATTCGGAAATACTCGAAATATCTACTCTACTATACGAATCCGTTTCACTACTCATAGTTATTCGGGTTAGTGTCAAAGCTTACATCGACGTAACCCTTTACGACGAACTCTTTAACCAGCTCCATAATCGAGAAAAATTCCTTAGTCCATCAGTTACTAAGGATAAATTTTGACCGCTGCTAGTGATTCAATCATGGATCACTCTCTGTACCTCTCAACAGACTTGCTGCAAGGCACACATCAGCTGCGGTACTCAGCATGGCATACTTTAGAGTCTACGGCTAAGGCATAGAAGACGACCTTCGTCTATTCTCTTTATTCTGCCATGGTCGGGTTTTGAGTCTTACTCAAATTCACACCTTACAACGCAACCAATAACTCCTTCTTTGCTGATTTATTTTGAACTCCTTCAAAACTTGTCAAGGCATGCATCTTGTTGAAACTTCCATTAAGCGCTTTCGATCTATCTCCATAGATCTTTGATGCTCAATGTTCAAGTAGCTCAATCCAGGTATTCCTTTGAAAACTCCTTTCAAACAACCTTGTATGCTTTACAGAAATTCTACATTACTTCTGATCCACAATATGTCAACCACATATACTTATCAGAAATTCCATAGTGCTCCCACTCACTTCTTTGGAAATACAAGTTTCTCATAAACCTTGTACAAACCCAAAATCCTTGATCATCTCATCAAAGTGTATATTCCAACTCCGAGATGCTTGCACCAGTCCATTTAAGGATCGCTGGAGCTTGCATACTTGCTAGTATCTTTAGGATCGACAAAACCTCATGGTTGTATCTCATACAATGTTTGCTCAGGAAACCGTCGAGGAAACAATGTTTTGACATCCTACATGCAATATTTCATAAATAATGCATCAAGTACTAACATAATTCTAACAGAATTTTAGCATCGCTACGAGTGAGAAAGTCTCATCACAGTCAACTGTTTGATCTTGTCGGAAACATCTTTGCGACAAGTCGAGCTTTTCTTAATAGTGACTTATCACTATCATCGTCTGTCTTCCTTTTAAAGATCCATCTTTACTCAATAGTCCTATGACCATCAAGTAGTTCTTCCAAAGTCCACACTTTGTTTTCATACATGGATCCTCTCTCGGATTTCATGGCTTCCAGCCATTTGTCGGAATCTGGGCCCACCATTGCTTTCTCCATAACTCGTAGGTTCACTGTTGCTCAACAACATGACCTCCAAGACAGGGTTACCGTACCACTCTGTAGTAGTACGCGACCTTGTCAACCTACGAGGCTTGTAGTAACTTGATCCGATGCTCGATGATCACCATCATCAGCTTTCACTTCAATTGGTGTAGGCGCCACAGGAACAACTTCCTGCGCCCTGCTACACACTGGTTGAAGTGATGGTTCAATAACCTCATCAAGTTCTACCACCCTCCCACTCAATTCTTTCGAGAGAAACCTTTCCTCGAGAAAGGATCCGTTTCTAGAAACAAACACTTTGCTTTCGGATCTGAGATAGGAGATGTACCCAACTGTTTTGGATATCCTATGAAGATGCATTTATCCGCTTTGGGTTCGAGCTTATAAGACTCAAACTTTTTCACATAAGTGTCGAAACCCCAAACTTTCAAGAAATGACAGTTTAGATTTCTCTAAACCTCAGTCTATACTGTGTCATCTCAACGGAAATACATGGTGCCCTATTTAAAGTGAATGCGGTTGTCTCTAACGCATAACCCATAAACGTTAGTGGTAATTCGATAAGAGACATCATAGCATGCACCATACCAAATAGTGCGTGGCTATGACGTTTAGACACATCATCACACTATGATGTTCCAGGTGGCATGAACTGCGAAACAATTTCCACATTGTCTTAACTGCGAACCAAAACTCGTAACTCAGATATTCATTTCTATGATCATATCGTAGACAATTTATCCTCTTGTTACGATGAACTTCACTCCTGAAACAGAATTGAACTTTTTCAATATTTCAGACTTGTGATTCATTAAGTAAATACTCTTGTATCTACTCAAATCGTCATTGAAGTAAGAACATAATGATATCCACTGCGTGCTCAGCACCCATTGGACTGCATACATAAAAATGTATCACTTCCAACAAGTTACTATCTTGTTTGATCTCAATGAAAACAAGGCCTTTCTCATGTGGTATGATTTGCATGTCACTAGTGATTCAAAATCAAGTGAGTATAAAGATCCATCAGAATGGAGCCTCTTCATGCAATTTATACCAACATGACTCAATCTCGTCAGTATCCGCATACCTATTTCAATCTCGTTTACCGGCAAGTCTCTTTACTCTTTCCGTAATACAAGATCTCGTAACTTACACTAAGTCACATTGCTTGCAAGGCTTGTGTGTGATGTTGTATTACCGAGTGGGCCCCGAGATACCTCTCCGTCACACGGAGTGACAAATCCCAGTCTAGATCCATACTAACTCAACGAACACCTTCGGAGATACCCGTAGAGCATCTTTATAGTCACCCAGTTACGTTGCGACATTTGATACACACAAAGTATTCCTCCGGTGTCAGTGAGTTATATGATCTCATGGTCATAGGAACAAATACTTGACAGGGAGAAAACAGTAGCAACAAAATGACACGATCAACATGCTACGTCTATTAGTTTGGGTCTAGTCCATCACGTGATTCTCCTAATGACGTGATCCCGTTATCAAGTAACAACACTTGCCTATGGCCAGGAAACCTTGGCCATCTTTGATCAACGAGCTAGTCAACTAGAGGCTTACTAGGGACAGTGTTTTGTCTATGTATCCACACAAGTATTGTGTTTCCAATCAATACAATTATAGCATGGATAATAAACGATTATCATGAACAAAGAAATATAATAATAACTAATTTATTATTGCCTCTAGGGCATATTTCCAACACTAACAAGAGTGGATGATGACTTCCCCAATGTCAAACCAGTATTTGAAGCCCCTTTTATATATCTCAATATGCGTTTTGCAGTTGTCCAATGCTCGGAAGTGGGTGCATGAAGAAACCGACATACTTTATTAACAATGAGGTTATTTTTATGTGAGAGATAATTTTTATGTGTTGGACAATGGTGTTGGTGCTGGTTTACAGTTCTGCATATTCACCTTTGTCAAAATATCGGTTGCATATTTTTCTTGTGAGACATGAAGACCATCCGTGTCTCTCTTTACTGCAATGCCAAGAAAGAAATGCAAGTCTCCAAGATCCTTTAGAGCAAATTCCTTTCCTATGTCCTTCAGTAATGTTGTAACAAATTCATTGGATGAGCTTGTAACAATGATGTCATCAACATATATAAGCACAAATATGCATGTATTTGACTTGTTATAGACAAACAATGAGGTTACAGACCTTAGAAGGAACAAAACCAAGTGCTTGCAATTTCTGACTTAGACGTGAGTACCATGCCCTCGGAGCTTTCTTGAGTCCATATAGAGCTTTATCAAGCTTGCATACATGGAAGGGTGCATCTTTATTTTCAAACCCACGTGGTTGTCTCATATAAACTTCCTCTTCCAAAACACCATGAAGAAACGTGTTCGGCACATCTAATTGTCTAATATTCCATCCTTTTGATACATCAATTGATAAAACAAGACGGATGGTGGCTACTCTAACAACATGACTAAAAGTGTCCTCATAATCTATGACAAACCTTTGCTTAAATCATTTTGCAACCAGCTTGGCTTTATAGCGATCTATGGTTCCATTAGATTTTATGTTGATTCTATATACCCATTTGCAATCAATCAAATTTTTACCTTGATCTCGAGGAACCAATGTTGAAAATATGCCCTAGAGTCAATGATGAAATATTTATTATTATATTTCCTGTTTCAAGATAATCGTTTATTATCCATGCTATAATTGTATTGAATGAAAGCATAAATGCATGTGTGTATATATAGACAAAACTATGTCCTTAGTAAGCCTCTAGTTGACTAGCCAGTTGATCAAGGATGGTTAAGGTTTTCTGACCATATGCAAGTGTTGTCACTTGATGACTGGATCACATCATTGGGAGAATGATGTGATGGACAAGACCCATACTATAAACGTAGCATGTGATCGTGTCATTTTGTTGCTATTGTTTTCTACGTGTCAAGTATTCATTCCTATGACCATGAGATCATGTAACTCACTGAAACCGAAGGAATGCCTTGTGTGTACCAAACGTCGCAATGTTACTGGGTGACTATAAAGGTACTCTACAGGTATCTCCGAAGGTGTTCGTTGAGTTAGCATGGATCAAGACTGGGATTTGTCACTCCGTTTGACGGAGAGGTATCTCAGGGCCCACTCGGTAATACAACATCACATATAAGCCTTGCAAGCAATGTGGCTAAAGTGTTAGTCACAGGATCTTGTATTACAGAACGAGTAAAGAGACTTGCCGATAACGAGATTGAAATAGGTATAGGGATACCGACGATCAAATCTCGGGAAAGTAACATACCGAAGGACAAAGGGAATGGTATACGGGATTATATGAATCCTTGGCATAGAGCTTCAACCGATAAGATCTTCGTAGAATATGTAGGATCCAAAATGGACATCTAGGTCCGGCTATTGGATATTGACCGGGGAGTGTCTCAGGTCATGTCTGCATAGTTCTCGAACCCGCAGGGTCTACACACTTCAGGTTCGGTGACGTTTCAATATAGTTGAGTTATAGGTGTTGGTGACCGAAGGTTGGTTCAGAGTCCCGGATAAGATCATGAACGTCACGAGGATTTCCGAAATGGTCAGGAAACGAAGATTGATTTATAGGATTGTTTCATTTGGCCTCCGGAAATATTTTGGGCATTACCTGCGGTGTACCGGGAGTGACGAATGGGTTCTGGGTTTTCACCGGGAGGGGGCCACCCACCCGGGAGTGAACCTAATAACCCATGGGTGGCGCACCAGCCCTTGGTGGGCTTGTGAGGCCAGCCCAAGTGGACTATTTCGGCCAAGGAAAGAAAATCAAGGAGAAAAGAAAAAAGAGGGAGGTGGGAAGGAAGGAAGGGACTCCTCCTTCCCAAACCGAATTGGAGTTGGAGTCCCCTCCTCCTCCACTCGGCCGACGCCCTAGTGGATCTCCTGAGCCCCAAGGCTAGCCCCTCCCCTCCTCCTATATATACTAAATATTTTAGGGTTTTTGAGACACAACTTTGCCACGTGCAACCCTAAACCTCTACTTCGTAGTTCTTCCTCTAGATTAGTTTCCTGTGGAGCTCGGGCGGAGCCCTGCAGGAATAGATCATCACCATGACCGGCGCGCCGTCACGCTGCTGGAGAACTCATCTACTTCCCCATCTCTCTTGCTGGATCAAGAAGGCAGAGATCGTCATCAAGTTCTACGTGTGCTGAATGCGGAGGTGCCGTCCGTTCGGTGCTAGATCGGGGCGGATCGTGGGACGACGGTGATTTGAATCACGAATATGTTCCACTACATCTACCGCGTTTCTTAACGCTTCCTGCTTAGCGATCTACAAGGGTATGTGGATCTGATCTCCCTCTCGTAGATGAACATCACCATGATAGGTCTTCGTGTGCGTAGGAAATTTTTTGTTTCCCATGCAACGTTCCCCAACAGTGGCATCATGAGCTAGGTTCATGCGTAGATGTAATCTCGAGTAGAACACAAAAGTTTTTGTGGTCGTTGATGTTTGATTTTCTGCCCTCCTTAGTCTTTTCTCGATTCGGCGCTATTGTTGGATTAAAGCGGCCCGGACCAACTTTACTCGTACGCTTACGAGAGACCGGTTTCATCGACTAACATGCAACTTGTTGCATAAAGATGACTGGCGGGTGTCTGTTTCTTCAACTTTAGTTGAATTGGATTTGACCGAGGCGATCCTTGGAGAGAGGTTAAATAGCAATTTGCACATCTCTGTTGTGGTTTTGTGTAAGTAAGATGTGATCATACTAGATACCCATAGCAGCCCTGTAAAACATGCAACAAAAAATTAGACGATGTGTAACTTGTTTTTGCAGGGTATGCATGTGATATGATATGGCCAAAGACATGATGTGATATATTGGATGTATGAGATGATCATGTTGTATAAGTTAAATATTGACTTGCACGTCGATGCTACGACAACCGACAGGAGCCATAGGGTTGTCTTTAAACTAACGTTTGTGTTTGAAGATGCGTTTACTATATTGCTTGGTTGTAGCTTTAGTAGTAATAGAATAGATAGCACGACAACCTCGATGGCGGCACGATGATGGATATCATGATGATGGAGATCATGGTGTGGCGCCGGTGACGATGAAGATCATGCCGGTGCTTTGGTGATGGAGATCAAGAAGCACAAGATCACGACCATATCATGTGACTTATGAATTGCATGTGATGTTAATCCTTTTATGCACCTTATCTTGCTTAGAACGAAGGTAGCATTATAAGGTGATAGCTCACTAAATTTGAAGATAAAATTGTGTTCTCCGTGACTGTGCACCGTTGCGATAGTTCGTCGTTTCGAGACACCACGTGATGATCGGGTGTGATAGACTCAACGTTCACATACAACGGGTGCAAAACAGTTGCACACACGGAACACTCGGGTTAAACTTGACGAGCCTAGCATGTGCAGACATGGACTCGGTACACAAGAGACCGAAAGGTCGAGCATGAATCGTATAGTTGATATGATTAACATAGAGATGTTTACCACTGAAACTACACTCAACTCAGGTGATGATCGGACTTGAGATGGTGAATTTGGATCATGCCACACTCAAAGTAACTAGAGGGATGTCTATTTGAGTGGGAGTTTATTAGTAATATGATTAGCTGAACTCTAATTGTCTTGAACATAGTCTAAGTAAACTTTGCAATATTTTATGTTGTAGATCGATGGCTCACGCAGTAGCAACCCTGAATTTCAATACGTTCCTAGAGAAAGCTAAGCTGAAAGATGATGGTAGCAACTTTGTAGACTGGGCTCGTAATCTGAGGCTCATCCTACAAGATGTGAAAAAGAATTATGTCCTTGGTGAAGCACTAGGTGATGAACCACCCGCTACGTCTGATCAAGATGCTTTGAACTCTTGGCAAGCACGTAAGGAGGACTACTCAGTAGTTCAATGTCCAGTCTTGTATGGCTTAGAAACAGGACTTCAACGACGCTTTGAACATCATGGAGCATATGAGATGTTCTAGGAGTTGAAGTTTATATTTTAGAAGAATGCCCGTATCGAGAGGTATGAGACCTCCGATAAATTTTATGCTTGCAAAATGGAGAAGAATTCGTCTGTCAGTGAACATGTGCTCAAACTGACTGTGTACTCAAACCGTCTAGGTGAGCTGGGGATTGGACTCCCGCAAGAGGCTATCACTGACAGAATTCTTCAATCACTAACACCTAGCTACAAGAGCTTTGTGTTGAACTATAACATGCAAGGGATGAATAAGTCATCCGACGAGTTATTCGCGATGTTGAAAGTCACAGAGTCAGAACTCCGGAAAGAACATCAAGTGTTGATGGTGAATAAGACCACTGGTTTCAAGAAAAGCGGCAAAGGCAAGAAGGGTAACTCCAAGAAGAGCAGTAAAGCTATTGCCCCTCCAACGAAGAAACCCAAGGCTGGACCTAAGCCGGAAACTGAGTGCTATTATTGCAAGGGGATGGGTCACTGGAAGCGAATTGCCCCAAGTATTTGGCTGATAAGAAGGCGGCCAACGCCAAACCAGGTATATGTGATATACATGTTAACCAACTCTCCTTGTAGTGCCTGGGTATTTGATACTGGTTATGTTGCTCATATTTGCAACTCGAAGCAGGAACTGCGGAATAAACGAAGGCTGGCGAAGGATTAAGTGACGATGCGCGTGGGAAATGGTTCCAAGGTTGATGCAATCGCCGCTGGCACGGTCTCACTTCAGTTACCATCGGGATTAGTTATGAACTTAAATAATTGTTACTTAGTGCATGCGTTAAGCATGAACATTATATCTGGATCTTTTTTATTGCGAGATGGTTACTCATTTAAGTCAGAGAATAATGGTTGTTCTATTTTTATAAGTAATATCTTTTATGGTCATGCACCCAATGTGAGGGGTTTGTTCATATTGAATCTTGATTGTGATGACACACATATCCATAATATTGAGACCAAAAGAAGTAGAGTTAACAATGATAGCGCCACCTTTTTGTGGCACTGCCGCTTAGGTCATATTGGTGTAAAGCGCATGAAGAAACTCCATGCTAATGGACTTTTGGAGTCACTTGATTTCGAATCACTTGACACGTGCGAACCATGCCTCATGGGAAAGATGACTAAGACTCCGTTCTCCGGAACAATGGAGCGTGCAAGTGACTTGTTGGATATGATACATACTGATGTGTGCGGGCCGATGAGTGTGGAGGCGCGCGGCGCATATCGTTATTTTCTCACCTTCACTAATGATTTGAGTAGGTATGGATATACCTACTTGATGAAGAACAAGTCTGAAACGTTTGAAAAGTTCAAACAATTTCAGGGTGAAGTTGAAAATCATCGTAACAAGAAGATCAAGTTCCTATGATCTGATCGAGGGGGCGAATATATGAGTTTCGAGTTTGGTGCTCACTTAAGACAATGTGGAATCGTTTCACAGTTGACACCGCCTGGAACACCACAGCGTAATGGTGTGTCCGAACGTTGTAATCGTACTTTGTTAGATATGGTGTGATCTATCATGTCTCTTACCGATTTGCCATTATAATTTTGGGGTTATGCATTAGAGACAGATGCATTCAATTTAAATAGGGCACCATCCAAATCCGTTGAGACGACACCATATGAGCTATGGCATGGCAAGAATCCAAAATTGTCGTTTCTTAAAGTTTGGGGATGCGATGCTTATGTCAAAAAGCTTCAGCCTGAAAAGCTGGATCCCAAAGCGGAAAAGTGCGTCTTCATAGGTTACCCAAAAGAGACAGTTGGGTACACCTTCTATCTCTGATCCGAGGGCAAAGTGTTTGTTGCTAAGAATGGAGCTTTTCTTGACAAGGAGTTTCTCTCGAAAGAATTGAGTGGGAGGAAGATAGAACTTGATGAGGTTGTGGAACCTCTACTCCAAGATGATGGTGGCGCAGGCCAGAGAGAAATCTCTGTCGAGGCAACACCAATTGAGGAGGAAGCTAATGATGATGATCATGAAGCTTCAGATCAAGTTACTATCATACCTCGCAGGTCGACAAGATTATGTACTGCTCCTGAGTGGTATAGGAATCATGTCTTATCTATCATGTTGTTAGACAACAGTGAGCCTGCGAATTATGAAGAAGCAATGGTGGGCCCGGATTCCAACAAATGGTTAGAGGCCATGAAATCCGAGATAGTATCTATGTATGAAAACAAAGTGTGGACTTTGGAAGTATTACCTGAAGATCGCAGGGCTACTCAGAACAAATGGATCTTCAAAAAGAAGACGAACGCGAACGGTAATGTGAGCTTTTATAAAGCTCGACTTGTGGAAAAGGGTTTTTCACAAGTTCAAGGAGTTGACTACAATGAGACAATCTCACCGGTAGCGATGCTTAAGTCCGCCTGAATCATGTTCGCAATAGCTGCATTTTTCGATTATGAAATCTGGCAGATGGATGTCAAACGACATTCCTTAATGGTTTTCTTAAGGAAGAGTTGTATATGATGTAACCCAAAGGTTTTGTCGATCCAAAGAATGTTAACAAAGTATGCAAGCTACAACGATCCATTTATGAACTAGTGCATGCATCTCGGAGTTGGAATAAGCTCTTTGATGAGGTGATCAAGGCGTTTGGGTTTATACAAGTTGTTGGAGAATCTTGTATATACAGGAAAGTGAGTGGGAGCTCTGTAGCATTTCTAATATTATATGTGGATGACATATTGCTGATTGGAAACAATGTGGAGTTTTTAGAGAGCGTAAAGGATTACTTGAACAAATGTTTTTCAATGAAAGACCTAGGAGAAGCTGCTTACATATTAGGCATTAAGATCTATAGAGATAGATCGAGGCGCCTAATAGGATTTTCACAAAGCACATACCTTGATAAAGTTTTGAAGAAGTTCAAAATGGAGCAGTCCAAGAAGGGGTTCTTGCGAGTGTTACAAGGTATAAAGTTGAGTAAGTCTCAGTGTCCAGTAACTGCAGAAGATAGAGAGAAGATGAGTACCGTCCCCTACGCTTCAGCCTGAGGGTCTATCATGTATCCAATGTTGTGCACAAGACCGGACATGAGCCTGGCCATAAGTATGGCAGGCATGTTTCAAAGTGATCCAGGCGTGGAACCCTGGGCGGCGGTCAAGAATATTCTGAAGTACCTGAAAAGGACTAAGGAGATCTTTCTCATTTATGAAGGTGACGAAGAGCTCGTCATAAAGGGTTACGTCGATACAAGCTTTGACACTGATCTGGATGACTCTAAGTCTCAAACCGGATACATATTTATTCTTAATGGGGGTGCGGTAAGCTGGTGCAGTTCCAAGCAAAGCGTCGTAGCAGATTCTTCATGTGAAGCAGAGTACATGGCTACCTCAGAGGCGGATAAAGAGGGTGTCTGGATGAAGCAGTTCATGACGGCTCTTGGATTTGTGCCGAGCGCACTAAATCCAATAAATCTGTTCTGTGGCAACACTGGTGCCATTGCTCTAGCCAAGGAACCAAAATTTCACAAGAAGACCACACACATCAAACGATGCTTCAACCTCATCCGTGACTATGTCAAAGGAGAGGACGTAAATATTGGCAAAGTGCACACGGATCTGAATGTTGCAGATCCGTTGATTAAACCTCTTACACGAGCGAAGCACGATCAACACCAGAACTGTATGGGTGTTAGATTTATTCCAATGTAAATCGCATAGCGATGTGAGACTAGATTATTGACTCTAGTGCAATTGGGAGACTGTTGGAAATATGCCCTAGAGGCAATGATAAAATGGTTATTATTATATTTCCTGTTTCAAGATAATCGTTTATTATCCATGGTATAATTGTATTGAATGAAAACATAAATGCACGTGTGGATATATAGACAAAACTATGTCCCTAGTAAGACTTTAGTTGACTAGCCAGTTGATCAAGGATGGTTATGATTTTCTGACTATATGCAAGTGTTGTCACCTAATGACTGGATCACATCATTGGGAGAATGATGTGATGGACAAGACCCAAACTATAAACGTAGCATGTGATCGTGTCATTTTGTTGCTATTTTTTTCTGCGTGTCAAGCATTCATTCCTATGACCATGAGATCATGTAACTCAATGACATTGGAGGAATGCCTTGTGTGTATCAAATGTTGCAACATTGCAATGTTACTGGGTGACTATAAAGGTGCTCTACAGGTATCTCCGAAGGTGTCCATTGAGTTAGCATGGATCAAGACTGGGATTTGTCACTCCGTGTGACACAAAGGTATCTCGGGGCCCACTCGGTAATACAACATCACATATAAGCCTTGCAAGAAATGTGGCTAAAGTGTTAGTCATAGGATCTTGTATTACGGAACGAGTAAAGAGACTCGCCGGTAACGAGATTGAAATATGTATAGGGATACCGATGATCAAATATCGGGCAAGTAACATACTGAAGGACAAAGGGAATGGTATACGGGATTATATGAATCCTTGGCACACAGGTTCAACCGATAAGATCTTCATAGAATATGTAGGATCCAATATGGACATCTTGGTCCCGCTGTTGGATATTGACCGGGGAGTGTCTCATGTCATGTCTGCATAGTTCTCGAACCTGCAGGGTCTGCACACTTAAGGTTCTGTGACATTTCGGTATCGTTGAGTTATAGGTGTTGGTGACCAAAGATTTGTTAGGAGTCCCATATGAGATCACGGACGTCATGAGGGTTTCCAGAATCGTCCGGAAACGCAGATTGGTATATAGTATTGTTTCATTTGGCCTCCAGAAAGATTTCAGGCATTACTTGCAGTGTACCGGGAGTTAGGAATGGGTTCCGGGTTTTTACCGGTAGTGGGCCACCCACCCGGGAGTGAACCTAATAGCCCATGGGTGGCGCACCAGCCCTTGGTGGGCTGGTGAGGCCAGCCCAAGTGGACTATTTTGGCCAAGGAAAGAAAATCAAGGAGAAAAAAAGAGGGATGTGGGAAGGAAGGAAGGGACTTCTCCTTCCCAAACCGAATTGGAGTTGGAGTCCCCTCCTCCTCCACTCCGCCGACTCCCTAGGGGTTCTCTTGAGCCCCAAGGCTATCCCCTCCCATCCTCCTATATATACTAAAGGTTTTAGTGTTTTTGACACACAACTTTGCCACGTGCAACCCTAAACCTCTACTTCGTAGTTCTTCCTCTAGATCGGCTTTCTGCGGAGCTCAGGCGGAGCCCTGCAGGAATAGATCATCACCATCACCGGCGCACCGTCACGCTGTCGGAGAACTCTTCTACTTCCCCGTATCTCTTGCTGGATCAAGGAGGCGGAGATCGTCATCGAGCTGTACGTGTGCTGAACACGGAGGTGCCGTCCGTTCGGTGCTAGATCGGGATGGATCGTGGGACAACGGTGATTTGAATCATGAAGCTATTCCACTACATAAACCGTGTTTCTTAATGCTTCCCACTTAGCAATCGACAAGGGTATGTGGATCCGATCTCCCTCTCGTAGATGAACATCACCATGATAGGTCTTCGTGTGCGTAGGAATTTTTTTGTTTCCCATGCAACGTTCCCCAACAACCCAGTGCCATGTTTTTTTCTCAAGTGCAGAAATTTCCTCCTCCGCAACCTTTTTCCAACGTGCATCACTGAGTGCATCCTCGAAATTACTAGGTTCACCTATTGAACATGTCAGACCATATTTAAAAACATGCTTGTAATTAACTAGTTGTGTAACTCCGCTTTGTAGGCGTGTAGGAGATGGTATTGGAGAAGACATGATGTTGGTTGGCCCACAAGATCCAAATGGATGTATAGCTTCGTTGCTAGCACCAATCACCTTAGGAGGAACTTTTGTGGCCGAACTCTGTTGGAGAGGTGATGGGTGCAGAAGATCCCAACCCTAACATGGTCCGCGCGGGGTCCTGTGTCGGGTCAAGGCCGCACTTTACGCCACACGTAAGTGCGCGGCTCATCCGCAAAGCAACGCGCGCAAGACTGTGTCCCATCCCCCGACTGGTCCTGAGCGCTCCACGTACTAGTGTGTGGACTGCGAGCCGGCGGATCCGCGTGATGTGCCTCGGATCCCGAGCTGGATCGGGCAGGCTGTGCGCGCTCCTCGCACGATGCAGATCCTAATGCTAAATCTGCATCTGGTATGTTTCCTAGTGGGGGCACATGCGGTATAACTCGTGGAGGAGATCTTTCCTCTGTTTCTTCACCATTTTCATCTGGTTCTGCATCATCACACACTACATTTTCACGGTTAGCAGGATTAGTCAATTAATCATTACAATTATCACCCCTGTGATCAATGCCGGATAAATGAGGAGGAAGAAGGAGAATTTCCTTCCAAAGTTGGGCTTCGGCATTAGGATGAAGGTGGGCACAGGGAAATATTGATTCATCAAAGACAACACTACGAGAAATATAGACACGCTCAGTTGGAACATCGAGGCACTAACTCCCTTGTGTTGAGAACTATATCCAAGAAAGTGACATTGTTTTGAACGAAACATAAGTTTTTGATTGGTGTAGGGACGAAGGTTAGGCCAACATGCACATCCAAACACACGAAGAGAGGTGTAGTCCGGTTTGGTGTGAAGCAACCTTTCAACTGGAGTTTCTTGATTGATGACACGACCATGGAGCATATTAATGAGATGAACAACAGTAAAAAAGCTTCATCCCAAAATTTAAGAGGCATGGAATCACCAGCTAAAAGAGCTAATCCTACCTCAACAATGTGTCTATGTTTACGTTCAGTAGAACCATTTTGTTGATGAGCATGAGGACATGAAACATGATGAGAGATGCCAAGTAGTTGGAAAAAGGAATTGAGCTTCTCGTATTCACCTCCCCAATCGGATTGGAGAGCAATGATTTTACGATCAAATTTAGGTTCAACAAGTGTTTGAAATTATAAAAAACTTGAAACAAGTTGTGTCGTGCTTTTGTCACGACATATATCCTAGGGTGAGCACTTAGACGCGAGGCCATCGCAACGAGGTGATTAGCTTGTCGGGGTTGATCGGAATCGAGAGACACGGTTTACCCATGTTCGGCCCCTCACGATCGAGGTAAAAGCCTATGCCATGCTTTGTGTGTATTGCTTGGAGATCAATTACAAGGGAGCGGATTCGCTTGACCTAGCTATTGATTGATTGTAATTAAGTCTATTCGCCTAAGGGACTCGCCTTTATATACAGGTCGAGGCCCTGGGCTTACAAGGGTCTCAGTCGTGATACGATTCGTGACCGGGTATGCTTCTAACTCGCCTTGCCTCCTAAGCAAGGAAACTCTGGGCGACCTTCCACCCCTTGGGCCTTTGGTCGCCGTCTTCGGGTATTGGGCAGCTGGGTGGCTTAATGGATAAGCCGTCTTATAGGCCTTGTCCCTATCACGTCTCTAGCTATCCAGCATTCCACCTGTAAGCCGCCATCTGGGGTTATATCGTGGGTTTATATCCCCAACATTAGCCCCTGTATTGATTTGAATTTATTCATGTCAATGTCCACCATCTTAATTTGGCGACTTATCCACTGATCGCATATGCCTCTTCTCCGGCTAACAAAACGTCGGCTCTTGATGCTTCCAGACTGATGCTTCTATTTGTTTTATCCATGACATCACTCCCATGTCATCTAGGAAACTAATGATGACATCACAACGGATCTTTGTAGATATTTATTTGGCCCAAAAATCGAGGCACCGCGAGCTCCAAGATTTATCATGCCTCCTTGATTTCCGTACCCGGGTGTTATCCTTCGGCCTTTGATGACCCACAAGTATAGGGGATCACAGCAGTTTTCGAGGGTAGAGTATTCAACCCAAATTTATTGATTCGACTCAAGGGGAAGCGAAACAATATTCTCAAGTATTAGCAGTTGAGTTGTCAATTCAACCACACCTGAAAGATTTAGTGTGTGCAGCAAAGTATCAGTAGCAAGGTAGTATGATAGCAGCAGTAGCAACAGTAACCAATAGCAGCAACGTAACAACAGTAGCAACAGAGTAATAGCAGAAGTAGCAACAGTAGTAGCAGCAAAGTAACGTAGCAAGGACTAGTAGTAAAAGACTCGTAGGCATTGGATCGGTGATGGATGATTATGACGGATGTGATTCATCATGTAACAGCTATAACACGGAGAGATAAGTGACTAGCTCCCGTTTGTCAATCAAATGTAGGCATGTATTCCGTATGTAGTCATACGTGCTTAGGGAAAAGAATTTGGATGAGATCTATTGTCCATCCCTCCCGTGGCAGCGGGGTCCTAATGGAAACTACGGGATATTAAGGTTCTCCTTTTAATAAAGAACCAGACCAACGCATTAACACTTGGTGAATACATGAACTGCTCATACTATGGTCATCTCTGGGAGTGGTTCCGATTATTGTCACTCCAGGGTTGCCGGGTCATAACACATAGTAGGTGACTACAACTTGCAAGATAGGATCTAAAACACACATATATTGGCGACAACATAATAGGTTCAGATCTGAAATCATGGCACTCGGGCCCTAGTGACAAGCATTAAGCATGGCAAAGTAGTAGCAACATCAATCTCAGAACATAGTGGATACAAGGGATCAATCCCCGTCAAAACTAACTCGATTACATGATAGATCTCATCCAACTCATCACCGTCCATCAAGCCTACGATGAGATTACTCACGAACGATGAAGAGCATCATGGAATTGGCGATGGAGGAAGGTTGATGATGACGATGGCGACGATTCCCCTCTCCGGAGCCGAGAACGGACTCCAGATCTGCCCTCCACATGAAGAACAGGAGGTCGCGGCGCCTCCGTATCATAAAACGCGATGAATCCTTCTCCCTTATTTTTTTCCGAACGAAACGAAATATATAGAGCTGAGATTGGAGGCGGTGGAGCCTCGTGGGCCCCACAAGCCTGCCAGGTGAGGCCAGGGGGTGGCCGCGCCTGGTGGACTTGTGGCCTACTAGCTCACCTCCTCCGGTGGATCTTTGCGCAGGTATTTTTCATTAATTCCAGAAAAATTCTCCGTAAATTTTCAGGTCATTCCAAGAACTTTTATTTCTGCACAAAAACAACACCATGGCAATTCTGCTGAAAACAACATTAGTCCAGGTTAGTTCCATTCAAATCATGCAAATTAGAGTCCAAAACAAGGGCAAAATAGTTCAGAAAAGTAGATACGATGGAGACGTATCAACTCCCCCAAGCTTAAAGCCTTGCTTGTCCTCAAGAAATTCAGTTGACAAACTGAAAGAGACAAAAGAAAAACTTTGACGAACTCTGTTTGATCTTGTTGTTGCAACTATGTCTAACTCATAACCAGAATTTCAGCAAGATCACAAGCAAACCACATAAGCAAATGACATCTAGGTCTCACGGTAAACTCATATCAATGGGTTAATCAACTAGCGAGCAAATAATAATAAGCCTCAAACGTCAACACTTCAATCAAAACAACATGAAGCAGTACGAACAGATGGCATCTCGCTAGCTCTTTCTGAGACTGCAAAACATAAATGCAGAGCAGCTTCAAAGACCAAGGGCTGACTAAACATTATAACTCATGGCAAAGAAGAACCAGTCACAGTCATACTCAACACAGTTAAAAGCAAAGCATAAAAACGACGGAGGTGCTCTCTAATTGGTGCTTTTACAAGAGGAGGATGACTCAATAGGAACATAAGTAGACAGGCCCTTCGCAGAGGGAAGCATTGATGTGCAGAGGTGCTAGAGCTCAAGATTTTAAAACAGAGATAATAATTTTGGGTGGCATACTTTCATTGTCAACGCAATGACTAAGAGTTCTCAACATCTTCCATGCTACAAATGCTATAGGCGGTTCCCAAACAGAAAAGTAAAGTTTTGACTCCCCACCACCAATCAATCACACTCCACGGCTAGCCGAATCCTCGGGTGCCGTCCATACCAACATCAATCCTGGGGGGAGTTTTGTTTGCCATTATCTTTTCGATTTGAGCATGGAACTGGGAATTCCAATTACCTGCCCCTTTCTCGTGAATGATAGTGAATAAAAACATATCGAGGATAACACGCCTAGCATGGAAGATACTGATAGCCCCCTGTCACCACATGAGCGGTTCGGGCATGCAAAACAGATTATTTCTTGAAGATTTAGAGAGTGGCACATGCAAATTTACTTGGAACGGCAAGTAGATAGGTATGGTGGACTCATATGGAACAACTTTGGATTTATGGAAGTGGATGCACAAGCATTATTCCCGCTTAGTACAAGTGAAGGCTAGCAAAAGACTGGGAAGCGATCAACTAGAGAGCGACAACGGTCATCAAAATGCATTGAGATTAAATAACATTGAGTGCAAGCATGAGTAGGACATAAATCACCATGAACATGAATATCATAGAGGCTATGTTGATTTTGTTTCAACTACACGCATGAACACGTGCCAAGTCAAGCCACTTGAATCATTCAAAGGAGCATACCATCCTATCATACTAGAACATAGTCATCTCAAAATTCATGTTGTCATCCAAGACAAACCATTATAATCTCCTAGCTAAGTAAGCATATCATAAGCAACTATGATCTCTAAGTTGTCATTGCAAACATGTTTCTCTCACAACAAAGCTGAATCAGGCATGATGAGCTAGTCATATTTACAAAAACAAAATAGATCGAGTTCATACCAGCTTTTCCAGGCTCAATCACTTCATCATATATTGTCATTATTGCCTTTCACTTGCACGATCGAACGATGTGAACAATAATAAGAGTGCACGTGCATTGGACTACGCTGGAATCTGCAGGAAAACACAAAGGAGAAGACAAAGTAATATGGCTCTTTAAAAGATAAACAGATATGCATGCGAGAGCCACTAAGTATTACAACCATGATCTTCTACCTTGACCCAAATAAAAAGAAAACTATTTACACGGGAAAGCTCCCAACAAGCAAAAGAAGAAAAAGAAAATTGTCTTGGTTTTTTCTCAAACTAGACAAACACACGAAAAGAAAACTAGAAAAAGAAAATAAACTAGCATGGATGATACAGTGGCAAAGTGTGAACACCGACAAACAAAGTGAAAGCATAAGCAAGAATGTAAGGTCGGTGAGAAACACGTACTCCCCCAAGCTTAGGCTTTTGGCCTAAGTTGGTCTACTCCCATGGATGGTCCTGGCGACACCCAAAATCATAATGGGGGTTATACGGGAGCGCTGCAGCCACTGCCTGAATAACTGCCTCACGGAGACGAGCAACCTTTGCCTCCCTCTCATACTCCTCTACCTCTCCTCTAGTTATGTAATATCTCCATTTTACCTGAAAGTCAAAGAAGGCAGGAGCAGGAAGGGTAATATGGAGAACACGTTACCAGTTAAATATCAAACGGTATAGGAGGGATTCATCGTCCCTCTCAAGGAACCGTTAGCGTGTCAAGGCGACGTGGTCAAGGAAAGCAGTATGGAGCGGGGGATCTCCTTCGCGTATGGGTACTCCAAGAAAATTTGCTATGCGAGTGGCATAGATCCCACCAAAAAAAATCCCCTTCATTAGCGTTATTATTCATCCTCCTTGCTATTATAGCTCCCATGTTGAAACTTTCATCACCCGTTACTGCGCTCTTAAGAATACTAAGGTCTGGTGCGCAGAGGTGACAATGCTCAATCTTGCCATTAATGCATCTGCCTATGAAGAGGGCAAAGTAATGCAAGGAAGGAAAATGAATGCTCCCCATGGTAGCCTGCGTAATATCTCTAGTTTCTCCAACAGTTATACCAGAGAGAAAATCTCTAACCGAAGATTTAGGAGGATCATTGAGGCTACCCCAAATAGGTATCTTGCAAATTCTATTGAAATCCTCTAAATCCATGGTATACGATTTTTCATAGAGATCAAACAGTACCGATGTGTCATGGCCAACTGAAAATTTGAATCTACGAACAAAAGAGGCAGTGAGAGCAACATACTATTCACATTTATCGGAGATGAATTCTTCGAGTCCGACATTACGAACAAGTGCATCAAACTCATCTTTGAAACCTGCCTCAATCATAAATTCATCAGAAGGCCATTCACATGGTTGTACCTGCGCGTCCCTTGGTTGGTAAGGATCGCAAGACGGGGACCTCTCTTGCTTGAGGAACCACCATGGTAGTTTCTCCTAAATATCTTCCTTTTCTGAAATTTTCAGTGACTCTAAGGAAAAAGTGAACAAGGCTCAACTAAACTCGTAGCAAGTACTCCAACAAGTGCCTAGAGGCCATAGTACGCATCAAAACCACTTGGGACCAACTATAATTAGCAAGCAAAGCTCAAGAACATGGTCACGAAGGCAGCAAAAATACGCGATGTATAAGGCACTAGAGCAAAAACTAATTGGACCAATGGAGGAGTCACTTACCAAGGAGTAATTTCCCCAAAACAGTTCGGAGAATGGTGATTTGAGCAAAGAGATCGAAAATCCCAGTAAGAGGAGCAAGAACACGGGTTTGAGCTACGAAACGATTTTTTTCTAGAGGTAGGGGAAGTAGATAAGAGCAACAATGAGTGGAGGGGGTGCCTGTGGGCCCCACAAGCCAGGTAGGCGCGGCCGGGGGGGTGCCCGCGCCTCACGGGCTTGTGGCCCACTGGTGCAGCCCCCACACAAGCTCTTTGTCTTATAATTTTTCAAAAATTCCAGAAAAAATCATACTTGATTTTCAGGACGTTCGGAGAACTTTTATTTTCGGGGTACTTTTCTCCGGGACGCTAACACAGAAAACAGGGAAAACTAAACTAAATCTATCATTTTTCTTCTAAGCAACCGAACGTGAAAGCTTGGAACAGAGGTTTGCGACTCCTCGATTCATCCATCTCATGGTCGTCGAAAGAAATCCGTCAATGAGGTTGATCAAGTCTTCTTGACAAACCTTTTCGAATCGCAAAAGAGAAAGGAGAATTTTCGAATAGTCACTAGGTCACCTCAATGGGGATGTGTATCTCCCCAACAAGCAAATGATACTTCATCTTGACACGAGGTAAAGGGCATTCAAAGCTTCCAATAAGAACCGATGAAGTTTTTTCGATAGCATTGATGCAATGTACTTGATATTGTTTCTTTGGAAAGTGCACCATATGCTCATTACCGTTGACATGGAAAGTGACATTGCCTTTGTTGCAACCTATAACAGCTCCTGCAGTGTTTAAAAAGGGTCTTCCGAGGATGACCGCCATGGCATCATCCTCGGGAATATCCAAGATAACAATGTCTGTTAAGATAGTGACATGGGCAACCACAACATGCACATCCTCGCAAATGCCGATAGGGAAAACACCTGATTTGTCGGCCATTTGCAGAGAGATTTCAGTGGGTGTCAACTTATCCAGTTCAAGTCTACGAAAAAGAGAGAGAGGCATAACACTAACACCGGCTCCAAGGTCGCATAAAGCAGTTCTAACGTAGTTACCTTTAATGGAGCAAGGTATAGTGGGCACACCAGGATCACCTAGTTTCTTAGGAATTCCACCCTTGAAGGTATAATTAGTGAGCATGGTGGAAATCTCAACGTCAGGTATCCTCCTCTTATTAGTCACAATAACCTTCATGTACTTAGCATACGGAGACATTTTGAGCCTATCTGTCAAACGCATTTGCCGAAAGACAGGTCTAATCATTTCAACAAATTGCTCAAAATCCTCATCGTCCTTTTTCTTGGATGGTTTGGGAGGAAAGGGCATGGGTTTCTGAACCCATGGTTCCCTTTCTTTACCATGCTTCCTAGCAGTGCAGTCATTCTTATCGTATCTTCTATTCTTAGGATGTGGGTTATCAAGATCAACAGGTTCAATCTCCACATCCTTTTCATTGCTAGGTTGAGCATCTTCATGAACATCACTATTGATATTATCATTAGGCTCATTGTCACGCCCAAGATGCGACCCTATCCTCAATTTGGCACGAAGGCCTCGTCAGGGATAGAAGCGCATCTCTACGTGTCGCAAGATTGGATATCGTTACAAGTACATGTACTAAAAAGAAGAGATATATATATATAGAATTGGCTTACACTCGCCACAAGCTACATCAGAGCCACAACAGTATAGTACATAAACATCATGAGGAAGAGCAGGGTCCAACTACGGACGAAAACAAACGAGAAAAGAAGAACGACGTCCATCCTTGCTATCCCAGGCTGCCGTCCTGGTACCCATCCTATATCGATGAAGAAGAAGAAGAAGAAGCAACTCCAAATGAACAATCAACGCGCTCGCGTCAAGTAACCAATACCTGTACCCGCAACTGGTGTTGTAGTAATCTGTGAGCCACAGGGGACTCAGTAATCTCATTTCCAAAAGTATCAAGACTAGCAAAGCTTAATGGGTGAGGCATGGTTAAGTGGTGAGGTTGCAGCAGAGGCTAATCATATATTTGGTGGCTAAACTTACGAGTACAAGAAATAAGAGGGGGAAGATCTACGCATAGCGGACATGACTACTGATGATCAAAGGAATGATCCTGAACACCTACCTACGTCAAACATAACCCCACCATGTCCTCGATCGGAGAAGGAACTCATGAAAGAGACAATCACAGTTACACACACAGTTGGCAAGTTTGAATTAAGTTAACTTCAAGTTATCTAGAACAAGTGTTAAACAAACTTCCACGTTGCCACATAACCGCAGGCACGACTTTCCGAAAAGATTTAACCCTGCAGGGGTGCTCCAACTAGTCCATCACAAATTACTACAAGCCGCACAGAAATCCTCAATCACGACACTCGCGATCTCGTCGGATTCCCTAGTGGAAAACGTCAAATCTGAGATTACCCAAAGCATCACCGGAATCCCGATGCACAATATATCTTGTCAAAGGTAAAACTAATCCAGCAAGGCCACCCGACGTGTCGACGATCTCGATAGGAGCCGCGTATCTCGTTCTCAGGACACGATCTCGATAGGAGCCGCGTATCTCATATCCAGCAAGGCCACCTGAGAACGAGGTACGAGACTCCTATCGGGATCGTCGACACGTCGGGCGGCCTTGCTGGATTAGTTTTACCTTTGACGGAATATCTTGTGCATCGGGATTCCGGTGATGCTTTGGGTAATCTCAGAGTTGAGGTTTTCCACTAGGGAATCCGACGAGATCGCGAGCTTCGTGATTGAGGATTTCTATGCGGCTTGTGGTAATTTGTGATGGACTAGTTGGAGCACCCCTGCAGGGTTAAATCTTTTCGGAAAGCCGTGCCCGCGGTTATGTGGCAACGTGGAAGCTTTGTTTAACACTGGTTCTAGATAACTTGAAGTTAACTTAATTAAAATATGCCAACTGTGTGCGTAACCGTGACTGTCTCTTACATGAGTTCCTTCTCCGATCGAGGACACGGAGGGGTTATGTCTGACGTAGGTAGGTGTACAGGATCATTCATTTGATCATCAGTAGTTCACGTCCGTTATGCGTAGATCTTCCCCCTCTTATTTCTTGTACTCGTAAGTTTAGCCACCAAACATATGCTTAGCTGCTGCTACATCCTCACCACTTAACCTTACCTCACCCATCAAGCTTTGCTAGTCTTGATACCTTTGGAAATGGGATTGCTGAGTCCCCTGTGGCTCACAGATTACTACAATAGCAGTTGCAGGTACATGTAAAGGTGAATCGACGCGAGCGCGTTGCTTGTTCATTTGGAGTTGCTTCTTCTTCTTCTTCTTCTTCTTCTTCATCGATCTAGGATGGGTTCCAGGCCGGCAGCCTGGGATAGCAAGGATGGACGTCGTTCTTATTTTCTCGTTTGTTTTCTTCCGTAGTCGGACCCTGCTCTTACTCTTGATGATTATGTAATGTACTGATGTGACTCTGATGTTGCTTGTGGCGAGTGTAAGCCAATTCTTAAATATATCTCTTCTTTTCAGTACATGTACTTGTAACGATATCCATTCTTGCGACATGACGAGATGTGCTTCTATCCCTGACGAGGCCTTCGTGCCAAATTGAGGATAGGGTCGCATCTTGGGCGTGACAAGTTGGTATCAGAGCAGTACCGACCTAGGAGACCCCTTGGTTGATCGAACTTGGCTGAGTCGAGTCTAGTGAAAAAATGCTTTGAGTCTAGTTATATATCGGAGAGTAGGATTCTTTTTTCTCCTTTTCTATGCTCTGGTGAGGAATCTTGACGTAATAATTTAATTCTACTCCTCTTCTCACTCAAATTTTTTTTAGGATCACGCGGATATTTTTGAGATCTATATAATGCCGATGTGATGGAGTTCTGTCTTGGTGCCTCCTATCTGCTTTAAGTTTCAGGTGAGTTGAGCTCCAGGGGATTCTTCAGCACATCATTACCATTCTGATTTCTTAGTATCTCAGAACGAAGGATGTTCGTAATTGCTTCAATACTAGTAGTGGCGAGATAACACCGATGTCCCCAGTACTGGTGCAGATTGTTCGGGAGTACTGCCATACTTTGTATCGTTGTGATCACGAGGGTCCGTTGTAGATGAAGGTCTGAGATTCTGGTTGTGTGTTGACGGATGTGATACAGGTGACGGGTTAGTATAGAAGTTGTGTGATTATTACTACTTGTATCCGTGTACCAGATTGCATGACCACATATTTTGGGAATTCATAAGTGGGAATTCAAGTAGCTACTTATAGGACAATCTTCCAACAAATGCATGATGTTAGGTTGGGGTTCGACATCTAGTGGATTCGTTTGTTGACGGTCGACTTACAGCGGTACACATTGTGTCTTAAAGAGTCCTTGTAGCTTGCTACGACTCGGGGATGCTTCGTATGTCGGGTGCACTGCCTTGCACTTGATGGCTACTGTAAGGATCGAGCCCGTGCGATCCTGTCCACGAAAATATCGAACGTAATCTTTCCCATGAGTTTGTTCTGGCTTGTTTCTTAAGCCTCACCCTTTGTGTTGTTGAATTTGGTAATTCGTGTTGCTTCGATGTCAAATGGTGATTTTAGAACTTTCCTAAGAGGTGTTCTCATATTTTTATGAGAGTATTAATTCTTTTGCTCTATCAGTTGTCTTATCAATTCTTGTCAACCGGAGTCGTCGTGCTAATTCTTTTTCAACCGGTGTGTTTCTCTTCAAGTAATCCTATCCTCTCCAATTTTGCAAGATCATTCTCTCATTTTATTCCGGAGTTCATCTCATCCGACACAAGTTGTCTTTGTTTTTCCCCGCCCTCCCGCCCTTTTTCTTCAGTGATTGGATTTCATCCAGCTGCATTTCATTTCAGTGATGCTTCCGCTATCACTTCTTTCTTTCGTAACCGGTGATTCATCGCGAAGATTCTCAGGAGCTTCGTTCTCATCTTTATTCAATCTTGTTATCTTTCTGGTGAATTTAATTCAGTTGTCCGTGTTCATCATATCCTTTTCATCCTTAAATTCTTTCCCATGTGGGAGATTCTTATCAGCCTATCCTGTTTTTCATCCATTTTTTTTCTATCCGGGGTGTTGAAGATATCTCAGAGTTCTGATTTTCAATCCTTCAGTTATTTTGAGGTGCTAACCTCATCTAGTTTTCATTTGTACCGATGCAATATCTCTCTTCTAATAAATCCTTTCAACGGTGGTTTCTTTGAGTGGGCCCATATCCCACATGTTTTTCCCAGGATCTGTTATAGCTCTTGTAATCTTTCGGAGATCCTTAATTCTTTTCAACTATGACGTAAGTATGAATTTCATCAGTCATATCCCTTCTCCAATATCTAGTCGAATTAATTCTCATATTGGCTCAACCTTGCATCCTTCTTTATTCCGGAGTGTCTCATTATTCTTGGTGTTGTTCCTCGTCATCATTCTCAGCTTGCAAATTCGAAGGAGTGTTTCTCTCAAATCTTGGTTCATTCTCTTGCAAATTCATCATTTCAGCTTGTGTCATCATCTTGAATTGTTCCAATCATGAGAATCCATTTCTCGCTATCCGGTGCATTTCTCAGTTGTTTTCATTCTCGATCCTCCGAAGGCCATCATTTCAGAAGAATCTTTGTTCTCAGCTTTCAGCTTTCATCCTCAATTCTTCTCCATTGTTGTCTCTTTGTTCGTCTCTCGTTTATTCCGGTGCCTTGTTGAAGTTTTCTTCTCTCAGGTGGCTCATGATCTCTTGATTCTCATGTATCTCCATTGATTTGTGGTGTTCCCATTCAATTGTGAATTCTTACTCGTGCTTCCTTCAATTGTGCTTCAAGTGGTGCTTATCTCTCTGTCTCTTCAAGATTCTTTCAAGAAGAATAAGTTGTATGCTAGATCCATTGCTTGTCATCAATTAAACTTGATGAAGGACAAGCATAACATAATTGTTATTCTTGTTCTTCCTTCTTCCAAGAGATTTCAATTCTTCTTCCGGAGCGGTTCAGGATATCAATCCATTCTCAAGTGTTCTTCAAGATTCTTGTTGGAGAACCTCAAGTATCCGTTCTCTTGGATTCCCAAGTGCATTTGTTCTTCCTTTATCCTTTGAGGTGGTATTATAGCATTCTTGTTAGTGTAGGAGCCTCGAAGAGATTTCCTTTCAAGAGTGAGATAATTAAATCCACCAATTCGTTGATCATGAGATATTTTCAACCCATGATTTCTTCTTTGAGCTATCTTGGTTTGGAGTTCACCTCAAGATTTTCCTATGGATTGTTGCTGTTATGGTGCTTGTCATTAATCCAAGTTCTCAATGTATCCTCTTGGTGTAAGAAATGTTCATATCTTGTTTCTCCCAATCAATCCTTGTTTCTGTTAGTGGCTGGTTGTCACTTCATTAGTTTGCAAAGGTTTCCATAAGCCCACTACTATCTTGTTCTTTTCGTTGTTGTTTTTCCAACAAATCCGTCCAATTCTTCTTGCAAGGATGATTTCCTAGTTCATTGGAGTTAATAGTTGTCATTCTCTTCTTCCGTATGAGCTAGTTCCTATTCTATTGTTCCGGAGGCATTGTGATGTTGCTCTATTGGGTCAATCTTGTTGTTCTATCAAGATCATGGTGTTCCCTTGTTCTATTTACTTGTTTGTTGTGAATAGTGTCTAATTCTACCATCTTATCGAATTTTTTGTCCCATTTTCCTACCGAAGTGCTCCCGAAATTTTCCGTGAATTCTTGCTTCGTTCTCATATAATTCCTCATCTCTTTGCAACCTTCAAGGGTCGTTGATTTCACTCGTTTGTCAAAGAAGCGATTAAATTTTACCTCTTGCTTTCTCATCCTCTCCCCCTTTCATTCTTGGATCTCGGGGCGAGATCCTCTTGTAGTGTAGGAGAGTTGTGACAGCCCGATGTCGACGTTCCAGAAGATTCCCCTTCCCTTTCCGTTTTCGTCGTGTGTTTATTTTATTTTGTCGCATCATCATCGCGTCATGCGCATCATCTGCATTGCATCGGCATCTCCGTTGCCACCAGTTTTCAAACTTGCATCCGTTGTTAGTTGCCGGTTCTCGTCGTTATCCGTTCTGAGCCCGACCGCACACGCACGCGCCCGCGACGACGTAAAAACCCTGTGTTTAAAAGTGCGTGTAAAACATACTCTGATCGGGTTGAGATTTGACGTGCGGTGTTATTTTATTATAGCTAGGCCGCCTGTCGAATTTCGTCGCGATCGGAGTCCGTCTGGTACCCGAACGGTCGACCGTAGCGGCACCGTATTCGGTCTACCGTCGGACCTGTTTCGGTGTTTAAAATCTTGTTGCCGTGCCGCACTATTTCCCTCTCACCCCTACATAGCCCATCTACACAGGTCAGTAGTGCCACCTAGCTACTTCCTCCGTTCGTGGTCATCGGATCGCGATCGAACGGACGAGGTCCACCCCATCAGAGGCCAACCCTATATAAGCTCCCCCCTTAGAGAGACCTCTCTCACTCTCTAGGTTTTCCCCCATGTAAAATTGCAGCCACCCCCTAGCAAAACTCCAACTTCAAGTCCCACTTCTTCCAATCCCGAAATCCACTCCTCCCCTTCATTTTGAGCCCTCAGATCCACAATTAGAGGCCTAATTTTTCGTCTCCTAGCCCTGCCGGACATTGTCCATGGCCGCCGGACATTGTCCGGGCGACCACAGGAGATCCATGCCTTGGCCAGCTCCTCCCAAGCTCCACCCATGGCAGCAAGCCATCCCGAGCCAGCCCCCATCTCCCGCGCCGCGTGCCTTCCTCGCCGCCGGCCCCCGCATCCTGCCAAGCGTCCGCCGCCGCCGCTGGCGCCAGATCCTGCCCCCCCCCCCCCGTCGAGCCGGCCTGCGGCCGTGCCTCGCTGGCCGGATCCCGTCGCTCCACCGCCCTGCGTGCTTCACCGCCGACCGCCGCATGCTCCGCTGCTGACCGCTGGCCCGATCCGGTCTGGGCTGGGGTCCCTTCGCCACCCCCCCCGCCGCCACAAGACCTCGCCGGTCTGCCCGCTGGAGCTCGACCAGCCTGTGCCGCCTTGCCTCGGTCTCGATCTGGACCGAGACGAGGAGCTCCTCGACAGGCGTGGACCGCCGCAGCTATCCTGGGCCGCCGCCATCTCGCCCCCCCTGCCGCGCACCGCCCAGGCCGGCCCAGCTGGCCCCCGAGCCAGGCCACCTTCGACCTCCCTCCATCCGCCGACCCAAGAGGTCTCCTCTCCCGAGGCCCGAAGGTGAGAGTGCCCTGGCCCCCCTTTGTTGCGCCCCCAGCATAGATTTACTATCCCGCGCCCGTGTACTGTAGGCCCATCTGCAGTTGAATTAGGCCCGGTAGATTTTTTTTAGTTTTCGGATTTATTTAATTTCAGGGAAATAGACGAATATTGTAATGCCCGTAACTTTTTATCCGTAAGTCGGAACGAGGCGTATTTTATATGGTTTTGGGGTAGATTCGCGAGTAGAACACGATTCCACAACTTGCATATTTATTTGACGCCATTTAGAGTGCCTAATGCATCGTTTTGCATACTGTTTTACTAGGATCTGTTCCGTAGTTATTTCTCGTGCGTGTCCGGACTTCCCGTATGCCGTAGTATAAATGCCCATGTTTTAGGAACCATTTTTCCATGTATTTTAGAGCGGTCACTCGTATTTTTGCGTGTAGGGTTTGCCTCTAGTTTATTTTCCCGTATATAGGTTATTTTCCCGCATTAATGTGTGGCTCTATTTTGTGTTGCAACCCCACATATTTTATATGTTTCCGAGGTAGAAAAATCCCATGGAGTTTTCTTTGCAATTAGTTTTAGCTTTTGAGTAAGTTAGTTCGCGCGATATTTTGCTGTGATGCCCTTTTGTTTATTTCGTAGGATTTATTCCGTGTGTCGTTTGACGGAGTTGTCAACTAGGAAGTTGTTCTTGGATGTTTTGTCTAGCTCCTCGTATTTTTGGTTTCAATAGAAATGCATGTTTAGGTGTGTTTTGCTTGCTCTCAAGTTGCTAGAAATAGTGCTGTTTTAGAGGAGCTGAAATATTTCTAAGTCTGGAATCTGTTATATTTTGTTGCTGTCTTTTCTTTCTTCTATCTTCTGTTCTGTAGCTCTTTTGAGGTTGGTCCAATGGAGTTAGTTGTACCCCTTGTGTTTCTCTAGCATGCTAAAAAATTTCATGCCATTTGGAGTCCTGTAGCTATAGTTTTTGCTGCTGTCAATATTGCTTCAGATCGAAAACTGCACTTTCATGAGGTGTAATTTTCACCAAGTCTGGAATAGTGAGTGAGATGCCTTTTTGCGACTTCTTTCCCTAGTGATCCATGATGCCATGCTAGTTGTTGTTAGTTGTTTGTAGTAGTGCTTCTTGCCCTCTTTCGTGCCCTGCCGTGCTTGAGTTTATCGGAGTTGTGTAGCCGTAGTTGTGGGGCGTAGAAAATGCTATGTGGCTGATTTTGGCAGATTTTAGTGTTTTCTTGATTTGCTCGTAGTTGTTGAACAGTAGCTCCGTTTTAATCGTGCCCTACATGAAACTTGCTTACAATCTCGTGTAGTTTCATTTTATCTTGCTGGTTGCATGTGCTGAAGTGCTCGTAGCCGCCGTTGCACACATATTGCGTTCATGCCATCATATCTTGCGATGCTTCTATCTTTTGAACCGTAGCTCCGTTGGAGATGATCTCTATGTGTAGATTGCTTTTCATGACGCGTAGAATCACGTGAACCTATTTGTTTTGCTGTTTAACAACTAATTAAATGTGTTAGTTCAGATCTGGACTGAATTGTAAATTAACATGTGAGGTCGTTTCGGAGATGCTATATGTCATTTCCGACCTCATTTAAAATGCCTAGATAAGTAGTTTAATTACGCTTCACCTCTTGCCATGTTTAATCACATTTAATATTGCCGTGTACCTAATCGGGATAGAACTAAATAATTAACGTGGAGTTTTCGTCAATATGCAACTCGTTGCATATTGAACTTCACTTAATGTGTAGTGTTTGATTGTGTGAATTGTCATGCCATGACTTGCATGTATTCAGCTGCTCATGCATCATTTGTGTTGTGCATCGTGTGGTGAATTCCGTGTGATGATTGTGTTTCCGGTTTGCTTCGTCTCGATAGAGTTCCGCAAGCGTGTCGGATGTGAGGACCCGTTCGACTACGTCGGTTCATCTACTTCACGGAGGATTCTTCTTCCAAGCGGGATCTCAGGCAAGATGATCATTTCCCCAGATATCATTACTATCATTGCCATGCTAGTTTACAGCTTGTATCGATTATGTCTCGTTACCTACCACTTGTTAAAAATCAGCCCCTCAACAATGCCATGATAACCTTCAACCTGTTCAACCTAGCAAACCACTGATTGGCTATGTTACTGCTTGCTTAACCTTGTGTTAGCGTTGCTAGTTGCAGGTGTAGATGCTTCCATGTGATAACATGGGTTCCTTGTTATATCACCATATTAAATGCTATTTAATTTAATGCATCTATATACTTGGTAAAAGGTGGAAGGCTCGGCCCTTTTCTAGCCTGGTGTTTTGTTCCACCTTTGCCCCCTTAGTTTCCGGCTACCGGTGTTATGTTCCATAAATGAGCGCTCCTAACACGATCGGGGTTGTTATGGGGACCCCCTTGATAATTCGTTTTAGATTAAAGCTGGTTTGGCAAGGCCCAACTTTGGTACTACATTTGCCTAAACACCTAATAAAATTGCATAGGGACTTTCCGGACCCCGAGGATAATTTAATCAACCCCTGGGCCAGTGCTCCTCATGAGTGTTGGCCCCACCTGAGCGATGTCCGGCGCCCCTCTGGTCACCCGGAGGTTTAGCGATCCCGACGTCTAGCTCATCCGCCGTGTCCTGAGAGCGAGGTACGCGACTCCTATCGGGATCGTCGACACGTCGGGCGGCCTTGCTGGATTAGTTTTACCTTTGACGGAATATCTTGTGCATCGGGATTCCGGTGATGTGTTGGTTAATCTCAGAGTTGCGGTTTTCCACTAGGGAATCCGACGAGATCGCGAGCTTCGTGATTGAGGATTTCTATGTGGCTTGTGGTAATTTGTGATGGACTAGTTGGAGCACCCCTACAGGGTTAAATCTTTTCGGAAAGCCGTGCCCGCGGTTATGTGGCAACGTGGAAGCTTTGTTTAACACTGGTTCTAGATAATTTAAGTTAACTTAATTAAAATATGCCAACTGTGTGCATAACCGTGACTGTCTCTTACGTGAGTTCCTTCTCCGGTCGAGGACACGGTGGGGTTATGTCTGACGTAGGTAGGTGTACAGGATCATTCATTTGATCATCAGTAGTTCACGTCCGTTATGCGTAGATCTTCCTCCTCTTATTTCTTGTACTCGTAAGTTTAGCCACCAAACATATGCTTAGCTGCTGCTGCAACCTCACCACTTAACCTTACCTCACCCATTAAGCTTTGCTAGTCTTGATACCTTTGGAAATGGGATTGCTGAGTCCCCTGTGGCTCACAGATTACTACAACACCAGTTCCAGGTACAGGTAAAGGTTACTCGACGCGAGCGCGTTGCTTGTTCATTTGGAGTTGCTTCTTCTTCTTCTTCTTCATCGATCTAGGATGGGTTCCAGGCTGGCAGCCTGGGATAGCAAGGATGGACGTCGTTCTTATTTCCTCGTTTGTTTTCGTCCGTAGTTGGACCCTGCTCTTACTCTTGATGATTATGTAATGTACTGATGTGACTCTGATGTAGCTTGTGGCGAGTGTAAGCCAATTCTTAAATATATCTCTTCTTTTTAGTACATGTACTTGTAACGATATCCATTCTTGCAACATGACGAGATGCGCTTCTATCCCTGACGAGGCATTCGTGCCAAATTGAGGATAGGGTCGCATCTTGGGCGTGACAAGCTGTTAGAGGCGCGGCCAAGGGCGGCGCACGGGGAGAGGAGAGGGGATGAGAGGGAGGAAGGAACGGGGCAAGAGGGATCGAGAGGAGGGGGATCGGGAGGATGACGGGCACGGAGAAACGGGGGGCTGCGAGCAGGAGGGGGATCGGGAACGAGGAACGACCCTGTCGCTAGGGTTGGGGGGTTGCTGGGCCTCGGCCGGCTGGCCTGGGCAGGCTTCCCTTCCTGCTGTTTTTTTATTTTTTTTAAAGAAAACAACAACACCAAAAGGAAAGGATTTTTCTATAACAAAGATAAAAAAAATAACTTTAAACTCCTTTAAAACAAACCCCACTATAAGAAATAGTTTTGGGCATTTTTAAAGAAATAAAAATGAAACCTTTTTCTTAAGAATTAAATAAAACCCTTTTAACAAGAAAATAAAAATAAACCCCTTTTAACGAAGAAAAGGAAATGAGACTTTACTTTGTAAAATAAAACAAGAGGAGAAATAAAAGAAGAACCGAAGGGGTTGCCTCCACATTTAATAAAATAATTTTCTTTAAAACAAGACAAACCTTTTTTGAAGTAGGGGTTAAATCGGGAAACTTTAGCAAACCGCAAAAACAGATAAAAGAGAAGAGGAGGGGAGTGAAGGTTTTAGGTCCTCGGTGCAACAGGGTTTGAAGTGGCTCTGTTACACCCACTCTCATCACTCCAAAACAAAGCCACTCACAAAGCACTAACACCCAACAACACGGCAACAAGCAACACCGACAAATAACATAGGTGACATGATGCCATGCATGATGCGATGATGCAAACTAAATGACGAGGCCACAAAATAAAATAACCACACGACGGAAACAGAAAATAAAGGGGAATCTTCTGGGCGTCGGTCTCGGGCTGTCATAAATCTCCTACACTACAAGAGGATCTCGCCCCGAGATCCAAGAATGAAAGGGGGTAGAGGATGAGAAAGAATAGGAGGTAAAAACTTAGTCGCTTCTTTGACAAACGAGTGAAACCAACAATCCTTGAAGGTTGCAAAGAGATGAGGACTGATATGAGAAAACAAGCAAGAATTCACGGAAAATTTCGGCAGCACTTCGTTAGGAAAATGGGACAAAAAATTTGATAAGAAGAGAGAATTAGACAATATACATAACAAACAACTAAATAGAACAAGGGAACACCATGATCTTGATAGAACAACATAATAGAACCAAAAGAGCAACATCACAAAGCCTCTGGAACAAGAGAATATGAACTAGCTCATACGGAAGCAGAGAATGAAGAAAAGAATGACAACTATCATAACAATAGAATTGAAGAGCCTCCGGACAGAAGAATTGACGTAGTAGTTGGAAAACCAACAACGAAAAAAACAAGATAGTAGTGGGTTTATGAAAATCATCTCAACAAATATGAGGTGACAGCCAACCACTAAAAGAAACAAGGGTAGATGAAAGCAAAGATATCAAAACTTCTTACACCAAGAGGGTGCATGAGAACTGGGATAAATGATAATTACCATAATAGCAACATCCTTAGACAAGCTTTAGGTGAAGTCTAAACCAAGATAGCTCAATGAAGAAATCATGGGTTGAAATATCTCATGATCAAAGAATTGGTGGGTTTAATTATCTCATTCTTGAAAGGAATTCTCTCCGAGGCTCCTACACTAACAAGAAAGCTATAAGACCACCTCAAAGGATAAAGGAAGAACAAATGCACTGGAGATGCAAGGGAAAGAATACTTGAGGTATTCCAACAAGAATCTTGAAGAACACTTGATAATGGATTGAAACCTTGATGAACCACCATGAAGAACCTCCGTATACGAATGAATGATACAAAGATATCAAGGTAGAAAAGAATAAGATTCTGACCTTGCCAAGATTTAGATGAAGCCTCAGAAAGAGATTCTTAAGAAGAAAAAGAAAGATAGGCACTTGAGAAAATAATTGATATCATGAGCAACTCCGGAAGAAGAATGGAAATGTCTTCGAAGAAGGAAGGACAATAGTAAGAATTATGTTATGCTCATCCTTCATCAAATTAAATTGTTGACAAGCAACGGATCTACCATACAACTTATTCTTCTTTAAAAGATTGAGGAGAGATATGAGCACAAACTAGAAGAAGTCTTGAAGGAGACACCGGTGAGAATTGAAATAATGAGGCAACCATGAATGAATGGAGATACATGAGAATGAAGAGATCATGATCCACCTGAGATAAAACTTAAACAAGACACCGGATAATCGGGAGACGAACGAAGAGACAACAATTGAGAAGAATTAGAGAACGAAAGCTAAAAGTTGAGAACGAAGAAGTCTTCTGAAATGATGGCCTTCGGAGGAACGAGAAATAAAAACAACTCAGAAATGCACCGGATAGCAAGAAAGGGATTACTCACGATAGAAACAATTGAGAGGATAACACGAAGCTGAGATGACAATCTTCACAAGAATGGAGCAAGATTTGAGAGAAACACTCCTTCGAATTTCCAATGGAGAGAATGATGAGAAGAACGCCACCAAGAATAACTGAGACACTCTAGAATAATGAGGAATGAAAGATTGAGCCAAAGACGAGAATACATTTGAAGCGCTCATGAAGAAGGAATATGACTGATGAAATTCATACTTACGTCATAGTTGAAATATTTAGAGATCTCCGGAAAAATTATAAGAGCTAGATAAGATCCTGGGAAAACCCTGTGGGTTATGGGCCCACTCAAAGAAACCAACGTCGAAAAGATTGCTTAGAAAGATAGATATTGCACCGGTACAAAGAAAACTTGATGAGGTTAGCACCTCCAAATAATTGAAAAGATTAAAAACAAGAACTACTGAGATAACTTCAACGCACCGGATCGAAAAGAGAGGAATAAATGAACAACATAGGCTGATAAGAATCTCCAAAATGGGAAAGAATTACAGGGATGAATAGGATATAATGAACACGAATAGCTTGAACTAAATTCACCGGAAAAGATGACAAGAAAGAATAAAGGTGAACACGAAGCTCCTGAGAACCTTCACAACGAATCACTGGATAAAAGAGAAAAGAACAGATAACGAATCACAATGAAAAGAAAACTCTTGGATGAAAATTGAATCACTGAACAAAAGGGTGGGAGGGCGGGGAAAAACAAAGACAACTTGAGACAGATGAGATGAACTCCGAAAAGAATTAAGAGAATGATCTTGCAACTATTGGAGAGGATTGAATCCACTCGGAGAGAAACACACCGGTTGGAAAAGAATTAACATGACGACTCCGGTTGACAAGAATGATAAGAAAATTGATTTGAGCAAAGAGAATTAGCGTTCCCACAAAAATATGAGAACACCGCTTAGAGAAGATCTGAAATCACCACTTGACATCGAAGAAACTTGAATTACCATATTCCAACAACACAAGGGGTGCGGCTTATGAAACAAGCGAGAAGAAACTCATGAGAAAGATTTCGTCCGATATTTTCGTGGACAGGATCGCACGGGCTCGATCTTTACAGTAGCCATCAAGTGCAAGGCAGTGCACCCGACATATGAAGCGTCCCTAAGTTGTAGCAAGCTACAAGGACTCTTTAAGACACAACGTGTACCGCTGTAAGTCAACCGTCAACAAACGAATCCACTAGATGTCGAACCCCAACCTAACATCATGCATTTGTTGGAAGATTATCCTATAAGTAACTACTTGAATTCCCACCTAAGAATTCCCGAAATATCTGGTCATGCAATCTGGTACACGGATACAAGGAGTAATATTCACACAACTCCTATACTAACCCGTCACCTGTATCACATCCATCAACACACAACCAGAATCTCGGATCTTCATCTACTACAGACCCTTGTGATCACAACGATACAAAGTATTGCAGTACTCCCGAACAATCTGCACCAGTACTGGGGACATCGGGGTTATCTCGTCATACTAGTATTGAAGCAATTACGAACATCCTTCGTTCTTAGATATTAAGAAATCTGAATGATAACGATGTGCTCGAGAATCCCCTAGAGCTCAACTCCCCGGAAGAAAATCAAATCAGACAGGAGGCACCAAGACAGAACTCCGTCACATCGGCATCATATAGATTCCAAAAATATCCGTGTGAACCTAATTTTCTTTGAGTGAGAAGAGGAGTAGAATAAGTTATTACGTCAAGATTCCTCACCAGAGCATAGAAGAGGAGAAAAGAATCCTACTCTCCGATATATAACTAGACTCAAAGTAGTTTTTCACTAGACTCGACTCGGCCAAGTTCGATCAATCAAGGGGGCTCCTAGGTCGGTACTGCTCTGATACCAACTTGTCACGCCCAAGATGTGACCCTATCCTCAATTTGGCACGAAGGCCTCGTCAGGGATAGAAGCGCATCTCGTCGTGTCGCAAGAATGGATTGTTACAAGTACATGTACTGAAAATAAGATATATATATATATATATATATATATATATATATATATATATATATATATATATATATATATATAGAATTGGCTTACACTCGCCACAAGCTACATCAGAGTCACAGAAGTACAATAAATAAACATCATAAGGAAGAGCAGGGTCCGACTACATACGAAAACAAACGATAAAAGAAGGACGACGTCCATCCTTGCTATCCCAGGCTGCCGGCCTGGAACCCATCCTAGATCGATGAAGAAGAAGAAGAAGCAACTCCAAATGAACAATCAACGCGCTCGCGTCAAGTAACCTTTACCTATACCTGCAACTGGTGTTGTAGTAATCTGTGAGCCATAGGGGACTCAGCAATCTCATTTCCAAAGGTATCAAGACTAGGAAAGCTTAATGGGTGAGGCATGGTTAAGTGGTGAGGTTGCAGCAGCGGCTAAGCATATATTTGGTGGCTAAACTTACGAGTACAAGAAATAAGAGTGGGAAGATCTACGCATAGCGGACGTGGCTACTGATGATCAAAAGAATGATCCTGAACACCTACCTACGTCAGACATAACCCCTCCGTGTCCTCGATCGGAGAAGGAACTCACGAAAGAGACAATCATGGTTACGCACACAGTTGGAAAGTTTTAATTAAGTTAACTTCAAGTTATCTAGAACCACTCTTAAACAAAGTTTCCACGTTTCCACATAACCGCAGGCATGGCTTTCCGAAAAGATTTAACCCTGCAGGGGTGCTCCAACTAGTCCATCACAAATTACCACAAGCCGCATAGAAATCCTCAATCACGACACTCGCGATCTCGTCGGATTCCCTAGTGGAAAACCTCAACTCTGAGATTACCCAAAGCATCATCGGAATCCCGATGCACAAGATATCTCGTCAAAGGTAAAACTAATCCAGCAAGGCCGCCTTACGTGTCGACGATCCCGATAGGAGCCACGTATCTCGTTCTCAGGACACGACAGATGAGCGATGGTTACCACGCCAAACGCCGAGTTTCCCCGGGTAGCGTTAATAAGTTGCTTTGTTTTGGGCCAACACTCATCAGGAGCACTGGCCCGGGGGTTGATTAAATTATCCTCGGGGTCCGGAAAGTCCCTATGCAATTTTATTAGGTGATTAGGCAAATGTAGTACCAATGTTGGGCCTTGCCAGACCAGCTTTAATCTAAAACGAATTATCAAGGGGGTCCCCATAACAACCCCGATCGTGTTAGGAGCGCTCAATTATGGAACATAACACCGGTAGCCGAAACTAAGGGGGCAAAGGTGGAACAAAACACCAGGCTAGAAAGGCCGAGCCTTCCACCTTTTACCAAGTATATAGGTGCATTAAATTAAATAGCATTTAATATGGTGATTTAACAAGGAACCCATGCTTTCACATGGAAGCAATGCACCTGCAACTAGCAACGCTAACAACATGGTTAAGCAAGCAGTAACATAGCCAATCAGTGGTTTGCTAGGTTGAACAGGTTGAAGGTTTCATGGCATTGTTGAGAGGCTGATATTTAACATGTGGTAGGCTACGAGACATAATCAATAGAAGCGGTAAAACTAGCATGGCAATGATAGTAATGGTATCTGGGGAAATGGTCATCTTGCCTGAGATCCCGCTTGGAAGAAGAACAACTCCGAGAAGTCGGCGAACCAACGTAGTCGAACGGGTCCTCACATTCCGACACGCTTGCGGAACTCTATCGAGACGGAGCAAACCGGAAACAAACATCAACACAGATATTCACCACACGATGCACAACATGATGCACAACCTAATATGATGCATGATCAGTTCAATGATGCAAGGCATGGCATGGCAATTCACCTCACGCAAACACTACACATTAAGTGAAGCTCGATATGCAACGAGTTGCATATCAACGAAACTCCACGTTTAATTATTTAGTTCACTCCCATTTAACTTACACAGCGACATTTAATGTTGTTAACATGGCAAGGGTGAAGCGATGATCCTACATGGCATCCTAGACGGTTAACAAACGAAACATTGATCGAAGCTACGCACAAGAGACATGCAACAGAAGATTATATGCCATGAATGCGTCATGCATGCAAGTTCAAACATCACGAGCAAGAAGAGAAAGAAATAGGTGTCGCCACGGCGAGCGAGAGGGAACCATGGCGGCAAAACGGAAACGATGCCACGACAACGTTCCTATCCCGATAACTCGTCGAGATATCGTGCCAACGTATAGGAAGCGTGTGCGGGAACGCTAAATAAAGATGGGGTGATCCCGGTTACCGGGTTCGCATGTGTCGGGGCACAACATAAGAGGGACAACGTGCAATGGGCTACATATGGTGCATACATACATTCATATCATACATCATATGCGTTCGGTACACGACATGTCTCATCGTATACCTTCGAAGCGTGCATTTCGGAGCGGTTCGGTTCGGTGAAGGAGTACAACAGTCATCGTGGAAGTAGTTGTTGTCGTGGTTCTCGGGTTTCATGACGATAGTCATTCTCTTGTCATCGGTACACGGGTCTCCGATGTCGGGATCGAAAACGTTTCCGAAGAGGCCGTCGAGGACGTCGTTGAACTCGTCGAATTTGTCGAAGACTCACGGCAGGCGAGGATGGTGCACGCGGCGACGGCATGCGATAGCACAAGAAAATGTGAGCAGAGGTCACGCCTACAAGCGGCAGCAACTAATTTCTAGCAACTAGCATGCCTCAGCTAGCAACATAGCAATAGTGTCCAGCATCAACGAGCATCTAATAGCAAGCAAAGCAAAGCAACAGCAAACAGCTCCAGCAGCCTAGCAAAGCAAAGCAAAGCAGCAACTAATATCTAGCAGGAGCAACAGCTACCAAAGCAAGAGCAATAGCAACTAAGCATCGCCAGCAATAGAAGAAACAGCAACAACATGCATCGGCTAGGCTAGCTACAGCTAACAACAACAGCGAGCTACGGCAAGCAGCGGCTCCAACACAAGCAAGCAGCGATTAGCAGCTAAGCAACCAGGCAGCATGCAAGCAAACAACAAATGCAGCAACACACACATGTAGCAGCTCGGCACATCAGGCAGCAGCATCAGCAACTACGGTAGCGACGGCAGCAAGCACGCAAGCAGGCATCAACAGCTAGCACAGCAAGAGCAACAGCATGCATAGCACGGGGCGAGCAGCAGCACAGCGCGGGGCGAGCAACTGGCGACCGGCTCGTGTAGGGAGGCGTCCTCGGCGAGGGGAGGCGATCGGCGGGGGCTGCTGGAGGCGGCAGCGCGGCCAAGGCGAGGGTGAGGCCGAGGGGTGGAGCAGGCGACGCAGGAGATGGCGAAGCGGAGCAGCAGGGAAAACCATCTCGAGCACGGGACGAGGCACGTCGGGCGGCACGGCTGACGAGCAGCAGGACGGCGCGCAGGGCTGCATCGGCGAGCACGGGGCACGCGGGGAGGCGAGGCCGCGCACGGTGAGCGCAGGAACGGTGGCGCAGCGCCGGGAACGGCGACGACGGCTCGGGGAAAAGGGAGGCAGCGACGGCGGGTCGCACGGGGAGGCGGGCGCCACGGCCAGCTGTTAGCGGCGGGGCCAAGGGCGGCGCGCGGGGAGAGGAGAGGGGCTGAGAGGGAGGAAGGAACGGGGCAAGAGGGATCGAGAGGAGGGGGTTCGGGAGGACGATGGGCAGGGAGAAACGGGGGGCTGCAAGCAGGAGGGGGATCGGGAACGAGGAACGACCCTCTCGCTAGGGTTGGGGGGTTGTTGGGCCTGGGCCGGCTGGCCAGGGCAGTCCTCCCTTCCTGCTGGTTTTTTATTCTTTTTTTAAAAGAAAACAACAACACCAAAAGGAAATGATTTTTTTATAACAAAGATAAAAAATAACTTTTAACTCCTTTAAAACACCCCACTATAAGAAATAGTTTTGGGCATTTTTAAAGAAATAAAAATGAAACCTTTTTCTGAAGAATTAAATAAAACCCTTTTAACAAGAAAATAAAAATAAACCCCTTTTAAAGGAGAAAAGGAAATGAGACTTTATTTTGTAAAATAAAACAAGAGGAGAAATAAAAGAAAAACCCAAGGGGTTGCCTCCACATTTAATAAAATGATTTTCTTTAAAAGAAGACAAACCTTTTTTAAAGTAGGGGTTAAAACGGGAAACTTTAGCAAACCGCAAAAACAGATAAAAGAGGAGAAGGAGGGGAGTGAAGGTTTTAGGTCCTCGGTGCAACAGGGTTTGAAGTGGCTCTGTTACACTTACTCTCATCACTCGAAAACAACGCCACTCACAAAGCACTAACACCCAACAACACGGCAACAAGCAACACCGACAAATAACATAGGTGACATGATGCCATGCATGATGCGATGATGCAAACTAAATGACGAGGCCACAAAATAAAATAACCACACGGCGGAAACGGAAACTAAAGGGGAATCTTATGGGGCGTCGGTCTCGGGCTGTCACACTCATGTTCGTCACCAGATTGTGTCTCAGCATCGGAAACAGAGATACCATTTGGACTCTGAGGTGTAGCAGCAATAGGGTTGCTAGCGTGCAAGTTCCTATCATCTTTCTTCTTCTTTCTAGTATGACTAGGTGCATCAGTGCTAACTCCTTGAGAATCTTGTTCAATTCTCTTTGGATGACCCTCAGGATACAAAGGTTTTGGGTCATTCTACCGCCTCTAGTGAAGAATCTGACAGAATTCTCATTCAACTCATTGAGCAAGTCGTTTTGATATTTAAGTACTTGTTCTACCTGGGTAGTAACCATAGAGGCATGTTTACTCAGAAGCTTAAGATCATTGACATTTCGGTCCACACAAGCACTTAAATGACTAAGCATACGAGCATTCTGTTCCAATTGTCTGCTAACATAATCATTGTAGCTTTGTTGTTTGGCAACAAAGTTATCAAATTCATCTAGGCATAGGCTAGCATGTTTATCAAAAGGAATATCACTCTCATCAAACCTATGCAGAGAATTTACTTCTACTACCTGTATCGGGTTATCGAGACCATGGATCTCCTCGATAGGTGGTAGATTTTTGACATCTTCAGATTTAATGCCTTTCTCTCGCATAGATTTCTTAGCTTCTTGCATAGCTTTAGGACTGAGGAATAGAATACCTCTTTTCTTGGGGGTTGGCTTAGGAGGTGGTTCGGGAATAGTCCAAGCATTCTCATTGCACAAGATGTTATTCAATGGGATCTCAGCTTGTTCTACAGTTCATTCCCTAAAAACACAACCAACACAACTATCTAGGTGGTCTTTGGAAGCATCGGTAAGTCCATTATAGAAGATATCAAGTATTTCATTCTTCTCAAGAGGGTGATCAGGCAAAGCATTCAGTAGCTGGACGAGCCTCCCCCAAGCTTGTGGGAGACTCTCTTCCTCAGCTTGAGCAAAGTTGTATATTTCCTGCAAGGCAGCTTGCTTCTTATGGGTAGGGAAATATTTTTCAGAGAAGTAGTAGACCATATCCTGGGGGCTACGCACACAACCAGGAGCAAGAGAAGTGAACCAAGTCTTAGCATCATCCTTTAGCGAGAAAGGAAACAACTTGAGGATATAGTAGTGGTGGATCTTTTCCTCGCTAGTGAATATGGTGGCTATATCGTGCAGTTTGGTAAGATGGGCTACAACTGTTTCAGACTCATAACCGTGAAAAGGATCAGATTCGACCAAAGTGATTAACTCAGGGTCGACAGAGAATTCATAATACTTATCGGTCACAAAGATAGGCGAAGTAGCAAACTTCTAGTCGTATTTCATCCTAGCGTTCAGAGATTTTTCTTTCCACTTGAGCAGTAATTTCTCAACATCATAGCTATCCTTACAAGCAAGAAAGTCTCAACTATCTCTCCCTCTATAACATAACGCTCAGGCATAATACGCAATTGAGGCATAATAGCAGGTTCTACTTCAATAGTATAAGTAGTTTCAGAAGTATCATCACATCTAGCAACAACTCTAGCAATTTGTGCATCAAGGAATGCACCTAGTGGCAAAGCAGTATCAAGCATGGCATCATCAGGCAAAGCAGTATCAATCATAGCATCATCAGGGAAAGCAGTATCAAGCATAGCATCATCCTAAGCATCATGGGAAGCAGAAGTAGCATCATCAAGCACATGCGACATATCAAGATTTCTAGCAGGAGGTGATGTCGCAAACTTACTCAAAACTGAAGGTGAATCAAGTGCAGAGCTAGATGGCAGTTCCTTACCTGTCCTCGTAGTTGAGGGCAAGATTTCAGTTCTTCGATCTTTCGGATTCCTCATAGTGACCAGTAGACGTCAATCCCAAGTGACTTAGAGAATATAGCTGTGCTTCCTCGGCAACGGCGCTAGAAAAATGTCTTGATGACCGACAAGTATAGGGGATCGCAACAGTTTTCGAGGCTAGAGTATTCAACGCAAATTTATTGATTCGACTCAAGGGGAAGCAAAAGAATATTCTCAAGTTTTAGCAGTTGAGTTGTCAATTCAACCACACCTGAAAGATTTAGTGTCTGCAACAAAGTATCAGTAGCAAGGTAGTATGATAGCAGCAGTAACAACAGTAACCAGTAACATCAAAGTAACAACAGTAGCAACAGAGTAACAGCAGCAGCAGCAACAGTAGTAGCGGCAAAGTAACATAGAAGGACCAGTATTAAAAGACTCGTAGGCACTTGATCGGTGATGGATGATTATGCCGGATGTGATTCATCATGTAACAACTATAACACAGAGAGATGAGTGACTAGCTCCGTTCGTCAATCTAATGTAGGCATGTATTCCGTATGTAGTCATACGTGCTTAGGGAAAAGAACTTCCATGATATCTATTGTCCATCCCTCCCGTGGGAGCGGGGTCCTGATGGAAACTACGGGATATTAAGGTTCTCCTTTTAATAAAGAACCGGACCAACGCATTAACACTTGGTGAATACATGAACACCTCATACTATGGTCATCTCCGGGAGTGGTTCCGGCTATTGTCACTCCGGGGTTGCCGGGTCATAACACATAGTAGGTGACTACAACTTGCAAGATAGGATCTAAAACACACATATATTGGCGACAACATAATAGGTTCAGATCTGAAATCATGGCACTCGGGCCCTAGTGACAAGCATTAAGCATGGCAAAGTAGTAGCAACATCAATCTCAGAACATAGTGGATACTAGGGATCAATCCCTGTCAAAACTAACTCGATTACATGATAGATCTCATCCAACTCATCACCGTCCAGCAAGCCTACGATGATATTACTCACGAACAATGGAGAGCATCATGGAATTGGCGATGGAGGAAGGTTGATGATGACGATGGCGATGATTTCCCCTCTCCGGAGCCCAGAACGGACTCCAGATGTGCCCTCCAGATGAAGAACACGAGGTGGCGGCGCCTCTGTATCGTAAAACGCGATGAATCCTTCTCCCTGATTTTTTCCGAACGAAACGGAATATATAGAGCTGATATTGGAGGCGGTGCAGCCTCGTGGGCCCCACAAGCCTGCCAGGCGCGGCCAGGGGGGTGGCCGCGCCCGGTGGGCTTGTGGCCCACTGGCTCACCTCCTCTGGTGGATCTTTGCGCATGTATTTTTCATTAATTCCAGAAAAATTCTCTGTAAATTTTCAGGTCATTCCGAGAACTTTTATTTGTGCACAAAAACAACACCATGGCAATTATGCAGAAAACAACGTTAGTCCGGGTTAGTTCTATTCAAATAATGCAAATTAGAGTCCAAAACAAGGGAAAAAGGGTTCGGAAAAGTAGATACGACGGAGACATATCACCCTTTTCATTATAAATACCGGTGGAGGGCTCTTTTTTTACTTTATCTCCCCCTTTCTTCTTCCTCGAGCTCACGACTTGGCCGCGCCGCCGCTGCAGTTCATCAGTCGCCCCTTCCTAGACCACGACATCGCCCCTTTCTATTAGGGCCCGACCAAGGATCTCTTCCGCTCCCTGCAATTGTCAGGTAAATCACCTTTTCCTTCTGAGATTTGCATTTCTTCATCCTTCTTCATTGCAGTTTGTCAGAGTTCATCACCCCTTCAGCTTTGTTGCTCATTCAACCATAGTTTTGATACTCTTCCCCATGGAAATAGGGCGGTATGACCAGCAACACCATTTTATACATAGCAAAATCTAGATCTTCCTTGGGCCACCCGGCGAGCCACATGACGACTTTTAAGGATCTGGTTTTCAAGGTCAAGGCGGCTCAGGGTCCTGTTTTGTGCATCAAGGAAATAACAGCGGTGGACAACATTCTGGCCAAAACAATCAGCAGCATAGTGGTCAAGCCGGCTTTCAAAGAAACCCTAAGCAGCTGAATGGTGTTCAATATCACGTCTTCGCCACTAATACATGCAAGCGAGACAACCAATTCAAACACAGGGCCATCAATATGGTTGATCCGGCAGTACCGAGATATCTCAATTGGTCAGAGCAACCAATCACCTCGAGTAGGGAAGATCACCCACCCCCCGGGTTGATAACACAAGTGGTCTAGCTTTGGTGGTGGTGCCTCAAGTTGGTGGGTACACTCTCACCAAGGTTCTCATGGATGGAGGGAGGAACATCAATACCGTGTATCATGACACTTTCTGATGGATGAACCTCCTTGAGAGTAGCTTGTTACCTTCAACCACGGTTTTTCATGGGATCGTTCCTTGGAAGTCAGCATACCAATCGGGCGAATTAAGATGGATGTTGCCTTTGGTGACGAATCTAGCTTCAGATGTGAATCTTTGATGTTTGACGTGGTCAAGATCAAAATTTCTTATCACGCCGTGTTCAGGCGAGCCGCTTATGCTCATTTTATGGCCCAACCCTTCTACGTTTACCTCAAGCTTAAGATGTCTGGTCCCAATGGCACTATAACTGTGGGAGGCAACAAGAAGATAGCTTAGGAGTGGGAGGAGGGGGATGTGGCCTACACAGAGTCGGCTTGTGCAGCTGAAGAATTGAAGTTTTATGCGGCCAATGTCGACCCAATTGAGATGAGCCATGTCAAAAAGGCAACTACCGAGTCTGGATCATTGCCGAAATTCAAGCCGGCTAAAGATACCATGTAGGTTGACTTCACCCCACGAGATTCTTCCAAGCAGTTCACTATTGGGACCGCCCTGGATCCCAAATAGGAAAGCACGCTCATCGAGTACAACTTAATATTGGCCCGAACATGAAAGCAATATGGTAATACCTTCGTCGTTTTAACGAGGAGAGATGTAACGCCATTGGAGAAGAAGTAGCCCCGCTCCTAGCTGCCGGGTTAATTATCAAGGTTTTTCATCCTGAGTGACTAGCTAACCTGGTGCTGGTTGTGAAAAAGAACAACACCTGGTGAATGTGCGTTGACTACACAGATCTCAATAAGGCTTGTCCCAAAGATCCCTTTGCCCTCCCTTGTATCGATCAGATCATTGATTCTACGGCGGGTTGTGTGTGTTTATGCTTTCTGGATGCGTATTCTGGTTACCATTAGATCAAGATCGCAGTTGAGGATCAAGAGAAGATGGCTTTCATCACTCCTTTTGGTGATTTATGCTATGTCTCCATGCCTTTTGGGCTCAAGAGTGCAGGGGCGACTTATCAACGCTGCGTTCAGAATTGCCTTCGCTCACAGATTGGGCACAATTCCCATGCTTATGTTGATGACATCGTGGTGAAATATCATAAGAAGGAGACACTCTTGGATGACCACAAGGAGACGTTTGATAATCTTTGAGTATACCAGACGAAGCTTAACCCGAACAAGTGTGTCTTTGGTGTTCCTGTAAGCAAGTTAATAGGATTCCTGGTCACCAAACGCATCGAAGCCAATCCAGATAAGATCAAGGTAGACACTTCACTAGGTAAGCCGGCTAATATTAATTAGGTTTACCACATGGATGGTCGCATTGTGGCATTGAGTCGGTTTTTAAGACATCTTGGAGACAAAGCAATTCATCTCTATCAGTTGTTGAAGAAAACAAACAATTTCGTTTGGACTTACGCGGCTAATGAAGCTTTTGAAGCTCTCAAAAAGTAGCTAGGTAAGCTGCCTATTTTGTTCGCCCCGAAAGATGAAGAGCCCATACCCGTGTACAGTGCTGCCAATTCAAAGGCGGTCAGTGTTGCAGTTGTCGTTGAACGGAAGGAGGAAGGAAAAGAGCATCGGTTCAGCGTCCAGTCTACTTTGTTAGTGTAGTCTTGATCTTATCCAAACAACAATATCCACATTGGAGAAACTGGGTTTTGGAGTTTTTATGGCAAGCCGGAAGTTAAAGCACTATTTCCAGGAGCATCCAATTATTGTGGTCAGTTCGACACCCATTGGTGATATCATACAAAATCGAGAAGCCACTTGATGAATCGCCAAGTGGGTAATTGAGCTTGGTCGTCATCATGTGAAACGTACAACCATCAAGTCACAAGCACAGGTGGATTTCATGAAGGACTGGACAGAGCTGCAGATTCCATAGGATAAGCCATATAATACGTACTGGACTATACACTTTGACATGTCTAGGCAATTGGAGGGCTTGGGGGCTGGAGTTGTTTTATCTTCTCCTCGAGGTGACAAATTGTGATATGTTTTACGGCTCGTGCTCCCTTGTACTAACAATTTAGCCGAGTATGAGTCCCTTCTGCATGGGCTTAGTATGGCTAAGGAGATGAATCTTAGCCGGGTCAGATGTTTGGGTGATTCACATTTTGTGGCTCAACAAGTCTCAAGAACATGGAATTCGAAGGACCCATTGATTGTCGCTTATCGACGAGCGGTCACCGAAGTGGAGGTTACTTCCAAGGGTACTAGGTGGATCATATTGGTCGCCGACTTAATGGGGCTACAGATGCATTATCATGCATTGTCTCTTAGTGCAAACAGGTCCCTCCTAATGTGTTCTTGGATGTCCTCCACAACCCTTCAGTTAGTTTACTAACCGAGGAGGATATAGCTATTCCTGACCTGGAAGCGCACTTGGTGGTGGCCCTCCATGTAACTCTAGACTGGACCAAGCCATACTTAGCCTACCTAACTCGAGGCGAGCTCCCGCCCGAGGAAATCATCACCCACCAGATAATTCGGCGGTCCAAATCTATGACTATCATCAACTCCGAAGGAGTTACACCGAAGGAGTAGCAATGATGTTTTTCAACACCGTGTTTCCCCTAAGTAAGGTTAGTAAATTATCAATGAAATCCACACGGGAGACTGTGGACATCAAGTTGGCTCACGTTCCTTGGTGTCAAAGGCTTCTTGCCATGGGTTTTATTGGTTAACAACTCATGCACAAGCGAAAGACATTGTGCATAAGTGCGAGGGATATCAAAGGTTCGCTCGTCAAGCCCACATACCGGCTCATGAATTGCGTATGATCCCAATTACTTCGCCATTCGCGGTATCGAGACTTGATACGGTTGGCCTGTTTAAACCGTCTTCTGATAAAAAGAATCATCTACTCGTGGCGGTTGATAAATTTGCCAAGCTGGTTGAGGCAGAACCTGTCAGAAATTGCCATGCAGAGACAACAGTCAAGTTTTTGAAGAAGTTGATCTTCTGTTTTGGCTAACCTCATAGCATCATCACTAACAAAGATACCAATCTATCTAAGGGAGCGATGGAGCAATTTTGTCAGCACGAACACATCCGCTTGATTTGGCGGCAATAGCACGTCCACAATCCAATGGGCAATTCGAACGACCTAATCAAGAAATTTTGAGAGGGATCAAACCCCGGCTCATGGTTCCATTACAGAATACTCCAGGCTATTGGGTCGAGGAACTCCTGGTAGTACATTGGAGTATTCTAACAACTCCAAAGAGATCCACTCGGTACACACCTTTCTTCCTGGTTTACTTAGCCGAGGCAGTATTACCAAGCGATATTCATCATGATTCTCCTCGAGTCGCCACCTAAGTTAAAGCCAACAATGAACAATCACGTCAAGATTCCTTGGACGCTTTGGACAAAGAATGTGACTTAGCAGCCACCAGATCAGCTATATATCAATAAGACCTATGTCGCTATGATAGTAGTAGAGTCAGAAGTCGCACCTTTCAGGAGGGAGACTTAGTGGTCCCTCAGATTCAAGATCAAACGGGCATGCATAAGCTTTCACCAGCTTGGGAGAGTCCTTTTGTTGTCAGCAAGAACCTCACTAATGACTCATATTATCTGATCGACCTGCGACCCGACAGCTACAACTCTCAGGAGGAAACAACCCACCCATGGAACATTGCTCAACTTCGGCCTTATTATACTTAGAGCCACTCGCTCCTTATCTTTGTACACCCCCGTATTATATACATACTTATTTATGTTCAAATGTAATAGAGCCTGCACCCCCGAAACTCGGGGTCTCTGTCATTTCAGCCTACAAATTGAGTGTGAGCTTTTATTTTTTGAAACATAGGTCACTTGGGGGCTTCTAACTCATTGAGTTTATCTTTCTCATCCTCTTGATCTGGCAAAGACGCCACAAAATGGTTAAACCTCCCTGTATGCTTGATGCGACTCCGATCAGGTGACCTGTGTACTCTAGACAAATCAATCCACTTTGGACCCTGATTGGTCAAGGTTAAAACATTGGATGAGTCACGTTAGAGTCGGCATACAAAAAGCTAAGACCAACCATGGGTTATCATACCCGCTTTATCGAAGCAATACTTGAGCCTCAAAAGCCAATCTATTTTTACCGAGTCTCGCTCAGCTGGCCTATTGGTTATACTTCATTATTATCACTGCATAATATTACCTCCTAACCTTTCAGGTACAAGTACTATTTTTACCGGCTCATAATGAATGAGTGGGTCACAAAAATTTCTAGGATCAAATGTATGTCTAGAGGGGGGATTAGACTACTTGACAGGATAAAAACTTAGCCTTTTATCAATTTGAAGTGTGTGCGAGTTTTAGCAATTATGACTAGTCAACTACATCCTACACATGCACATCTAAGAGTATAGAGACGAAAAGTAAAACATGCAAGTGTAAAGTAGAGGGTAAGGTAGGGAGGTCAAACGCAAAGGTTGACACGACGATTATTGGCATGGTTCTGATAGGTGGCGCTATCGTACGTCCATGTTAATGGAGACTTCAACTCATGGAGGGTAACGACCGCGAGAGTCCACGGAGGGCTCCACCCACAAGGGGTCCAAAAAGAAGCGGCCTTGTCTATTCCACTATGGCTTCTGTCCACACATGACTAGCCTCACTCACGGTAGATCTTCACGAAGTATGTGATATCCTTGCGCTTACAAACATCTTGGTTCAACTGCACAACACGAAGTAGGAGGCTCCCAAGCGAGACCAAACCAATCTAGGAGGCACCACCCTCCAAAAGGTAATAGATGCGGTAGAACGATGAACTCCTCGCTCTTGTGCGTAAAAAGATAGTCTCCTCAATACTCAATCAATCTCTCTCAGATTTGGCAGGGGTAGGAGAGATTGATCTAGTGGAAAGCAACTTAGGAAGGCTAGAAATCAATGTTCTAATGGCTGGAATGGAGTCTCTTGATCACAACACATGAGTAGTTGGTTCTCTCTTAGATAAATGGATCTCGCAAGTGTGTGTGTGTGTTCTCAGTGATTCCTCTGGTAGGTGGACGGGTATATATAGGCATCCCCAAAATCCAATCGTTACAACATTATTTCCCAACTCGGTGGCACCAAAATGAATCTCGGTGGTACTAAGTTGTACTAAATGTGATAACTTTTGAATTCTCGGTGAGACCGATATAGGAATCTCGGTGGTACCCACACAATGACCTAGACTAGTTCACAAATCTCGTTGAGACCGATTTAAAACTCGTAAATTCTGATTCTTGGAATATTCTCAACAGAAAGTTGGTCACTGAATCTTTGTGGCACCGATAGGAAAGTTGGTGGTACCGAGATTGTAGGGTTTGTCATAGGTTTTGTCATGTGTAAAATCGGTAGGGTCGAATGGAAATTGTTGGTGGCACCAATTTTGTTGATGTGGGTTTGGATAGAGACATTTTATGGGAGAATGGATGAGTATTTTTGGTGGCTACCTCTAAGCACTTGAGCAATCAATTCATCATAATACATCATCCCCTCTTAATAGTATTTGCTTGCCTATGGACTCAAAGTGATTTCTCACAAAGTATAAAATGAAGAGTCTTCTTGCTTGAAGCTTGAGCCAATCCTATTCCTTCCTTGCATCAAGGGGCATATCCTCACAATCCTATAGCCAAAGTATCTTTGAATCTTTCTAAAATATACTGGTATAAACTCATTAGTCTAATGATGCATATGTTGTGATTAATTACCGAAACCACCTTAGGGAGCAACTGTGCTTTCGATCTCCCCCTTTTTGGTAATTGATGAGAACATATAGATCAAAGCTTCGACAAAAGATATAATCAATGATTAGCATTGATGCTTTGAGAAGTATGTGAAAAGCAGGAGCTCCCACTAATTTTTTGCATTATTTAGAATTTGCATTTGAATGCAAATGCATAATCGATTAGGATCATGGGTTAATATTCCATGACACAAACAACTTGGTGGTGCAGATAAATGATACAAATGAATAATAATGCACATAACACCAAACAATACATGAATGATCAACATGTAGATAGCTAAAATGTAATAACGTGGTAGAATCAAACAACCATAGTGTATGATGAAACACACCTCTAAACGGATAAAGTCATCCGAAAGAGCAAAAGTTTTGAAAAAGCAAAAGATAGCAAAAAAGGCAACGCTCTCTCTCTCTCTCTCATTTTCTCTTTCTCTCTCTCTCTCTCTCTCTTTCTCTTTATCTCTCTCTCTAGAATCCCTATATGATCTATACACTTCTCTCCCTTTTTCAACAAGTTACCAACAGTTCAAAGGTCTAGAACTAAGCGTCTCTCTGGGCACGATCTCCTCCGATAGTTGAATATATTGTGGACAAGAGAGCATTTATGAAGTCTTCTGCAGATGTCGCTGGAGCTGGACGTGTAGACACTGGAGGTGCAGGAGAAGGACCTGAAGCTTGAGCTGACGAAGATGGTCTTGCTTCTGGTACTGGCACACCTACTGACCTAGTCTGGGTCCTGAACTGCAAGGTAGTGGGAAGAGACGAATCATCATCATCATCATCTCTAGAGCGTGGAATCCTCATTGAGTCAACTTTTTGCTAAACAGTGGTGGTCAACTCTGTCACCTTATCATCCATGTCATGGATTTTTGTCTCCATGATCCTCTCTAGGCTCTTCTGGTGCAGCAAGATCTCATAAACTTTTTCTCCATCCCTTGGATGGTGCTGACCAAGAAGGACATCTGCTCATCTCCGGTTTTGAGCTGTGGGAGTTGAGCTAGAGCATTCCTAGGAGCGTGTGCAACTGCCACCTCTGATGCTTCTCTAGTAGTAGCTGAGGTGGGACGGGTATCATCCATCACAACTTCATTATCCTCAAAATCAGGCAGGTGTGGCAGGTGGGGACGATCAAGTTTATATGCATGCTTGCCAATCTTGGCACTGATGAGCATCTGAATGTATGGAGCATATCCACAAGATCTCTTCTGATTTGCAGCAGCCCTCATGACAGTCTCAACTATCAAGTCCATCACTCGGAACCGGGTGTGGGTGTCTAGATGATGCAGCATGTTGATGGAATAACCTCTAATCATCTTGTCATCACCTGATTTAGGCATTAGGGAGTGTCTTATCATAGTGTTGTTAGTGGGTATTCCTCCTTGCAAAAAGTAGATAGATCCAAGTTTGTGAGACGATAGATAATCCTTAGGCACAACTTTCTACATGTTGGCCATGGAGTTGTGATTCATCTTGAGTTGTGAATACACATCCAAGTCCTCTTCTCGTGCTTTAGGAGCACCAATGATAGTGGCCCATTCATCAACAGTGGCTTCATACCGGCGACCCTCAGTCATCCAAACAATTCTTCCATGAGAATAGAAATGAGCGATGGAATAGAATTGCATGATCATTTCATCATTCCATGCAGTCATCTCTTTGCCAAAAAAAAATTATAATATCAATCATCCTGAAATTTTCTCTCACATGAGGAAAATAGTGTTTATTGGCCTTGATGTATTCCCAATTGACATATCCGATGTCGCTCACTGCAGGATTCTTGTTGTTCCCCTGTGTGAAAGCGGGGATCAACAATAGTTCTCCTTCTCACGACATATGGATCAATAGACCTCCACTTCCTCAAACCTGCATCTTTCCTCTTCTTCATGTCCTCATCAACTAGGTGAGATGCATCATGAGTTGGCAGATGACGTCTCAGCTTCATAAGCACAGGGGCATCCTCATCTTCCTCTACAGCAAAATCTCTGGAATATCCTTTGTAGTCCTGTTTTTCTCAACTACCGGAATATCCTTTGTAGTCCTGTTGGGAGCTACACGCTTGTTAGGAGCTGAAGACTTCTTGGGAGGAGAAGGCTTCTTTGGCATAGCATCAGCCATCACGTTATTATTCTTTGGAGGAGGGACGTCAACTGGAATTTCTTACTCATCATCGGCTTCAACAGTTTCTGCTAGATCTTCATACATTGAGGCTTTCCTACTAATGGCATGGATAGTTCTCTTTCGGGCTATCTTGACACCTGGCTTCTTATTAAGCCTAGCTTCAGAAGGTTTAGCATACTCCTTCCTCACAGTCTTCCTGACCGTGGTCTTCTCCTTCTGCTTTTGGGGAGAAGATTCTCCATGGATGAAATCAACATCTTCTTCATCAGAACTGAGGTTCCTTCTAGACCTAGTAGCTGCCTTGGGCACGCCATAGGAGCTGGGACTACCTGGGTTAGAAGGCGTCCTCTCAGGACTAGTGCGTGAGTTAGTTTCAGCATGGGGCTCACTGAAGTTGTTCTGACTATCCTCTGAACCTGAGATCTTGCAAGACCAAGGAGACAAGCACACTGGCTGACTGGCACACAAGATGACCCTGTGAAAAGATATAGAAGAGCTTTAAAATATAAGCATAAAAAATTGCATAAGTTTTGTCAAATTTGAAATTTCAAAAATTTAGTTTTAACTTTCGGCAAAATAGGATTTTGGGTCTACCGAGTTAGGAATTTCGGAGCCACCGAGACACATGTTCTCTTTAACAGTAACTTGGAACCCTTTTTGGTATCACCGAAAAGGAGAATTCGGTTCCACCGAGAACATTCTTAGTAACCCTAAACCACAATCGGTAAGACCGATTTTTGCACCTCGGTGACACTAAGATTCAATCTTGCGGGCAGCTAACCCTAAAATTCTTTTTGCTCGCTAATCTAAGATTTTTGTGCATGATAGAACTTGTAGCAATCGTGGACAGATAATGACAGTGCCTAATTTTGCAAATAATCAAATTGGAGTGCAAAAATAAGATCAAATCCATACCCTAATTCGGCGTGGAATCACTAGAGTGGCGATGATGGTGAAGAATCCATCGGCGGTGAGGACTCCTGGCGAAGGCGCATAGGAGAATCAAGTAGGTGTCGAGGGACTAGGGCGCGGTAGCAAAGGGGTCCGACTTTTGACGTTTGAATAAATTTTCAACCGTCGGGCTCTGCTGGAATATATATATACCTTCGTTGTCGGTGACACCGAGATGAAATTTTTGGTGCCACCGATTTCCACAACTGTCATGTGGCAGTGAAACTCGGTGAGGCCGAAAATAAAAACTCGGTTGCACCGAGATGATAAAACCTGATCAACCCTAGGCTTCAGTGGGACCGATATTTTGAGGTTAGTCACACCGAGATGCACTTTGAGAGGTTTTGGAATTCAACCCTTGTCGAGATTAATCTCCAAGTGCTCCTCACACTGAGTGTCCCTCAAGTGCTTGCTCAAATTTTGTGATGATGCATGATTAGAATTTGAGACGAGAAAGCATAGATAGCTAGAGAAGGGTACTTAGGCATTCTTGTATATCCAATTGGCCGAAAGAATTGAAAGCCAAATAACAACAATTGGATATCCTCGAATGAGCAAAACATGCATACCAACATGCTCACACGATGGAATGTCATATAAAACATGGCCAACATGCACAATCATTCTAGCATCTATCAAGCACTTTGGCGATGACGAAGTTATCTATATATGAGTATATTAACTTAGTAGCCAAGTAAGAATACTTGATCATAGGTCATACTCATCGATTAAGCACAAGTGGGGCTACCACTTTTACATAATGCATTAATGTGTTCACATCATTTAGGAGACGCTTATACTCAAGTCTTAGAATAAAGCCCCCCTATTTATGTGACATCCCCCCTAAGAGGGATAAACTAACCTTGGGTTTTGTTGTATAAGACTTCAAGTAGGTGTAGTAGTGGTGGATTCTCATTGTTGATGAAGATCATCTTGAGTTGGGAGCAAACCTTGGTGTTTTTTACTCTTCTCGCCAACATGGGTTAGTCCCAAAGCAAAAGAATAGATGCGAGGATATCTATGGACATGGAGTGAAATACATGGGAGGTGATGTCCAAAGATGCATTAATTACCTTGTCCCTTTCTCACCTTTGAGGGAATGTGTGACTCCATGAACTGATGCATATGGTTGGAGTTGATTGCATATAGTTCTTGTCCAAATGAATAAGAGTGAATTTCATTGGCGGAGCCACCCCTCAAGAACTTTCTAGTTCTTATTCTTGGGGACTCACATCACCTTGATGGGGATCCTTGGAGTTGTTGTAGCACTAGATGAGGTAGTACTATAAGTGTCCTTGGGAACCCACTCGACCTTCGCTTGGGGTTCTTCCTCGAATGAGTCAATCTACTCTTGAAGCTTTCTCTTGCCCTTGTTGTCTTGTGGTAGAAGGCCATCTTGAGAGCTTGTTCCCTTGGGAGGAGTAGGATCATACTTCTCCTCTTGAGGAACAAACTGGGGAATGTCATATGGACCTTCTAAACATCTCTGTTGACGTTGAAGTAGCCAACACCTTGCTTCTTCCGATTTCCTCGTTGCTTTCGCACAATTTCTTCGAATTTCTTACTTCCGAAAGACTCTTGAAGACACCTCTCTCTATAGTGCCTTTCAATAAATTGTTTTCTTGCTCAAGTGTAACTTGGCTAAGAGAATCATTACTGGAATCAAGAGACCAACTAGCAACAATATCATTTGATCTAGCTTTAGCATTGTTGTTACTAGATGAAGAAACTTTCTTGCCTTTGTTACTTGTGTTCCTAGGTTTAACTTGTGGAACAAAAGTGGACAAGAGTAATCATTTGGCTAGATAATAAGAACTCTTCTTTCAATGGTCATCATTGATTGCTTTTTAGAAACTCATGCTCTTACTCTAAATTTAGCTTGTTGGAGAGTAGCTTCTCATGAGTTCTTGCAAGATCTCTATGATCTAATAGAGTAGTTTCATGAGCTAACTTAAGAGCGTTCAATTCTTTAGTTAGTCATTCAATCTCTTTCTTATCATTATCATTCAATTTCTCTTGACTAGGATGAATATCTTCAAGCTCATTTTCAATGTTATCACTAGTCTTATTAAAGAGCAAGTCATCTTCTCCTAACAAGTCATCCTCATCACTATCAAAGTAAAAGTACTCGGGCTGTGATACCTTGAGGCCTTTCGCCATGAATCAGTTTCCAATGCCTTCATTTGGTGAATCAAATAAGTCATAGGAGTCGGAGGAAATGAGTGCAAGACCGGCAACACCTTCATCTTGACTCTAGTAGGAGTTGGAGTGATAGCTTCTCTTGGATTGGTTGTCAAACTTGGAGCCGGAAACCCATTCACCCATGTGAGCTTGATGTCTTCTTCTTGAACTGCTCTTGGTATACTTGTCCTTCTTCTCTGATTCTTTGCCTCTCTCGGAGTGTCTTCATTCATAATGATCTTATCTACTCATTCTCCCTCTATGAGGTGATTCATCTCTTGAGCTTCGTCTTCTAGGTGATTCTTCTCTTCATTTGTGGGGAGCCGAGCACTCAATGGAATAGTGTTCAGGCTTTCCACAGTTGTAGCAGTTTCGGTCATGACTAGATGAACGCTTCTCATCATATCTTGAGCTTGAACTTCTTGAATTTTCTGACCATGAGGCACATCTCTTTGGTAAAAAGGTTGTCACTTGAAGTAGTGGAAGTATCACTTGAAGCTTTGCAAGCACCGCTTGAGTTGTTGTGCAACTCATCTTTGCCTTTAAGAGGCATTTCATGAGCAACAATCCTTCTAATGACTTCAGTTGGCTTGAGATCCTTGTAGTTTGTCATCATTTGGATTAATGTGCACACGGTGTCGTATCTTCCATCCAAGGCTCTAAGTATCTTCTTGAAGATGGATTTGTCGATCATCACTTCACTTCCTAAGCCAACAATCTCATTTGTGATGAGAGCTAGCCTAGAGTACATCTCGGCGAATCCGTCACCATCCTTCATATTGAACTTGTCAAGCTGACTTTGGAGCACATCCAACTTATATTCCCTAACAGAATCAGTTCCTTCATGCATATCCATCAAAGTATCCCAATTTTTCTTTGCATTCTCAAGGTGACTGATTTTATTGAATTCTTCGGGACACAAGCAGTTGAACAGAATATCACATGCTTGAGCATTGTATTGCAACATCTTTAGCTCATCCGTTGTCGCATCACGATCCGGTTCTTTTCCTTCTTCGAAGAAATCACCTTGCACACCAACACGAACAACAACCCAAATGGCAGTTTTATGGCCAAGAATATGCATTTTGATGTTATGCTTCCAACTAGCGAAATTAGTGCCATCGAAGAATGGACCTCTACGGTGATAATTTCCCTCACTAGACGCCATACACTCCTAGGTTGTGAAACCAATGCAACAAAGACCAAAGATCTGATATCACTTGTAGGGTCAAAAGTATGTCTAGAGGGGGTTTTAGACTACTTCACAAGATAAAAACTTAGCCTTTTCCCAATTTTAAGTGTGGGCCAGTTTTAGCAATTATGACTAGTCAAGTACGCCCTACACATGCACATCAAAGAGTATAGCAACAAAAAGTAAAACACGCAAGTGTAAAGTAGAGGTTAATGTAGGGAGATCAAACACAAAGGTTTACATGGAGATTTTTGGCATGGTTATGATAGGTGGTGCTATCGTACGTCCATGTTAGTGGAGACTTGAACCCACAGAGGGAAACGACTACGAGAGTCCATGGAGGGAACCACCCACAAGGTGTCCCCAAAGAAGCGGGCTCGTCTATTCCACCCCAGCTTCCGTCCACACATGACTAGCCTCACTCATGGTATATCTTCACGAAGTAGGCGATCTCCTTGACCTTACAAACATCTTGCTTCAACTCCACAACACGAAGTAGGAGGCTCCCAAGCGACACCTAACCAATCTAGGAGGCACCACCCTCCAAAAGGTAGTAGATGTGGTAGAATGATGAACTCCTTGGTATTGTGCTTCAAAAGATAGTATCCTCAATACCCAATCACTCTCTCTGGGATTTGGCAGGGGTAGGAAAGATTGATCTTGTTGAAAGCAACTTGGGGAGGCTAGAAATCAAGGTTCAAATGGTTGGAGTGGAATCTCTTGATCTGAACACATCAGTAGGTGGTTCTCTCTAAGAGAAATGGATCTGGCAAGTGTTTGTGTGTTCTAAGTGCTTCCTCTATGAATGAGAGGTAGCTGGATGGGTATATACAGGAATCCCCAAACATCCAACCGTTACAACATTATTTCCCAACTCGGTGATACCGAAATGAATCTTGGTGGTACTGAGTTGCACAAAATGTGGCAACTTTTAATTCTCGGTGATACCGATAAAGGAATCAGGATGGTACCGATACGATGACCTAGACCAGTTTGCAAATCTCGATGAGACTGATTTCAAACTCGGAAATTCTGATTCTTGAAATCTTCTCAACAGAAAGTCTGCCACTGAATCTCGGTGGCACCGATAGGAAAATTGGTGGTACCTGCTACCTCTTGAGCTTGCGTTGGTGTTTCCCTTGAAGAGGAAAGGGTGATGCAGCACAGTAGCAGTAAGTATTTCCCATAGTTTGAGAACCAAGGTTTCAATCCAGTAGGAGTATCAAGGAAAGTCACCAATGTATCTGCGGAAACAAACAAACTTGCACCCAACGCTATAAAGGGGTTGTCAATCCCTTCACGATTAATTGCAAGGTGAGATCTGAAGGTGGAAAGTGCAACAAAGTGAAAGTGTAGAGCTGAAAATATGATGTGAAGTAGACCCAGGGGCCATAGTGTTCACTAGAGGCTTCTCTCATGAAAGCAAGTATTACGGTGGGTGAACGAATTACTGTCGAGAAATTGATAGAATCACGTAAAGTCATGATGTCATCACGTCCAAAACAAGTAGACTGATCATACTAAGGCAATGATCATACATATAGGCATCACGCCCAAAACAAGTAGACCGATACTTTCTGCATCTACTACTATTACTCCACACATCGACCGCTATCCAGCATGCATCTAGTCTATTAAGTTCATAACAAACGGAGTAACGCCTTAAGCAAGATGACATGATGTAGAGGGATAAATTCATGCAATAGATATAAACCCCATCTTTTTACCCTTGATTGCAACAACATGATGCGTGCCTCGCTACCCCTTCTGTCACTGGGTGAGGACACCGCACGGTATGAACCCAAAACCAAGCACTTCTCCCATTGGAAGAATTATAGATCAAGTTGGCCAAACGAAACCCACAACTCGAAGAGAATTACAAGGATACAAAATCATGCATATAAGAGATCAGAGGAAACTCAAATATTAATCATAGATAATCTGATCATAAATCCACAATTCATCAGATCTCGACAAACACACCGCAAAAGAAGATTACATCGGATAGATCTCCATGAAGATCATGGAGAAATTTGTATTGAAGTTCCAAGAGAGAGAAGAAGCCATCTAGCTACTAGCTATGGACCCGAAGGTCTGTGGTGAACTACTCACGCATCATCGGAGAGGCAATGGTGTTGATGAAGAAGCCCTCCGTGTCCGGATCCCCCCTCCGGCATGGCACCAGAACGTGCCCTAGATGGGATCTTGTGGAGACAGAAGCTTGCGGTGGTGGAAAAGTATTTTCGTGGCTCTCTCTGGCAGTTTTGGAATTTTAGGGAATTTATAGGCGGAAGAAGTAGGGCAAAGGAGCCACGGGGGGCCCACAAGCCTGGTAGGCGCGCCCCTAGGCCGTGGCTAGGGGGCTTGTGGCCTCCCCCCGGATCCTTTGCCTTGGTTCTCAAGTTCCCTCCGTATCTTCTGTTACGGAAAAAAATCATTCTGAAGATTTTATTCCGTTTGGACTCCGTTTAATATTCTCTTGTGAAAAAGGTCAAAAACATGAAAAATTAGAAACTGGCACTTGGCACTAAATTAATAGGTTAGTCTCAAAAAAGATACAAAATGCATACAAAACATCCAAAGTTGACAAGATAATAGCATGGAACCAACAAAAATTATAGATACGTTGGAGACTATCAAGCATCCGCAAGCTTAACTCCTGCTCGTCCTCGAGTGGGGAAGTGATAAAGACTGAAGTTTTGATGTGGAATGCTACCTAACATATTTGTCCTTTGTAACTTCTTTCTTGTGACATGAATGTTCAGATCCATAAGATTCAGAACAATAGTTTACTATTGACATGAAAACAATAATACTTCAAGCAAACTAGCAAGGTGATCATGAACTTTTAAAATAACAAGGTCAAAGAAAGTTATCCCTACAAAATCATATAGTCTAGCTATGCTCCATCATCCCCACACAACGAATTTAAATCATGCGCAACCCCGGTATTGGCCAAGTAAATTTTTCCGCACTCTTACTTTCTCAAACCTTTTCAACTCTCAAGCAATACATGAGCGTGAGCCATGGATATAGCACTATAGTTTGAATAGAGTGTGGTGGAGGTTGTGAGGCAAAAAGGAGGAGATGGTCACATCGACTCGATGTATCAAAGGGCTATGGAGATGCCCATCAATAGATATCAATGGGAATGAGTAGGGATTTCCATGCAACGAATGCACTTAGAGCTATAAGTGTGTGAAAGCTCAACAGGATAACTAGTGGGTGTGCACCCAACTTTCTTGCTCACAAAGACCTAGGGCAATTTTGAGGAAGCCCATCATTGGAATATACAAGACAAGTTATATAATGAAAACTCCCACTAGTATATGGAAGTGTCAAAACGAGAGACTCTCTATCATGAAGAACATGGTGCTATTGTGAAGCACAAGTGTGGAAAAAGATAGTAGCATAGTCCCTTCTCTCTTTTTCTCTCTCTTTTTTTTGTTTGGGCTCTTTGGCCTCTTTTCATTTTTTTATTTCCTCACATGGGACAATGCTCTAATTATGATGATCATCACACTTTTATTTACTCACCTCTCAAAGGTTAGAACAATGATGACTCTATAGGAGATGCCTCCGGCAGTGTACCGGGATGTGCAACGATCTAGCTTGGCGTATGACGTTGAAACATCTTGCTGGCTATCTTATGATCATGCAATGGCAATATGTAAGTGACTACACAAGTCATGAGATGGAACAGTGGGAGTTGCATGGCAATATATCTTGGAATGGCTATGAAAATGCCATAATAGGTATGTATGGTGGCTGTTTTGAGGAAGGTATATGGTGGGTTTGTGCACCGGCAAAAGTTGCGTGGTACTAGAGAGGCTAGCAATGGTGGAAGGTGAAAGTGCATCTATACCATGGACTCGCATTAGTCAAGAAGAACTCATATACTTATTGCGAAAGTTTTATTAGTAATCGAAACAAACTGCTAAACGCATACTCCTAGGGGAAGGGTTGGTAGGTGTTAACGATCGTGCGATCCCGACCGCCACACAAAGGATGACAATCAATAAATCAATTATGCTCCGACTTCCTAACATAGCGGTTCACCATACGTGCATGCTACATGAATCACTAACTTCAACACAAGTATTTCTAATTCACAACACCCTACTAACATAACTCTAGTATTACCAAATCCATATCTCAAAACTAATTTTTAGGAATCAAACTTCTCTTACTAATCAATGCACTTGAATATGGAAGTTTTTATTATATCCTCTTTGGATGCCTATCATCTTTAGGATTACTTTCATAGCACACGCCAATTACCAAGTTACTCAGAGAGAGCACTCTCAAAAATATATAAGTGAAGATCGAGAGTTCTTATTTCTCCAAAATATGACACCGCCGTGCTCTAAAAATATTTAAGTGAGGCACTAGAGAAAAATTATCTAGCTCAAAATATATAAGTGAGGCACATGTGAGCTAAATTGCCTAACTCAAAAGATATAAGCGAAGCTCAATGAGTATTCTAGCAAATTCACGACGAGTGCATGTCTCTCTCAAAAAGGTTTGCAGCAAGGATGATTGTGACACAACAAAAAGAGAACACTCCTATAATACACAACGTTCCAAGCAAAACACATATCATGTGGTGAATAAAAATATAGCTCCAAGTAACGTTACAGATGGATTGAAGACGAAAGAGGGGATGCCTTCCCGGGGCATGCCCAAGCTTTGGCTTTTTGATGTCCTTGAATTTGGCTTGGGATGCCTTCGGCATCCCCAAGCTTGAGCTCTTTCCACTCTTTATCCCATTGTCCATGAGAACATCACCCAAAACTTGAAAACATCACAACACAAAAATTAAACAGAAACTCGTGATATCATTAGGACAAGAAAACAAACTACCAACTCTTTAGGTACTGTAGTAAACTTGATTTCTATTTAGATTGATGTTAGATTACTGTATTCTCACTATTCCATGGCTAGTACCCCCCGATACTATCCATAGTTTCATCAAAATAAGCAATCAACACAACAAAAACAGAATTTGTCAAAAACAGACCAGTCTATAGCAATCTGTATACTTCGTATACTTATGGTATCTCAAAAATTCTGAAAACATATAAAAATTAGGGAAATTTTCATATCAACCAGAAGAAAAAAGAATAAACTCAAAAGATCTTCATGGATAGGAGTTAAAAATAATTTCGTGAGCGCAAAGTTTCTGTCTTTCTCAGCAAGATCAAACAACCATCACCAAAACTAGTCATAAAGGTTTTACTTGGCTCAAGCACATAAAGACTTTGGAATAGCGGAAACACTAGCACCCAAATCACACAAAGCATTGCATTCATAGTTTTTGATCTTGATTTTGATAGTAGGTTCCCACTCATCATGAAGTTTTCTAGGAATAGATATCTCTAACTCAAGTTTCTCTTCAAGAGATTTCATCATAGCATCAACGATATGATCGGTAAAGGCCTTATTTTGGCTATAAGTGTGTGGAGAGTTTAGCATGGATTGCATCAAGGAAATACATTCAATCAAAGAGCAACTATCATAATTGAATTCCTTGAAATCCAAAGTAGTAATTTCATTAATACTCAAAGTTTTGATATCGTCTACTCCACTTTCAGTGCGTTTAGCATCAAGATAGATAGACTTCGAATCATTGGGGCTTTTCTCAACCAAAGTGGATTCATATCCAGCCTCATCATCATTATGTTTGACATTAGAAAACAAGGATTCAATGGGAGTCACACCAAGCCTTTTAAGATCTTCGTGATTCTCATCACCAGAACACGCCTTTTTAAGACATTAATGTCTAGCACGAATTTGGGCGGTTCATTCTTTACTCTCATTCGTGGAAACACGCATAGCTTTCAAAGTTTCATCCATATTAATCTTGGGAGGAGCACATCTCAATTTCAAAGCATCAATATCAATAGATATTCTATCAACGACCCTAGCCAAGTCATCAATTTTGAGGAGTTTTTGTTCTATGGACGCATTGAAAATCTTTTGCGAGTTGATAAACTCTTTAATATTACTCTCAAGATGAGAGGGTAATTTGTTGTAATTTCCATGAGCATTGTTGTAGGAATTGCCAAAGTTATTAGAGGGATTACTAGGAAAAGGCCTAGGAATACAGTTTCCTCTATAAGCATTGTTGTTGCCAAAATTATTCCTACTAACAAAATTAACATCCAAGCTCTCATTGCTATTCTCAATCAAGGAAGACAAGGGCATATCACTTGGATCTAAAGGAGCACCTTTACTAGCAAACAATTTCATTAACTCATCCATCTTAGCACTCAAAGAGTTAATTTCTTCTATAGCATGCACTTTTTTACTAGTAGGTGACCTTTCAGTGTGCCATTGAGAATAGTTTGTCATGATATTGTCTAGGAGTTTTGTGGATTATCCTAATGTGATTTCCCTGAAAGTTCCACCAGAGGCAGAATCCAAGATATTTCTAGAAGCAAAATTCAAACCAGCATAGAAGATTTGTATAATCATCCAAAGACTCAAGGCATGAGCAGGACAATTTCTAATCATCAATTTCATTCTCTCCCAAGATTGTGCAACATGTTCACGATCTAGTTTCTTAAAATTCATGATATCATTATGGAGAGAGATAATCTTAGCCGGTGTAAAATACTTGGATATATAATCATGTTTACACTTGTTCCAAGAATCAATACTATTTTTGGGCAAAGATGAAAACCAAGTTTTTTCTCGACCTCGTAATGAGAACGGAAATAGATTCAATTTAATCACATCATTATCCACATCTTTCTTCTTTTGCATATCGCATAACTCAATGAAGGTATTAAGATGGGATGCGGCATCTTCACTAGGAAGGCCGGAAAATTGCTCTTTCATAACAAGATTGAGCAAAGGAGCATTGATTTCATATGATTCCGCACTAGTGGCAGGAGCAATCGGAGTAATAATAAAATCATTATTATTAGTATTCGAGAAGTCACACAATTTGGTGTTTTTAGTCATGGTGACTTCAGCAAGCAAACAAGCACACAAGCGAACAGAAAGCAAGCGAAAGAAAAGGGCGAACGAAAAAGGCAAATATTTTTGTTAATTTTTGTTTTTCAAAAGTGGGGGAGCGGAAAACGAGAGGCAAAAGGCAAAAAAGTAAATGCAAGAGCTGAGTTTGCGAGAGTTACTTGGATAAGGTTCACTTAGGATAGTTCCCGACGCCAAAAAATGACACGTTGAAGGAAGACTATTCTTGACTTGATACTCCCCGGCAACAGCGCCAAAAATTGACACATTGACGGGAGACTATTCTTGACTTGATCCTCCCCGGAAACGGTGACACAAATTGGCACGTTGACGGGAAGCTATTCTTGACTTCATCCTCCCCGGCAACGGCGCTAGAAATTCTTCTTTCTACCTCTTGAGCTTGCGTTGGTTTTTCCCTTGAAGAGGAAAGGGTGATGCAGCATAGTAGCAGTAAGTATTTCCCTCAGTTTGAGAACCAAGGTATCAATCCAGTAGAAGTATCAAGGCAAGTCACCAATGTACCTACGCAAAAACAAACAAACTTGCACCCAACGCTATAAAGGGGTTGTCTATCGGTTCATGATTAATTGCAAGGTGAGATCTGACGCTGGAAAGTGCAACAAAGTGAAAGTGTAGAGATGAAAATATGATGTGAAGTAGACCCGAGTGCCATAGTGTTCACTAGAGGCTTCTCTCATGAAAGCAAGTATTACGGTGGGTGAACGAATTACTGTCGAACAATTGGTAGAATCGCGGAAAGTCATGATGATATCTATAGCAATGATCATACATATAGGCCTCATGTCCGAAACAAGTAGACCGGTACTTTCTGCATCTACTACTATTACTCCAAACATCGACCGCTATCCAGCATGCATCTAGTGTATTAAGTTCATAACAAACAGAGTAACGCCTTAAGGAAGATGACATGATGTAGAGGGATAAATTCATGCAATAGATATAAACCCCATCTTTTTACCCTTGATGGAAACAACACGATGCGTGCCCCGCTACCCCTTCTGTCACTGGGTGAGGACAGCGCACGGTATGAACCCAAAACCAAGCACTTATCCCATTGCAAGAATTATAGATCAAGTTGGCCAAACGAAGCCCACAACTCGAAGTGAATGAAAAGGATACGAAATCATGCATATAAGATATCAGAAGAAACTCAAATAATAATCATAGATAATCTGATCATAAATCGACAATTCATCGGATCTCGACAAACACACCGCAAAAGAAGATTACATCGGATAGATCTCCATGAAGATCATGGAGAACTTTGTATTCAAGATCCAAGAGAGAGAAGAACCCATCTAGCTACTAGCTATGGACCCGAAGGTATGTGGTGAACTACTCACGCATCATCGGAGAGGCAATGGTGTTGATGAAGAAGCCCTACGTGTCCGAATCCCCCCTCTGGCAGGGCACCGGAACATGCCCCACATGGGATCTTGCGGAGACAGAAGCTTGTGGCAGCGGAAAACTATTTTTGCGGCTCTCTCTGGCAGTTTTGGATTTTTAGGGAATTTATAGGCGAAAGACGTAGGGCAAAGGAGCCACGGGGGCCCACAAGCCTGGTAGGCACGCCCCCCAGGCCACGGCTAGGGGGCTTGTGGCCTCCCCTGGGATCCTTTGCCTTGGTTCTCAAGTTCCCTTTGTATCTTCTGTTACGGAAAAAATCATTCCAAAGATTTTATTCTATTTGGACTCCGTTTAATATTCTCCTCTGAAAAAGGTCAAAAACACGGAAAAAACAGAAATTGGCACTTGGCACTGAGTTAATAGGTTAGTCCCAAAAAAGATATAAAATGCATATAAAACATCCAAAGTTGACAAGATAATAGCATGGAACCAACAAAAATTATAGATACGTTGGAGACGTATCAGTACCAAGATGTTAGGGTTTGGCATAGGTTCTGTCAAATCTAAAATTGGTAGGCCCGAATGGAAATTTTTGTTGGCACCGATTTTGCTGATATGGTTTTGAACAACGTTATTTGTAATAGATTGGATGAGTATTTTTGGTGTCTACCTCTAAGAACTTGAGCAACCAATTCATCATAATACCTCATCCCCTTTTAATAGTATTGTCTTTCCTATGGACTCCAAGTGATTTCTCACAAAGTATAAAATGAAGAGTCTTCTTGCTTGAAGCTTGAGCCAATCCTATTCCTTCCTTGCATCAAGGGGCATCTCCTCAGAATCCTATATCCAAAGTATCTTTGAACTTTTCTAATATATACTTGGATAAACTCATTAGTCCAATGATGCATATGTTGTGATTAATTACCAAAACCACCTAAGGGAGCAATTGTGCTTTCAAAACTTTAGTCATACTATGACCAGTTCAAATACACATCTTCTACAAAAATGTTGTGGATTATTTCACTCAAGACGTGGGCCCTGCAAATCAAGATTATTTGTCGGCTTAAATCCTACTCCTCTTCTATATTTTTTCAAAGAAGTCATTGAGCTCAAGTAAACAACAATCTTGAGAGACAAGAGAATAGTACAATCATATTTCGGCAACAAGATCAAATATGGTCAAAGTTTTGTGGTAAGATTTATCATAGCAAGATTAGAACCGGCGCATACAAAGCCCAATAGATTTTAGTCAGCATAATAGAACACGGGATGGCACGACAGAGTTTCAAAAGTTTAAGAACTACACCTATTAAAGCTCACAGTAGGAGCTGCAAATATTCATGTTTTTTTGCTCAATAGTTGGGAGCTAATGTGTCCAATTTTCAAGTTCAACCAAGATCCAACTATTTCATATAAATATTTCAACCCTTGGGGACTACAAGATTTCAAGCTTATATAAATTACTGGTGATTTCTTCAAAGAATATCTGGCTAACTCTACGAGATAAGAGGACCCTTGGGGGCTAGAACATGATTCTGCTTTTCCATAGAGATATAAAGTACCAACTCATTATCATCATAACGTCTTGGTCCTTGGGGGCTAGAGCAGCAGATCTACATACCTACTTGTGATGAACCAACTTACCATTTTCATAATCCGGTCCTCGGGGGCTACAACTACAATTCCCCATGATTATTTGAAGAACAAGCTTAACATTTTCATAATCCGGTCCTTGGGGGCTACAACTACAATTCCCCATGATTATTTGAAGAACAAGCTTACCATTTTCATAATAAGTTGGTCTTGGGGGCTATAGGAAATATATACAGATAGAATGATTAAAGAAGAAAATATCACTTCATATTTTCCCTCAGGGCGTTGATCATATTGGCTTCAATTTCATGGCTCTCAGACAACCAGGTCAAGTATTGCTGGTGGATATCCTCAACACTAAATGCTAACATATTTGCGAGTTCCAATTTGATTTTCCCTTTATGCAAGTTCACCGGTCCTTCTTTGGCCACAATCTTAACTAGAGAGGTGGAAACTGTTGGGGAACGTCGCATGGGAAACAAAAATTTTCCTACGCGCACGAAGATCTATCATGGTGATGTCCATCTACGAGAGGGGATTTCCGATCTACGTACCCTTGTAGATCGCACAGCAGAAGCGTTAGTGAACGCGGTTGATGTAGTGGAACGTCCTCGCGTCCCTCGATCCGCCCCGCGAACCGTCCCGCGATCAGTCCCACGATCTAGTGCCGAACGGACGGCACCTCCGCGTTCAGCACACGTACAGCTCGACGATGATCTCGGCCTTCTTGATCCAGCAAGAGATACGGAGAGGTAGATGAGTTCTCCGGCAGCATGATGGCGCTCCGGAGGTTGGTGGTGATCTAATCTCAACAGGGCTCCGCCCGAGCTCCGCAGAAACGCGATCTAGAGGTAAAAACGTGGAGATATGTGGTCGGGCTGCCGTGGCAAAGTTTCTCAAATCAGCCCTAAAACCTCCGTATATATGGGGGGAAGAGTGGGAGCCTTGCCTTGGGGTCCAAGGACACCCAAGGAGTTCGGCCGAGCCAAGGGGGACAACCCGCCCCTTCCAAACCGAATCCAACTAGGTTTGGAAGGAGGAGTCGTTCCCCTTTTTCCCACCTCCTCTTTTTTTTTCTTTTCTCTTTGACTTTCTTCCTATGGCGCATAGGGCCTTCTTGGGCTGTCCCACCAGCCCACTAAGGGCTGGTGCGCCACCCCTAAGGCCTATGGGCTTCCCCGGGGTGGGTTGCCCCCCCCGGTGAACACCCGGAACCCATTCGTCATTCCCGGTACATTCCCGGTAACTCCAAAAACCTTCCGGTAATCAAATGAGGTCATCCTATATATCAATCTTCGTTTCCGGACCATTCCGGAAACCCTCGTGACGCCCGTGATCTCATCCGGGACTCCGAACAACATTCGGTAACCAACCATATAACTCAAATACGCATAAAACAACGTCGAACCTTAAGTGTGCAAACCCTGCGGGTTCGAGAACTATGTACACATGACCCGAGTGACTCCTCGGTCAATATCCAATAGCGGGACCTGGATGCCCATATTGGATCCCTCATATTCTACGAAGATCTTATCGTTTGAGCCTCAGTGCCAAGGACTCATATAATCCGTGTCATTCCCTTTGTCCTTCGGTATGTTACTTGCCCGAGATTCGATCGTCAGTATCCGCATACCTATTTCAATCTCGTTTACCGGCAAGTCTCTTTACTCGTTCCGTAATACAAGATCCCGCAACTTACACTAAGTCACATTGCTTGCAAGGCTTGTGTGTGATGTTGTATTACCAAGTGGGCCCCGTGATACCTCTCCGTCACACGGAGTGACAAATCCCAGTCTCCATCCATACTAACTCAACGAACACCTTCAGAGATACCTGTAGAGCATCTTTATAGTCACCCAGTTATGTTGTGACGTTTGATACACACAAAGCATTCCTCCGGTGTCAGTGAGTTATATGATCTCATGGTCATAGGAACAAATACTTGACACACAGAAAACAGTAGCAACAAAATGACACGATCAACATGCTACGTCTATTAGTTTGGGTCTAGTCCATCACATGATTCTCCTAATGATGTGATCCCGTTATCAAGTGACAACACTTGCCTATGGTCAGGAAACCTTGACCATCTTTGATCAACGAGCTAGTCAACTAGAGGCTTGCTAGGGACAGTGTTTTGTCTATGTATCCACACATGCACTGTGTTTCCAATCAATACAATTATAGCATGGATAATAAACGATTATCATGAACTAAGAAATATAATAATAACTAATTTATTATTGCCTCTAGGGCATATTTCCAACAGAAACAAGAGGAGCTTGGAAGCTTTCCTTGACAATGCAAATATCCGGAGTGCTTTGGTCGACCGGTGGAATAAGGTCATCCACATGAGTTGCCGGACTAGAAGGACGAGCCGGACTTGGCAGATAATGTCTACTGGTGTCCAATAAAACTGGCGCATCTAGTTTAGGTGTCTCAACGTCGATTGCCGGTTCAGTAAAAACACCAGGTTATTTTCTCTAGAAAGATCAATTTCCTTGGCTTCTTGTTTTGTTTGAGGGTTCAGAGTATTTTGGCTTGTAGCACCAGAAAATGATCCGACAACATGATTTAACAAAATAGATTTTTCCCTACAATGGTTAAAATCAAGTGTTATGTTAAGGAAACAATGGTGTAAAGGTAAATACATCAAGTCAAGACACGAAACTTACCCGTGATTGATGTTAAAAGCGGGGAGCTGTGTTGTTGATGAGCCGCCCAAAGATGGAGGAGATTCCTGATAAAGCGAGTTTGAAGGACTAAGAGGTTGTTTAAAAAGACCGACTTTAGGACAAGAATTTGTGGGACTATGTGGCACCTCAACGCATGGTCTATGAGCCGGCGGAGCATGAGACAAGCCAAGATCTAGTTCACCTAAACCACTTCGGGTCTTGCATTTTGATTGACTAGCAAATTGTATTTTCTTCAAAAGAAAATTGGGAGATAAATGTGCGTCTTTACGTGATATTTTAACCTTCCGGATGGCTTGTCTTGGCCTTCTTGCAACAAATGTTTCTAATGAACTCGAAGAGATTAAAATTACCTCATTATTGCTGATTTGACTAGATTCCGAGTCGTCCTAAAAATAAGGTGTGTCACCAAGTTCAGTAAACAAACGACCAAGAGAATCAGGTTCTACCTCATTTTGTTTCTCTCCTGAAAATTCATGAGCTGGATTGTCAATTACTGGATCGTTTTTCTGACTCGATGAAGAAACAGGAATCAGAGATGTGACATTCCAAAAGTTGGAATTTTCCCGCAGAACAAAATAAAAACATATGCTCAAGATGGTGGGTGAAGATGAAATTGACAAAATAAACATAATATAAGTGCTGGAAAAAGTTTAGTACGAGTGGTGGAGGATTTAGCAGATCGAATGGACCCAGACCAGTAATGCTGCATTTCTCCTTTGAGTCGGCAAAAAATCTCTTTGTCTCTTTGTTAAGAGCATCATGAGTTAACTCCATATTGGAGAAGCATTGAATGTCGTATGAGTCACCGGAGTAATCACACATCAAGCCAGTCCTCACACAGACAGGTTGAATCCGCCACTTCAAACAACAACGAATCAAGTCAATCCCCTTAGGCCAAGTGCGGTCAGAGCCCTCATGAGGAAGAATGCATACCAGATCTAGTCGAAGGTAGATGGTGGTGGCCGCACACGCTCCGGCGAACACGAAGAAGATCCAATGGCGCAGGCGGCATGGTCGAGAGATCCAGTCGTCGTCTTTGGAGCTTCATCGAGCACAGTGAAGGAGAAGAGTGTGAGGAATAAGAAGAAGGGGAAAGATAATTCACAGGTTTGCCTCGCCTAATTATAAGGAAGGAGGAATTGAAACGGCACCACATGAAACAGAACGTTGTGGGAAATCCGTGGCTAGATTCTCGATAAGCTTACACCTAGATTCTCGCCTAATTATAGAGTGTTGTTTTTTGAAAAGACTCGCTATGATGGTTTTAGACGACAACGGTCAGCACGAGGAGGCCATGAGGATATCGACTGAAAAATACCGAAGTCTCAAATAAGAAGATAATGACCCGACATCATCTTGACTTGGATCAAGTCATGGATAAAAGGCGAAGAGCTGTTGGTTCATAATTAGACTTTAACTTCGGGTTTTCCAGAATGTCCAAGATGAAATTTAGCATGGATGAATCCAAACTAAACTCGGGCTGATGTTGGGGATATACCCCACGGGTATAACCCACCCAATTTTTAACCCGAGATTTTTTGAAGATGGTACAAATGGAAGATGATCATGAGAAGAACAATGCCCAGAAGGCCGTTTTGTTATGCAGGCCAGCTTGATGACATTGTCTGGATGGACGGGTCAAGAATGAAGATACATGAAACCCTCTCTTTTTCTTGAGGAACAAGGGAAGTAGGAGTTAGATTTGATCACGACTCTTTATTGACCCGGACTCTATTGTATGCTCAAGGCCTCCAACTATAAATAAAGGGGAGTCCTCGAGATAGAAAGATCAAGTAAGAAACAAGAAAATCCTCGAGAGCTAGGTTAGCAATTCCGCACCCTTTTAATCGAGATTTCCATCAATATACACACAAGCAGGATGTAGGATTTTACCTCCATCGGAGGGGCCAAACGAGGGTAAACTCGTCACTCGTTCCCGATCAACCCCTTTGAGTCGACATATAGCTATGATGGCTCCATGATACGTCTCCAACATATCTATAATTTTTGATTGTTTCATGCTATTATATTATCATTCTTGGATGTTTTATGATCATTTTATAGCAACTTTATGTCATTTGTTGGGACTAACCTATTGACATAGTGCCTAGTGCCAATTTCTGTTTTTTGTTGTTTTTTCCTTCATAGAAAATCAATATCAGATGAAGTCCAAATTCCACGAAACTTTACGGAGATTATTTTTGGACCACAAGGAAAATTGGGAGACACCAGGGCGCACCTAAGGCCCTAGCACGACCTGGTATCTAATGGGGCCCTCGGGAACCTCCTGCACCGCCTCTCAGATCTATAAATACCCCAATATTCACAAAACCCTACAGCAGTCTATAAAAAATCATTTCAGCCGCCGCAAGTTCCAGAAGCCACGAAATCCAATCTAGATCCCGTTCTGGAGACGAACACGATCACAGAGGGCGTCACCAATCTCATTGGTACTCCTTCGATGATGTTTGAGTAGTTCATATCACACCTACGGTTCCGTAGGAGCTTGCTAGATGGCTTTCTCTCTCGTTTTGTTTCTCAATACAATAGTCTATTAGAGATCCATATGATGTAACTCTTTCTTTTGCGATGTGTTTGTTGGTATCCGATAAATTGTGAGTTTATGATCAGATCTATGTAAATATATCCATGCTTGATTATTATAGCCTCATATTTCTTCTCCGGTATTCGGTTTTTTATTTGGCCAACTTTATCATTTATCTTCCAATGGGAAGAGGTGCGTTGTGATGGGTTCGGTTTTGCAGTGATCAATCTGAGTGACAAAAAAGAGACATGGCACGCATGTATCGCTGCTATCAAGGATAAAATGATGGGGTCTATTCCTACATGAATAGATCTTGTGTACATCACGTCATCATTTTTAAGGCATTACTCCGTTTCTCCATCAACTCAATACGCTAGATGTATGCTGGATAGCTGTCGATGTGTGGAGTAACAGAAGTAGGTGCACGTAGAAGTCGGTCTACTTGTCTTGGACGTGATGCCTATATACATGATCATTGTCTTGAATGTCTTTAATTATTTTCTCTTCTATCAATTGCCCAACAGTAATTTGTCTACCCACCGTGTTGGGGATATTACCTGTTGTATGACCCGCCATGTTAGGCCGGGTCAGGTTCATGGCGACTCGTCAATCGTGATCAAGATGGGCTTGGACCCAGGATCCAGAAGGGGTGAGGTGATCTCCAGCACAGAGATGGCCGAGCCCAAGAGCCCGGATGGCGACTCAAGGGCCATGAAGATGAAGACTCGCCAGGTAGTTTCCTTGCTTGGGAGACACGGCGGTTTAGAGATATGTCAGGTCACAACTTATGATGTGACCTGGACTCTTGTAAACCTAGTGCCTCGTCCTGTATATAAAGGCAAGTCTCTAGGGTACAAATATCATGTTACAATCCATCGAGAGCTAGGTCACGCAAGTTACCCACCCTTGTAATAGAGTCCACCATAAATATACACAAAGCAGGACGTAGGATTTTACCTCCATCGGAGGGGCCGAACCTGGGTAAACCCGAGTCTCGGTTCCGCTCAACCCCTTTGAGTCGCCACTAAGGTGCGATGGCTCCATCTCTAAGTACTTTCACGAGGACATCTGCCGTGATAAGACCACGACAGTTGGCGCCCACCATGGGGCTAGCGCACGGTGGAGTTGAGTTCTCAAAGGGAGCCCTTCCAGGGTTTGGGAGCTAGGCAGTTGTCCTCATGACAAAGAGGCGCCGCGGAAAGTACTACATCGACAACTCTCAATGGGGGGCTGACACCGACTCAATCGAGTCTGGGTACAGGGTCCCCTTCGGCAAGATCCACGTCTTCATTGGCAAGTTTGGGGTTCCCGTGCTTGAGCCGGACACCTCCACCGACATCGTCGAGCCGACTCGGTTCGCCCAACCGGCCAAACATCGGGTTAGGACACGCCACGCTTTCGTTGGTTTTACGTAGGGGATCGACCTGCCGGATGGGCCGGTGATCTAGGAGAACACCCCTGTCAACTCGAACGACGAGTCGTCCATCGGTGACACAAATTCAATCTACCCTCTCCACGAAGGGCGGCTTGGGGGATAGCCCGAGGCGGCGATTTCTGAGGATTTCCAAGAACCCCATCGCCAGGTCGCCATCTACATGGTCGGATCGGCGGCGGACCAGCCGACCACAGCGGGCAACGATGGAGCCAGCGGATCAGGGAAGACTTCGTCTCAAGCCACGGTGGATCTAGTGGCAGAGATGTCTAAACTCACGGCGGTTGCCGTGACCATGGAGAACCAGAAATAGGTCAACGCCGAATTGGCAAAGCTAAGGGAGGAGATGACCAAGATCCAGCACGAGATCGAAGTCGAGGCCACCAGGATGGCGAGCCAACATGCCCAGATCGCCGCCGAGACAGAACGACTAAGGGTTCAGGGATGGCGGCTTGAACGACAACATGGCACTTCCGATGCGGTACACCAGAGGAGGCACCACAATCGTCTACCATCAGATCTAAAACTTACCCGACTCTTTGACAACCCACATACCCTGGGGATGGAACCTAACCAGCCATGACGAGTCACTCAGCAGGTTCACCCAGCTCAACCGCCGCCCATTCTAAAGTCGCCTCAGCCGGCGCCGGCTCAGCCGCCATGCTACCAGACGCCGCAGGGTCACTTTTATAACCCCGTGGACAACGTGTTGGTCACAACCCGCAACCTGGAGTCTCTTCCCATCCATAGAAATTCTCCAGGTGAGGTGGAGGCAAGGAACGCCATCGAAATGTTGAAAACGGCGGTGGTCCAACAGGCGCAGTACTCGTATAGTCGTGATCGACTGGAACCTATGCCTCACGCAAGTCACACCAGGAGTCGCCATGACAACCCACCCGCAATATCTAGCAGTGAACGACATCGACACCCGCATACCAACCCGCCCGAGCTACCATATACACATGCCCTGGACCTTGTGGATGCACCACGAGCCGCCCGTCTGACGGAGGTGGCAGCCGCGGCGGGTCAATGCTATCAGGCTTATGTTCCGCCTTCCCCTGCGCATGGCGAGTGAGGAGGCAGGAAAATAGGGATACCATGTTTGTCACCGCCCTCCGCAATGAGCGTATGCTCAAGGACTTCAAGGGACCGCGCAAGGTTCCCAACTACACGTTGGACCTTGAGCCAGGAGCGTGGTTCAAAAGTTACGAGCTTGCGATGGACATGCTCGATGTTAGTGACACGGTGTGTGCCAAGTACTTTACAAAGATGCCCGAAGGGACGCCTCACACTTGGTTGAAGAATTTTCCGCCCAACTCCATCAACACATGGGCCAAGTTGAAAGAACATTTTGTCAAGAACTTCAGAGGAACCTCCAAGCGTCCAATGACCATTGTCGACTTACAACACTGTGTCCAACATCTAAATGAGTCGGCCCATCATTGGACACGATGGGTTGTTGTCACACCCTGTTTTTTCTATCACTTATCTGTATTGTGAAATTCTGAGCTTGTTAAAACTTTTTCAAAACTAATGTTGTGAATGCCATGGTTGACCTTTTATGCTTGTGTGCTTGATCATGTGAGGATAAAACCCTAACTTCTTTTTTTATAACACTGGTTTCCAAAAACCTTTACTTATTTCTGATCAAGGTAAAACCCTACCTTGAGTTGCACTACATGCCCTTGGTAGCAAGCAGTGCTTCTACTCAAAGTTGGTGATCCGATTTTAACCTATATTTATATTTCAAAACCACAAGATAATTATTTTTGTAATTATTTTCCCAATTGAAGGACATGTCCATTTGTGGGGCCAGAATTGGTATTCCTATATGGAAAAATACTTTTCTGTCTTAGAAAAATCTGATTAAATTTAGAGATGATCAGAAGGACATATATTTTCCATATATAGGATTTAAACCCCATTTTATATTATATTTATTGAATAAAACCATGAAAGCTATTTCTGTCTGTTTTGGCATTTTGAAATATTTCCAAAGGAAATATTCTCAGTAAATTCCTAGAAAATTTAGTGATATCCCTAAGCCCTATTTGGTGCCACATAAAGTTTCACCTTGATCAAAGGTGAATAAGGACCCCAAATAACCCAAAACCCCCTTCTGTCTAGAATCAAGTTAGAGCAACTCTACATAGCAAAGGTTGTCCAATGATGCTGGAATTTTGCAGGAGTGCCTAATACCTCAACTGAGGGTTCCACACCAAAAAATGGGATTTGTGGGACTTAGTTTGCCCACACTCCCTTTGGAAGGGACAGATCTGGTCATATTGGAGTATTTTCAAGTTTACAAAGCTAAACTTGTCCATTGGAGCTCAAATTTGTTGGAACCCCATGGTTTACCACCAAACCCAAACCTGTTAAGTTGCACCACTAGTGGTGGGGTGCAACCCCCTTAACCCATTGTCGAACACCTTCTGACAGATAGGAAAAAGCCACCTTAGCCACAGCTAAACCAAACCTCTTTGCTTCAAACTCATAGATTAAGTGGCCAGCATTTGTGCCTAACCCCAGTCAAATGGCCCCTCACTGGTTCAAAGTGGAAAGCCCAAAAACCCCAATTTAGATTTCAGTTCAAGGCTGACAGCACGAGTATTTCTTGTCTCCCTTGACTAGCCGGAGCTCCCACAAGACCCAAACGGCTAGCCACACTCCCAGCTAGTGCCAAGACATGCTAGACACGTCCAAAGTGCCTCAGAGCGCGCCATCATGCCGTTGCATGCCAAAACTGTGCTCTGGGCACGCTACAGGAAGTCACCGAGGTGGGGGCGACGTTCTCGGCCAGTGCCAGCCTCCCCCGAGATGTCCAACCTCTTCCCCGACAACCCTTTTGTGTGGAGCAGGCCTCAGGGCCCCTCCTCTCCCGCGCTAGAGCTCGTGCGATGCGTGCCCGCGCGCAGCAGAACCGACCAAGGTTGCGCGACCACGGATGCTTGACTCCTCTCTCTCTCCCTCTGCTGCAGATGGTTCGGGCAGTCCAAAACCACATCCTGAGACCGTGGTTTCGACCCCGACCTCTCTCTGCACCCCCATGCGCGCCACGGTGAGTCACCGGTGCTCCCGAATTGGCTCACCGTCATGGGCCTATAAATAGCCCTCCCCCTCGCTCCAACACCCATCAGATAGCTTCACCACGATCACTAGTACCTCCCTAGCCACCCGAGCAACCCAGCAGAGCCCCGGTGCTCTAGATCGACCGAGGCCCCTCCGCCTCGGAGCTCTGGTCGATCTCCGGCTACACGACGGCTCCTGCGCCCCTCAACCCACCAAACTAATCCTCTCAACCCCAGGAAGCTTTCCCTCAACTCGCCCGAGCATTTTCATGCCTCTACCCACCTCTTCGACCACCTCCCAAAACTCCTCCGCCACGGGCCTTCTCGTCGTCGGCAAACCCCTGCGTTCCCATTATTGTTCCGACCACCAGCAGGTAGGCGACAGTAAGGGGAACCCATTCCAGTCCTCGTTAGGGCTTGAGAGCTTCGACAACCTCGCCGACGTCCTCCTCCTCCTCTCTGGCCAGAGGTAGGAGACGACCCCGACAGGTGTGCCCCACCTGTCGGTGGCCCAGCCTCCTCCCCCGCTATATCCTCAGCAACTGACCGCAGGGCCCCGCACGTCAGGTTCAAACCTGACGGCGCGCGCACCTAGGCAGGCTGTCGGCTAGCCATGGGCCAGCCCAGCTCCGGGCCAAGCCAGGCCGGAAGTTTTAAACCTGGTTTCTAAGATTTTTATAAAAACATTTAACAAGTGTAAAAATACAATTTTTCCACTGTTATTCTTCTAAAAATATGTAGTATTTAATAATATGTTTGTATGAAATTCTTCAACAACTATTCTATTTTTCCATTAATAAAAGGACTAAAGTGAAATAGTTTTGCTTCTATTTGGTTGATTTCAAAAATATTCCTTCAAGGGAAATTAAGGAAAATATTTTCAAAATGATATCTTATATTTATTAGTAATAAACAACATTTTTAAAATGACTTTGTGATCTGTTTCTCTGTGAGCTATTTCTTATTTATTGTTTATCGAAGATAGAAAATCCGTGTGACGAGGAAATCGGAGCGGAACACCTCGAAGACCCCGGATACTTAGCTGACCAAGGCAAGCAGCCCTTTGACCATGACTGAGAATATGTTACTTTGCATGATAAAATAGCAAGTATTCCCCTTGCATTTGATCATAAGTGCCGGTAATCATTTGATATGATTTTACCGAAGGCTCCCCCGGAGCACATGCATTGAGCTTGACCCTACCCCTTGAGGGTCATGCTAGTACCATGTTGACAAGTAATGATAGAAGTAGTATTACCATGAGCATAAGAGTTGATAATATAAAGCAAGAGTTTAAGAAAACCCCGTCGGGTGCCACTAATGCCCGAGGGTGATGATAAATTAGGTGGTCACTTTTGGTGAAGTGATGCACCCAGTATTTGTGTGAGTATGGTTTCGGAAATGCGATTAGATTTATGATGTGTCGACCGTCCCAACCTTACCAGTACGACCACGTTACCCCTTGTGGGATGGGGCTATGTTAATTACTCTGGTCGGTGCTAGCAAAGAGCCACATTACTAGTGGCGGGAGTGATGTGTGGTCACTCTCGTGATGGGGTCGTGCCAGGTAGGACGACTATGCCATTTTTATGAGTTCCAGTCACACCGTTGGTCCCCGCATGATTGGTATTGTCCAGAGTTGGTGCTCGTAAGACGTACACCATGTGGGCTGGGTACCAATCGAGTGGACCTCTTTGTCTAGTATCGTCAGGGGAAAGACATTGATCGGGTACGTACCTCGGGTATGTGATGTACCGTGTGTCGTGGATGACACGGAAGTTTCTCGGATCTCGTGGGTCCAGCGTACTACCTCTGCAGAGTGTAAACTATTCGAATAGCCGTGTCCACGGTCAAGGACAGTTGGGTAATCCTGCTTAAAGTACGTCCAGACATTTCCGCATAAAGCAAGTGTAAGTGTGTGTGGAGTTGAAAAAGGTGTTGTTATGATAGTAATGATATGACCTTGTTTGGTGACTTGGCATATAGGGTGAACCCGGATGGTTCAGCCCTCGACAGATATATTGATAGCTGTAACCTGTTCTTCAAAAGTAATCCTTTAACTTGTTGCAAAATCCTGATCATTCCACCCAAACGAGTTACACTAATGATGCATGATATTGTTAACCTTCATTTCGTTGATTATATAATGGGCTGTTTGCGAATACATTCAAAGTACTCATTGGCTTTCCATTGGTTATATTATTGACCACACATGGAAGGATCGGAGTTTGGAGATGAGTACGTCTTCGGAAACGCCCCTACGAACTAAGACGCTTCTGAGTCAGAATGCATGTCGGTGTAGGCTTGATGGATGGGCATCCGCTTAGCCCTATGTTTTCCGCTACTAGTGTATCTGAGTGATTTGTCCTTAGGCCCTGTCTTGTGAACTTGACCCTTCGGTCATATGTTGTAATAATCGGTACTTGCATGTAAGACCTTTTATTCGGTATCTGTGTTCGGGGAGCATTGATCTCTGGGATCACTGAGCACGGCGATCTCGACTAGTAAGTCGGGGTCCCCACAGTTGTAGAGGTAATCCATTCATCGGACGGTATCACGACGGCTCAGGCCGTGCTGATCTTGGAGAAAAACTATCACTACCAGCCCTTGGTGTTGCAGCTTGGGCGACTCAAGCAAAAGGTGCAGGATATGAGCGAGTTGATGGACACCCTAACTAGATACGCCGAGTCAAACGGTACCAAAGATTCCGGGGAGGACGATGATAAAATCGGCAATGCCAAGGAAGGAGACTCATCCAAAGGCCAACCTCAGGCCGAGGGACGAAATAACTACAACCTCGCGAGCCAAGGGAAGAAAAGGCAGCATGAAGGTGCCACTGATTTCATCGCCAATACTAACACCAGGACCGGGAATCAGCGTCAGAAGAAAATGGGCTTTAGTGGCAAATGGCCACGGAGCTATCAGGAGATGCTCAAGGGCCCCTGCCCACAACATACCACAGTGGAGGGTCCAACCACCCATTCTTGGGAAGACTGCTATGTGATGTAGGAGTTTCGTTCCGAGGCACTCAAGAACAACCAAGGAGGGAGTAGCGGTGGGCACCCAGATCAATTTGGATCGGGCTGCTCACACAGGAATCCGGTTGGCGGTTTCCCCAATCCTGGTCCATAGGGTGGTTCCCACTCCAATGCTGGGCAATACCTAGTCCAGAGTAGCCAGCAATATAATGCGTAGGGCAGTTTCCAGCAACAGCTTCACCCGAGTGGCTCTCAGCAGCAGAATGACAACGACAGTTTCCAAAACAACCCTAAGCAGTTGAATAGCGGGCAGTATCACATGTTTACCACCAATACTTGCAAGAGGGACAAGAAGGTTAAGCATAGAACCCTTAGAATAACTAAGCTGGTGCTTCCTAGGTATCTCAACTGGTCTGAGCAGCCAATTACGTGGAGTAGAGAGGACCACCCTCCCCGAGTTAATAACCCTGGCGACTTGGCATTGGTCGTGGCACCATAGGTGGGGGATATACCCTCTCCAAAGTCCTCATGGACGGTGGCAGCAGTATCAACATCCTATACTATGACACTTTCCGAAGAATGAATTTCTCTGAAGGCGACTTGATGCCTTCCTCTACGGTTTTCCAAGGCATCGTCCCGGGTAAGTCGACATATCCTGTTGGGCGGATTAAACTCAATGTGGCTTTTGGCACCAAGTCTAACTACAGGAGCGAGTCTCTCATGTTCGAGGTGGTCAAGATCTAGAGCCCTTATCATGCGCTTTTTGGTCGGCCGGCTTATGCCCGCTTCATGACTCGCCCGTGTTATGTCTACCTTAAGCTCAAAATGCCAGGCCCTAGGGGAACCATCACGATAAGTAAAGATCGGAAGATAGCTCAGGAGTGCGAAGAAGGAGATGTCGCTTGTGCTGCTGAGGAACTCAAGTTTCATCAAGCCAATGTTGACCCAGCGGACATGACCCCACTCAAGAAGCCCACAATTGATTCAGAGCCACCCCTTAAGTTTAAGCCTACAGATGACACCAAGAAAGTTGATTTCACACCCGGTGACTCTTCCAAGCAATTCACTATTGGGACAGGTCTGGATCCCAAATAGGAAAGGTTGCTCATTGAGTTCATCCATGAGAATCGGGACATCTTTGCATGGAAACCTTCTGACATGCCGGGTGTACCGAGAGAGTTTTCTGAGCACCACCTTAATATAGATCCCGAGATGAAGCCGGTTCGGCAGTACCTTCGTCGTTTCAACGAGGAGAGGCGTAAAGCAATCGGGGAAGAGGTAACCTGGCTCTTGGTTTCTGGGTTCATTGTGGAGGTTTTTCACCCAGAGTGATTGGCCAATCCAGTCTTGGTCCTCAAGAAGAATGGCACCTTTCGCATGTGCATTGACTACACTGACCTTAACAAGGCCTTCTAGAAAGACCCTTTCGCTCTCGCTCCTATTGATGAAATCATTGACTCTACGGCGGGTTGCGAGCGGCTGTGTTTCTTGGATGCATACTCAGGTTATCACCAGATCAAGATGGCTCTGGAGAATCAAGAGAAGACGGCCTTCATAACTCCCTTTGGCGCTTTTTGCTACATCTTCATGCCATTTGAGCTCAAGAATGTACGGGCGACTTATCAGCGCTGTATCCAGAATTGCCTGCAAAATCATATCGGGCACAACATTCATGCCTATGTTGATGACATAGTGGTGAAATCCGAGAAGAAAGAGTCACTTCTAGAGGATCTCAAGGAAACATTTGACAATTTGCATGTGTATCAGATGAAGGTTAACCCGACCAAGTATGTTTTCGGTGTCCGTGCAGGGAAGTTGTCGGGCTTCTTGGAGTCAGAGCGAGGTGTTGAGGCCAACCCAGACAAGATTAAGGCGATTACCTCACTTGGCAAGCTGGCTAATATCAACCAGGTCCAGCATATGGCGGGTCGTATCGCGGCTTTGAGTCGTTTCATAGGCCGCCTTGGACAGAAGTCCATCCCCCTTTATCAGCTGCTCAAGAAAACATACCATTTTGTGTTGACAAACGTGGCCAACGAAGCCTTTGAGTCCCTGAAGAAGCAATTGGCTGAGCCGCCCGTTGTAGCTGCTCCCACCGACAAAGAGCCTATGCTCTTGTACCTTTCTGCTAACTCTAAAGCAGTAAGCGTGGCAGTGGTTGTCGAACACAAGGAAGAAGGAAAGGAGTATCCGGTCCACAGGCCAATATACTTTGTCAGCGAAGTATTGACCCTCTCCAAACAACGTTATCCACAGTGGCAAAAGCTGGTTTTCGGGATCTTCATGGTGAGTCGAAAGCTGAAGTACTACTTCCAGGAGAATCCTATAACGGTGGTTAGTTCTGCGCCACTTGGCGACATCGTACAAAACCGCGAAGCGACCAGGCAGAGTGCTAAGTGGGCTATCGAGCTTGGTCCTGAGCACGTGAAGTATATGCCCCGCACGACCATCAAGTCTTGGGCCTTAGTTGATTTTATCAAGGATTGGACCGAGTTGCAAATTCCAGAAGACAGACCTGATCACACATATTGGACTATCCACTTTGATAGGTCTAGGCAGCTGGAAGGCTCGGGGGCTGGCGTCTTACTAACTTCCCCGCAGGGTGACAAGTTTTGCTACGTCCTCCGGCTCATGTTTCCATGTACTAACAATGCAATAGAGTACGGGGCTTTGCTCCATGGGCTTAGGATCGCCAAAGTGATGAACCTCAGCCGAGTTAGATGCCTTGGCGGGTAGGATCTGGTGGCGCATCAAGTTTCCAGAACGTGGGATTCCAGGAATCCGTTGATGGCGGCTTACATGCGTGATGTATCAGACGTGGCGGGTCACTTTCATGGTTATCAAGTTGATCATATTGACCGTCGGCTCAACGAGGCAGCTGATGCTCTTTCACAACTCGGGTCACAATGTAAGCCGGTTGCTCCCAATGTGTTTTTGGAAATCTTGCATAACCCGTCGGTGAAGTTTCCCTCTGAGGAAGATATCGCGCTCCCTGACCCAGAATCTCAACTTGTGGCAGCTCTTCATGCCACCCCAGATTGGGCAGTCCCTTACATGGCTTATTTGGCACGGGGTGAGTTACCTACTGATGAGTTTTTGGCTTGCCAAATTATTTGCCGATGCAAGTCTATGGTCATACATAAAGGCGAGATGCACAAGCGAAGCACTTGCGGATTTTTTCAAAGATGCGTCTCACCCAAAGAAGGACGTGCGATCCTTAATGAGATTCATGCTCGCGACTGTGATCACCATGCCGGGTCATGCTCTTTGGTGTCAAAGGCCTTTAGACATGGATTCTATTGGTTGACGGCTCACGTAGACGCTGAGTACATAGTGCGCAGGTGTGATGGGTGTTAGAAATTTGGGCGTCAGATGCATGCGCCGGCTCAAGAGTTGTGGATGATCCCAATTACATGGCCTTTTGCGGACTTGGGGCTCGACATGGTTTGTCCTTTCAAGATGTCTTCCAACAAAAAGACTCATCTACTCGTGATGGTTGACAAATTTACCAAGTGGGTTGAAGCAGAGCCGGTTAGCAGTTGCGGTGGAGACACGGCTGTCAAATTCCTCAAGAAGTTGATTTTTTTGCTTCGGTTATCCTCATAGTATCATCACTGATAATGGTACTAATTTATCCAAAGGCGCCATGCAAGAATTTTGTGAAAAGGAGCACATCCGGCTTGATGTCTCTGCGGTTGCGCATCCCCAATCCAATGTACACGCGGAAAGGGCGAATCAGGAAATCTTGCATGGGATCAAGCCCCGACTCATGGTTCCTCTCGAGCGCACCCCGGGTTGTTGGGTTGAAGAGCTTCCTTCAGTACTTCGGAGCATAAGGACTACCCTAACAGATCCACTGGTTACACGCCCTTTTTCTTGGTCTACGGAGCTGAGGCGGTCTTACCAAGTGACATCAGGCATGACTCACCCTGAATCGCCGCTTATGTTGAAGAGGACAATGAGGTGGCACGTCCAGATTCGTTGGATGCTTTGGAGGAGGAGCATGACTTAGTCGCAGCACAGTCGGCGATTTACCAGTAAGACCTACGACGCTATCACAGACACCGAGTCAGAAGCCGATTCTTTCAGGAGGGTGATATAGTGCTTCGATTGATTCAAGATCACACTGGTATGCACAAATTATCACCCCATGGTTTCAGCAAAAGTCTTCATAATGTTTCTTACTACCTGGTGGATCTTCATCCAGATAAGCCAACAATAGAGGTACAAACAACCCGGCCATGGAACATTGCCCACTTACGGCCATATTATACTTAGAGCCATTGGCTCCTTATCATTGTACATAGTTTAGCCCTTGTACTATTTTCATATATATATATAGCAATAAAGCTGGTGCCCACGAAATTCGGGGTCTTTGCCGTTTCAGCTTCTTGAAAGCATTTGTCTTTATTATTCCACAAGCCGTCCAAACATGGACGCTATTAGTATCAAAGAGCATAAGTCGCCATGCTGCGCTTATTTCAAAACTGGATACTGGTAAGCCAAAGAGGACCAAAGTTGCCACGTTGCACGGTTCAAATATGGGTGCATTATATGATTTTGATAATTAAGACGACTTACTTGGGGGCTACTAGTTCCCAAGTTGTTTTGCAGTAAGAGCATGAACGCTTCTGCAATCCTATGTCTGACTTTTCCCTAATCATAGGTCACTTGGGGGCTTCTACTCACTGATTTCAGCATGAATACCTTCTTGGCTAGCGAAAAATTAACGCATTACAATGGTTATACTGGACTGTATGTTTGGCGACTCGCCCTATGGTCCCATGTACTCTTGGCGAGTCAATCCAGTTTTGGACCCTGAACTCGCCTTGGTTAAAACATGAACGGTGCTTGCGGGAGCGGGCATATGGAAAATAGACGAACCATGGGTTCACTGAACCTGCTTCACTGAAGCTTGACTCGTTCTGGATCAGCCGGTCTAAACAACTAAGGCCATTGCAAAAGCCTCTCTTGGGTAGCACTAGAGCCTTGCAAGCTCGTCCTACCCTGTCGCGACTCCTTGAGTCATCACATTTTATGACTACAAGGCATCTTTGTGGTACAATTAAGAGTTTCCAAGACTCATGACTACTCATCGCGTTTCATTGAGTTAGCTCAGTATTCTTCTACGGTCACATGAAGCATAATTACTTTGATGAAGACACAGCAAAACGCCTAGTAAGGCGGCTTATATTCCCAAAAGGGTGAGACTTCAGAGTCAACAAAGGTACAGTGCAAGACAATACTGTTTTCATCTCTAACCTATTACATGGCTCAGAAGGCTACAAAATTCTACATGACACGGAATTGGATCTTCTGTGTCAATCTCGATGGGCAGTCTTCAAGTAAAATCCTTGTTCAAGCCGCCTCCGAGTTAGCCTGCGTCAAGCTTTCGCCGTCTTGCATCTGTAAGTCGCCCATTGTCCAATTGCAAATGGTTAAGGCGTGGAACTCAGCCTCGTCGGTCAAGATGGTGGACGGGTCATCATCAGAGTCAAAAAGATGCTTACGGCACTGCAGAGTCAGAACTGTGATTTCATAAGCAGGAGGAGTGACAGATTTGTTGTTCTCGTCATATGCTGCGTGATACTTGGTTAAGTCAAGGCTGGCTGCCAGTTGAGTCGCCGCTAAGCGAGATTCCTCCACATATCAATGATAATCTTCTTCAACAAATTCTGACCCGTCATCTTTATATTCTAGAAACCCCCCAGTGATCTCCTCCGGCTTAAGCTCTGGAGCGTAAGCCAATCACCAGCTTAGGGTGGTCAGCACTCCTTTGCGGGCGGCTGATCTTTTTAATTCTTCAATTTGTGGTGGCAGTGTGGACAAGCACCCCAACATATACTTGATTTTCTTCACCGGCTCCTTATGGCCCATAACGGCCTTAATAGCCATCACACCGCTAGTGTAATGTTGCTCCATCAAGGTATATATTGCCTTCAACTTCAATACGCAATCATCATGAAGATTGGTGGATCGAGGGCATGCAGCAAGGATGCACAATCATAAGTCCCCGATGTGTTTTACAACATGACTTTACAAATAAAGATAGTGGCGGATACTTACCAAACACGGCATTAGCCATTTTGGAGATGTGAAATTTCAGCCCGGTCAGTTCTTGCATGGCGACCTTCATTTGTTCTTCGACTTGTTCGGCCGTCGGCTTTTTCTTCAAAGTCTTTGTGACCCACCTTCATTTTCTCAATATCAAGCAATTCAAGGAGGAGTTTTTCTTCAAACTTAGTTGGGGCATCTTGTTGCTCTGCTAAGCTTTACTTCAAACCGGACACGGTTGAGTCGGGCATCTTGTTGCTCTTGCGGTTTACACTCAAGACCCGACTCATCTTCAGGAAGATGACCCCGCCCTTGGGGTCTACAGGTTGAAGATCTCTACAAAGCTCGACTAATCAAAGATGACTCACCATTTGGAGGGATAATGGGAGTACATGTGAAGGAGGATAACAGGTATCATACCTCATGTTTTCTCTTCATCATATTAACCAAGCTTTTTTCCATTTCGTGACTCGTCTCGAGGCGACTCAAATAGCTAGAATGTAATTCATCAAACTCTAGCTTCTCAATGTTCAGAAGTTTCAACTTGGTCATGGCCTTCTCTATAAGGATTGGGGCATCCTTGGGCGCATGCTTGGTCAACACTGCGGATGCAGGTTTAGAATAGGCTGTCCCGATAATGAAGACTGGATCTGGATCAGGTGTCACGTTTTAGCCGCCTTTTCAGGGCTTGGCAGATTGAGATTCTCAGCGGTTTTCGTCTGTGGGCTCGGTAGCTCATCTTGAATATCAGGCAAATCGTCAGGAGCTTCGGCGTGAGTCTCAGCCGGCTCATCTTGAGCTTGTGGGATGGGAGTTCTTATTCCCATTGTCTCAGTCGCCTTGGGAATGGATGATGACTCGCCGATTCTTCTCTTTTTGGCTTGAGCCCTACAAAAGATGGTAATTACGTTAACATGGAAATATTGGCGTCCAAATAACATGTTGGCAAGTGGACTTACCCCTGGAGGCGGATTAAAGGGGGAAGAGCCGAAGCAGCTGAGTCTCCAGATTAAGGAGGTGAAACCTGTTGGACATAAGATTCAAAAGATTATGTAAGTCATGAGAATCGGCCGTACTAGAAATAAGAACATTTATTATAACACATACCTCGCTCTGTCGCTTGTGACCAGCCATTTTCTCGGGCAAGCCAGTCAAGAGATCACCAGAATGGCTTCGAGTGTGATGTTTTGGTGTGAAACTTGCCTTCTTTAAAAGGAAATTGGGATCCAGATGAGCATCCGGGTGAGACAGGGGAACTTTTCAACAGACTCACCTTGCCGACCTGGGTGGGGAAGAATTTGATTCATTAGAAATGGAAATTACCTCGATGTCTTCATATTGGCTCTCCATGTCATCATCCTATAAACGGAAATGGCAATGCTTGAGTACGAGTTGTGTTAGAATAAGAAAGACCAAAAGCATTTACCTCTGAGTGTTCCTCTGCGGCCCGAGACTCGCCCACAATGGATGACTCTACTGTTGCGGCTTTGCCCTTGGTCTTCTTCTTTGGGGCAGTTTTCATCGTCGTCTTCTTGACGGCGGTTTTCGATCTTCGCTTCCAAAAAGGCGAGTCCTTCTGATTAACATAATTGGAACCCGCGTCAGAAATAAGCTCAAAGTTATAAAATAAAAAAGACAAGCGAGTTAAGTTATTTCACCTCTCGAGCTGGGTTGGAGAGGCAGAACGGCTTTAAACCGATCTTGGAGCAATTTTCAAGTGGTTCGCCACACAGTTTCTTTACAATATTGACAATATCTTCCTCTTCAAACATGACATTGTAGAAGCATTGTAGATGGTTTAAGCTGCCATTGTATTCACACATTAAGCCGCCCCGGCGGCTCAGAGGCATTATCCGCCATTCCACCCAGCACCGGATCAAATTGACTCCAGTAAGGCCGTTGGCGGTCAAGGCCATGAGCTTTGCAAAGACAGGGGCGAGTGAAGCTTCTTCTTCATCAGCCAGTTTCTCGGGCAGCTTAAAATCCATAGGCAGACGTTCCTACCTAAAACCTGGTAAGGGGTTCTCAATGGTTGGAGCAGTGTCGCGATAGTAAAACCAAGTCTCCCCCAACCATTAGGTGTGACTAGGTAGAGCAGCAGCCGGGAACCCGCATTCTCGTCGTCTCTAAATGTTTACCCCACCAAGTTCTGGGAAAGGGCCGTCGGCCAACTCTGTTTGGCGGTTCAAATAGAAGAATTTCCTGAACAGGAGGACGGTAGGCTCTATGTACAAGTAAGCTTCACAAAATACTTGGAATTGACAGAGAATGGTGATGGATTTTGGGACCAAGTCTTGGGGATGGAGGTTAAAAAAGTGTCGTGCGTCTCTAAAGAATTTTGAGGCGGGCGGTGTGAAGCCCCGCTCAATATGATCAGTAAAGACCACCACCTCCCCATCGGCGGGTTGTGGACGTTGCTTTCCTAAGATGGCTCATCAGCCGATTGCTTCCTGCGGGGCTAGAGTTCCCACTTTTACAAAATGTTCAAGGACGGTGTCGCTGACCTCTGATGGCAACCAATTACTCTTGGAGATGGTACCCATGGCCGCAAAACTCAAGAGACAGGGACAGAAATCTGCATTAAGACGATTGGCGGGTCGTAAGGATCTATAGAAGTATTAACTCGCCAACGAGTGGTTGGGGGGACATCTAAACAGAAATTATGACTCGCTGCAGCCTCAGGACGGATTACATTTTAAGGAAAACACATTTTCAACAGGGTGCCAAAAAATATGGATCTACGGGTGGCCCTGAAAAGGAAAATAATTTACAAATTGTAAGAACACTGAAAATACAGGAGTAGTGTAGAATCCATGAGGTGATCTTGTGAAGCAATATAAAAAGAGCAACATATCTGTTGCAACTGTTAATGGATCTACTACGTTTTTTTACTAAACTACGAGATTCAAGTAATGCTTATGAGGTTAATGACATGATGTACATATGCTTGAAGAACTCCAGCGCTGCCCTAAGAACAAGGGTGATTTGTGACAAGATGTACGAGGGAGAAGAAGCTTACTGATGAATGCAGACGTTGGCGGAGGTGGCCCGCTGAGATCTACGCCGAGTACCACACCCGACCGATCCGGGAGTAGTAGGTCCGAAGAGGAAGTTCTGTCATGGCGGAGTGTTCACAACACAAGCTCGAGGAGGAAGAAGAAGTGGAGCAACGGTGCAGACAAAGGTGACGGACCCCCCTACGACTATTTAAAGACCCAAGGCCGAAACTGGAACGACAAGCGCGGGAGTCGAGGAGGCACATTAAAAATTGGAAATGATGGCACCTGGATTCTTGGGGTGATAGGATAAAGTCAAAAAGATCCGTTGAGATAACGTCGCTAAGATCCCTAAAATGATGGGGGAGATGATGTCATCCGTGAGTAATCTGGTGATTTGGACGAAGCATGAAGATTGGCAGCTTGTCGCTTTTTAAGAAGCGAGTCAGAGATTCCATGTGAGTCGCCATTGTCCAAAAATAAAGGTTTATTGGCGTGAACAAATTCAAGTCAATATGGGGCCTAATGTTGGGGATATTACCCGTTGTATGACCCGCCCTGTTAGGACGGGTCAGGTCATAGCGACTCGTCAATCGTTATCAAGATGGGCTTGGACCGAGGACCCAGAAGGGGTGAGGTGATCTCCAACAGAGAGCGGACCGAGCCCAAGAGCCCAGATGGCTACTCAAGGCCCATGAAGAGGAAGACTCGCCATGTAGTTTCCTTGCTTGGGAGACACGGCAGTTTAGAGATATGTCACGTCACGACTTATGATGTGACCTGGACTCTTGTAAACCTAGGGCCTCGACCTGTATATAAAGGCGAGTATCTAGGGTAGAAACATTAAGTTACAATCCATCGAAAGCTAGGTCAGGAGAGTTACGCTCCCTTGTAATGGATTCCACGATCAATATACACAAAGAGGTCGTAGGCTTTTACCTCCATCGGAGGGGCCGAACGTGGGTAAACCCGAGTCTCGCTTCTGCTCAACCCCTTTGAGTTTCCACTAAGGTGCGATGGCTCCATCTCTAAGTCCTTTCATGAGGACATCTACCATCACAAAACCACGACACACTGTTTGCTACTTTGTTGAGAGAAGCCACTAGTGAAACCTACGCCCCCGGGTCTACTAACCATCATCTATTTGCGATTCTATTTCATTTGCTCTTTTATTTTCATATCTATATTATCAAAAAACCCAAAAATACCTTGCTGCATTCTATTTTCTATCACTCTTATTTGCATCTATCAATCTATCCTTGCCTTACCCACGAGGGATTGACAACCCCTCCACGCGTTGGGTTTCGAGGATTTGCTATTTGTGTGAAGGTGTCTCTTACATAGTCTTGTGGATCTTCCCACCTGATTGATACCTTGGTTTCATAACTGAGGGAAATACTTGCCGTCGCTGTGCTACGTCACCATTTAAGCTTGGAGGCAAACCAACGCAATCAGCGAGGAGTCAAGATTTCTGGTGCTGTTGCTGGGGAAGATCAAGTCAGGATCTAGCAGGTTCCTACACAACTCTCATCTCCTTGCAACTACATTATTTTCCATTTGCCTCTCGTATTCCTCTCCATCACTTCACAAAAATTTCCCTATTCATTTGTCGTTTTCTTGTCAGATCTCTTGTTTGCTTGTGTTCTTGCTTGCTTAGTCACGATGACTCAAGAAAACACTAAGTTGTGTGATTTTTCCAACACCAATAACAATGATTTTATTAGATCCCCTATTGCTCCTCCCACCACTACTGCGGAGTCTTATGATATTAATGCCGCTTTGTTGAATCTTGTTATGAAAGAGCAATTTTCCAGCACTCCTAATGAGGATGACGCATCCCATCTAAACACTATCATAGAATTGTGTGATATGGAAAAGAAGAACGATGTGGACAATGATGTTGTCAATTTGAAATTATTTCCATTCTCTTTGCATGATCGTGCTAAAATTTGCTTTTCATATTTGCCACGAAATAGTATAGATTTCTTGGAACAAGTGCTTAGATGATTTTCTCACAAAGTATTTTCCTCCCGCAAAAATTATTTCTCTTAGAAACCAGATTATGAATTTTAAACAACTTGACCATGAGCATGTTGCCCAATCTCGGGAAAGGATGAAATTGATGATAATAAATTGCTCAACTCATGATATGAATTTGTGGATGATCATACAAATTTTTCTGTGGGATTGAATTTTGTTTTTAGAAATCTTTTAGATTCCGCCACGGGTGGTACTTTTATGGAAATACTTTGGGTGATGCTACTAAATTTCTTGATAATACTATGGCTAATTATTCACAATGTCATACTAAAAGAGCTCTTACTAGTTAAAAGGCTAATTATATCAAAGAAATTGATGCTTTGAGTGACAAACTTGATGCTCTTATGAGATTGGTTGCTAGTAAGCATGCTCCTATTGAACCTAATGATGTGCCTTTGTCTACTTTGATTTAGCAAAATAATGATCCCGTAGATGTGAATTTTGCCTCACGAAACAACTTTGACAATAATGCTTATAGGAACAGTTTTAATCCTAGGCCATATCCTCAAAGTTCTTCAAATGATTATGGCAATTCCTATGGAAATTCTCATAATAATAATGCTAGGATACCCTGTGATCTTGTTAGTAATATTAATGTATTTATTAATACGCAGAAATCTTTCAGTACTACAATAGAAGAAATGTTGAGTAAGATTGATGATATGTATAGAAGCATTGATAGAATTTCGCATGATGTAGAAAATCTCACGAATAAATTTCTTCCTAAGGTTGATATTAATTAATTAAAGCTTTACATGTTTCCATAGATGAAAGTAAGAAAATAACCGCTATGCTTAGAGCTAAAAGAGAATTTCAAGAAAGAGTGTTTCCCGATTGCTTTCATTAAAATGATGAAGGGATTAAAATAATTGGTGTTTCTTCTATTGATTCCCTGTTTAGTAATGTTAAAATTAACGATGAGGGAACTGAAAAAGAGTCAACTTTTGCTAGAGGGTGTTCCCATGGTTTGGAGGGTGAAAATCTTATTGAAAAAATGGTAAAATTGGGATTGACAAGGTCAAAACTTAAGCTAGTGATGCACCCACTATTTTGGATTGCAAAAACTTTAATTTTGATAGATTATCTTTGATTGAGTGTATTTCTATGTTGCAACCTATGATAAATTTACCCAATGCTTATGAACAAAATATAGCTTTTACTAAACATATTTCGGATGCGATAATATAAGCTTTGGAAGAAAAGTTAGAGCTAGAGATTTCAATTCCTAGAAAATTACATGATGAATGGAAACCCACCATTAATATCAAAATTAAGAATTTTGAGTGCTATGCTTTATGTGATTTGGGTGCTAGTGTTTCCACAATTCCAAAATCTCTTTGTGATGTGCTTGGTCTTACCAATATTGAAGAATGTTCTCTCAATTTGCACTTGGCGGATTATACTATTAAAAAGCCTATGGGAATAATTAATAATGTTCTTATTCTTGCAAATAGTAATTATGTGCCCATATTTGTTTCTTGATATTGATTGCAATCCGCCTTGTCTAATTTTTCTTGGTAGACTGTTCTTGTGAACAATAGGGGTCGTGATTGATATGAAAGAAGGGAATATGAAATTTCAGTTTCCACTAATAAAAGGCATGGAACACTTCCCTAGAAATAATATTAAATTAACATGTGAATCAATCATGAGGGCAACCTATGGATCAATCACTAAGGATGACATCACTTAAAATCTATGCTATATGGCTAGCTAGGTGCGTAAAACGATAGCGCTTGTTGGGAGGCAAGCCAATGAATAAAATTTATTTTTCAATCTTTCTTTCTGTTATTGAGTGTTTGAACAATTATTATAGTTTTATAATTGTGTTTTTTGTGTTTAATTTAGTGTTTGTGCCAAGTAAAGCCTTTGGGATTTGTGGGGTGTTAGTTGCTTTAATCGTCTTGAAAAACATAAACTTTTGCGTCTAGTAGAAACAAATCCTAAAAACCAAAGAAACATAAAAAGTGTCTAAATATTTTACACAATATTTATATAAAAATTCCCTACATTTTACTAATTTTTATGATTTTTGGAGTTACATAAGTATGAGTAAAATTTGAATCCTTACAAACTATTCTGTTTTTGACAGATTATGTTTTCTTTGCATTATGTGCTTGTTTTGACGATTATATGGTTTGTATCAGGGGGTATAAGCCATGGTAAATTTATAATACAGTAGGTATAATTTGAAAACAAAATTTGTATAGGTTTTCAACAGTACCTAAAATAAAGTTTGGTTTTGTTATAGTAACGGATCTCACGAAAATTTTGTTCAGTTTTGTGTGATTGAAGTTTTCAAGTTTTGAGTGTGATCACGATGGATGAAGGAATAAGGAGTGATAAAGTCTAAGATTGGGGATTCTCCATGGCACCCCAAGGAAATATATAAGGAGTACCAAGGAACTAATCTTCGGGATGCCCCGGAAGGCATTCCGTCTTTCTTTTAACAACCATCGATAATTTTACTTGGAGCTATATTTTTATTCGTCACATATCATGAGTTTTGTTTGGAGCGTCTTGTATCATATGTGCCATTGCTTTCTTTATGCTTCACTTAAATTTATTGAGCCATGGAATTTCTCAAGTTCTTGACTTATACTGCCTCCGTCCGGAATTACTTGTCACACAAATGAATAAATATGGATGTATCTAGAATTAAAATACATCTAGATACATCAATTCCTATGACAAGTATTTCTGGACGGAGGGAGTATCTTTTTGAGCATGATGGTGGTGTTGATTTGAATAAAATTGCTCTCATGCTTCACTTAGATTATTTTGAGAGTTGTAGAAATTTTAGAGAAATCCTCTCTTTCTTCACTTATATTATTTTGAGAGTTGAAAATTTCAAAGAAATTTGTGCTCTCGTTCTTCACGTATATTTGTTTGAGAGCTTGTTATTTGCAAGGGAAATTTGCTTTAAATGAAATTAGTCCCAAAATGATGTATGTCCAAGAAAGATATAATAATAACTTTCATGAAGATCATTGGATATTAAACTTGGTTCTTTGCAATAGTTTTGTGATATGAAGATAGTGATATGTGAGTTATGTCGATGAGTAATTATGTTCTAGTAATAATATTGGTGTTAAGGTTTGTGATTCCCTATGCATGCACATGGAGTCAATAATTATGCTATGAAATTAAATCCTACTTGTGTTGCATTATTCAGTGTTAGTTATGTTTTATGTTCACTTATGATGATTTTCGGTCCTTGGATGGGCGCTTCTCAATCTATTTGCTACCATTTACTTGTACTAAGTAGGAATACTACGTGTGCATCCAAATCCTAAACCCAAAGTTGTACCAAATGAGTCCACCATACCAACCTATATGCGGTATTTCAACGCCTTTCCAAGAAAAATTGCAAGTGCCAACTCTAATGTTCAAAATAAATTTCTGTTTTGCGTGCCCGTAATGCTCATGAAGCGACAAGGGGCGGCCGGTACCTTCCATGTTAAATAGGTTATTCTCAAGATGAGTGTTTATTCACTTATCATTGCATGAGAATATGGCGGTAATAGGGATGCCAAGTAACAAAATGCAAAAAATATATTATGTTATCAAATAATAAATTCCTTGGAAATTGTTGGTATGGACAGTACCCGTGGATACGGCTAGCCATGGAATGGCAAAGAAGGATGGAAAAAGGGATGAACTTTATTTTCAATTTGGGAACCACCTATAGTTTGATTACCATGGAGGATATCGGAAACTCTAGTTGTTTTCGTTGACAGGAAAAGCATGCCACCCAAAATAAATTTTATCTTTAAGTTTTTCACTTTGAGATCTTGCACCTTTACAAATCCCTGCGTCCCTTTGCGAAGGGCCTATCTATTTACTTTATGAAATTTTTATTTTTGAATTTGAGTCTCCTTCTTCTCTTATAAAGCACCAACTAAGGAGCACCATTATTATACTTGAGCATTGGATGTAGTTAATATTTGAGTGTGTTGCATGAATGAATCAATGATAGAACATGATGGGATAGGGATAGCATTCCTTAGCATTGATACTTTGGAAACTTGGTTTCTTGTTGATATGCTTGAGTATTGAAATTTTCTTGTAAAACTATAGATTATTGCTTTGCATCTTCTGTAAGTTCATATGTAATTGTTGAAATAAGAAGAATGTGATGAACATGTGAGGTAACATTCACATCAAAAATTCTGTTTTTGTCATTTACCTACTCGAGGACGAGCGGGGATTAAGCTTGGGGATGCTGATACGTCTCCAACGTATCTATAATTTTTTATTATTCCATGCTGTTATATTATCATTATTGGATGTTTTATGATATTTTATAGCAACTTTATGTCATTTTTTGGGACTATCCTATTGACATAGTTCCTAGTGCCAGTTGCTATTTTTTGCTGTTTTTTTCCTTCTGGACCAGAAGGAAACTTGGGAGCCAAGAATGAGCAGCACACGAGGCCTACGGGGCCCACTAGACACTAGGGCGCTCCCTCGGCCCATGGCGTGGATTGGTATCTAGTGGGGCCCTCGGGCATCTCCTCCACCGCCTCTGAGCTCTATAAATATCCCAATATATTGAATACCCTAGAGGAGTCGAGGAAAAATCGTATGAGCCGCCACAAGTTCCAGAAGCCACGAAATCCAATCTAGAGCCTATTCTGGAGAGGAACACGATCACAGAGGGGTTCACCATCCTCATCGGTGCTCCTCCGATGATGCGTGAGTAGTTCATATCAGACCTACCGGTCCGTAGGTAGTAGCTAGATGGATTTCTCTTTCATTTTGTTTCTCAATATAATGGTCTCTTGGAGATCCATATGATGTACATCTTTCTTTTGCGGTGTGTTTGTTGGGATCTGGTGAATTGTGAGTTTATAACCAGATCTATGAAAACATACTCATGCTTGATTATTATAGCCTCATATTTCTTTTCCGGCATTTGGTTTTTGTCTATCCAACTTGATCTTTTATCTTGCAATGGGAAGAGGTGCTTTGTGATTGGTTCAATCTTGCGGTGCTCAATTTCAGTGACACAAAGAGACATGACACACTTGTATTATTGCTATAAAGGATAAAACAATGGGGTCTATTCCTACATTAATAGATCTTGCCTACATTATGTCATCATTCTTAAGGCAGTACTCTGTTTCTCCATAAATTCAATACACTAGATTCATGCTGGATAGCAGTCGATGTGTGGAGTAATAGAAGTAGATGTAGGTAGAAGGCGTCTACTTGTCTGGGACGTGATGCCTATATAAATGATCATTATCTTGAATATCATCATAACTGTTTGCTCTTCTATCAATTGCCAAACAGTAATTTATCTACCCACTGTTTGCTATTTTCTCGAGAGAAGCCACAAGTGAAACCTAACGCCTCCAAGTCTACTTCACATCATGTATATGCAATCTCTACTTTGATATTTGCCTTTCTATTTATTTTCTCTTTTATTTTCAGATCTATATTATCAAAAAACCAAAAATACCTTACTGGATTCTATTTGCTATCACTCTTATTTTCATCTATTAATCTATCCTTACCTTACTTTCGGTGCACTAAAGACCGGGGTCCGTAGTGCCCCAGACTTGTGCACGGGCGCAAAGAGGCCGTGACGGGAGGGCGTGGCAGAGTCCAGAGACGATGCACCCCCAAGATTACCAAGACCGCAACAAGCCTGCCTTGTCGGGAGGATAACCAAGGCCACACCCGTTTAGTGGGCGTGATGAACTCACCAGGCACGAGGCCTCGACAAACCTCCTTTGCCGGGATGACAACCGAAGCCCCCGGAAAGCTTCCTTGCCGGGACGATGACCCAAGGCCCCGACAAGGTCCCTTGCCGGGATGACGGGCTAGGCACTGGAGGGGAACTGCCCTTGCCACAGTGCCACCACCCCCAAAGTTCCAGCGCATTCCGCATGCGCCAGCGCGGTGTCCAGGTGTCGAAACACCTGGACACATGTCTTCACCAGCACATTTCTCACAAGGACAAGACGTGCATTTAATGCACCTGACAGCGGTAGATGGATCAACACCGCTCTAGGTTCACTGTAACTTCTCGTCAACCTACCACCAAGCACTGTAGGTGACCCCTTTGCCTATAAAAGGAGGCCCTTAGCTCATTCACTAGGGTTTAGACACTTTGGACATTTGCCAGAAGACGGTTAATATCAGTCATTGTAATGAACCACGAAACGCTTAATACGGTTAGACGAGCAGGACGTAGGGTTTTACGCGTAAGCGGTCCGTACCTGGGTAAAAAGGCTTGCCGGGCGTTGATCGTTAGCTCTCCTCTTAACGTTGTCTTTCCCCGCCCTACGATCACAAGGGTATCACGTTGATTCCCAATGGTGTTGACCTAGCATCGCCGACATCTTTGGCGCGCTAGGTAGGGGGGTGGCGGAGTTTTGCGCAAATCAAAGCATACTCAGGACCGGCTCCATCAAAGTTTGGGCGCTATGCCGCGTTGCCCCGGATACGGGGTACCGTAGCGGGCGCCCTGTTCTGCTACGGCTTCCCAAGGCCTATGCGAGCGCGTTGCTACGCGCGCGCGGGGCATGGAGGCGGAGGCTCCAAGAGCAGCGTCGTTGGGCCGATGCGTTGCTCGGGGGCCAATGCGCAGATGTCGAGGGCATGCGTGGGCGCTTCACAGAGGCCCGGGCGCATACTCCGACGGACGCACCTCCGCGGAGCAATGCATAGTCGTTGAGGATGCGCCACACGGTCCCGAAGCTCCGGCGCACGCTCCAGTGCGAGTGTTGCGCCCCTGAGAGTGTCGCATCGTCGCCCAAAGATGCGCTCAGGGGCTTCGCAAGCACAGCCTAGCAAGAGAAAAGCGAAGGGGTTACTCCCTGGCCGGCTTTTCCTCCAAACGATGGTCAAGGACCGTCGTCTCGAAGACTTTGCTAGAGGAAAAAATCCGCTGGAGCGGTGATTCACTGCTTGCCGAGGGCTCCAACACCCTGGCAAAAGACTCAAACCCCATGCAACCACGACGTGAGCAGATAAGTTTTTAAGTTTGAGATTCAGATCTGAAGTAGATAGATCCTTTGCTCTTTCCCTTCAGAAGCTTCCAGTCTTTTTGTGTGGAGTTTGCGCGTACTAGGACCTTCCCAAAGTTCGGTGCACCTTGTCTCTGTTTCAAACTTGTTCAAATGACCTGAATGGCCACAGAGTGCCTTCAAACAGTTGAGAACCTGATCAACAGAGCAAGCGACTACGTAGCACCCGATTTCGTCTCAAGCTGTGCTTGGCGATTTCCATGGTTGCACCGAATGCGGCAAGGAGCCTTGCCGGTAGTTACCGACAATCTCCCAGATTATGCAAAAATGAATCATACAAAGAACGGAATCAGAAAAGGCGAAAACAGTCTTTTCATTCATTTGTTTGGGGTATTCTCAAACATGTCACATGGATGATATGACCTACTCTAACCTAGAACTTTTGTCCTTGCCGGGGAACTACGCTCGCCGGGCTGGAGTTCGGGAAGCCATGGAGCAGCCCTCCGCGTGATCCAGGCTGGTTCCTCTGGGAACAGCATTGAGCGGAGGAGAATGGAGCCTGAAGAGATGGAGGAGCAGAAGCCCGAGCGCTGACGGGAAGATGAGGCAGCTCCGGTCAGTCCGGCGCTGGAAAGAGCGAGCGGCAGACTAACGGCGATGGTACGGCCGGCGGTCAGCCCAAGGACAGGCCCCCTTATAAAGAGAATGTCTGCAGGGGGCCTGACCCGCTTCTGCTGTCATCGTGGACCGTCCCTTCCTCGCTACTCCCACGTGAGGAAGGGCTTTCAGTCCCGCTCGAGCTCTCTTCACAGTAGCCGAGACGCGCACCCGAGCTCCCATATAGCTTGACGAAGAGCGTGTTCTCAGCCACCTTCTTGAAGCGGAGAACATGCCAATCCCAGAGGCTATGAGCGCGGGCGAAGCTTTTCCACCTGCGGCCAAGGAACAGGGTCTGAGGCCCAGTGCGCTCCACAACCACCGGCACGACACCATTGCCGTAGCCGTGCATGCGGAGCCATAGGGTCGGATCCGCCTCTCCTTCCATTGCCTCGGCAAAGACACTAGGGAGTCGGAGGCGGGACCGGATGTGTCCTCGTAGCTGGACAAGGAACTCCATGGAGTTCCTTCCGATGTGGGCCGCCACAAGAGCAAGCTCGTAGGAAGGCAGAGGCGTTGGAGTAGCGCTCCACCTCCCCCGGCCTCAACCTCCGCGGCGACCTCGGCCCCTCGCCCTTCCTCCACCACAAGCGTTCGGGCCGTCTTCTGCCACGGCACCCCCAGGAGTTGTGGCATGATCCGAACAGGATCCCCTGGCCGCCCTGGCGGCTGATGGTGGCCGACCTCGTCCCCTAACCATGGTTAGGGGCAAGCGCCACCTACAAACAGGAGAAGATTCTGAAGGCCAAGATCAAGGAGTTGGTGGATTCAGAGGAAGTTGGGTGAGGAGAACCCCTCGCAAACCCTCCCAACTTATAGGACGGGGCGCGGGGGCTAGCCTCCCTTGCTCCAGAAGCCACCACCCCTCGCGACCAATCGCTCGAGCTCACGGGCGAACAGAGAACCGCCCTGATGGGCCAATGCATGCACGAGCGGGCCCATCCACTACTGCAACTTTCAAGGCCTCGTCTACCACCTGTCCATCCATGACTGCGCATTCCACGTGCGTGGCAGAGGCGTTTCTGTTGGGGAACGTCGCATGGGAAACGAAAATTTTCCTACGCGCACGAAGACCTATCATGGTGATGTCCATCTACGAGAGGGGATGAGTGATCTACGTACCCTTGTAGATCGCACAGCAGAAGCGTTAGAGAACGCGGTTGATGTAGTGGAACGTCCTCACGTCCCTCGATCCGCCCCGCGAACAATCCCGCGATCAGTCCCACGATCTAGTACCGAACGGACGACACCTCCGCGTTCAGCACACGTACAGCTCGACGATGATCTCGGCCTTCTTGATCCAGCAAGAGAGACGGAGAGGTAGAAGAGTTCTCCGGCAGCGTGACGGCGCTCCGGAGGTTGGTGATGATCTTGTCTCAGCAGGGCTCCGCCCGAGCTCCGCAGAAACACGATCTAGAGGAAAAACTATGGAGGTATGTGGTCGGGCAGCCGTGAGAAAGTCGTCTCAAATCTTCCCTAAAAGCCCCATATATATAGGAGGAGGGAGGGGGACCTTGCCTTGGGGTCCAAGGGACTCCCAAGGGGTCGGCGAGCCAAGGGGGGGAGGACTCCCCCCCCCAAACCGAGTTGGACTTGGTTTGGTGGGAGGAGTCCCCCTCCCTTCCCACTTCTTCCCTCTTTTTTTTTTCTTTTCCTTTGATTTTCTTATCTTGGCGCATAGGCTCCCTTGGGGCTGTCCCACCAGCCCACTAAGGGCTGGTGTGTCCCCCAAAAGCCTATGGGCTTCCCCGGAGTGGGTTGCCCCCCTCCGGTGAACTCCCGGAACCCATTCGTCATTCCCGGTACATTCCCGGTAACTCCGAAAACCTTCCGGTAATCAAATGAGGTCATCCTATATATCAATCTTCGTTTCCGGACCATTCCGGAAACCCTCGTGACGTCCGTGATCTCATCCGGGACTCCGAACAACATTTGGTAACCAACCATATAACTCAAATACGCATAAAACAACGTCGAACCTTAAGTGTGCAGACCCTGTGGGTTCGAGAACTATGTAGACATGACCTGAGAGACTCCTCGGTCAATATCCAATAGCGGGACCTGGATGCCCATATTGGATCCTACATATTCTACGAAGATCTTATCGTTTGAACCTCAGTGCCAAGGATTCGTATAATCCCGTATGTCATTCCCTTTGTCCTTCGGTATGTTACTTGCCCTAGATTCGATCGTCAGTATCCGCATACCTATTTCAATCTCGTTTACCGGCAAGTCTCTTTACTCGTTCCGTAATACAAGATCCCGCAACTTCCACTAAGTTACGTTGCTTGCAAGGCTTGTGTGTGATGTTGTATTACCGAGTGGGCCCCGAGATACCTCTCCGTCACACGGAGTGACAAATCCCAGTCTTGATCCATACTAACTCAACTAACACCTTCGGAGATACCTGTAGAGCATCTTTATAGTCACCCAGTTACGTTGCGACGTTTGATACACACAAAGCATTCCTCCGGTGTCAGTGAGTTATATGATCTCATGGTCATAGGAATAAATACTTGACACACAGAAAACAGTAGCAACAAAATGACACGATCAACATGCTACGTCTATTAGTTTGGGTCTAGTCCATCACGTGATTCTCCCAATGACGTGATCCAGTTATCAAGCAACAACACCTTGTTCATAATCAGAAGACACTGACTATCATCGATCAACTGGCTAGCCAACTAGAGGCATGCTAGGGACGGTGTTTTGTCTATGTATCCACACATGTAAATGAGTCTTCATTCAATACAATTATAGCATGGATAATAAACTATTATCTTGATACAGGAATTATAATAATAACTATACATTTATTATTGCCTCTAGGGCATAATTCCAACAGTCTCCCACTTGCACTAGAGTCAATAATCTAGCCCTCACATCACTATGTGATTTACATTGTAATAAATCTAACACCCATACAGTTCTGGTGTCGATCATGTTTTGGCCGTGGAAGAGGTTTAGTCAGCGGGTCTGCTACATTCAGATCCGTGTGCACTTTGCATATATTCACGTCCTCCTCCTCGACGTAGTCGCGGATGAGGTTGAAGCGTCGTTTGATGTGTCTGGTCTTCTTGTGAAACCTTGGTTCCTTTGCTAAGGCAATGGCACCAGTGTTGTCACAGAACAAGGTTATTGGATCCAGTGCACTTGGCACCACTCCAAGATCCGTCATGAACTGCTTCATCTAGACACCCTCCTTAGCCGCCTCTGAGGCAGCCTTGTACTCCGCTTCACATGTAGAATCTGCTACGACGCTTTGCTTGGAACTGCACCAGCTTACTGCACCCCCATTAAGAATAAATACGTATCCGGTTTGCGACTTAGAGTCGTCCGGATCTGTGTCAAAGCTTGCATCAACGTAACCTTTTACGGCGAGCTCTTCGTCACCTGCATACACGAGAAACATCTCCTTAGTCCTTTTCAGGTACTTCAGGATATTCTTGACCGCTGTCCAGTGATCCACTCCTGGATTACTCTGGAACCTGCCTGCCATACTTATGGCCAGGCTAACATCCGGTCTAGTGCACAGCATTGCATACATGATAGAGCCTATGGCTGAAGCATAGGGGACGGAGCGCATATGCTCTCTATCTTCATCAGTTGCTGGGCACTGAGTCTTACTCAATCTTGTACCTTGTAACACTGGCAAGAACCCTTTCTTGGACTGTTCCATTTTGAACCTCTTCAAAACTTTATCAAGGTATGTGCTTTGTTAAAGTCCTATCAGGCGTTTTGATCTATCCCTATAGATCTTAATGCCTAGAATGTAAGCAGCTTCTCCTAGGTCCTTCATAGAGAAACTTTTATTCAAGTAACCTTTTATGCTCTCCAAGAGCTCCACGTTGTTTCCAATCAGTAATATGTCATCCACATATAGTATTAGAAACGCCACAGAGCTCCCACTCACTTTCTTGTAAATACAAGATTCTCCAACCACTTGTATAAACCCAAATGCTTTGATCACCTCATCAAAGCGTTTGTTCCAACTCCGAGATGCTTGCACCAGTCCATAAATGGATCGCTGGAGCTTGCACACCTTGTCAGCATTTTTAGGATCGACAAAACCTTCGGGTTGCATCATATACAATTCTTCCTCAAGGAAACCGTTAAGGAACGCCGTTTTGACATCCATCTGCCATATTTCATAATCGAAAAATGCAGCTATTGCTAACATGATTCTGACGGACTTAAGCATTGCTACGGGAGAGAAAAAGTCTCATCGTAGTCAATTCCTGGAACTTGTGAAAAACCCTTTGCCACAAGTCGAGCTTTATAAACGGTCACATTACCGTCAGGGTCCGTCTTCTTCTTAAAGATCCATTTGTTCTGAATAGCCTTGCGGCCCTGAGGTAGTATCTCCAAAGTCCACACTTTGTTATCATACATGGATCCTATCTCGGATTTCATGGCTTCTAGCCATTTGTTGGAATCTGTGCCCACCATTGCTTCTTCATAATTTGCAGGTTCATTGTTGTCTAACAACATGATTGATAAGACGGGATTACCGTACCACTCTGGAGCAGCGCGTGATCTCGTCGACCTGCGTGGTTCAATAGAAACTTGAACTGGAGTTTCATGATCATCATCATTAACTTCCTCCTCAACCGGCGTTGCAACGACAGAGGTTTCCCCTTGCCCTCCGCCACCATCCAGAGGGATGAGAGGTTCGACAACCTCGTCAAGTTCTATCTTCCTCCCACTCAATTCTCTCGAGAGAAACTCCTTCTCGAGAAAAGTTCCGTTCTTAGCAACAAACACTTTGCCTTCGGATTTGAGATAGAAGGTGTACCCAACTGTCTCTTTTGGGTAACCTATGAAGACGCATTTTTCCGCTTTGGGTTCCAGCTTTTCAGGCTGAAGCTTTTTGACATAAGCATCACATCCCCAAACTTTAAGAAACGACAACTTTGGTCTTTTGCCATACCACAGTTCGTATGGTGTCGTCTCAACGGATTTTGATGGTGCCCTATTTAAAGTGAATGCAGCTGTTTCTAATGCATAACCCCAAAATGATAACGGCAAATCAGTAAGAGTCATCATAGATCGCACCATCTCTAACAAAGTACGATTACGACGTTCGGACACACCATTACGCTGTGGTGTTCCAGGCGGTGTTAACTGTGAAACAATTCCACATTGTCTTAAGTGAGTACCAAACTCGAAACTCAGATATTCACCCCCACGATCAGACCGTATAACTTGATCTTCTTGTTACGATGATTTTTTACTTCACTCTGAAATTGCTTGAACTTTTCAAATGTTTCAGACTTGTGCTTCATCAAGTAGACATAACCATATCTACTCAAATGGTCAGTGAAGGTGAGAAAATAACGATATCCGCCGCGTGCCTCCACGCTCATTGGACCACACACATCGGTATGTATGATTTCCAACAAGTCACTTGCACGCTCCATTGTTCCGGAGAACGGAGTCTTAGTCATCTTGCCCATGAGGCATGGTTCGCACGTGTCAAGTGAATCAAAGTCAAGTGACTCCAAAAGTCCATCAGCATGGAGTTTCTTCATGCGCTTTACACCAATATGACCCAAGCGGCAGTGCCACAAAAATATGGCGCTATCATTGTTTACTCTAACTCTTTTGGTCTCAATGTTATGTATATGCGTATCGCTATCGAGATTCAATATGAACAATCCTCTCACATTCGGTGCATGACCATAAAAGATGTTACTCATAGAAATAGAACAACCATTATTCTCAGACTTAAAAGAGTAACTGTCTCGCAATAAACAAGATCCAGATATAATGTTCATGCTCAACGCAGGCACTAAATAACAATGATTTAAGTTCATCACTAATCCCGATGGTAGTTGAAGTGACACGGTGCCGACGGCGATTGCATCAACCTTGGAACCGTTTCCTACGCGCATCGTCACTTCGTCTTTCGCCAGCCTTCGTCTATTCCGCAGTTCCTGCTTCGAGTTGCAAATGTGAGCAACAGAACCGGTATCGAATACCCAGGCACTACTAAGAGAGCCGGTTAAGTACACATCAATAACATGTATATCAAATATACCTGATTTTTCTTTGCCCGCCTTCTTATCTGCCAGATACTTGGGGCAATTGCGCTTCCAGTGACCCATACCCTTGCAATAGAAGCACTCTGTTTCAGGCTTAGGTCCAGCCTTGGGTTTCTTCGGTGGATTGGCAACAGGCTTGCCGCTCTTCTTCGAATTGCCCTTCTTGCCTTTGCCGTTTCTCTTGAAACTAGTGGTCTTGCTCACCATCAACACTTGATGCTCTTTACGGAGTTCAGACTCTGCGACTTTCAGCATCGCAAACAACTCGCCGGGAGACTTGTTCATCCCTTGCATGTTGTAGTTCAACACAAAGCCTTTATAGCTTGGCGGCAGTGATTGAAGGACTCTGTCAGTGATAGCTTCTTGCGGGAGTTCAATCCCCAGTTCAGCTAGACGGTTTGAGTACCTAGACATTTTGAGCACATGTTCACTGACAGACGAGTTTTCCTCCATCTTGCAAGCATAGAATTTATCGGAGGTCTCATACCTCTCGATCCGGGCGTTCTTCTGAAAGATAAACTTCAACTCCTGGAACATCTCAAATGCTCCATGACGCTCAAAGCGACGTTGAAGTCCCGGTTCCAAGCCATAGAAGACTGCACATTGAACTATTGAGTAGTCCTCCTTACGCGCTAACCAAGCGTTCTTAACATCCTGATCAGCCGTAGCGGGTGGTTCATCTCCTAGCGCAGCATTAAGGACATAATCCTTCTTTCCAGCTTGTAAGATTAGCTTAAGATTACGAGCCCAGTCTACAAAGTTGCTTCCATCATCTTTCAACTTAGCTTTCTCTAGGAACGTATTAAAATTCAGGATGACACTTGCGTGAGCCATGATCTACAACACAAATATATTCAAAATGGGCTTAGACTATGTTCAAAATAATTAGAGTTCAACTTAATCAAATTATATGCTAAACTCCCACTCAAAAAGTACATCTCTCTAGTCATTTGAGTGGTTCATGATCCACTTACACTATCCCAAGTCCGATCATCACGTGAGTCGAGAGTAGTTTCAGTGGTAAGCATCCCTATGCTAATCATATCAACTATATGATTCATGATCGACCTTTCGGTCTCATGTGTTCCGAGGGCATGTCTGCACATGCTAGGCTCGTCAAGCTTAACCCGAGTGTTCCGCGTGCGCAACTGTTTTGCACCCGTTGTATGTGAACGTTGAGTCTATCACACCCGATCATCACGTGGTGTCTCGAAACGACGAACTGTAGCAACGGTGCACAGTCGGGGAGAACACAATTTCGTCTTGAAATTTTAGTGAGAGATCACCTCATAATGCTACCGTCGTTCTAAGCAAAATAAGGTGCATAAAAGGATTAACATCACATGCAATTCATAAGTGACATGATATGGCCATCATCACGTGGTTCTTGATCTCCATCACCAAAGCACCGGCACGATCTTCTTGTCACCGGCGCCACACCATGATCATCCATCAACGTGTTGCCATCGGGGTTGTCGTGCTACTTATGCTATTACTACCAAAGCTACATCCTAGCAAAATAGTAAACGCATCTGCAAGCACAAATATGTTAGTATAAAGACAACCCTATGGCTCCTGCCGGTTGCCGTACCATCGACATGCAAGTCGATATTTCTATTACAACATGATCATCTCATACATCCAATATATCACATCACATCATTGGCCATATCACATCACAATCATACCCTGCAAAAACAAGTTAGACGTCCTCTAATTTTGTTGTTGCATGTTTTACGTGGTGACCAAGGGTATCTAGTAGGATCGCATCTTACTTACGCAAACACCACAACGGAGATATATGAGTTGCTATTTAACCTCATCCAAGGACCTCCTCGGTCAAATCCGATTCAACTAAAGTTGGAGAAACCGTCACTTGCCAGTCATCTTTGAGCAAAGGGGGTTACTCGTAACGATGAAACCAGTCTCTCGTAAGCGTACGAGTAATGTCGGTCCAAGCCGCTTCAATCCAACAATACTGCGGAATCAAGAAAAGACTAAGGAGGGCAGTAAAACGCACATCACCGCCCACAAAACCTTTTGTGTTCTACTCGAGAAGACATCTACGCATGAACCTAGCTCATGATGCCACTGTTGGGAACCTCGCATGGGAAACAAAAATTTTCCTACGCGCACGAAGACCTATCATGGTGATGTCCATCTACGAGAGGGGATGAGTGATCTACATACCCTTGTAGATCGCACAGCAGAAGCGTTAGAGAATGCGGTTGATGTAGTGGAACGTCCTCACGTCCCTCGATCCGCCCCGCGAACAATCCCGCGATCAGTCCCACGATCTAGTACCGAACGGACGACACCTCCGCGTTCAGCACACGTACAGCTCGACGATGATCTCGGCCTTCTTGATCCAGCAAGAGAGACGGAGAGGTAGAAGAGTTCTCCGGCAGCGTGACGGCGCTCCGGAGGTTGGTGATGATCTTGTCTCAGCAGGGCTCCGCCCGAGCTCCGCAGAAACACGATCTAGAGGAAAAACTATGGAGGTATGTGGTCGGGCAGCCGTGAGAAAGTCGTCTCAAATCTGCCCTAAAAGCCCCATATATATAGGAGGAGGGAGGGGGACCTTGCCTTGGGGTCCAAGGGACTCCCAAGGGGTCGGCCGAGCCAAGGGGGGAGGACTCCCCCCCAAACCGAGTTGGACTTGGTTTGGTGGGAGGAGTCCCCCTCCCTTCCCACTTCTTCCCTCTTTTTTTTTTCTTTTCCTTTGATTTTCTTATCTTGGCGCATAGGCTCCCTTGGGGCTGTCCCACCAGCCCACTAAGGGCTAGTGTGTCCCCCAAAAGCCTATGGGCTTCCCCGGAGTGGGTTGCCCCCCTCCGGTGAACTCCCGGAACCCATTCGTCATTCCCGGTACATTCCCGGTAACTCCGAAAACCTTCCGGTAATCAAATGAGGTCATCCTATATATCAATCTTCGTTTCCGGACCATTCCGGAAACCCTCGTGACGTCCGTGATCTCATCCGGGACTCCGAACAACATTCGGTAACCAACCATATAACTCAAATACGCATAAAACAACGTCGAACCTTAAGTGTGCAGACCCTGCGGGTTCGAGAACTATGTAGACATGACCCGAGAGACTCCTCAGTCAATATCCAATAGCGGGACCTGGATGCCCATATTGGATCCTACATATTCTACGAAGATCTTATCGTTTGAACCTCAGTGCCAAGGATTCGTATAATCCCGTATGTCATTCCCTTTGTCCTTCGGTATGTTACTTGCCCGAGATTCGATCGTCAGTATCCGCATACCTATTTCAATCTCGTTTACCGGCAAGTCTCTTTACTCGTTCCGTAATACAAGATCCCGCAACTTACACTAAGTTACATTGCTTGCAAGGCTTGTGTGTGATGTTGTATTACCGAGTGGGCCCCGAGATACCTCTCCGTCACACGGAGTGACAAATCCCAGTCTTTATCCATACTAACTCAACTAACACCTTCGGAGATACCTGTAGAGCATCTTTATAGTCACCCAGTTACGTTGCGACGTTTGATACACACAAAGCATTCCTCCGGTGTCAGTGAGTTATATGATCTCATGGTCATAGGAATAAATACTTGACACACAGAAAACAGTAGCAACAAAATGACACGATCAACATGCTACGTCTATTAGTTTGGGTCTAGTCCATCACGTGATTCTCCCAATGACGTGATCCAGTTATCAAGCAACAACACCTTGTTCATAATCAGAAGACACTGACTATCATCGATCAACTGGCTAGCCAACTAGAGGCATGCTAGGGACGGTGTTTTGTCTATGTATCCACACATGTAAATGAGTCTTCATTCAATACAATTATAGCATGGATAATAAACTATTATCTTGATACAGGAATTATAATGATAACTATACATTTATTATTGCCTCTAGGGCATAATTCCAACAGTTTCAGGTGGAAGATAGGCCACTATGCGCACAACTCCCCAATCCGCATGTTCAATGTGCGACGTGGGGAAAGGCAACCGCGAGCAGATAGAGCCGCAAAGGCTCGCGCACCTCTTTGGGCCTGGCCCAACAACACTCTGCGCGCGTGTGTGGTCGAGGCCCGGGGGCTCCTGTCGGTGGTCTAAAGACTGGGGTCCCTAGTGCCCTAGAATTGTACACGGGCGCAAAGAGGCCCTAATGACAGGGCGTGGCACAGTCCAGACAAGATGCGCCCCCAAGATTATCAAGACCCCGGCAAGCCTGCCTTGCCGGGAGGATAACCAAGGCCACGCCCATTTAGTAGGCGTGATAAACTCACCAGGCACGAGGCCTCGGAAAACCTCCTTTGTCGGGACGACAACCAAAGCCCCCTACAAGCTTCCTTGCCGGTACGAAGACCCAAGGTCCCGGCAAGCTCCCTTGTCGGGATGACGGGCTAGGCACTGGAGGGCAACTGCCTTGCCACAGTGCCACCGCCCCCAAGTTCCAGCGCATTCTGCATGCGCCAGCGCGGCCTCCAAGTGTCGAAACGCCTGGACATATGTCTTCACTAGCACGTTGCTGACAAGGACAAAACGTGCATTTAATGCACCTGACAGCGGTAGATGGATAAGCACCGCTCTAGGTTCACCTTAACTTCTCGTGAACCTACCACCGAGCACTGTAGGTGACCCATTTGCCTATAAAAGGAGGCGCTTAGCTCATTCACAAGGGGTTAGAATCTTTGGACATTGGCCAGAAGACGGTTATCATCAGCCATTGTAACAAACGACGAAACGCTTAATACAATCAGATGAGCAGGACGTAGGGTTTTATGCGTAAGCGGCCCGAACCTAGGTAAAAAGGCTTGTCGGGTGTTGATCGTTAGCTTTGATCTTAACGTCGTCTTCCCCCGCCCTACGATCACAAGGGTATCACATTGATTCCCATAGGTGTCGACCTAGCATCGCCGACACTTAACCACGAGGGATTGACAACCCCTTCACGCGTTAGGTTGCGAGGATTCGATATTTTTGTGCACGTGCTGCTTACATAGTCTTGTGGATCTTTCTACTAGATTGATACCTTGGTTTCATAACTGAGGGAAAGACTTGCCGTCGTTGTGCTACATCAACCTTTAAGCTTGGAGGGAAACCAACACAATCAGCGAGGAGTCACTCCATAGCTAAGTCCTTTCACGAGGACATCGGCCGTGAGAAAACCACGACACTTGGTAATCTGGACACTTAAGTTGCCACCTCTTCAACGCCTCTCCATTAGGTTTAGAAATTACTTTTCATTTTCAACCATTTGTAGATCCGTAATTGTAGCTGTCTTGGTAGAAACTTGTTATTTTCCCACTTAGCAAAAACCAGCAAGCCCTAATATCATAAGATGCCCTTATGACTTGTCGGATTACCTTGTGGCCGAGACTCGCCATATATATGAAAACAACTTTAGTTAGGTGTTGACTGGTTAGGGAAAATGGCTTACTCGCCGAAAATATTTAATGTGACTTATCCTTGACCATTGTTGTATTACTAGACAACTCTTTTAAGTGAGTTACTATTTCCTTAAATAACCCGCCATTTATGCTTCTTCATCTTCTTCTTTTTAGTCAGGCGACTCATCGTGTCAAAACCCAACGCATGCAATTGGGTTCCTTCTCATGTTTCTGACTTTATACTTAAAGATTATGTAGACCAAGGCCCGTTGCTTCCTAAAAATGTAATTGGATGGCAGGCTATCGTAGGAGAAGAAATTCCTACACCCGGCGAAGGAGAAGTTGTGGTATTCATCGATCACCTTTTACGAGGTTTTTCTCCCACTGGCTCATAATTCTTCCGAGATGTCTTGAGCTTTTTCAATCTTCACCCTCAAGATTTGGCTCCCAATTACAGATACAACCTATGTCAATTCCAAGTGTTCTGTGAAGTGTACATGCAAATGGAACCTACCATCCTTCTCTTTAGATAACTCTTCTATCTCTACCACCAGGCAGAATGTGCTGACGGCCTCAGTCTAGAACTCGGCGGAATATCCATTCAAAGGCGAAGAGATTGCCCCTTTCCAGCAACTACCTTGCCAAGCCACCCCAAAGGATGGGTCAAAACTTGGTTCTATTGCCAATACACGGCCCCGACTGATGAAAATCCTCTGCAGGGTTACAGACCACACCGTCTCCCCATGGCCTTTGAAGTTCTAGGATGGGATTCAACAGAAGAACGTGCTCAACTTGCCCCCATATACCCAAAAGTGAGGGCCTTACTTGCCAACGGATTGACTGGGGTTGATCTAACCCGATGTTGGGTGACTTGGTGGATTTTGCCATTGAGTCACCGTGTCAACTTAATTTATAAATATTCAGGCGATTTAAATGATGCCCAAAGATACAACAATGAAACATTGGAACCTCATGATGTTAATTGGATTGTAAAGAAGGTGCTGGGAGAAAAACAAGAAGTTTGCAATAAAATTGGACTTAGACCCTTCTAGCTGCTTAACCCGGTTTCTGTGGTAAGAATGTTTGACAACTATTTAGCTGATTTGCAGAATTCTTTTAATCCCAAGATTATTCATTGTTCTTATTAATGACTTTGCACGTGGAAAAGGAAAGTTGCGGCAAGAAGAAAAACAAGGCGGCTGCAGCACACCCGCCAGCTAAGGGAGAGTGACCAATGACTTACATAACATCAAATGGAAAAACTTGGCTCCTTTATCCATCTTTTTATTATACTTGCTGATGCCTCTTATTTCCAGGGCGATGCTAAATCCAGTCGGGCTGAAGATGTTGAGGTAATTGCCGTTTCTATGGCTCAGAATCCTTGTCTCCAAGGAAAAGAAGGAGGGTCATTAAGAAAGTAATTTTTTCTCACCCGAATACTTACTTGGATCCCAATTTTATTTTGAAGAAAACTCGGCATTAAACAAGGCGCCATACTCGAAGTAGCTCTTGCGACTTAGTTACTGCCTTACCCAACAAGTCAATCGCCCGCAAGCGACATAATGAGGTGCCTCAGAGTCCAACTCCTTCTCTTCAAAAAGCTGGCCTTATCCGGCAACCTCTTACACCTTATAATTCAATTTATCAGGAGTCATCATCGTCGTCGGGCGACTCAACTACCACAAAGATTCCACCACTTATTATCAATCATGGGTAAATATCCACTTTGCAATGCATATTGTTTATCCATACCTGGCTTTACTTATGTTTCATTCTGTTGTCTTGTTTTTGCAGGGCCAAAGCTAAGAAAAGGAAGATTGGTGAATCATCCATGAACCCTGAAAACCATGAGATGGAAGACCCGCTTTTGGTGATTCATGAAGTTCATACTAAACACCTTGAAGACAAAACATACGATCAAGATGACCTGCCCGAGTATGCTGAGCCAGCAAGCCCTAAAGCCATGGATGCGGAAACTAACCCGACGGATAAACTTAATCTTCCTAGTCCTCGTGCTGCAAGTGAAGATGCTCCTTCTCATGGGAGGAACGAAGATGATATTACCATCTCTCGGACGGGTTACACAGCTTCAGAAGACTCCACTGTGTTGACCAAACTTCCCGCCAATAATGAGACGCCCTTGCTTGATAAAGGGAAAAAACTTGAGCTCCCCAATTATGATGATTTCAACTCTGAAGAATTACACGCCGATTATCTAAGGTGCCTCACTACAAGACGACACATGGAAGCCATCTTGGTTAACATGATGAAGAGAAAATACGAGGTATATTCGACTTTACTTTGTCTTGTATATCTCCCTGTAGCCCCCAAGAGCCGGCTCATCTCGATGAGGTGAGTCGGGTCTTTTCACCATAATAGTCTGAAGAGCGAACCTGTAGCCCCCAAGGGCCGACTCATTTTTACGAAGTGACCCCGATCTTTTCACCGGAGTACTTTTGAAGAGCTAATCTGTAGCTCCCAAGGGCCGAATCATTTTTTTGAAGTGAGCCGGGTGTTTCCGCACCATATGGAGAAAAAACCAATATGCATTAGCCCCCAAGTGCCAATTATATTGCCTGCAATCTGCTTGGGACTTTCAGAATGCATACTTTTCGCAGCCCCCCGAGTAATAATCAACACCAAGTTGTCGGCTTAAGATTAAATAATACTGAACATTGTATCCCTCATTATGCAGGAGGATGTAAGAGTAGCCGAGTAAAATGTAACCGGCTTGAAAGAAGAACCGGGGCTGGAACAAGCCGGACGAGCCAAGTCTGAATTGAACGTGCAATCTTTGTGGGAAAAATTGAAAAACGTCAAATCAGACTTTGAAGGAGCAAAAACCGCTTTCAACACTAAAAGAGCCAGCTTGATCAAGTGCACTAAAGACGGGGACAAAAATTGGAAACAATTTCTGAAGAGCTGAGCCGACTAAAACATCATACCTCTCACATGACCCAAGCCATCTTTGGTAAGCATTATCATGAACTCGTGATAATTCGCTCATATCATGTTGTACGAATCTAGACCCGCCTGGCGTCTCACCCTTTGCAATTTTTGTAGGCATTCGAACTCGCAATCTCCAAGATAACAGCCTCAGGCAGATAAAGGATGTATACTCATTGGCTGAACAACTATATGCTAGTAGTCTTTGTAACATCAGAGTTGTTGTTGGTGATAAAAACCCAGGGAATTTCATCAAGGATGCACTGAGACGCCTATCAACTATGCTAAAACAAATTGAGGAGCTGAAAAGGTCAGCCGCCCGAGCAAGAGCCATGGCATCTTTAAGTCGGGCCGTGACTTACTCAACAGACATGGACCCTACGGAGATGGCTAGAGGGTTTCCTAGTACAAAGATGACGGGTTAGACTTCACTGACGCTGATTATTTGCATTGTGTAAGTATGAGTCGAGTACTGGCCAACCAACTGGTTGCAGAGATGGATTTGAAGAGCTATCAACCGGCTTATGATGATAACAACTTGCGAGTTCAATCGGCCACCTTTGAAGCTGTAGTTCCGACTCCGCAACGTCGTAAGCGTATTTTTGCCTCATCATGTTGACCTGTCCTCCATATTGAATGAAGAGGCTGTTTTCCAATCTTTGACCAATGTCAACTAGGATGTGGACAACCTTCAGATCCAAGACACAGAAGAGACGACGTAGGATGACTCGGAGGCAGCACCCACGAGGAGTCAGCCTAGATCTAACCCGGATGGTTCAATAGCCGGGTCATAGGAGGAGCTATTTTACTCAAAAACTTTATAGCTTGAATTATGGCTCGGTTTGAAGCCATGTAATAACTTCACAAACAGGTGGTTGCCTGTGCCGTGCCTTCGTGCACGTTATATCTTTTGATCCATCTCAACTTGCTTTTGTTCTTGATTTGGAATTTGTACATCCAGTTTCTTGCATGTGTGTTTGATAAACCGCCTAGTAGCAATATTAAAGCATAAATAGCATACCTTCAAAACAAATTCCACCCAAGAAATCTTTGAAGTGGAAAGATCAAGCGAGTCATCGACCGACAATTTATAGTCATTTATGAGATTTCTTGGATTAATAATATGGAGACTCGTGGTCGGAAAAAAACTCAAGGATGAGCATGGATAACCCCGAAAGTTCCTTGTCACGATGATTATATGTAGGAAATAATTTTGTCAACAAACAACATCTCTATATGGAATGAATTATAAGTTGGCTTTGTGAAGCTCAAATATTACTTTAATGAAACTAGCATGATAGGCACTGGTTTATCCTCTCATTCTTTAAGACGACCCTCACATGACCCAATCGATGTTTTAAACTGATAAGTTCGGATACGACTTATCGAGATTATGCGAAGTCGAAATAAAAGCTTGCGAATAGACAGGTTTAAAAAAGTTTCAAAGAAGTCGGCTCATAAGCCCATTGATCATCCTTGCTTTCTGTTTTGCCGACTCTCACGTGAAACAAGCGTGTTTTAACCTGGATAAGGTTAGGGTACCAATGGATGGACTTATCCAGAGTACACCGGGTCACCTTTTTATAGAAGCATCTTGCAAACAGGAACGCTCAATCATAAATGTGGCATTGTGCCAGCTAAACAGGGCAAGAAAGCTAAACTCGATGAGTTGGAAGCCCCCAAGTGAGCCATGTATTTCTCGCGTTGCGCCGGGTCAAGAGGGTAAGTAAGCTAAGCTCAATGAGCTAGAAGTCCCCAAGTGACCAATGTATTGTGCCATTGTGTTGGGTCAAGAGGGTAAGAAAGCTAAACTCGATGAGATGGAAGCCCCCAAGTGACCAATGTATTGTGGCATTGTCGCGGGCCAAGAGGGTAAGAAAGTTAAGCTCGATGAGCTGGAAGCCCGTCGTGGTATTTCTGGGACATATTCCATGGGATGGCTTAACTTATAGGTTGGGGCCAATGGGCGCCGACGACGTCTAGGAGCTGGTGTGGCCGCAACACACATGATGCCGGTTTACCCAGGTTCAGGGCCCTCCGGTGAGGTAAAACCTCTAGTCCTGCTTGGTTGACTATATGGGAATCATAGTACATAGATTGCTCCTCGAGCTGGTCGTGAGGAGGGAGACGGAGTGCTGACTGTGAGTCTCACTGCCTTAGGTGTTTTACGTATGGTTGGGGAATCCCTATCTGTTTCAGCCCTCCCCCTCTCAACGGGAAGAGACATGGCTTTTATAGTCAAGCCAGGGGTACAATGGTAACGGTAGGATTTGGGGTGCGGGCCGGCTGCCAGTCTCTCAGGACGGCTGCAAGGCACACCTGTGGTTGGGTCTTGTCGCGGGACCCGCTCGTCGTGTGCAACAGTGGTCGGTGCACTGAGCCGTCAAGGCAGATGCGACAAAGGGGGAACGTGGCTATAGGACCCCCCTTGCCCGGTCAGGGTCGGGGTCCCTGTAGCCTCGCTAACCCTCTCATCATCATGTCGCAGCACGGAGGTACATGTCAGTGCGTACTGCTGCCCTCATCTCGTCTTGTCTGCGTACGGTGGTACGGTCGATGGGACGGGAGCCGGCCGCCCGGTTGGCTGATGGCCAGTCGGTCGGACGTGCCCCACCAGGCGGCCAGGTATGCGTCGAAGAGGTGGCCGGCCGGCGGGTATGCATGGGCCAGGAATAGGACTGGCTACCTCCAGCCGACCGCACTCATGTGCTGAGGGGGGGCGACTATCGCCAGCCGGCCGTACTCACGGGTTGAGGGGGCAGGCTATCGCCAGCCGACCATACTTGCGTCGGCCGAATGGGCCGGCTATCACCCGCCGGCCTAGGGGGCCAGGCGGCCCAAATGTCTTCGAGATGGGTAATCCCTGCTCTTGGTATACCCGGGGGTAATATCCAAGTCAGTAGCCCCCGAAACCGTTGGGGTCCGGAGGCCTCCGGACGACGGGGGCCAGCGGTTTCCCCCCGAATCTAAAGCACTCGTGGTGGGCGACCCAGCTGGCCGGTGCCGTCGGGTGGCAAGGCTCCGCGCCTGCGGTAAGGCCGCCGGCTGAGCAGCACCCGGCCTTGTCGCAGGTGGCCGCACGCTGGTAGGCGGCCACGACGCCTCGGTGCCCACGACGTCTAGGTGGCGCCCCATGTCGGCCAGCGATGGCCGGCGGGCCCGCCACTTCCTGCGCGAAGGGACGACGCTACAGGGCCCGCGTGGCCCGCCCTCCACCTCCGCATGGATCTCTACGACCGTGCCCGTCGGTGGCGTTCCCCACGCGCGTTTAATGCGCATCAATCGTGGGGAGTAGAGGATCATGGGCGTAACAGATCCCGCACGCTCCTCCACCTCCCAGGGATGAGAGGGGCCGAGGCTGCCATTACTCATCCTCCCACTTCTCCTTGCCCAAGCTCTCCACCTCCTTCTTCCTCCTGGCACTGGCAGCGTCTCTCCACCTCCTGCCTTCATCCTCGCACCCGCAATGCCTCCCCCATGGCGGATCCGCTGGGGGCTCGCCTCTCGCAGCTGTTGTCGCCCGGCTGGCTGCCGGCCCCATCCAAGATGCCGAAGATCTCTTCGGGCTCATGGGAGGGCTCCATGTTCACCGCTGACCACATTGCCTACCTCCACCGGACGCGGAAGCTTCCGTTCGAGGAGGTGCTCGTGGCCCGCGCGCCCAGGGACGAGTTCGTGCCACGACCCCGGGACGGCAAGCGCATCGTCTTCGCCAGCCACTTCCTCGTCGGCTTTCGGCTGCCGACAAGATCCTTCCTATGGCAGTTCCTTTCTTTGGCCTCTAGATGCACTACCTGGGGGTGAACACCGTCTTGTACATTGTGTGCTTCGTCACGATGTGTGAGGCGTACTTGGGCATCCGCCCTTTTCGACCTTCTTTCCGCACTTCTTCTACTTTCGCAGCCAGAAGCATGGCAAGACGTACTACTCCTGCGGCTGCCTGGTGATCTACCGGTGAAACGGCCCGCCGATGCCGAGGATGTAGTCTGAGATTCTTTCAAGAAATGGCAACGGACCTTTTTCTACGTCTACAACGTCGAAGAGGGGTGCGACTGGATCGGCCTTCCTGCATTCACCGACGCGCCGCCGGATGTGACAACATGGCCCATCAACTTGTCTTCTCCATACCTGATGCCCTTGGTTGGCCGGCTGGTGGAACTCCGATCCTCGATGGGGTTGACGATCGAGGACCCGATTGCAACCTTCATCTCCCGCCGCGTGTAGCCTTTGCAGGAGAGGCCGCACCAGATATGCGACATGAGCGGCCCCAAGGACTCGTGCTAGCTGTCGACCGTGGAGCTGCCGCTGCACAAGGTGGCCGCCCGGGTGAACCGCATCTCCGGCTTCCAGCTGGACAAGGAGGAGTGGAGCTTCGGTATGGAGCCATACCATCGGGCCAACCGAGCTCCCTTGGTAAGAGTACGGTCGGCTGCCTTGGCTTCTTTTATTGACTTTTCTGTCTGCTCGTAACACCTGACCCGCGGTTGTGGTGCCTCCCAGATGTTCGTTCAGCAGAACAACCCAGATGGCCCACACGTGGAGCACTTCGTCACGGATCTGGAGGATTCCGACTCCGAGGACTATGAGTCAGACGGCGGCGGCCCCGACGCTCGTGAAGGCTTAGGCATGTCGGAGGAGGGGGGCGAGGAAGAGGACGGGGGCGATGACGCGGGCGAGTCGGCCAGCACCCCTGCTGACGAGGAGGACTCGTCGTGCCGCCCCTTGAAGGGTCCATCAAAGACTGGACGGATGACGACGACGAGCTATAGGTGCATGACACGCCACCGCCTATGACCCGGAATCGCCGACGTGGAGGGAGCATCGAGCGTTCGACCGGGGGCCGCTATCCAGCCGGCTTGGGGCCAGACGTTAGAGGAGCGTCATCGCAAGGAGCGGCCGACCGATAGCTCGGCCGGAGGCCCGGTTCCGAAAAAGACGCGGTCCGTGGTCGTGCCGGCCGACTCCCCTCCACCGATGCGAAGGAGGCTCAGGCGCGGGCCCTGCATGATTCCTTTTGGTGAAGGGTAGGGTTTCTCTACGAGGCTCGCGCCCCCTATCTTTATTGGCTGCCTCGTGGCGTTGAGCTCGTGCCCCTTAGGTGTTTGTGAGCAGGGACGCCATCCCGTTGCCGGAGGTCGAGGCGCCTGCCCTCGCAACCGAGCCGGTCGTGCCGCTCACCACGGAGCATGTGGCCACGGCGCGGCTCGAATGAGAGCTGCGCGCGAAGGCAAAGGCCGCACCTACTGTGGCCACCGGTGCCGAAGGCCCCTCAACTGGGATAGAAACATACAACACAACGCTGGTGCCGCCTAAGTCTCCTGACGCCAGGAGTTCGCCTGATCCCGCGGATGCAAATTTGGAGCCGCCTCCATAGGTGATGGCCCGCTCCGCTTCTATCCCAGAGCAGGAAATAGGCACCGAAGCCAATGCTGCTAGCGATAGCAGCCGGGCCATCATGGTGACGACCGCGCAGGCGGCTCCGATTGCGCCGATTGTGGGCGGTAGTAGCAGCAGCCGAACTAGCTCGCTGTCTTCGGTGACGTCCGCATGCGAGCAGCTGCACATCGCCCCTCGTGAGACCGAGCCGCCCTGGTCCCAGGGGAGGTAGTATCGACGCCGTGGGCGTCAGGGGTGATGGCCCGCTACAATAAGAATGTGGTCGGCTTCGCTTAGTCAGCGGTGGCCAGCCTCAGGACCTTGGAGAAGGCACTCGAGGTTAGCTCTTTTCGTTTGAAGTTTTCTTTCTCCATCTGCTCGCGTGCACCCACTGGGTGTAGTCCCCGAGATTTAGGTCGGCTATGCAGCTGCATGGCAGCCGTGCCAAATATTATCTTCTCTATTTTTCCCCTTTCAGTCCGAGCTGACCCAACGCGAGGGGATCTTCTAGGACGCGATGGACGTCGGTCGCTATGCCAAGAACCGCTATCTTCAGGTCCGCGAGGGCCTCACGGCTTGGACGGCTGAAATGGAGGCAGTTAAGGCCGAGCTGGTGGCGGCCAAAGGTAGCTCTCTTCCTCTTTGTTGGTGGGTGCACGCGAGCGCACCCACTGGGTGTAGGCCCCGAGATTCAGGCCGGCTGCACAGCTGCGCAACAGATGGGCCAAATCTTACTGTATTGAGTTGTTTGTAATTTAGCCGACTGCTGATTTTTCCTCGCACAACTGCGGACGTTCCCCTGGCTGAGGTGGGGGACACTCTTGGAGGTCCAGGGCGACGAGGTCGCTGGGGAGTGCGACTGGCTACAAACGGGCCTGATCGTCGCGCAGGCGGAGACGGCGTAGTCGAAGGCGAAACTGGAGCGGCTCGGCCGTGCGCTGCAGGTAGCGGAGGCGGTGAAAGAGGACACGCAGCAGGCGGCGACCGCCAGCAATGGGGTGGCGGCGACCCTGCGCAATGAAGTGGCTCGGCTCGGCGAGGAGGCACGCCTGGCCGTGGAGCTTCAGAGGGGAGCCGATCGTCAGGCGGCCAGCCCACTCGGCCTTCTTCGCGGGGTGGACACCGTCTTGGCTGGTAAGCAACACTTCATTTGGCTGTCAAGCTTAGCCATCTTCCTTACGTTTATTACTTTCCCTCCGTAGGCCAGTCCAATTCTCGGAGACACAGCTACTGGCGGAATGTGCCCTGGTGTCGCATCATGAGGAGCAACACCGATCTGGCGCCGAGCCAGTCGAGGGTACCGACTGGTCCGCCACGGAGGTGGCGCGACATGCGAGGCCAGTGCGGTCCATCTTCGCGCCCTCTAGGACCAGCTGCTGGTGGCGGGCCAGGGCGTCTCTCTGTCCCTTTGGCTCGAGCGAGCTGAAGATATCCCTGTTGATCGGGTCTCGACCTGGCTGGTGCATGCCGCCGATCGCTTTGACGCATGGCGGGCGTCGGCTGCTCGGGCCGGCGCCAGGGTTGCCCAGACTTGAGCCGGCTAAGCACCTTGAGGGCGGCGTCGCAGGAGGACCTGGCGCGGCGCGAGGAGGAGATCGGGTTCCGGGCCAACGAGCTCGCCAGCTACGCGGCGCTGCAGACGTACTTCCCCGAGCTGGGTGAGAGCGGCTTGCCCATCCTGGAGGACGACTACATCGTTCCCGTCGTCGATGGCGAGGAGGAGGTGGGTCTAGTTCGGACAAGCCTAAGGGGGATGAAGGAGCCGCCGGCCGAGTCCTCCGTTGAAGGGGAGCAGCCGCCTGCCAGGGCCACTCGGGCGCCACCGGCTGGCTGCAGCAGAGCACCGCCGGCTGCTGGGGTGGAGGCCAGCGAGGAGGTGCCATCGAGTGCCTAGACGGGCTATAATTTCGTGCTGACTGAGATCAGGAGGCGGGCACTGCCGCAGCCAGTCATGTATCTTTCCTGCTTTTCTTTCTTAACATCCGAAACTGTTATGAACAAGTCCAGCCGCTGGGGGTGTATTGTAAAGTACTCTAGGCCGTGAGCCTTTATATTATTATCTATGCACTGCATCTTTTGATTTTAACGTGCTGCTTTCTGCCCCTTTGTTTGCTTATCTTTCTTGCTCTGAATCTTTGGTTTCTCGTGTGCCCCGCTCCTTTGCCTTTGTTCCTGTCACCCAGCCGGCTTGTGGTCTGTGGCTGAGCAAAGAGTGCGCTGTGGAGGCGGGGTATTGGTACATTAGACTTTTTGCAAGCTAGATGTTTGAACCGTGTGTGCAGTGTGGCTAGGCCGGGCCCGTCCTTTGCTGATATTTCCCATATGCCTCTCCTCCCTTTGCTTGTGCGCCTGCCGGCCAGACAGCCACATCGTGGTTTGCAGCCAGCTAATGTTAGGCCGTCCAGGAGAAGAAGCTATGGTACTTTGCTAGGGGTGGGATGGGTAGGCTGAGACGGCAGTCCGTGGGTCGGCCGAGCCGACTCGGGGGCAGCCGGCGTGAATAAAAAACTTCATGATTTAATGGAAAAAGGCAGTCCCCGGGTCCTGCTCTGGGGTGTCGGCTGTTCATTGACCGAAAGTAAGGTAGATACATACTTACACATCTAACTGTAAAACGGGCGGAGGAGCTCTGCATTCCATGGCCCCTCTGTCTCGGAGCCGGAGGCGTCCTTCTTGTTCTTTTTCACCTTCTTTGCACTGACCAGGTAATAGGCGTTGTTGCTCAGGGCTTTGCTGATGACGAACGGACCCTCCCATGGGGCGAATAGCTTGTGCTGGATGGCTTTCCGTTGGATCAGCTGGAGCACCAGGTCTCCCACTCGGAACGAGAGTGGCTTGACCCATCGACTATGGTAGAAGCACAGGGCCTGCTGGTAGATTGATGTTTTGGACAGTGCCAGCTCGCGTGCCTCATCGAGGAGGTCGACGCCGTCTTCTCTGGCTTCCTTTGCGTCGGCCTCGGTATACATGGCAACCTGAGGTGAATCGAACTCCACGTCGGTGGGGATGATTGCCTCGGCCCCATACACCAAGAAGAATGGGGTGAACCCAGTCGACCAGTTGGGCGTGGTCCACAGGCTCTTTGTCACAGCCGGCAGTTCCTCGACTCAGGAGTCGGCTGAGCGCTCGAGTGGCTTGACCAGCCTGGGTTTAAGGTCGACCAGGATGAGGCGGTTTGCCCACTCTGCCTTGTCGTTTGACTGCGGGTGGTCCATGATACGTCTCGAACGTATCTATAATTTTTTATGGTTCCATGCTATTATCTTGTCAAACTTTGGATGTTTTGTATGCCTTTTATATCTTTTTTGGGACTAACTTATTAACTCAGTGCCAAGTGCTAGTTCCTGTTTTTTCCGTGTTTTTGACCCTTTTCAGAGGAGCATATTAAATGGAGTCCAAACTGAATAAAACCTCCGAAAATATTTTCTCCGGAACAGAAGAAACGCGGTGAACTTGAGAACCAAGGCAAAGGACCCCGTGGGAGGTCACAAGCCCCCTAGGCGCGGCCTGGGGGGCGCCTAGCAGGCTTTCGGGCCCCCTATGGCTCCTCTGCCCTACTTCTTCCGCCTATAAATCCCCGAAAAATCCAAAACCATGGGAGAGATCCACGAAAATACTTTTGCACCACCGCAAGCTTCTGTCTCCACAAGATCCCATCTGGGGCACATTCTGGTGCCCTGCTGGAGGGGTGATTTGGACACGGAGGGCTTCTTCATCAACACCATTGACTCTCTGATGATGCGTGAGTAGTTCACCATAGACCTTCGGGTCCATAGCTAGTAGCTAGATGGCTTCTTCTCTCTCTTGGATCTTCCATACAAAGTTCTCCATGATCTTCATGGAGATCTATCCGATGTAATCTTATTTTGCGGTGTGTTTGTCGAGATCCGATTAATTGTGGACTTATGATCAGATTATCTATGAATCTTATTTGAGTTTCTTATGATCTATTTTATGCATGATTTCATATCCTGGTAATTCTCTTCGAGTTGTGGCTTTTGTTTGGCCAACTTGATCTATGATTCTTGCAATGGGAGAAGTTCTTGATTTTGGGTTCATACCGTGCGGTGACCTCAGCCAGTGACAGAAGGGGTAGCGAGGAACGTATCGTGATGTTGCCATCAAGGGTAAAAAGATGGGGTTTATATCTATTGCATGAATTTATCCCTCTACATCATGCCATCTTGCTTAAGGTGTTACTCTGTTTGTCATGAACTCAATACACTAGATGCATGCTGGATAGCGGACGATGTGTGGAGTAATAGTAGTAGATGCTGAAAGTATCGGTCTACTTGTCTCGAACGTGGTGCTTATATGTATGATCATTGCCTTAGATATCGTCATGACTTTGCGCGGTTCTATCAATTGCTCGACGGTAATTCGTTCACCCACCGTAATATTTGCTATCTTGAGAGAAGCCTCTAGTGAACACTATGGCCCCTGGGTCTACTTCACATCATATTTTCAGCCCTACACTTTTACTTCTTTGCACTTTCCGCCTTCAGATCTCACCTTGCAATCAATCGTGAAGGCATTGACAACCCCTTTGTAGCGTTGGCTGCAAGTTTGCTGTTTTTGCGCAGGTACATTGGTGCTTCGTCTTGATACTCCTACTCGATTGATACCTTGGTTCTCAAACTGAGGGAAATACTTACTGCTACTATGCTGCATCACCCTTACCTCTTCAAGGGAAAAAACCAACACAAGCTCAAGAGGTAGCAGGACACAAAAGTGAGGTCCAACCGGACTCCATGCTCGCTGCAGTAGCGAGCGAGCGCACCCTGATACGTCTCCAACGTATCTATCATTTTTTATGGTTTCATGCTATTATCTTCTCAAACTTTGGATGTTTTGCATGCCTTTTATATATTTTTTGGGACTAACTTATTAACTCAGTGACAAGTGCTAGTTCCTATTTTTTCCATGTTTTTGACCCCTTTCAGAGGAGGATTTTGAACGGAGTCCAAATGGAATGAAATTCCCAAAAAGATTTTTTCCGGAACATAAAAAGATCGGGGAGCCGGAGAATCAGGGCAGGGGCCACTAGGGACCCCACAAGCCCTCATGGCGCGGCTAGGGGGCGGCCCCATGGCTTGTGGGCTCCCTAAAGCTCCGTTGCCCTAGGTTTTGCGCCTATATATTCCTAAAATTCCATAAAAAATCAGGAGATCATCGAAAGTACTTTTCCACCGCCGCAAGCTTCTGTCTCCGCAAGATCCCATCTGGGGCACGTTCTCGTGCCCTGCCAGAGGGGGGATTCGGATACGGAGGGATTATTCATCAACACCATGACCTCTCCGATGATGCGTGAGTAGTTCACCATAGACCTACGGGTCCATAGCTAGTAACTAGATGTCTTCTTCTCTCTCTTGGATCTTTAAAACAAAGTTCTCCATGACCTTCATGGAGATCTGTCCGATGTAATCTTCTTTTGCGGTGTGTTTGTCGAGATCCGATGAATTGTGGATTTATGATCAGATTATCTATGAATCTTATTTGAGTTTCTTCTGATCTCTCTTATGCATGATTTCATATCCTTGTAATTCTCTTTGAGTTGTGGGTTCTGTTTGGCCAACTAGATCTATGATTCTTGCAATGGGAGAAGTGCTTGGTTTTGGGTTCATACCGTGCGGTGACCTCACCCAATGACAGAAGGGGTAGCGAGGCACGCATCGTGTTGTTGCCATCAAGGGTAAAAAGATTGGGTTTTCATCATTGATTTGAGTTTATCCCTCTACATCATGTCATCTTGCTTAAGGCGTTACTCTCTTCGTCATGAACTCAATACACTAGATGCATGCTGGATAGCGGTCGATGTGTGGAGTAATAGTAGTAGATGCAGAAAGTATCGGTCTACTTGTCTCGGACGTGATGCCTATATGTATGATCATTTCCTTAGATATCGTCATGACTTTGCGCGGTTCTATCAATTGCTCGACAGTAATTTGTTCACCCACCGTAATACTTGCTATTTTGAGAGAAGCCTCTAGTGAACACTATGGCCCCCGGGTCCACTCCACATAATATTTTCAGCCTTACTCTTTTACTTCGTTGCACATTCCACCTTCAGATCTCACTTTGCAAACAATCTTGATGGGATTGACAACCCCTTTAAAGCGTGGGGTGCAAGCTCGTTTGTGTTTGCGCAGGTACTCTAGACTTGACGAGATTCTCCTACTGGATTAATACCTTGGTTGTCAAACTGAGGGAAATACTTACTGCTCCTGTGCTGCATCACCCTTTCCTATTCAAGGGAAAAACCGACGCAAACAAGAGAAGTAGCAAGAAGAATTCCTGGCGTTGCTGGGGAAGGACGCCGTAGCACACCCTTGGCAAAGTTAGTGCCGTTGTCGGTGATGATGCTGTTGGAGAGGCCGTTGTGGATAGCGATGTCCCTGATAAGGTGACGGTCGCCTTGCCGTCGAGCTTCTTGATCGGCCGAGCTTCGATCCACTTCGTGAACTTGTCGACTGCCACCAACAGATGTGTCAGGCCGCCCAGGGCAGTCTTGAATGGGCCTACCATGTACATGCCCCACACGACAAATGACGATGTGGGGGGATGGTTTGAAGAGCCACCGTCGGCTGGTGGCTGCGTGCCTTAAAGCACTAGTAGCCATTACACTTGTCGACTAGCTCCTTGGCCTCCTTCAGCAAAGTCGGCCAAGAGAACCCATGGAGGAATGCCTTGGCCACTAGGGATTGTGAGGTAGAGTGGTGGGACACTCGCCCCGGTGGATGTCGCGGAGGATCTCACAACCTTTCTTTGGTTTAACGCGGCGCTGGAAGACTCCAAAAACGCTGCGCTTGACGAGCTCATTATTGATGATGGTGTAGGTGGTGAAACACCTTTGGATATGACGGGCCTCAACCTCGTTAGTAGGTAGGGTGCCGCTTTCGAGGTACTCGAGGAATGGTTGCCCCCAAGATGGGGACGTGACCATGACTAGCAGGGCTACCGTGGCGCTTGCTTGGGCGGGGGCGGCTGGCCAGCTACCGCAGCCCCGGGGTGGGGCGGGAGGGACCCCAGGGATGGATCGGCAACACCCAAGCCGGCTAGAACGGGCCACGAGTCTGTTGGGGTAGACGGCAGTCCGTCCGACGCAGGCAGCTGGCCGGCTGGAACTTCCAGCTTCGGGTCGGCTGGGGTCCCAGCTCGCAGGGCGTCAGCAGCCCCCGAGTCAGCACCCGGAGTCCCCGGGATTGGCGGCGCAGCCCCCGGGTCTGCTAGCATGAAGATGGACTCGGGCTCTGGAGAAGGCGTGATGGAGGGCTTGCGCAGGTGCTCCAGGGACACACCGGCTAGGATGGGCTGCCTGGTGAAGCCGATCTTCGCCAGCGTGCCTGCAACCTCATTGTCGGCTTGCAAGATGTGATGAAACTCACAGCCTTCAAAGCCACCAGTCAGCTGTGCGACCAAGAAGCGGTATCTGGCCATGTTTGCGTCGCTGGCGTCCCATTAGCCAGTGACTTGTTGCACCACCAGGCCGGAGTCGTTGAAGAAGAGGATGCGTCGGACACAGATCTCCTTGGCCAGCCGAAGGCACACAGATCTCCTTGGCCAGCCGAAGGCCGTGGGTGGCCTTGTACTCCGCCACGTTGTTGGATGTGGCAAAGTGTATCTGCAGGATGTACTGCAGTCGGTCTCCCTTGGGGGAGGAGAGAACGATGCCGACCCCGAGGCGGGTGCGCATCTTCGACCCGTCGAAGAGCATGTGCCAATGAGTGGAGTCTGGGGGTGGCGGCAGGTACTCTGTCTCCGCCGAGTTGACGAAGAAATCCGCCAAGGCTTGCAACTTAACGACACTGCGGGACTCGTACCTGATGTCATCGGCGGCCATTTGAAGGGCCCACTTGGCAATGCGGCCAACCGCGTCCTGGTTGCCTATGATCTCCCTTAGCGGTGCGGTGCTCACGACCGTGACCTGGTGCTCTTGGAAGTAGGGCTTGAGCTTTCGGGCCACCAGGAACATGCCATAGCACATCTTCTGGTAGTGGGGGTAGTTCTTCTTTGATGCAGACAGTACCTTGCTCAGGTAGTAGATCGCCAGCTGGACCGGCTGTGCTCGGCCTGGCTCGGAGTGCTCGACAACCATGATGATGTTGATGACGCGGCTCGTCGGTGTGATGTAGAGCAGCATCGGCTCTTTATCTGCTGGCGCAACCAGCACTGGCACCGTGCTTAGCGCATGCTTGAGGCCGGCTAGGGCCTCGTCGCCCCAAATGAAGCCGACGGCCTTCTTGAGCTGGCGGTAGAGCGGGAGGTCCTTCTCCCCAGCGGCTGATAAAAGCGGCTGAGCGAAGCAACGCAGCCGGTGGCCTTCTGGACGCGTGCTAGGTTAGTCGACCGGGCCATTCGCTCTATTGCCCAAATCTTCTCTGTGTTGGCCTAGATCCCTTGTTCGGAAACGAGGAATCCAAGCTGTCTGGTTGGCACGTCGAACACACACTTCTCTGGGTTTAGCCGGAACTCGAACTCGTGCAGGCTCGCAAACGTCTCTTTGACATCGTCCAGGAGGGTGTGGCTTTCTTTGGTTTTGATCACAACGTCTTCCATGTAAATGTGTACATTGCGGTCGAGCTGCCTATAGAGGCATCGCTGCATGCAGCGCTGGAACGTGGCGCCGACATTTTTCAGCCCAAACGTCATTGTTATCTAGCAAAACGCCCCAAAGGGTGTGATGAAAGCTATCTTCAGTTGATCAACTGGATTTAGCTTGATCTGGTGGTAGCCTGAATAAGCGTCCGGGAAGGACAACATGTCACAGCCGGCCGTGGAGTCGATTACCTGATCGATACGGGGCAGAGGAAATGGATCCTTGGGGCATGCCTTGTTTAGGCTCGTGTAGTCGATACACATGCGCCAAGTCTTGTTCTTCTTCAGCACCAGGACAAGGTTTGACAACCAGTCCTGGTGGAAGAATTCCATGATGAAGTCGGCTGCCAGCAGCCGGGCAACCTCTTCACCGATGGTTTTCTGTTTGGCCTGTGAGAAGTGGCCCAAGGGTTGTCTGACCGGTTTAGCGTCTGGCCGGACGTGGAGAAAGTGCTTGGCGAACTTCCTCGGAACTCCCAGCATGTCCTTTGGGGACAATTCAAAGATGTCCCGATTCTCACGGAGGAAAGCGACGATCTCGCCTTCCTATTTGGAGCTGAGGCTGGTCCCCATGAGCACGTACTTGCCATTGGAGTCGGCCGGGTCCACAGGGACCCTCTTGTTGTCCTTGTCGGCAGCCGGCTGGAAATGCCCCCCCGCAACCGGATGCTTCAGCTCGGGTTCGGGCATGGCGGCCGGCTCGCGGGCGAGGGCCATGAGCCGGTCGATCTATCGCCGCTCCTCGGCGATGATGAGCGACTTAGCCAGCTTGGAGCCAGCCAGAGCGCACTCGAACGACTTCTCGTAGTTGCTGTCTACAGTGATGATTTCGCGTGGGCTTCGCAACTTCATCTTCAGGTAGGCGTAGTGAGGAACCGCCGTGAACTTGGCCAGAGCCGGCCAGCCCAAAATGGCGTGGTAGGAGCTGGTGAGGTTGACGACCTCGAACCAGATCGGCTCTTGGTAGAATTTCACTTGAGTGCGGAACAACACGTCCAGCCGGATCCGGCCGATGGGCGAGAAGGAGTGACCCGACACGATGTCGTGGAACACCGTCCATGTCGGCTGGAGCTCGTACTCGAGGATGCCGAGCTTCTCATGCTATCGCGGTAGAGGATGTTGATGTTGCTGCCTCCGTTGATGAGCACCCGCATGAAGCGGCACGTACGCCGCCGGGCGACGAAGGTGGGATCCAACACCAGCGCATAGCCTCCTGGGGTTCGCATAACAGTTGGGTGATCCTCACGGCCCCAGGTGATGGGCTTGTCCGACCAATGCATGTACTGGGGGACCGGCGGAACGGCGGCATTGACCTCCATCGCGCGCGTACGCTGGCCGTGCTTGTCATCCGGCTCGCTGGTGAAGATGATGTAGATGGCATCCTGCTGGGGGAAGACGTCACCGGCCCTGCCGACTCCCAGAGCGGAAGTCGGCGGTGGCGGCGGAGGAGGCACATGTGGTAGAGCTCCGCCACGCGCGATCTTGGTGAACCAGCTACACAGTCGAGCAGTGTGCATCACCGGCTTGGCCCCGCTGTGGAACTTGCAGGGCCCATCGAGCATGGCCTTGAAGGTGTACTTGGCCTGCTACCGCTGCTTGCCGTCGTTGGTGCGTTGGCGCGGCTGGAGCCTTGACCGTCTGCCATGCGGCCGTCCTCGACGGCTGCAATCCGCGGGCTACCCTTGCGGGTCTCCGGTAGGTCGGCCTTACATTTGCCTTGGTCCGACTGTGTCCGGCTGGCTGCAGGGGGGGGGAGGGGGGCAGCCGGTTTGGATACAGTTGGCTTGCCGGCCGCGTCGACGAGCACGGGGAGCTTCATAGAAGACTCGGCCACAGTGTACTGATCGACAACGGCAATGAGCTGAGCGAGAGTGGAAGGCTCCTGGTGCATGAGCTTGTGCTTGAGGAGGGTGCCGTCTCGGCAGCTGATAAATGAAATACTCGATCGCCTGCACTTCACGGACGCCTTTGCATGAGTTGTGAAGCTCGGTCCACCACGTGAGGTAGTCGCGGAGCGGCTCGGCTGGGCCCTATACGCACATGGCGAGCTGTCGGGGACGACCAGGGCGTTTGTACGTGCCGGTGAAGTTGCGCAGAAACGCCTCTTGGAAGTCCACCCAGCCGTTCACGCTGCCGACCAACATGCTATTAAGCCAGGTTCGGGCCGAGCCGAGCAGCATGACGGGCGTGTAGCGGACGGCTACGCGCTTGTTGCCGCCGGCGATGCCGACGGCGATGGTGTAGTCGGTCAACCAATCCTCTAGCTTGGTCGAGCCATTGTACTTGGGGGAGTCGGAGGCCAAGGTGAATCCCTTGGGCAATGGCTCCTTGAGGACGGGCGTCCCGAAGCATGGAGGGCCGGCTGTGCCTTCCTCCTCGACCATGCACGACTCGGCGATACGATCCAGGTGCATGCGCGCGTCTTCATCACCAAGCTGGCGCGCGCCGATCTATCCGCCGACCGCCCCATGGGACCTGGCCGAATCTTCGTGGTCCTCGCGCCGATTGCTCCATCCAGACTGGCGGTCGGCCTGGCCAGTCGGTGCACGGGCTTGGCTGTCGACGATAGACGGGCTGCGGTCCCGCCGGCCTTTGGCAGGCGAAGATGCCTGATGGGTCTCTTGCCGGCCGGCTCCGGGCTGGCCGGGGTTGGTGCGGGTCCTTGAGCGGGAGCCGGTTTGCTCGTGGGACGACTGGCCTTCTGCGCATTGGCGACCTCGATGAGGATGCGGATGCGCTCCTGCTGCATCTTGCAAGCTGGACCGTCGAGGCCCTCGAGCTCGTCGATGGCGGCCTGCGCAGCCCGCAAGTTCTATACGAGGGTTCCATAGACGGGGCGGTCGCCGGCCAGGACCTGGCCGACTGCGCCTCCTCGACGTCGCACGTGTTCCTGTTGGATAGGCCCGATGGCCGCCAATGTGAAACCGTGGGCCGCGTTGAACTTGCGCCAGGCAGTTTCGAACTCGCGCTGGGTAGCTTCTAGTGCTTCCGCCTTGCAGAGTAGATCAAGTGGTGGCCGTCGAGTTCCTGGGTGGCGACCGAGGGATCGGCCACCACGGGGATGCGGGTGCGAAGTTTGTCCACCGCTGCACGGATCGGGGTTTGGTACCCAAATGCGCCGCCATGCGAGGCGACGGTGAACACCTCCACACGGTCGCACAGGTCGTCGATGCTGTGGGAGAGGTTGGGCAGCATCTCGTCGCGGCTCAGGACTTCGGTGGGGTAGCCGCTGGTGACGACCGGGACGTAGACATGATGAGAGCTGAAGGTGAGGATGGAACCATCTACGATGAAGTCCGCGCCCTCCAGGCGGAGGGCGTTGTCCTTTACGCAGTCGAGTGCACGCGTAGCGCAAGACCAGGCCATGTGCTACACGCTCGCGAGAAGGGGTGAAGGGTCCCGCCCGGAACGTTACTCCGGCCGCCATCGCTCTCGGCCCCATGGTGGGCGCTAACTTCCATGGTATTTCCGAGAAAGATGTAATGGGGTGGCTTAACTCATAGGGTCCGATTGGCGCCGACAACGTCTGGGAGCGAGTGTGGGCGCAACTCACATGACGGCAGTTTACCCAGGTTCAGGGCCCTCCGGTGAGGTAAAACCCCTAATCCTGGTTGGGTGACTATATGGGAATCATAGTACAAAGATTGCTCCTCGAGCTTTTCGTGAGGAGCGAGACAGAGCGCTGGTTGCCGGTCTCGCTGCCTCAGGTGCTCTACGTATGGTTGTGGAATCGCTATCTGTTTCAGCCCTCCCCCTCTTAGCGGGCAGAGACGTGGATTTTATAGTGAAGCCACGGGTACAATGGTAACGGTAGGATTTGGGGTGGTGGCCGGCTGCGAGTCTTTCAAGCTGGCAGCGGGGCCCACCTATGGTTGGGTCTTGTCGAGGGATCCGCTGGCCGTGTACAGCAGCGGTCGGTGTGCCGAGCCGTCAGGGCAGGTGCGGCAAAGGGGGAACGTGGCTACAGGACCCCCTTGCCCGGTCAGGGCCGGCGTCCCGGTAGCCTCGCTGACCCTCTCATCATAACGCCACAGCATGGAGGTACATGTCAGCGCGTAATGCTGCCCTCGTCTTGTCTTGTCTGTGTACGGCGGTACAGTTGATGGAACGGGATGCCTAGTCGGTCCGCCGAGCCCCACCAGGCGGCCAGGTATGCGTCGAAGAGGTGGCTGGTACGCGTGGGCCAGGAATGGGACCGGTTACCTCCAGCCGGCCGCACTCCTGGGCTGAGGGGGGGCTATCGCCAGCCGGCCATACTCGCGGGTTGAGGAGGCCGGCTATAGCGAGCTGGTCGTACTTGGGTAGGCCGAATGAGACGACTATCGCCAGCCAGCTTGGGGGGGGGGGAGGCAGGCGGCCCCAAATGTCTTGGAGATGGGTAATCCCCGCTCTTGGTATACCCGGGGATAATATCCCTGTCAAAGCCCCTAAGTGAGCCATGATTAGTAAAATTAGAACTCCATGTACAGTTTATGAGATGAAACAATAGAGGCCCCGAGTTGCGGGGATGCCGACTTTATTATGAAGGTACATGATGTAGGTATGTACAATGTCTCAAGCTAGTGGCTTTAAGTGTAGTAAGGCCGAAGATGAGCAATGTTCCAAGGCCTGTTGGTCTCCACCTCGGAGGTACGTGATGTACTCTATTCACGTATGTCGATCAGATAATATGACCCATTCTGGAGATTCTTGCTGACCAGAAAGGGCCGTTCCCAAGGAGGTGAAAGCTTATGGATGCCTGCCTGATTTTGAATTACTCAGAGCACTAATTCGCCCTCCTCGAAACTGTGGCTGCGGATTGTTCCACTATGGTAATGATGAAGGTGCTGATAGATTGCGGATCGAGCCGCCACCAGATCACGTTCCTCTTCCAAGGTATCAATCTAATTTTGTCGAGCCGTCTTATTGTCCGTCTCAACATAAGCCATCACTCGCGGCGAGTCATGACGGATGTCACTTGGAAGAACTGCCTCTGCACCGTACACCATGAAGAACATCGTGTATCCTGTTGACCTGTTAGGGGTAGTCCTTATACTCCACAGGATGGCACGGAGATCTTCAACTCAGCAACCTGGAGTGCGAGCCAAAGGAACCATGAGCCGGGGATTTATCCCTCGCAATATTTCCTGGTTAGCACGCTCGGCTTGGCCGTTACATTGTGGATGAGCCACTGCTGAAACATGAAGCCGAATATGCTCCTATTGACATAACTTCTTCATAGCACCTTTAGATAGATTTGTTCCGTTATGAGTGATGATACTATGAGGATAACCAAAATGAAAGATCGAATTGTTCACAAACTGAACAACACTGTCCACGACACAGTTGCTTACTGGCTCTGCCTCCACCCACTTGGTGAATTTATCAACTGCTACGAGAAGGCGAGTCTTTGTATCTTTGGACCTCTTGAACGACCAACCATATCAAGCCCCCAGACCGCAAACGGCAAAGTTATTGGAATCATCCATAACTCTTGAGCCGACACATGAGATTGTTCTGCAAATTTCTGACAACCATCGCCCTTCCGAACAATGTCCTCTACATCAGCATGAGCCGACAACAAGTAGAAACCATGTCGAAAAGCCTTGTCCAGCAAAGATCTAGACCCGGCATGATGACCACAATGTCATGCATGGATTTCATGCAAAATCTCCCTGCCCTTGTCAGGGGTAACACAGTGTTGAAACACGCCAATTACACTGCACCGATGTAACTCGTCGTTGATGATAGTCATGGACTAAGACCACCGGATAGTCTGTCGGCCAATAGATCTTCCTATGAGAGCGCACCCCGGGTTAAATACGCCAGATAAGGTAGTGTCTAGTCTGGAGTATCTCATAGAGCCGCCACCAACTGCCCTTATGGGTATGGGATAGCCAGATCCTCTTCTAAAAGAATTTTTGACAGAAGTATTATGCAAGACATCTAGAAACATATTGGGATGAACCGGCTTACGTTGCGAACTTAGCCGGGATAATGCCTCCACCGCCTCATTAAGCCGCCGGTCAATGTGATCCACATGATATCCTTTAGAGCGAGCAACAATATTAGTCACCGATTGTCGATAAGCCGCCATGAGAGGGTCTTTAGAATCCCACATCCCCGAAACTTGATGTGCGACGAGGTCTGAGTCGCCCAAACATCTGACTCACCTTTAGTTCATTTCCTGAGCCATGCGGAGCCCATGTAATAAAGCGTCATACTGAGATGCATTGTTTGTACAGGGAAACATAAGGCGTAGGACATAACAAAATTTGTCACCTCGTGGGGAAGAAAAATATCTCTAGCCCCCGAGCCTTCCAATTGTGTGGATCCGTCAAAGTGTATTATCCACTATGTATTATCTGGTCTCTCCTCAGGTGCTTGTAACTCTGTCCAGTCGTTGATGAAATCAACCAATGCTTGCGATTTGATAGAAGTCCGAGGTAAGTATTTTAAATGATGAGGCCCAAGCTCAATTGCCCACTTAGCAATCCAGCCTGTAGCTTCTGTGTTCTTGATGATATCTCCCACAAGAGCCGAGGTGACCATAGTGATTGGATGCCCAAGGAAATACTATTTCAACTTGCGATTAGCTATAAACACTCCAAACACTAATTCTTGCCAATGAGGATATCTCTGTTTGGACTCTCATAAAACTTCGCTAACATAATAAACCGACCGTTGGGCTGGGTACTCCTTCCCTGCTTCCTTGCGTTCCACGAGAACTGCCACGTTGATGGCCCGATTATTAGCCGCCACGTACAGGAGCATAGGATCTTTCTCTATCGGAGCCGCCAAGACCGGCAGCTCATCCAACTGCCTCTTAAGCGCTTCGAAAGTCTCATTAGCGGCATCACTCCAGACGAAGTTGTCACTTTTTTTCATCATTTGGTAAAGCGGAATTGGTTTTTCGCCCACGCGACTTAAAACCAGCTCAAGGCTGCGATGCGGCCTGCTAGGCACTGCACATCACTGATAAAGGCCGACTTAGAGAAGGAACTAATAGATTTAACCTTCTCCGTGTTAGCTTCAATGCTCCTCTCTGAGACCAGGAAACCTAGTAGTTTTCTTGCAGGTACTCAAAAAACACACTTAGCTGGGTTAAGCATCATCATGTATACCCGGAGATTGTCAAAGGTTTCCTTCAAATCATCAAGCAAGGGCTCCTTCTTCCTTTATTTCATTGTAATGTCATCAACATAAGCATGAACATTGTGGAAAGTCTGTCCATGGAGGCAATTCTGCACACAACGCTGGTAAGTCGCCTGAGCACTTTTGAGCCCAAGAGGCATAGACACATAGCAGAACGCTCCAAAGGGCGTGATAAAAGTTGTTTTCTCCCGGTCCTCGACCGCCATCTTTATCTGATGATAACCAGAATACGCATCCAGAAAAGACAAACTCTCGCAACCCACCGTTGCATTAGTGATTTAGTCAACGCATGGGAGGGCAAAAGAATCAGAACGACAAGCCTTATTGAGATCTGTATAATCCACACACATACAACATGTGCAATTTTTCTTGAGCACAAGCACTGAGTCTAAAAAACTTCCCGACAGCTAAGAGTCGGGCCACTTCTTCTCCAATTGCCTTGCGCCTCTCATTACAATGACGAAGGAATTGTTTGAGTGACTTCATCTTTGGATCAACATTAAGGTGGTGCTCAACGAGTTCCCTCGGGACACCCGACATGTTAGAAGGTTTCCATGCAGTGAATTCCCGATTCTCATGGATGTACTCGATGAGCGCGCTTTCCTATTTTGGATCCATGCATGTCCCAATAGTGAACTGCTGAGAAGAGTCACCACAGGCAATATCAACTTGCTTTGTATATTTAGTTGACTGGAACTTGAGGAGAGGGTCCTTCTTAGTGGGTGGTTTGTTGAGCAGGGTTGAAAGCATATATGCTCCCTTGGTGGTTTTGATAATTCATGAAAACATACATTATCTCTTGGACTAACACTTTTACCTAGTATATTTCAGGTATAGTTCACACAGAGCATTGGACAAAGGATTGTGAAGAGAAGCCCCTTGATGCAAGGAAAGGATTAAGATTGCCTCAAGTTTCAAGCAAGATGACTCTACATTTTACAATTGTGAGAAATCACTTTTGAGTCCATAGGATGAGGTATTATGATGAATTGGTTCCTCAAGTGCTTAGAGATAGCCACAAAAAAGATTCACTCACGTCTCTCACAAATATCTCTCTCCCAGGCCAAACCAGAAAATTAGTGCCACCAACTTTTTCCACTCGGCAATACCGATTTTCCTAGTCACACATCCTTTGCCAAACCCTAATCTCTCGGTACAACCAAGTTTCACATCGATGCCACCAAAATCATGTGACTAACTTTATGTTGAGAAAATTACAATAATCGGAATTTTCCTGATTGGAATTGGTCTCGCCGACATTTGGAAACTGCCTAGGACACCCATTCGGTACCACCAAGATTTATATATCGGTCTCATCGAGAATTCAAAAGTTGCCAAATTTAGTGCAACTCAGTACCACCGAGTTGGGCAATAATGTTGTAACTGTTGGATTTTGGGGGATGCCTATATATACCCCTCCACCTCCTCTCATTCGCAAAGGAAGCACTCAAAACACACTTACACTTGCCAGATCCGTTTTTCTGAGAGAGAGCCATCTACTCATGTGTTGAGATCAAGAGATTCCAATCCAACCATTTGAAACTTGATCTCCATCCTCCAAAAGTGGCTTTCCACAAAATTGATATCTCCTACCCATGCCAAATCTGTGAGAGAGTTATTGAGTGTTGAGGAGACTATCTTTTGAAGCACAAGAGCAAGGAGTTCGTCGTTCTACCGCATCTATTACCTTTTGGAGGGTGGTGCCTCCTAGATTGGTTAGGTGTCACTTGGGAGCCTCCTACTTCATGTTGTGGAGCTGAATCAAGAAGTTTGTACGGGCAAGGAGATCACCTACTTCGTGAACATCTACCGCAAGTGACGCTAGTCCTAGCGGGACGTAAGCCTTGGTGGAATAGACAAGGTCACTTCTTCATGGAACCCTTGTGGGTGGAGCCCTCCATGGACTCTCGCAGCCGTTACCCTTCGTGGGTTGAAGTCTCCACTAACGTGGACGTACGATAGCACCACCTATCAGAACCATGCCAAAAATCGTCGTGTTCATCTTTGCGTTTGATCTTCCTAAACTCTACTCCTTACTTACATGTGTTATGTTTTTACTTTCCGCTGCCATATTTGTTGACTAGCATGTGTAGGGTGCACTAGAGTTATTAGAATTGCTAGAATATGCTAACCATTAAAATTAGGAAAAGGCTAGTATTTAATTTATGTGAGTAGTCTATTCACCCCCCTCTAGACACCCCTTCTATTGATCCACCAATTGGTATTAGAGCTTTGGTCTCCATAGCCTTGGCTTAAACAACATTGGAGGAAGATGGATGTGCCTAGTTTGGGGAATATTATTTGTAGAGTGCCTGTTCTTATGGGGAGTATTATAGACAATGGAAATATAAAACTCTTGATAAAGTTGATGAATTCCATTCGCACAGGTATGTTGAACATCCCTATGCGTCTCCCATTGATCCCTTACATCCTTCTCATGATGAAGAACTTGATTTGCTTGGTAATCTTAAAATTGTAAATCTCATCATTAGAGGACTGCCAAGAAATGTGCTCAATGAAATGCAAAATTTTGAGTGTGCTCATACTTTGTGGAAAACTTAGAGAAAAGATATCCAAACTATTCTTGGAAAAATCTTGATATCATTTTACATAAAATGCATTGCCTTTCACAAAATGAAGCAAATTTTTCCTAATTTTGATAAATGTCTATTTGAGTTCGTGACCTCATGCGTGCTAAAGGAGATGTCATTACCATTAACAATGTCATTGTTGAAGCCATTCGCATGCATAAACATGAACATTGTCATATTCAAAATTCTGATGAAATTCTTGATTCTTATGACGAGGATATTCTGTATGACGAGGACAATGCGGAGCATGGCTACTACGATGAAGATGAGGAGTTTGACATCCAGTATGAGAAGACTATGAGGAACCTTAGTCTTATGGCGAACCATAGAGACTACATGGCTTGAGGAAAAGAGTGGATACTTGACAGTGGATGCACCGATCACATAACCGTAGATAAAGACATGATCCATGAGATCACACCAAACCGTGGACCTCGAAGGTATGTGAATTTTGGAGATAACTCAAGGGTAAGGTACTTGGTCTTGGTAAGGTGGCCATATCTCATGATAGATCCATTCAAAATGTCATGCTTGTTGAATCTGTTGGCTACAATCTTCATTCCGTATCTAGACTAGCATACTTTTGTTTCAATGTGCTATTTATGAAAGTTGACTACAAATGTCTACTACAACACTTGTTTTTGTAGACTCGTGTTGGGCCTCCAAGCGCAGAGTTTTGTAGAATAGTAATTTTTTTCCCTCAAGTGCATGACCTAAGGTTTATCAATCCGTGGGAGGCATAGGATGAAGATTGTCTCTCTCAAACAACCCTTCAACCAAATAATAAAAAGTCTCTTGTGTCTCCAACGCACCAAATACAATGGTAAATTGTATATGTGCTCTAGTTCGGCGAAGAGATGGTGATACAAGTGTAGTAATGATAGTAGATATAGTTTTTGTAATATGAAAATATAAAAACAACAAGGTAACAAGTAACAAAAGTGAGCATATAACGATATTGCAATGGTTGAAAATGAGGCCTAGGGTCCGTACTTCCTCTAGTGCAATCCCTCAATGATGCTAATATAATTGGATCACATAATAATCCCTCAACGCTCGATGAAGAATCACTGCAAAGTTTCTATATAGCGGAGAACATAAGAAGAAATTGTTTGTAGGATACGAAACCACCTCAAAGTTATTTTTTCGATCAATATTTCCAAGAGTTAGTACTAAGATAACAAGTTATCCTTCCCGATCGATGTATCAAGTGTTCATATTAAAATAACACCATAGAAATTTCAGATTCATAATATTCAATCCAACACAAAGAACATCAAGGAGCACACCAAGATTTCTATTGGAGAACATAGTATGAAAATGTGCAATCAACCCCTATGCCTAGATTACCCCATTGTCACCTCGGAAATCCGCCAGTTGACGCCGTAACATAAATGCAAAAACCTCCATAAATTACCCCAATGACACTACGGGTATCCGTATGCAAGAGACATACTATGTGATCTCAAACCTGAATAGTCAACCCAACATAACAAGATCTTAAAGTGAAAGATTCAATTCAGCACAATAATAGCGTGGGACATACACCATATGATCCAACTATATTAACAAGGCCCATGATATATCAAGATCGTGTCATCTCAGCAACACGAGAGAGAGAGAGAGATATTCAACACATAGCTACTGGTACAAATCCTCAGCCCCGAGGGTGGACTACTCCCTCCTCGTCATGGACTCCATCGGGATGATGAAGGTGGCCACCGAAGATGAGCTCCCCATCTGGTAGGCTGCCGTAAAGGGCCCACGATTAGTTTTTTGTGGCTACACAGTCTTGCAGCGACGGAACATCTCGTCTAGGGTTATTTCTGGAGGTTTCTATATTTATAGGACATTTGGGCGTTGGAATCATGCCAAGATGGGCCACGAGGTGCCCACTAGAAATCAGCCCACGCTGGGGGGCTGGCGCGGCAAAGCGTCTAGTGGGCACCAAGGGGTCCCCTGTAGTGGTTATTTTCTCAAGTATTTCTCTTTTCTTCCAAAAAATTGTCAAAAAGTTTCGTCCAATTCTGAGAACTTTTATTTCTACACAAGAAAACAACACCATAGTAGTTCTGCTGAAAACAACGTCAGTCCGGGTTAGTTCTAAATAAATCATATAAAATGCAGAAAAACCATATAAAAGTATTGTAAATATAGGGAAACATGGCATGAATACTACATAAATTATCGATACGTTGCAGACGTATCAACTGCCAAGTGTTCCGTAGTGACAATCATAACATGCGTTTTACTGGTTTTCGCAAAGGAGATCTATACATTGTTTATTTCACTAAAAAAATCCAAACCACGCACATTTCTTATTACAAAATCTTCTGCATGTTGGTTATGGCATAGAAGGGTAGGACATGTTGGTAGGCATAACCTTGATAGGCTTATCAAAGGTGATCATATTTTTGGTGTTAAATATGTTATCTTTAACAAAGATAGACTTTGTAGTGCTTGTCAAGCAGGAAAGCAACTCGGTGGAAGTCATCATGTGAAGAACATCATGACTACAAGAAGGTCACTCAAGATGCTTCTCATGGATCTCTTTGGTCCCAATGCTTACAAGAGCCATGATGGAAATTCTTATGGTTTAGTCATTGTTGATGATTTTTCCAGATTTACGTGTGTATTATTTTTGATGATAAGTCGCAGGTACAAAAGATCTTTAAGAACTTTGCTCGGAAAGCCGAAAATCAGTTCGAAGTGAATATCAAGAAAGTTCGGAGCAGCAACGGAACGGAGTTAAAGTGCATACTTTTCTTCACGAAGAAGGTATCTCACATGAGTTCTCGGCAATGTACACACCTCAACAAAATCAAGTTGTTGAGAGGAAGAACCACTAGTAGAAAACATGGCTTTGGTCCACTTGAAGAAACCCCATTAGTCCCGGTTCACCCACGAACTGGGACCTATGGTTTCATTAGTCCCGGTTCGTGAGGCCACGGCGCTAGGCGGGCATCATGGGCCATTGGTCCCGGTTCGTGTCAACACTTTGGTCCCGGTTCTAGACACGAACTGGGACCAATAGGCAGGGACCGTTCGTATCCCCCTTTAGTCCCGGTTGGTGGGTCTAACCGGGACCACGTGGACCGTTCGTATCCCCCTTTAGTCCCGGTTAGTAGAGAAAACCGGGACGAAGTGGTGGTGGTAGCCTTTTGTATCACCCTTTATTCCCGGTTGGTGGAGCAACCCGGGACTAAAGGCCCAAACGGTTTACATCCTGCTTTGCAAAAGCACAACCGAAGCATAGTCTCTCGCCATTTCTCTGTTCTTCTCCTCTCTCGCTCTCTTCCTCCCCTCTCTTCTCCCCTTCTCTTCTTCCACCATGCCAACTTGCTTCACAGAGGTGCTCGAACATGGAAAGAACAAGCTCGCTGTCGTGTACATGAACGGGAGCAGGGAGGTGCCGCATTTTCTTTGACACTTGAAGGAACGGTGGTTGACACCGCGGTGGATCATGAGAACTTCTTGGGGCTTGATCTGGAGTACATGACCGATCAACGGGGTGTTGTCGTCATCCAACTATGTTTCAAACACCATGTCTTGACCTTCCAATGGGCCAGGTATGTTTTGAGGCTTTCTTTGATCCAAGGTTATGAAAATTGCACATATATAGTGATTTCTTTAGGTTCCATTGGATAGCAATATGCAGTTTCTATATATGTTCCATTGGATAGCTAATTGAGGGTTTCTTGATCAATTCATGGGATATGAAAATTGCATAGGATCAATAGCTATATGTTACATTTTGGAATCTTATAAAGATCAATTTCTCTTTAGTTGTAGTGAAACAATTTTATGCGGCGTTCTTTGATCCAAGGTATGAAAATTGCATATAGCTAGTGATCTCTCTAGGTTCCATTGGATAGCAATATGATATGTCATAGTTATGAAAATTGCATATAGCTAGTGATCTCTCTAGGTTCCATTGGATAGCTATAGTGATCTCTCTAGGTTCTATTGGATAGCAATATGCAATATGTCTAGCTTGTTGCATATTTGCAAAACCGTGGGAGAATATATATATATATATATATATATATATATATATATATATATATATATATATCATAGTTAATTTATGGTTTCTTGATCAATTCACAGGTTATGAAAATTGCATAGGATAGCAATATGTTCCATTTGAATCCTAAACATAATTTTCTATTTAGTTGAAGTGAATTTTTCCTTGTTGCAGCAGTATGTAACATTTGTTCCATTTTGATTTGTTGTTGTTGCGGTAGTGACAATCATTGTCCAGAACTCATGGACTTCCTTTGCAGCGGGATTAGTTTTGCTACCGTTGACATAACGAACGACAAGCTGAAGATGAGGCACAACTTCGGTATTGAGATACCAGCTGATTGCCTCATTGATCTCCAACAGGAATTCGGGCTTTGACATCAGAGTACTTCGATGGCTCATATGGCAATCGCCTTGATCGACGAGGAGTATGCTGATATGAAGACCAAATTCCCAAAGCCTCAGCATAGACTTTGGGAGAAGACCCCACTTGATCGTATCAACATTGAGTATGCAGAAAAAGATGCATATGTTTCATAGGAGTTGTACTGCAAGATTCGAGTCGTCAACTATGGTTGGCGTCACCTCAGAGCAAGTGGACAGTCTGATTCAGACGATTCAGATGAGTAGTGTTCTCAACGGCGACCAATTGTATATATATCTATTCTAGCTATTATTATGTATTGTTTGGACTAGTATCATTATGTACTGCTTGGGCCAATTTATATATGTCTAGTTTCTGTTTGTGCCATTATAGTTTCCAAATTTGAATGGTTTAGCCCTTTCTAACTTCATTTGCTACTTTTCATGGTATCATGCATTTCCCACCTCGCAACTTTTGTACACGAAGTGCATCTAGTTTTTGCCGCAACCATCTCAACCATTTAGCACATGCTATGTGGGTGAAATGATGATACCATGCCAACTTTCAACCAATTCAGAGTTCATTTGTAGTGCTTTTCAATTTCTGGGCCATTTAGCTCAAAAAATTCAGTAAATTCAAGAAAAATAGAAAATGAACACAGAAAGTGTTAAAACTGTTGATGTGGCCTTGAATGGTGCATTTTGAACTCAAAAAAAATCTTGAGTTCAAATAAGTTCAAAAAATGAAATATCTTTTGTAACACAGGAGTGTTCATAAGAAATCCTGATACTTCGAAAGAGATTGTGTGATTTGTACACGAAGTGAATCCAGTTTTTGCCGCAACCCACTCAACTTTTTAGCACATGCTATGTGGGTGAAACGATGATACCATGCCAACTTTCAACGTATTCAGAGTTCATTTGTAGTGCTTTTCAATTTCTTGGCCATTTAGCTCAAAAAATAGTAAATGCATGAAAAATACCAAATGAACTCAGAAAGTGTTGAAAATTGATGATGTGGCCTTGAATGGTGCATTTTGAATACACAAAATGTCTTGAGTTCAAATAAGTTCAAAAAAATGAAATCCCTATTGTAACACATGAGTTTTCGTAAGAAACCGTGATACTTCGAAAGAGATTGTCCAATTTATACACGAAGTGCATCCAGTTTTTGCCGCAACCCTCTCAACCATTTAGCACATGCTCTGTGGCTAAAATGACGATACCATGCCAACTTTCAACCTATTCAGAATTCATTTGTAGTGCTTTTCAATTTCTCGGCCATTTAGGTGAAAAAAATCAGTAAATACATGAAATATACCAAATGAACTCAGAAAGTGTTGAAAATTGACGATGTGGCCTTGAATGGTGCATTTTGAACACAAAAAAGTCTTGAGTTAAAATAAGTTCAAAAAATGAAATCTCTTTTGTAACATATGAGTTTTCCTAAGAAACCGTGATACTTTGACAAAGATTGTCCGATTTGTACACGAAGTGCATCCAGTTTTTATCGCAACCCTCTCAAGTTTTTGTACACGAAATTATAGCACATGCTATGTGGGTGAAATGATGATACCACACCAACTTTCAACCTATTCAGAGTTCATTTGTAGTGCTTTTCAATTTCTAGGCCATTTAGCTAAAAAATCGGGAAATGCATGAAATAGACCAAATGAACTCAGAAAGTGTTGAAAATTGATGATGCGGTCTTGAATGGTGCATTTGGAACACACAAAAAGTCTTGAGTTCAAATAATTTCAAAATAATGAAATCCTTTTTGTAACAGATGAGTTTTCGTAAGAAACTGTGATACTTCGAAAGCGATTGTCCGATTTGTACACGAAGTGCATCCAGTTTTTGCTACAACCCTCTCAAATGTTTAGCACATGCTATGTGGGTGAAATGATGATACCATGCCAACTTTCAACCTATTCACATTTCATTTTTACTGCTTTTCAATTTCTGGGCCATTTAGCTCAAAAAATCGGTAAATGAATGAAAAATATCAAATGAAATCAGAAAGTGTTGAAAATTGACGATGTGGCCTTAAATGGTGCATTTTTAACACAAAAAAAGTATTGAGTTCAAATAAGTTAAAAAAATGAAATCCCTTTTGTAACACATGTGTTTTCGTAAGAAACCGTGATACTTCGAAAGAGATTGTCCGATATGTACACGAAGTGCATCCAGTTTTTGCTGCAACCCTCTCAACTTTTTCGCACATCCTATGTGGGTGAAATGATGATACCATGCCAACTTTCAACCTATTTAGAGTTCATTTGTAGTGCTTTTCAATTTCCGTGCCATTTAGCTCAAAAAATCAGTAAATGCATGAAATATACCAAATGAACTCAAAAAATGGTTGAAAATTGATGATGTGGCCTTGAATGTTGCATTTTGAACACACAAAAGTCTTGAGTTCAAAAAAGTTCAGAAAATGAAATCCCTTTTGTAACAGATATGTTTTTGATTAAAAACACTAATACTTTGAAAGAGATTGTCTGATTTGTACACGAAGTGCATCCAGTTTTTGCGGCAATCCTTCGAACTTTTTAGCACATGCTATCTGGGTGAAATGATGATACCATGCCAACTTCCAACCTATTCATAGTTCATTTGTAGTTCTTTTCAATTTCTGGGCCATTTAGCTCAAAACAAAATCAGTAAATGCATGAAAAATACAAAATGAACTCAGAAAGTGTTGAGAATTGATGATGCAGCCTTGAATGATGCATTTTTGAACACACAAAAAGTCTTGAGTTCAAATACGTTCAAAAAAATGAAATCCCTTTTGTAACACATCTGTTTTTGATTAAAAACCATGATACTTCGAAAGAGATTGTCCGATTTGTACACGAAGTGCATCCAGTTTTTGCCGCAACCCTCTCAACTTTTTAGCACATACTATGTGGGTGGAATGATGATACCATGCAAACTTTCAACCTATTTAGAGTTTATTTGTAGTGCTTTTCAATTTCTGGGCCATTTAGCTCAAAAAAATTTAGTAAATGAATGAAAAATAACAAATGAACTCAGAAAGTGTTGACAATATATGATGCATCCTTGAATGGTGCATTTTGAACACACAAGAAGTCTTGAGTTCAAATAAGTTAAAGAAATGAAATCCCTTTTGTAACACATCTGTTTTTCATTAAAAACCGTGATACTTCGAAAGAGATTGTCCGATTTGTACACGAAGTGCATCCAGTTTTTGCCGCAACCCTCTCAAATTTTTAGCACATGCTATGTGGGTGAAATGATGATACCATGTCAAATTTCAACCTATTCAGAGTTTATTTGTAGTGATTTTCAATTTCTAGGCCATTTAGCTCAAAACAATTCAGTAAATGCATGAAAATTACCAAATGAACTCAAAAAGTGTTGAAAATTGATGATGTGGCCTTGAATGGTGCATTTTAAACACACAAAAATTCTTGAGCTCAATAAGTTCAAAAAAATGAAATCCCTTTTGTAACACATCTGTTTTTGATTAAAAACCATCATACTTCCAAAGTGATTGGCCAATTTTTACACGAAGTGCATCCAGTTTTGGCCGCAACCCTCTCAACTTTTAAGCACATGCTATGTGGGTGAAATGATGATACCATGCCAACTTTCAACCTATTCAGACTTAATTTGTAGCGTTTTTCAATTTTTGTGCTATTGAGCTAAAAAAAATCAGTAAATGCATGAAAAATACAAAATGAACTCAGAAAGTGTCGAGAATTGATGATGCAGCCTTGACTGGTGCATTTTGAACACACAAAAAGTCTTGAGTTCAAATAAGTTCAAAAAATTGAAATCCCTATTGTAACACATCTGTTTTTGATGAAAATCCCCCATACTTCGAAAGAGATTGTCCGATTTGTACACGAAGTGCATCCAGGTTTTGCCGCAACCCTCTCAACTCTTTAGCACATGCTATGTGGGTGAAATGACGATACCATGCCAACTTTCAACCTATTCAGACTTAATTTGTAGTGCTTTTCAATTTTTGGGCCATTTAGCTCAAAAAAGTCGGTAAATGCATGAAAAATACAAAATGAACTCAGAGAGTGTTGAGAATTGATGATGCATCCTTGACTGGTGCATTTTGAACACACAAAAAGTCTTGAGTTCAAATAAGTTCAAAAAAATGAAATCCCTTTTGTAACACATCTGTTTTTGATTAAAAACCCTGATACTTCGAAAGAGATTGCCCGATTTGTTCACGAAGTGCATCCAGTTTTTGCCGCAACCCTCTCAACTTTTTAGCACATTCTATGTTGGTGAAATGATGATACCACGGCAACTTACAACCTATTCAGAGTTCATTTGTAGTGCTTTTCAATTTCTGGGCCATTTAGCTCAAAAAAATTCAGTAAATGCATGAAAAATACCAAATGAACTCAGAAAGTGTTGCAAATTGATGATGAGGCCTTGAATGGTGCATTTTGAACACACAAAAAGTCTTGAGTTCAAATAAGTTCAAAAAATGAAATTCCTTTTTTAACACATCTGTTTTTGATTAAAAACCCTAATACTTTGAAAGTGATTGGCCAATTTTTACACGAAGTGCATCCAGTTTTTGTAGCAACCCTCTCAACTTTTTAGCACATACTATGTGGGTGAAATGATGATACCATGCCAACTTTCAACCTATTCACAATTCATTTGTAGTGCTTTTCAATTTCTGGGCCATTTAGCTCAAAAATAATCACTAAATGCATGACAAATACCAAATGAACTAAGGAAGTGTTGAAAATTGATGATGTGGCCTTGAATGTTGCATTTTGAACACAAAAAAAGTCTTGAGTTCAAATAAGTTCAAAAAAATGAAATCCCTTTTGTAACACATCTATTTTTGATTAAAAACCCTAATATTTCGAAGGTGATTGGCCAATTTTTACACGAAGTGCATCCAGTTTTTGCCGCAACCCTCTCAACTTTTAAAAAAATGCTATGTGGGTGAGATGATCATATCATGCCCACTTTCAACCTATTCAAACTTCATTTGTAGTGCTTTTCAATTTTTGGGCCATTTAGATCAAAATAATCAGTTAATGCACTACAAATGAACTCAGAAAGTGTTGCAAATTGAGATGTGGCCTTCAATGGTGCATTTTGAACATAAAAAAAATTCTTGAGTTCAAATAAGTTCAAAGATAATGAAATACCTTTTGTAACAGATGTGTTTTCGATTAAAACCATGATACTTCGAAAGAGATTGTCCGATTTGTACACAAAGTGCATCCTGTTTTTTCCACAACCCTCTCAACTTTTTAGCACATGGTATGTGGGTCAAATGATGATACCAAGCCAACTTTCAACCTATTGAGAGTTCATTTGTAGTGCTTTTCAATTTCTGGGCCATTTAGCTCTAAAAAATCACTAAATGCATGAAAAATACCAAATGAACTCAGGAAGTGTTGAAAATTGATGATGTGGCCTTCAATGGTGTATTTTGAACACACAAAAAGTCTTGAGTTCAAATAACTTCAAAATAATGAAGTCCCTTTTGTAACAGATGAGTTTTTGTAAGAAACCGTGATACTTCGAAAGAGATTGTCCGATTTGTACACGAAGTGCATCCAGTTTTTGCCTCAACCCTCACAACTTTTTAGCACTTGCTATATGGGTGAAAAGATGATACCATGCCAACTTTCAAACTATTGAGAGTTCATTTGTAGTGCTTTTCAATTTCTGGGCCATGTAGCTCGAAAAATGAGTAAATGCATGAAAAATAGCAAATGAACTCAGAAAGTATTGAAAATTGATGATGTGGCCTTGAATGGTGCATTTTGAACACAAAAAAGTCTTGAGTTCAAATAAGTTAAAAAAATGACATCCCTTTTTGTAACAGATGTGTTCTCGTAAGAAACCCTGATACTTCGAAAGAGATTGTCTGATTTGTACACGAAGTGCATCCGGTTTTTGCGGCAACCGTCTCAACTTTTTAACACATGCTATGTGGGTGAAATGAAGATTCCATGCCAACTTTCAACCTATTCAGAGTTCAATTGTAGTGCTTTTCAATTTCTTGGCCATTTAGCTCAAAAAATGAGTAAATGCATGAAAAATACCAAGTGAACTCAAAAAGTCATTTAAATATCTATTTTTAACATAACCTAAAACCTACCAAATTGAATATAATGATAAAAACACAGTAATATCAAAAAACAGGAAAAAGGATCACTCAAAAATCAAGTTTGTTAGTAAATTTATTAACAAAATAAATTAAATAAAGTAAAAAACGAAACAAAAAACTATTTTTTTTAAATGCCACCTAGTGGGCCACCACGGCGTCAATACGACTAGAAACCCAACAAGAGAGTTGGGCCAGGATTCAGGCCCGCAGAAGGGCAAGTAGGCCCACAAGCAATTACAAATTAGTCCCGGAAGCCTGTAGTTGAGAGGAGATCGAGATGGTCTATGCACGAGCGCTTATAAACCACTCCTGGGCTCTCTTGGCAAGCGAGGTGGCACTAAACATCCAGCCGCACCGCGGCTGTGGCAGGCACAAGCCTTTAGTCCCGGTTTGTGCCACCAACCGACATGAAATACGCCCTTTCGTGTCTGTTGTCGGCACCAACTGGGACTAAAGGTATCTTCTTCCCGCCCTTTGGGCTCCTGGAAATTGGCCTTTAGTCCCGGTTTGCGGTACAAACTGGGACGACATGGGTGCATTGGTCCCGGTTTTTGCCTTGATCCAGGACCACTGGTTTTCGCATATAGGCGGGAGTTTTCGAAATTTCCCCCAAAATCTCCCATTTGCCCTGAGCCCGTCCTCCTCATCATCGCCGCCGTCCTGAGCCCGTCCTCCTCCTCCTCCTCGCCGCTGCCCGAGCCCGTCCTCCTCCTCGTTGTCGCCGCCGCCCCCAAGCCCATCCTCCTCCTCGCCGTCGCCGTCGCCCCCGAGCCCATCGTCGTGGCCAACCCGCCTTATCCACCTCGTGCGCTCCCTCTCTCCTCACTCCTGGCCCCTCACTCCCCTCACACTGCCGACCCCTCCTCGCTCCGCCTTCCTCCTCCATCCTCATTCCTCCTCCCTCCTTCAGTTGCCCCTCCTTCTCCATCCTCCCTCCTCCCCACCCCATGCCCTCCTTCCACTCCTCCATTCGCCGCCGGCCGGCCCCACTTCGCTCTGCCTTCCTCCTCCGTCGTCCTTCCTCCTCCCTGCTACATTTTGATTTAGTAGGCTAGTTGATATTTTCCTGTTGATATGCAACATTTCGATTTACTTAATAGTTTGTACTTGATATCTAACAATTTCGATTTAGTATGATTAACTGATTAGTAAAAAATTAGACATAGTTGATAGTTTTTAGTTGGTATAAGCCTTTGTTCATATATAACACCTTGATTTAGGATAGTTTCTAGCATTTAGTTGATAGTTTCTAGTTAATTGAATTATTACTAGGGTTTTAGTATATTATTTTTAGACATACTTGATAGTTTCTAGTGACCCCGAAACTATTTACTCATTTTCTAGAATGAACATGTCATATTTTTTGATATTTTGTTTATGCAGAACTCAAGTATTTGCCCCTGCCTCATCCCCGCAGTCGTCCCCATCGCCGACCCCCTAAGACCTCTAGGTAATAATAGCCAAATCCCCATGTTGTTGATATACATGATAATGTGTTGGAACTGTCGATTATGAAAATACTAGTGCTAGTCGCCATGTCATTGATGATGCATTCTAAATATAGAGGATGTCTTGGGGTTCTTGTTTGCAAATGTTGATTCATTTCCGTTCCGGCAAATTTCAGGCGCTCCATATGTCCACTTTTTAGCAAAGGTCATGTCCAAATTTTCCATGAATTTCGGCATGACTATTTCTAGAAACTAGGACATATGGAGTGTCGTGTAATTTCCGGAAATGGGAATGAAGAGGATAAGTAGAGGAAAAATAGAAGAGGAGAAGTAGATGAGAAAGGAGAAGTAGAAGAGGAAGGAGAGGAAGAAGAGGAGGAGAGGAAGAAGAGGAGGAAGGAGTGGGAATTATATTTTTAGGTTAATTCTCTTTTAGGTTAATTCTATTTTAGAATTCTTTAGGTTAATTTTGTTTTATAATTATTAGAGGAAGAAGAGGAGGAAAAGAAGAAAGGAAGAATTATTTGGGTTAATTCTGTTTTAGAATTAATAGTGATGTGTCATATAAGTTTCCTGGTAGTTGCCTTCCATTGATTTTAAATGTTTCAACTATGAACACAGGAAATGTGTGACGACGAAAGGAAATTCTTTATGTGCGAATACTACCAAGACGAGCGCGGCCTGTGCGACACGCCTCACCTAGTTGATGATAGGCACTTCAGCATCATGCTGAATGAGGACTTCGAAGTGGATACAATAAGTCACAACGACAAGTATTTTTGCGTAATTAAGCATGACTTCTTTTGCTTCAACTTATAATTTTTATTTTTTACTATTCTACTAGCGTATCCCCTGCCATGCAAGAATTTATGTCTTTGATAAGATTGGTTTCAGTAGTGATAAAACTATGGAGGTAAAGATAGTTCACTTGAGGACCGAGCATGGTTATACTTTTGCTGTAAATTTGTACAATGCAGACACCTACTCCTTTTGAATGCAAAAGTTGGGTAGCACTGGGCAAGGCTTATGCTTTTGAGCCTAATATGCTTATCACCTTTGATATTCGTCCGGAAGATGAAATTGAAGGTAATATCGACATCTGGGTCGATGTGCAGACCCCTCCAGTTCTACCATTATGTGAGTTTCTCAACCATATTTATTAAGTAATTTATATTGTTTATTTAAAAATAGCTGACAACTTATTTCCATTGACAACTTATTTTCGTTCTTCAAAAAATGTATGGAAGATGGTAGACAGAACCTACTACTACAATGATGAAGAGAATTAACTTATAAGGAGAAACATCATCTTGTCGCAGTTCTTAATGATCTTGAGAATTACCATAGCTATCAGCAAACTCCTCCACATTATGGTTAATATGTGCCACTAGTGCACGTGGTGAACTATGGCATCTTTTGCATAAATTCTTGTGAAACTAAACTACATTGCTAGCTACAAAGTTATTACTATGTTTTTCAATAGAAAATCCCGCAGGATTGTGTGCCTCATCTGATGTTTCCAAGAGGTCGCGTTGATGTTCTGAGCATACGACCAACACGGCCAGGTTAGCCTATGTATAGTCATCACTCCTGTCCATATGGGATTTCTAAACCCGATGAAATGACAATCAAAGATTGGAAAAAATGTATGGTCAATCGTAGAGAGCTACTTGTAAGTAACATTGTGCGTAGGCCAAGAATTCGAGACAGGATGATCTCCATTCTCCATAATGGGGAGTCAGGGCCTATCTTGTTTTATGATATTCTACCTAAGAGAGGGTAGAGTAGGTCCTATGGGAGAGGAGTAGGTCCTAGGTACAATTTGTTATTATGTGCTACAATGTGTTATAGTTGATGATGATGAGGAGGAGGAGTTGTGATTATGACTAGTGACCAACTTTTGTTATATGATGTCTCATTGACGAAAATGATGATTAAATAGTGTTGGTGGTAATGACTATGATGATTATTAGCTATAGTGATGCAAGAGTTTTATATTAATATGATGATGATGTTGATCATGATTATCATGATGATTTGTTATTATGATCATGATTGGTTATTCAATCACTGGGGGAAGGAAAGCGGATTAGATTCATGTGGATGGATCAAAAGTGACCAAAAGTTGAATTAGTAGGATCATCGTCCAACTAATTCAACTTTTGATCACTTTTGATTCATTTGGATGAATAAAATCCATGTTTATTACTCACAATGATATAATAATTCATCATGAACATAATGATATAACAACCTCTTAATTGGTACTGTATCAAAATTTGTATAACGGCGTATAAATACACTAAAAATAAAAAATAATGAAAAACAGATTACTAGTCGTGTAGGTTTGCAAGAACGCTACTAATAGTTGTCTTATCAGTAGCGCTCGTATGATACACGCTACAGCTATATGTCTTAGCAGTAGCCCATCTTACACGCGCTGCTGGTAAGTAATAGTTGTAGCGCCTTACTAGTAGCGCGGTAACCCGCGCTACTAGTAGGCACTAAACCCGCGCTACTACTAGGCTTTCCCTAGTAGTGGACACTTATCTCTATTAGGTAGCTAACACAATATGAAACCACTAAATTAGCCCTCCAAAAACCCCCCAACCCCCATTCAAAAATAAAACCCGAGCTTCGGCTAGATGCTGACGCGTGGATGCCATTTGGTCCCGGTTGGTGTGACCAACCGGGACTAAAGTTCCTCCTGCCTGGGCTCCCCGCAGCGGCCACGTGGAGACCGTTTGGGCCCGGTTCGTAAGTCAACCGGGACTAAATATTTGGGCCTTTAGTCCCGACCCTTTAGTCCCGGTTCCGGAACCGGGGCTAATGGGCCTCTGGAACTGGGACAAATGGGCCTTTTTCTACTAGTGAACCGAACTCTCATAGAGATGGCTAGAACGATGCTTGATGAAGACAAGATGCCAAGACACTTTTGGGCATAATTCGTGGAAACATCTTGTCACGCCATAAACCGACTCTACTTACACAAGCTTCTTAGTAAAATGGCATACCAGCTACTCACGAGTAACAAACCCCAAGTTGGTTACTTTTGAGTATTCATCTCTAATTGCTACATTCTTGTTAAGCATCATGGCTCTAAATTTGCTCCTAAATCTCATGAAGGTTTTCGACTTGGTTAAGGATCAATTTCACACACTTACCCTATCTACATCAACTTCACTCGAAAAGTTGAAGAGATGGTAGATGTGAAGTTTGATGAATCTAATGGTTCATAAGTCGAACAACTGCCAAATGATGTAGGAGATACCGAACATTCGGGAGCCATCCAAGACCTACTATCTACAAGATTCGTCCCATAGAGGTGAAGGAAAGTACTTCATCAACCCAAGTGGAATCTTCTACTTTGCATCAAGGCGAACCGCAAAATGTCATGGAGGCATCCACAAGCGGTCCACGACATGATGAAGAACAAGAAGAAGTACATCGTGATGATCCACCTCTGTCTTCTTCACCACCACCTCAGGGAGATGACACCGTCAACGACAAGGAAGAAAAAGATGATGATGAGGAAGCCCCACCATCCAACACGAAGAAGCTGTCACGAGTTCAAGCAAGAGTGGACAAGGATCATCCGCTGAATCAAATCTTTAGTGACATACAAGTCGAGAGAATCACCCGCTCTAAATCTCGCTTAGCTAACTTTTGTGAGCATTATTCATTTATCTCTAGCATTTAACCTAGGAAGGATAAAGAAGCAATTCAAGTCCCGTATTGGGTGAACACCATGCACGAAGAGCTACACAATTCGAGACGAATCAAGTGTGGACTGATAACCCACAAGTGTAGGGGATCATTTGTAGCCTTTTCGATAAGTAAGAGTTTCGAACCCAATGAGGAGCTAAAGGTATAATTAATATTCTCTCAAGATCTATCGACCACCGATACAAATCTACCCGCAAACACTTAGTTTACCTATAACAAGTATGAAACTTTTTTGCGGAAAAATAAAAAGCAAGTAAATAAAAGTTTGGGGCTGTTTAGTAGAAAGCTTTTTGTGTAACACAAGAATAATATTTTCCATAGGCAACTAAATATGACATGATAGATACTTATTATGTGCAATGAGGGACAATAATACTATATAACACTTTCCATACTTGAATCATATTCACTTATGATTCTACCTCTAGCAAGCATCCACAACTACTAGAAATCAATAAGGTAAACCCAACCATAGCATTAAACATCAAGTCCTCTTTACTCCCATACGCGTACAACTCCCTTACTCGGGTGTAAGTTTATTTCACTCCCGCCACCCGCTATAAGTGAATCATGAATATATTGCAAACCCTCCAGCATGTATCCTTCACCTGTGTGCCTCACGGAAGGAAGTTTAGGATAGCACCATATCAACACACAACTCATATCAATAACATCATATCACAATTAACGCATAGGACAAAACAGATCTACTCAAACATGATAGGATAGCCACATATCATTGGGAAATAGTATGTGGTGTTGAGCACCATGTTTAAGTAGATAGTTACAACGTGAAAAGAGGTGTTACACTACTTCATAGAGGGTGAGAGAGTTGGTGTTGACGATGGAAATATTGTTGATGTAGATCGCCATCATGCTCCTTGCCCAGGCGGCACTCTAGCGCCACCAGGAGAGAGGGGGAGAGAGCCCTCTCCTTCTTCCTCTTCCTTGGCCTCCACCAAGATGGAGGAGAGTTCCCCCTCTGGTCCATGGCCTCCATGGCGGTGGAGGGGTAGAAGCCCCTCCGATATTGAATCTCCCTCTCTGTTCTCCTCTGTTACGCATTCCTGTTTTTTGGCCCTTCACCGTTTCTTAAATTCCCGAAGATCTGTAACTCTAATAGGGCTGAAATTTTGAGGGGATTTTTAAAAATAAACTAGTAAGCATGTACGTGCAACACACCTACAATCATATGAAAAAGTCATCTTAGGTATAAAATATATCATGTAATTGAATGCTCGTGCATTGCTACAAACAACAAACTTATACATAGGTATTAATCAGAGCAATATTATAACTAACAGAAATAAGGGTAGCATGCAATTATGTTTGTATGTAGACAAATATCTCATTAAAAAATTTACCTTATAGACGAATCACCTTACATCATACAAAGTTTCTTTCCTTGCCTTTCCAAAACAATAAGTACTACTGGAATCAGGGAATTTTCCATCAACCTGTTCTTTGCCGTTTGCTGGCTCATGGCAATGAGCCTCTTTGCCGTTAGCTGCCATATAATAGATGGCAAATATATGGTTGAAGGCAAAGACAGTGTTTGCCATCAGCCAAATCTTTGTTGTGTGCGAGCAAAGGGCACAGAAGGAGCAGGAAAACGACAAAGAGGCCAGGTCCCACCCCCCCCCCCCCCACTTTGCCGTCTGCCAGCAGACAACAAAGAATGAGGAGGCAGACGCCAAAGGGGATGCCCTATAATGGCCAACGCTACTCCCACCGACTCTTTGATATCTGCAATAGATGGCAAAGAGGGTGGTTCCTCTAACGACAATTCCCCTTGGCCCCACACCCCTCTCTCCACCTCTCTCCCACCTCTCTCTCTCTCTGTCCATCCACACCGCGCGGACCCGATCTTCCTCACCACCTCTGATCACCTTCTCCTCCACCACCACCCCTCGCCGTACCTCCTTCCTCGCCACCTCATCAGCGCCCCTACCCCACCACCTTGCTGGCGCCCCACTACAAGAAATATCCGAACTTGCGACCTTCAATATTAATCACCGAGTGGTCGTTGATTTCCATTTGCGACCTTTTTATGACCAAAACCAAACGGTCAAAATCTAAGGGTCTCTAATGAACTATAACGACCTTTTTTCTGGAATGTTCAAAGATATTTACGACCAAACGAAAGGTTGTTGGTTCTACGAACAATTTTTTTGGTTGTTGGTTGTGTGCCCAAGCCACATCTGATCCAACGTGGCAAGCTGACTTGGCAAATTTTTCACCAAATGAATTGGTCGTAGATTAGAATCAGCCCGGTCCAGTTCGGTGTTTTAGATGGGCCGAGCCCATTAATTTAGCCAATTTAATATATATTTTTCCTATTGATTTTGGTTAGCTACATGGGCCTGGCCCAACTTTTCAGCCTTTTTTGTTTTCTAGGCTGTGGGATTTTAACATTGCTTGGGTCATTATATTTGGTCCCACCAATTAGATAGGTCCCACTTGCCATATTCTCACACATATTGGGACTACATGATAGAAATTTTATAACTGCTCAAATTATTTTCATTATTGGGTACCATGAGCTAGGTTCCATTTCACACGTTTCCAAATCACGTAATCAATATTTCAAACAGAACAAGAATGCTAAATAAGCCTACTACAATCTGTAAATGTTTAATCCAACCCAGATATGCCTACCATTACAATATTACAATCTTTACATTCTATTTAGTAAGCCTCGAGCTACTGTAAGGAGTGAACATAATGTATATTCTCGAAGTGACGAAGGGCTGGTGACATTGCCGCCCGAATGATTCCTGATGTTGGTGTCAAGATTGATCAAGCTGACCTGTAGGTGGTTAAAATATTAGATTGGCAAGAATGTCCAAAAGTTCAAACACATGCATGACGAAATTTCTGTATGAATTGAAACGTTAGTCTTATTTCTAAGATTTTGATTTGTTATGAGTGGCACATTGGCCTACAAGGGAAAATAATGGACTTGTGTTTTGAAGAACACGAACTGAAATAATTATAAATTGGACAAAAATATATTTCTTGTATAAGATTTTTCACTCGGGTTAGGTGCAATTCATATCAATTACTTGTTGTACAATGAAGGAAATCCATTTCTTAATGTAAGTTGAATAAAGTGATATATCACTGCCTCTGAAAACTACAGAGCTACTATCATTGAAACTACATATACACAAGTCACATGATGCAACATTCAGTGAAATACACTAATAAATATCAACGAGATCTCACCGGTCCAATAATGTCAGAGACATGAGACATAGTTGTTCCGAAGGCGTCTCCAAGATATATCACATGAGTTCGAGGAGCCTAAAAACATCCACAAAGTCAGCAACCACAAGAATGATTCCAATCTGAACTAGCAAGGCATTGAAACAATTCAGGATCGAAGTGAAGGCACAAACATGACTTACAATATAGATGTTGTCCACACCACCAAGCATGGCAGCAGCCAACTTGGATCTAAATGGCTTTCACACCCTGTACTCGACCTTGGATCCATCCTCGTTCTTCATAATACCAAAACAACAATAAACATCAGTCTACATGTGCATCTGTAGAACACTAATGAACATCATTTCACATCGGCACCAAACAAATGCATCTCTCAACCAATAATTGCATCATTTACACATATAGGCATAAAAAGTGCATCTTTCAAATACCAATGAACATCATTCACATCTTTCAAAAAAGCACAACAGAGTATCACAATCTATCAAAACGATATGAAACAATCGAATATCTAAAATGGGAACATGTAGCAAATAAGAAAGTTATACGTTTCAGGAGCGCATATGTTATTTCTTTAGTACAGTATACAGTTTGGTAAATCCACTGCCGCATGTAATAATCATTTCATTCAGATCATATATGAAATGACACAAGTTTCTCCACTTTGAAAGCTCGGAAGATAGATGCTTTCGAAAAGCACCACACAAATATTCTTTACTAAATGCTTGGATTTCCGAAAAGCAGCACCCTCACAGGTCAGTGGAATGGAACAAAAAACATGGGTGAATACTAACGATGCAGCATCAAGGCATAGCAGGCTTACTGCAAGTTGAGCATCCAAACCCTCCATCCCTGGGGGATTGAAGCTGATTATATCTGTCACACAGCATGAAACAATTAGCTCTTAACGAATAAGTAATCAACAAAGCTAATTTGGTGGCTAGCACCAACCTTCATGTTGAAGGCTCTCCTGGGATATCTCATTCCCCGCTTGCGCCAGAGATATGAGCTGCCAAATACAACAAACCCATCACGAATCAACAATAGCCAAAACCATCTGAATCAGCACACTGGTACAATGACAAATGAAATGTCGTGAGGCTAATTAGTTTAGCAAGGCAAACCTGCATCACTGTGATGAATTCGCTGAAGCCGAGGTACCCAAGCCGCTTGGAGTCGGCAATGGCCCAGACCTTGAGAAGAATCGCGATGTAGTTCCACATCAGAGAACAAACCAATAGCTCTATCTATCTATATATCTATCTATCTATATATCTATCTATCTATATATCTATCTATCTATATATCTATCTATCTATATATAGTAGCGCGGGATGACGGGGAGAGCACCGAGAGGGTTACCTACCTGCTTGAGGTCGGTGCGGGGGAGGTTGGACATGGCGAAGAACCTGATGGCATTAGGGCCGGTGATGCGGTCGTCGCCATCTGCGTGGGCAGAGCAGGGCAGTGTGGGGGGCCGATTGAATCGAATCGAATCACGAGCGGCAAGCGACCAAAAGGGGAACCTGTGAGTCACTGAAGCAACGACGACTGCGTGGCAGATGAAATCCTAGCGGATGGGAAGGTCGTGCGTAGTCGAAGGACGCCACTCCCATCGGATCTAGTAGGAGAAGATGGAGTTGAGCAGATACGGGATAACGTGAGCTCACCGGAGATGGTAGGCTGCCGACATGTGGCCGAAGATGGTCGACTACTACTGGGTTGGATATCGAGACGAGATGGGAGAGGGAGAGAGAGGCGACGGCGCGTGTTCTCCGAAGGAAGAGGGTCGGGCAAGGAGAGTGAGGCACGGATTGCTAGGGATTGGGTTGGCTTCTGGAGCGTGGAGTGAGAGATGTTGGATCCATCGAGTATGGATGACTCAGATTGGATATAGTGGGGTGATCCGTGGGAAGAGTTCTCATTGGTTGGGAACAACTGCAAGTTAAAATACTAGTTCCCAAGTGCTAAAAATAAGGAGATTTTGTTAACCAGCTATCAAAAATATTGTGCAAAAGGGCATCACTAAATTTTTCACTCAACTTAGACCACATTTTATGGATGATCACCGAGTTGTATGCATTTCCGATCTTTCTAGCTATTTTTGGTCATTTAGACAAATTTCCGCTCATTCAACTCGAAGTGGGTCAAGTTTGAACTACAGCTGCATGATAGTTTGCTCTTTATTTTTTCTAAAAATAATTTCTTGGTACATAAGTAACTATTTAATCATAGAAACACCAAAAGCTTTACAAGATTCAACCCGTAGCTATGAGCGGTCATGCCCACTATTTTGACTGCATTTTGAAATATGCATGAATAATAAAAATAAAAATTAAAATTGGTAAACCTTCGCATTGTGTCATTAGATGTGACCAAGATACAAGGAAAAATAACAAACTTGTAATACGACAATTATTTTTGAAAACTCTTCTCACAAATGAGCTATCATTTGTGAAGGTTCATGACTTTCAAGTCAAATGATAAATTTTGTGGCCACATTCATGGCATAGTTTGTTCAAATGATATTATATTGTGCACAAGGGTGCATATTGGAATGGCAAACAATATTTCCTAATAAAGTTTTCATTTTCTGTTGACAAAAGAATCATTTTCCATTTATTGAGTGCCCAAGATAAGTTTTTTGTGAAGGACCTTCCAAATATTTGTTGCAAAATTGGACCAAATTTTTTTTCTAAAATATTAGGATATATTTAATGTACTATTTACCAAATGGTTTGGTGTCATCAACTTTTATCCACCTCTAGTGAAAAAGACAAGTTTTCGTTGATTCACCTCGAAGCGGGTCAAATTTGAATTGCAGATGCCTTATAGTTTGCTCTTTATTTTTGCCAAAAATAATTTATAGGTACACAAGTATCTATTTTATCAGAGAAACACCAAAAATTTTCCAATATTCAACCACTAGCTAGGAAGGGTCATGCCCGCCGTTTTGTTCGTATTTTGAAATGGGCATGAAAAATTCAAGAAAAATCAAAAGAATGAAAACCTTCGCATTGTGTCCTTATATGTGACAAAGTTACCAGGTAAAATAATAAACTTGTAATATGGCAATTATTTTAAAGAAGTGTTCTTAGAAATGAGCTATCATGTGTGAAGATTCATGGCTTTCAAGCCAACTGATCAATCTTATGGCCACATTCATGGCATAGTTTGTTCAAATGATCTCATATTGTGCACAAGGGTGCGTATTGGAATGGCAAACAATGTTGACTAAGGAAGTTTTCATTTTCTTTGGACAGAAAATACATTTTCCATTTTTTGAGTACCCAAAATGAGTTTTTTGTGAAGGACCTACCATATATTTGTTCTAAAATTGAACCAAATCATTTTTATAAAATACTAGGACATATTTAATGTACAATAGACCAAATTGTTGGGTGTTAAAAGCTTTTATCCACCTCTCGTCAAAAAGACAATTTTTTGTCAATTCAGTTGGAAGCGGGTCAAATTTTAACTGCAGTTGCATTATAGTTTGCTCTTTATTATTTACAAAAAACATTTATAGCTACACAAGTATATATTTTGTCACAGAAACCCCAAAAATGTTCCAAGGTTCAACCACTAGCTAGGAACGGTGATACCCACCTTTTTTACCGCATTTCGAAATGCACATGAAAAATTCAAAAAAATCAAAAAATGGAAAACCTTCACATTGTGTCATTATATGTGACAAAGTTACAAAGTAAAATAATAAACTAGTAATATGGTAATTATTTTAAGAAAGTGTTCTTAGAAATGAGTTATCGTGTGTGAAGACTCATGGCTTTCAAGCCAAATGATCAATCTTATGGCCACATTCATGGCATAGTTTCTTCCAATGATCTCATATTGTGCAAAAGGGTGCGTATTGGAATGACAAACAATGTTGACTAAGGAAGTTTTCATTTTCTTTGGATGGAAATTTCATTTCCATTTTTTGAGTACCCAAAATGAGTTTTTTGTGAAGGACCTGCCATATATTTGTTGCAAAATTGGACCAAATCATTTTTCTAAAATACTAGGCCATATTTAATGAACAATTGACAAAATGGTTGGTTGTTAAAAGCTTTTATCTACCTCTCTTGAAAAAGACAAATTTTCGTTGATTCAGTTGGAAGCGGGTCTAATTTGAACTGCAGCTGCATTATAGTTTTCTCTTTATTTTTTCCCAAAAAATCATTTATAGGTACATAAGTATCTATTTAATAAGAAATACATGGTGTGGTAGCAAGACGTCGAGGTTTGGATGGTGGGCAAGGGATCCAACTCGAGAGCGTGTGAACTGGCATGCCAACCATGTTGTCCCCGCCTGACCGTTGCATTGCCCCACATTCTGGGTGGACTAGGCATGTGTGGTGGGTTGGAAATTCCCTCAGTAGGTGTTAGGAATAAGAATACAATAGAAGAATCTCACGAGGAGACTGAACTAAGCTCAAACATGAATTAGCAGCCAAATGTTTGATTACCGGTGCAGGAAATGCACATGGACAATGGGCCTAAATTTTGGCTGAGGATGATCATCTACTAAGGAGACTCTCTTGGCAATTATTTTAGCACAAATGGATGAACATACGTGGCACTTGCTTTACAAAGTACCACACTGTGCAAAAATATGGATGTTGAAGTTGGGATCAAATGAATGAATGGATTGAGCTAAAATTTGGTGCATGATGTTAATTTGGGCATATGAGGGCACTGTAAAACATTTATACCATTTGGACGTGCCAAAATGACACTTCCTTCACAATGAGCCAATCTGGACAGAAAATGGTAATTGAAACTAGGCTAAGATAGATGCTTGGATTGAGCTGCAATTTGGAGGACGATGATAATTTGGGCACATTAAGGCACTGTAAAAATTTCATAAAATTTGGATAAATAAAAATTGTACTTCCTTCACAATTATCTCTATGGAACAGAACATCAGGATAAATATTGAGGGAAACTGGCTATATTAAGAGCATCTCCAACAGCCGCGCTACCCGCGGCGTGCTAAAAACAGTTTGCAGTGCACTGTTTGCATGCTTTGCCGCGGCGGACAGCGCTCGCTCCTGTAGGCGCACTAAAATGCAGCGCCCGCGCATAGCTCCAGCAGGCGCGCTAAAAAGTAGCGCGCGCGAGCAGTCGTCGCTTGCTTATGTTGCTTTTTTACCCATTTTGAACAAAAAATGGATTTAAAACATCAAAGCAAAGACATGGCATAATTCAAATCACACAAACAAGTTCATTATGACATAAGAAGTTGATGTCCACAAGATCATCGAACCAAGTTCATGCCCACAAAATCATCCAACCAAGTTCATGCCCACTAGTTCAAATTCATGCCCACATCAAGCCTCGTCCTCGTCTTCATCTTCATCTTCTTCTTCCTCTTCGTTTTTCTCTTCCTCCGATTCATCATCTCAAGCGGATTCTTCCTGCTCCTCTTGATGGTCGCGAGCGGTGTTGGCACACCACAAGACATGTCGCCCATGGCGCCGGAGGTGCTCCCATGCCTCCCATGAGAGATGCAAAACTCATGCCTCCCATGGCGCCAATGCCCCCCGGGGGTGCTTTGAAGGCATCCATGCCCCCCATGCCGCCCATGCCACCGGCACCCATGCCACCAATGCCGCCCGGAGGTGCTCCAAAGCCACCCATGGCACCCATGCCGCCTATGCCACTGCCACCCATGCCCCCAATGCCACCGCCACCCATGCCGCGAAGCATGGCTCTTTTTTGGATCAAGACCTCTTCACGGGTAAGATTGATATACTCCTTTTGCGCCTCATTGAGAGTAGATGTGTCCCAGAAGAACAAGTACTTCTCCCATTCGAACAACCTAGATCGCTCCTCCGTGGCCTCCTTCCTCTCCTCCAATGTCACCTTCCTCTCCTCGGCCGCCACCATCCTCTCCCCGACCGCCAACCTCCTCTCATTGTCCGCGACATCTTGGGTCCTTGCCATCTTCCTCACCTCGTTCGCTTCTTTTCTTACCTTCACAATAGCTTCCATAGAATTTTTGAGCTCATCATCCCCTTTCCACTTCCTCTTTTCTTATGCATCTTTCTTGCACCCATCCGATCGTTTTGGCTTCGAGTATGAAACCGAGTTTGGTGTAGGGCTTCTCTTGCTGTCATCACTTGATTCCTCCTCCTCATCATGATCCAACTCAATTGTTCGCTTGCGTTTGTTGCTCTCATCAACATCGTCGATGCCGCCACGTGCTACCTCTTGAGCTTGCGTTGGTTTTTCCCTTGAAGAGGAAAGGGTGATGCAACACAGTAGAAGTAAGTATTTCCCTCAGTTTGAGAACCAAGGTATCAATCCAGTAGGAGTATCAAGACAATTCACCAATGTACCTGCGCAAAAGCAAACAAACTTGCACCCAACACTATAAAGGGGTTGTGAATCCCTTCACGATTAATTGCAAGGTGAGATCTGAAGGTGGAAAGTGCAACAAAGTGAAAGTGTAGAGCTGAAACTATGATGTGAAGTAGACCCGGGGGCCATAGTGTTCACTAGAGGCTTCTCTCATGATAGCAAGTATTACGGTGGGTGAACGAATTACTATCGAGCAATTGATAGAACCGCGCAAAGTCATGATGATATCTAAGTCAATGATCATACATATAGGCATCACGTCCGAGACAAGTAGACCGATACTGTCTGCATCTACTACTATTACTCTACACATCGACCGCTATCCAGCATGCATCTAGTGTATTGAGTTCATAACAAATAGAGTAACGCCTTAAGCAATATGACATGATGTAGAGGGATAAATTCATGCAATAGATATAAACCCTATCTTTTTACACTTGATGGCACCAACACGATGCGTGCATCGCTACCCCTTTTGTCACTAGGTGAGGACACCGCACAGTATGAACCCAAAACCAAGCACTTCTCCCATTGCGAGAATTATAGATCATGTTGGCCAAACTAAACCCACAACTCGAAGAGAATTACAAAGATACGAAATCATGCATATAAGAGATAAGAGGAGACTCAAATAATATTCATAGATAATCTGATCATAAATCCACAATTCATCGGATCTCGACAAACACACCGCAAAAGACGATTACATCGGATAGATCTCCATGAAGATCATGGAGAACTTTGTATTGAAGATCCAAGAGAGAGAAGAAGCCATCTAGCTACTAACTATGGACTCGAAGGTCTGTGGTGAACTACTCACGCATCATCGGAGAGGCAATGGTGTTGATGAAGAAGCCATCCATCTCCGAATCGCCCCTCCGACAGGGCACCAGAACGTGCCCCAGATGGGATCTTGCGGAGACAGAAGCTTGCGGCGGCGGAAAAGTATTTTCGTGGCTCTCTGTGGCAGTTTTGGATTTTTAGAGAATTTATAGGCGGAAGAAGTAGGGCAAAGGAGCGACTGGGGCCCACAAGCCTGGTAGAAGCACCCGCAGGCCGCGGCTAGGGGGCTTGTGACCTCCCCCAGGGTCCTTTGCCTTGGTTCTCAAGTCCCCTACGTATCTTTTGTTACGGAAAAAATCATTCCGAAGATTTTATTCCGTTTGGACTCCATTTAATATTCTTCTCTAAAAAGGGTCAAAAACAAGGAAAAAACAGGAACTGGCACTTGGCACTGAGTTAATAGGTTAGTCACAAAAAATATATAAAATGCATACAAAACATCCAAAGTTGACAAGATAATAGCATCAAACCATCAAAAATTATAGATACGTTGGAGACGTATCACCACGCTTCTTCAACTTCTCATCATCCTTCAATTCTTCATAGCAATGAGGCAAGGTAAATGGTCTCCCTTTCTTGATGTTCCCTTTATTGCTCTTCTTCTCCTCTCCTTGACATGAAAACAATAATACTTCAAAAAAACTAGCAAGGCAATCATGATCTTTTGAAATAACAAGGCCAAGGAAAGTTATCCCTACAAAATCATATAGTCTGGCTATGCTCCATCATGCCCACACAACAAATCTAAATCATGCACAACCCCGGTATTGGCCAAGTAATTTTTTTCACACTCTTACTTTCTCAAACTTTTTCAACTCTCACGCAATACATGAGCGTGAGCCATGGATATAGCACAAAAGGTGTAATAGAGTGTGGTGGAGGTTGTGAGGAAAAAAGGAGGAGATGGTCACATCGACTCGGCGTATCAACGGGCTATGGAGATGCCCATCAATAGATATCAATGTGAATGAGTAGGGATTACCATGCAACGGATGCACTTAGAGGTATAAGTGTGTGAAAGCTCAAAAGTAGGACTAGTGGGTGTGCACCCAACTTGCTTGCTTACGAAGACCTAGGGCTATTTTGAGGAAGGCCATCATTGGAATATACAAGCCAAGTTATATAATGAAAATTCCCACTAGTATATGGAAGTGTCAAAACAAGAGACTCTCTATCATGAAGAACATGGTGCTATTTTGAAGCACACGTGTGGAAAAAGATAGTAGCATTGTCCCTTCTCTCTTTATCTCTCATCTTTTTTTGTTTGGGCTCTTTGGCCTCTTTCTGTTTTTTTGGTGGGAAACTTTGGCCTCTCTTTTTTTATTTCCTCACATGGGACAATGCTCTAATAATGATGATCATCACGCTTTTATTTACTCACAGCTCAATGCTTAGAACAATGATGACTCTATAGGAAATGCCTCCAGCAGTGTACCGGGATGTGCAACGATCTAGCTTGGCGTATGATGTTGAAACGTCTCGCTAGATATCTTACGATCATGCAATGGCAATATGTAAGTGACGGCACAAGTCATGAGACGGAACGGTGGGAGTTGCATGGCAATATATCTCGGAATGGCTATGAAAATGCCATAATAGGTAGGTATGGTGGCTGTTTTGAGGAAGGTATATGGTGGGTTTGTGCACCAGCAAAAGTTGCACGGCACTAGAGAGGCTAGCAATGGTGGAAGGTGAAAGTGCATCTATACCATGGACTCACATTAGTCATGAAGAACTCATATACTTATTACAAATATTTTATTAGTAATCGAAATAAAGTGCTAAACGCATACTCCTAGGGGAAGGGTTGGTAGGTGTTAACCATCGCGCGATCCTGACCATCACACAAAGGATGACAATGAGTAAATCAATTATGCTCCGACTTCCTAACATGGCGGTTCACCATACGTGCATGCTATAGGAATCACTAACTTCAACACAAGAATTTCTAGATTCACAACACCCTACTAACATAACTCTAATACCATAAAATCCATATCTCAAAACTAATTGTGAGGAATCAAACTTCTCTTACTAATCAATGCACTTGAATTTGGAAGTTTTTGTTATATCCTCTTTGGATGGCTATCATCTTTAGGACTACATTCATAGCACACGCCAATTACCAAGTTACCGAGAGAGACAACTCTCAAAAAGATATAAGTGAAGATTGAGAGTTTTTATTTATCCAAAATATGACACTGCCGTGCTATAAAAATATCTAAGTGAAGCTCTAGAGCAAAGTTATCTAGCTCAAAAGATATAATTGAGGCACATGTGAGCTAAATTGCCTAACTCAAAAGATATAAGCGAAGCTCAATGAGTATTCTAGCAAATTCACGATGAGTGCATGTCTCTCTCAAAAAGGTGTGCAGCAAGGATGATTGTGAAACAACAAAAAGAAAAGACTCGTATAATACACGATGCTCCAAGCAGAACACATATCATGTGGTGAATAAAAATATAGCTCCAAGTAACGTTACCGATGGATTGAAGACGAAAGAGGGGATGCCTTCCCGGGGCATACCCAACTTAGGCTTTTTGGTGTCCTTGAATTTGACTTGGGATGCCTTGGGCATCCCCAAGCTTGAGCTCTTTCCAATCTTTATCCCATTGTCCATGAGAACGTCACCCAAAACTTGCAAACTTCACAACACAAAACTTAAACAGAAACTCGTGATATCATTAGCACAAGAAAACAAACTACCAAATATTTAGGAACTGTAGTAAACTTGATTTCTATCTAGATTGATGTTAGATTACTGTAGTCTCACTTTTCCATGGCTAGTACCCCCCGATACTATCCATAGTTTCATCAAAACAAGCAATCAACACAACAAAAATGAGAATCTATCAAAAACAGACCAGTCTGTAGCAATCTGTATATTTCGTATACTTCTGGTATCTCAATTTTTTTGAAACATTATGAAAATTAGGGTAATTGGCATATCAACCAGCAGCACAATGAATCAACTCAAAATCTCTTTCTGGATAGGAATTAAAAATATTTTCGTGAGCGCAAAGTTTCTGTCTTTTTCAGCAAGATCAAACAACCATCACCAAAACTAGTCATAAAGGTTTTACTTGGCTCAAAAACAAAAAGAACCACAAAAAACACAATTATAACCGAATTATGATGGTGTGTACACAACAAAACAGAAAGCAAAAAAGCAAAGATAAATTCATTGGGTTGCCTCCCAACAAGCGCTATTTTTTAACGCCCTTAGCTAGGTATAAGGCGATAGAATCAAGTATCGTCGTCTTTGGTGCTCAAACCATAAGTAGGGTGATCACTCAACATTTTAAGGTCTTCATCTCTCTTACTAGATGGTTCACCACTGTTTTTAGGAACAAAAACAAACTTGGTGGCCTTATTGTGGGAAAAATTTGGAGTGTTCTGAACAGCGGAAAAAGCGGAACCCAAGTTGGTTATAACATCCTCTAGTTTGCCAATTCTAGCGGAATCATGACCTAGTTTTTCGTCAACTATGGGTTCCCTCTCCTTTAAATTTTTCAAAGTCATTCCCACCTTGGATACATACCGAGTTATTTTATTGTGGATATTTTTATCCAAATTTTCAATGAGTTCAATCGTAGCAACTTTATTTTCAATGATATCCAGCCTACGCATCACATGTTCCAAGGTTTAGGTAGTTCCATTAACCATGAGTGGGGGTGAGCCTACCAAATTTATTAAGGCACCGTAAGAATCAATGGTATGGCTACCCAAGAAATTTCCACCTACGATTGTGTCAAGAACATACCTATTCCAACGGGAAATACGCACATAAAAGTTGCGAAGCAGAATGGTAGTAGATTGCTTACGAGTAGATCTATTCTGAGAATTGCAAATCCTATACCAAGCATCCTTTAAATTTTCTCCCTCATTCTTTTTGAAATTAAGAACTTCGCTCTCGGGAGTATCGTTCAAAGCGATAGGACTAGCCATAAGGATAGGTAGACTATCCCGCACAAGCAAACAGAAAGCAAGCGAAAGAAAAGGACGAACGAAAAAGGCAAATATTTTTGTAAATTTTTATTTTTCAGAAGTGGGGAGAGGAAAACGAGAGGCAAAAGGCAAAACAAAGTAAATGCAAGAGATGAGTTTGCGATAGTTACTTGGATAAGCTTCACTTAGAATAGTCCCCGGCGCCAGAAATTGACACGTTGAAGGGAGACTATTCTTGACTTGATACTCCCCGGCAACGGCGCCAGAAATTCTTCTTGCTACCTCTTGAGCTTGCCTTGGTTTTTCCCTTGAAGAGGAAAGGGTGATGCAACATAGTACCAGTAAGTATTTCCCTCAGTTTGAGAACCAAGGTATCAATTGAGTAGGAGTATCAAGGCAAGTCAACAATGTACCTGCAGAAAAACAAACAAACTTGCACCCAACACTATAAAGGGGTTGTTAATGCCTTCACGATTAATGGCAAGGTGAGATCTGAAGGTGGAAAGTGCAACAAAGTGAAAGTGTAGAGCGGAAAATATGATGTGAAGTAGACCCGGGGGCCATAGTGTTCACTAGAGGCTTCTCTCATGATAGCAAGTATTACGGTGGGTGAACGAATTACTGTCGAGCAATTGATAAAACCACGCAAAGTCATGATGATATCTAAGGCTATGATCATACATATAGGCATCACGTCCGAGACAAGTAGACCGATACTGTCTGCATCTACTACTATTACTCCACACATCGACCGCTATACATCATGCATCTAGTGTATTGAGTTCATAACAAACAGAGTAACGCCTTAAGCAAGATGACATGATGTAGAGGGATAAATTCAAGCAATATATATAAACCCCATCTTTTTACCCTTGATGGCAACAACATGATGCGTGCCTCACTACCCCTTCTGTCACTAGGCGAGCACACCGCACGGTATGAACCCAAAACCAAGCACTTCTCCCTTTGCAAGAATTATAGATCAAGTTGGCCAAACGAAACCCACAACTCGAAGAGAATTACAAGGATACGAAATCATGCATATAAGAGATCAGAGGAGACTCAAATAATATTCATAGATAATCTGAGCATAAATCCACAATACATGGGATCTCGACAAACACAACGCAAAAGAAGATTACATCGGATAGATCTCCATGAAGATCATGGAGAACTTTGTATTGAAGATCCAAGAAAGAGAAGAAGCCATCTAGCTACTAGCTATGGACCCGAAGGTCTGTGGTGAACTACTCACGCATCATCAGAGAGGCAATGGTGTTGATGAAGAAGCCCTCCCTGTCCAAAGCCCACCTCCGACATGGCACCCGAACGTGCCCCAGATGGGATCTTGCGGAGACAGAAGCTTGCGGCGGCGGTAAAGTATTTTCGTGGCTCTCTCTGACAGTTTTGGATTTTTAGAGAATTTATAGGCGGAAGAAGTAGGGCAAAGGAGATACGGGGGACCACAAGCCTGGTAGGCGCGGCCCCCCAGGCCATGGCTAGGGGGCTTGTGACCTCCCCCGGGGTCCTTTGCCTTCGTTCTCAAGTCCCCTGCGTATCTTCTGTTATGGAAAAAATCATTCTGAAGATTTTATTTCGTTTGAACTCTGTTTAATATTCTTCTGTGAAAAGGGTCAAAAACACGAAAAAAACAGGAACTGGCACTTGGCGCTGAGTTAATAGGTTAGTCCCAAAAAAGATATAAAATGCATACAAAACATCCAAAGTTGACAAGATATTAGCATGGAACCATCAAAAATTATAGATACGTTGGAGACGTATCAACACGGTTCTTCAACTTCTCATCATCCTTCAAATCTTCATAGCAATGAGGCAAGGTAAATGGTCTCGCTTTCTTGATGTTCCCTTTCTTGGTCTTCTTCTCCTCTACTTTGAACAAGTTTTGTGCAATATTGAACTACAATAAAACAAGTTAGCACTACAAACACCAAGAACAAGCATGATGAATATGGATGAAATGGAACTTACACTATCTATATCATTAGTGCCACTTGGATTCAACTTGTCAACCGCCTTTTGTGCGGCCGCCCACTTTTGACAATCTTGGTTGATTGTCGACCACCGGGAGCAAAGAGATCGTGTCGAGCGGTCAATTCCACTCTTGTTGTGTAGATCAAAGTGCTCCTTCATACGGTTCCATTATGCATCTTTAATTTGATCACCTCCAATGGATGGATCCATCGACACTTACAACCAAGTATTGCATAGAAATATGTCTTCATCGTTGGTGTAGGTGCCTCCTCTTCCTTTCGGTGCATCGACAATGCCCTCACCATCCTCGTTCACCTGGAACTCATGGTCATCGAAATGCATGTCATTGGTTTGAGACCAACGAGAATTGTTGGAGCCAACACCCATAGTTGACATATATGCCTCATCGTTGACACTAGAAACGATATACAACAAATAAAATGAGCTATCTATATGTATGCATTCAAAACATAACAACAACAAAAGTTGGCGATTTTTTTTACCTTTGGTGCATTTCCTCGAACACCTTTTGCGCGTCGGCCGCCGGCTCAACAAGTGAGCTCATTGGCGCTTCGGTAGCTTTGCGGCCGTCACATGCCCTACAAGTATCTTCCTCGACGGCTTGGAGGAGCCCGAGCCGTCTTCCGCCTTGTTCTTCTTCGTGGAAACCATGCCCTTCTTCAGACGCGCCACATTTGGGAGCTTCGAGAAGGGGCACGTGGGTTCACGGAGGACGCCGGCGCGAGGCCACCCGCTGCCGAGGTCTTCCGTGGCGGTATGAAAAGGCCGCGTGCGACGCCGTTGCTTGGAGGAGCGCCGACGGAGGGGCAGCCAAAGCTCCTCGCGCTAGGATTCCGGGTGTAGGAAGGGGTGAAGGGGGTACCGGTGGGGGCATCCAACGGGTCAGTTCATTGGCGGCGGCGCGCGGTGGGGCGAAAGTGGCGCGGTGGAGAGAGTGCGGCGCGAGCGTTCGAGTGTGCAGCGCGCGGAAGTGGACGCACCAAATAAGTAGCGCGCGATGGCGATTCGGACCACGCGCTGTACTCTATATTTCGCGCGTGCGTTTATCACGCAGCCGCTGGAGCACCTTTTTCTATTGCGCGCATGCTAAAAAGGCGAACTTTGAAGCACGACGATGTTTTAGCGCGGCTGTTGGAGATGCTCTAAATGAGCTAAATTTTTGTGGAGGGAGGTTCTATGGTCAGTTTCATGCGATGGTAAATTTCCATCAACTATAAAGTAATATAAAATGTAGTTGCTTCACAAACTAAAAATATTACCAGAAAAAAAGATTGGATGATGAGCTCACATGGATTGTTAGATGGGGCTCAAATTTTGTGGAGAGCTATGGTTTGGGCATATAGAAGATGTGGGAAAAATTCAACGCATTAGGATATCCCTAGCTAGTACTTCCTTCGCAAAGCTGTTAGCTGAACACAAACTTTGGAAATTTGCTGAGAAAGATTTACTAGGAAAATGGAGACAAAAGTTTTCATGAGGTAATGATTTGGATAGGAAACAGTGCCCAAAATTTTTTAGGGCAATCAAAAAAATAGAAATAGCACTTCTTTCCAAAGTGCTATTGTGAACACAATAGGAAAATGAATCTTTTTGAATTATTTTCACACTATGGAAGGAAGGGTTTTCACATATTTGAGGAATATATGATCCAAAGGATTTGTGAGAATTTTTGGAATGACAGAATAGTAGGTTTCTTCACAAACTAGGGAAAAAATTGACGCATGGACATGACACATAGGCAACACTCATGATGTGGCGCCTAGTCATAGCTATGACCATCTATATTGGTCGTAATTAGCTACAAATTAGGCAATGGACCAGGTCTATCTGCTTTACGACCATTTCTCATAAGGAAATTACGACCTTTTTTGACCAAATTGGTCGTTATGATTTGGGGTTGGAGCCTCCCGAACAGCTTACGGCCAATTGGTCTCAAATGGTCGTAGATTTACGACCATTTCTGCCAGGGTCACTGCTAGAAGGTCACTAGTTGACATATTTCTTGTAGTGCCCCGGTGCCCCCACGCATTTCCGGCCCAACGCAAAGTTGTCAAATTCGAGATTGTGAATCGGATCATAACTCTGTTGGTAGGATCATGAACCTTAAAATCATAACTACTAGGAACGTAGAAACTTAGATTCTATGAGAAAAATCGTAGAATCGGAGGGGCTAGTTTGGATCGTATGGTCATAAGATTCTTAACTTGAGTGACGATTCTCACAACTTTGTTGGCGCCCCACCGGACCGCCCCCCACCGTCCCGCCCCCCACAGCCCTGGTGACTTTTTTCTTTCTATTTTTGTTTTTTTGCTATTTAATTGTTAGGTTATATTAGATTTAGTGGTAGGTTGTATGAGATTAGACTTTTTTTCTATTTTAGTGCTAGGATTAGTGCTAGGTTTAGTGCTAGTTTATATAAGATTAGTGATAGGTTTTAGTTCATTAGTCATAATTAAAAGAAGTAGAATAAAGATGAAGAAGAAAAGAAGAATAAGTAGAAGAAGGAAGAAGAAGAAGAAGAAGAAGAAGAAGAGGAGGAGGAGGACGATGAGGAGGAGGAGGAGAAGAAGAAGAGGAGGAGGAGAAGAGGAGAAGAAAGAAGAGGAAAAAGGAAAATAAGGAAGAATAAAAGAGGAATAAGAGGAGAAGGAAAGAATAAGAAGAAGAAGTAGAAGAAGAGGATAAGAAGAGGAAGAAGAGAAGGAAATAAGAATAAGAATAAGAATAAGAAGAAGAAGAAGAAGAAGAAGAAGAAGAAGAAGAAGAAGAAGAAGAAGAAGAAGAAGAAGAAGAAGATGTGGAGGAGGAGGAGGAGGAGGAGAAGAGAAGAGTAGAAGAGGAGGAGGAGGCGGAGGACAAGAAGAAGAAGAAGAAGAAGATGAGGAGAAGAGGAGAAGAAAGAAGAGGAAAAAGGAAAAGAAGGTATAAGAAGAAGAAGAAGAAGTAGAAGAAGAAGCAGAAGCAGAAGCAGAAGGAGAAGGAGAAGAAGAAGAAAAGAAGAAGAAGAGGAGAAGGAAAGAAGAAGACGAAGAAGTAGAAGAAGAGGATAAGAAGAAGAAGAAGAGGGGGTGAAGGAAAGAAGAAGAAGAAGAAGAAGAAGAAGAAGAAGAAGAAGAAGAAGAAGAAGAGGAGGAGGAGGAGGAGAAGAGATGCCATTAGCAATAAGATTTTTTCATAGTTTGAACTGTCAATGCTTTATGTGATGTGATGTCCTTAATTTTTTTCACTCGGTAAAATTTCCAGGGTTTGTGCTATTTCTACTCCTTGGAGTAATCATCGTCAAAGTTTTTGGTTCATGATCCTGCCGCTGTTCGACTACTTCCTCTACAACCGAGGGTCAGCTATGAATCCACCTTCACCTCCTACACTCTTTTAATCATGTTAGTAGATTTCATTTTCATGCTAAGTCACATAACCTAGGCGTCTCCCGTCCGAAATGGTTGCTTCGATAAATATGCATTCATTTGCATATTTATCACCGTAACTCATTCGGATTGTCCAGCGACTTCCACGGACATCCCGAGGATGTGTAGATTAGGTACGTTCTCCATGCTCTATCCCATTCCAAGACAAAAGTTCGACAATGCCTCCCCGTTCTTTTCCGGATGCACATTCTATCGCCTTTTTGCTGAGACATGTATTTGGAGAACAGCGGGGAGGCGTTGCCGAAATTTTGTCTCGGAATGGGGTAGATCATGGAGAACGTACTCACTCTACACATACTCAGGTGGGATTAGGACCTATCTTTCCCTATTAGCATGTAGGTTGCATGGACGTAATAAAATTGACAAACTAGATTAACTGATGAATGAATATACATGCTGCATTATATATATATATATATATATATATATATATATTTATATATATATGGTGTCTTTGGTAGCTTGGCAAGATGAGTGATCGTGCGTGGATGTACACCAGTCACACTAGTCATAAAAAGATGACCAAAGAATGGTTTATAAAAACTAGGGTGTTTGTGAAAGCCGCATTTGCAAATGGCCAGGAAACAAACAGGTGCCCATGTCCTGGGTGCGACAACTATAAAAATAGTACATAAGCTATAATGATTAAGCACCTCCAGAGGAGGGATTTTAAGACTAATTGTACGGTGTGAACATTTCATGGTGAATATAGACAACGCACCAGAGCTAAGGAGGTTCACCGTCGCACCAACGAGCATGGTACTCGGATCGAAGGCATGGTGCAAGACTTTTTGATGATGCTCAAGATTCAGACGATGAGATGGAGGAATCTGCAAAGTCCTTCTATGAAATGTTGGAGTCTTCAAAAGGTCCTCTCCACGAGCACACTAAGCTTTGTCAGTTGGATGCCATTGCATACGTAAGGGCTCTCAAGGCTTAGTTCAACTTGGGAAGGGAATGCTACGGCGCGATGATGACACTATTTGGACACTTTCTACCCAAAGGCCATGTCATGCCTGCAAACTTGTACCAGTCGGACAAAACACTTCGTGTACTTAAGATGCCCTATGAGAAGATACATGTGTGTGAGAAAGGATGTGCCTTATTTAGGCTTGAGTATGCGGACATGAACTGTTGTCCCATTTGCATGTTTTCCAAGTATGTTGTGGTAGATAACGGTATGTGTGAGAAGAGCGAGACCGAAATCCCAGTTAATGTTCTTTTCTATATGTCAATGATACCAAGGCTTCAACGTCTTTTCATGGTCAAAGAGACGGCCAGACATATGACTAGGCACAAATTGGGCAAAAGAACCGAAATAGATGCAGATAGGAATAAGATGGCGGTACACACATCAGATGGGGAAGCATGGAAGGACTTTGATGCATTACAGCCGGATAAAGCAGCAGATTCAAGGCTTCCTCGAGTCCGCGTCACCACGGATGGGTTCAATACCTTTGGTATGATGGCAGCCCAATACAGTATTTGGCATGTATTTGCCATTCAACTCAATCTCCCTCCGGACATATTATGGAAAGAAAGAACATATTATGACATTGATAATTCCAGGGCCCAACTATCCATGGAAGAATATGAATTTGTACATGTAGCTGCTTAAGGATGAATTGCAAGATGCTTGGGATAATAGGGTGAAAACATACGATGCCTCTAGAAGAGAAAACTTCAATATAGATGTACTCGATGCATGACTTGCCTGTGTATGCGCTATTGTCTGGCTGATGTGTGCATGGAAGGTTCCCATGCCCCACGTGCAAGGCAGTTCTTTAGTTTCATTGGTGGCAGGAGGGTCGGAAGTATTCTTGCTTTGACTTGGATAGACAGTTCCTGGATCCTCACCTACAGTTCAGAAAAGACAAGAAGAAGTTTACAAAAGGTAAAGTTGTCAAAACCTCGGCACCACCTGCGTTGACAGGCCAACATATCCTGGATCAGTTGAATACTGTCGAGCCTAATCCAGAGCCTCCAGGGTATTTCATGGGGTATAACTCATAACACGCCTGGACTCACAAGCCATGCTTGCGGGATCTCCCTTACTTTGAAGATCTCCTTCCTCCACACAACATCAAGATGATCCAAAATGAAAAGAATATCGGAGAGGCCATTTTTGGTACATTGTTCAAAATATAGGGGAAGTCAAAGGATAATCCTAAGGCTAGAGTCGATTAAGAGACTCTATGTCATAGACCATTACGAAACATGGGACAATCGAAAGGAAAACAAAACTGGTGGAAACCAAAGGCCTGGTTCAATCTTGGAAGACCAAATATGAGGGAAATTATCTTATGGCTCAAAATGGACTTGATGTTCCGTGATGGGTTTGCAGCAAATCTAAAGAGGAGAGCGAGTCTTGAAAAATTGAAAACATTTGGTCTCAAGAGTCATGATTGGCACATATGGCTTGAGTGGGTAATTCCGGTGATTTTTCTTGGCTTTATACCTCAGGACGAATGGCTAGTACTAGCAGAGCTGAGTTATTTCTTCCGTGTTCTTTGTGCGAAAGAACTGCGCTTGGCGTGGTAGATGACATGGAGGATTTGGCGCCGGAGTTTCTCTGCAAGTTAGAGAAGATCTTTCCACCGGGCTTGTTTAATCCAATGCAATATTTGATTTTACATCTCCCAACCAAGGCAAGATTGGGTGGGCCTATGAAAAATTGTTGGTGCTTTGGAATTGAGAGGATAAAGAAGAAGCTTCGAGCTAAATGTAAAAATAAATGTAGAATTGAAGCATCGGTGGCCGAGGCATTCATTACTAAGGAGGTGGCAAACTTTGTGACAGCACACTACGAAGCCAAAAATCATCATTTGCATAATCCGAAGCCTCGGTAGAATGATGGTGACCCTAAAAAGGTGGATCCAACATCAGCCTATTCAATGGGAAGATCGCACCATCCAGTGCTTCGAAACCAATAACGTTGGATGTCGAAGAATGGCGGACCATTTCGTTGTATATCTTCAACAACCTAACAGAAGTGAGGCCGTACATCGAGTAAGTTGTTAGTACATTTTTTTCGCAACTTTTAATTCCTTTGAACTACTCTTATTCTTGGATATTTGATACAGTCGATACGTCACAAAATTTTCGGATGAAGAGGTCATCCAAATTGATTTCATCGAAGAGTATGAGCTTCTGGCAAAGCATGGAGGTGGCTATCCCGGTTTCATCTCTTCTTCAAAGAAATGGTAATTATCAATAATGGACCATTTCATTTCTTGGTATAATTTGCGGATAATGCAACAATCATTTTGTATTAAACTTGTAGGCTAATTCAGAGTCTATGGACGCCGAATTGAGACAAGCCGCTATTGGTTTTGACTATAAGGTTCGTTCATTTGAGAAATACAACACCAACGGGAATCACTTTCGTACCCTTGGTAAAGAGCTATCTATGCCCGACCACAAATCTACAAAGTATGGCATCTCTGCTATCGGCGAAGGAGGTACCGCGTATTATGGAAGAGTTGAAGCAATTTATGAACTTCAATTCTACGGGGAAAACCCGCCGAATGTCGTAGTCCTCTAATGTTATTGGTAACAGCCGAAGGAGACTAGAAGGACTCATGAACATATAGGGCTAGTCAAAATCAATCAAAGCACCCATTTAGATGTCCCCGATGTCTATATTGCAGCTCAACAGGCGACCCAAGTTTTCTATCGACGGTGGGCCTGCCAAACTTATAAGAATATGAATGGTTGGGATGTTGTTTATGAAGGGCCACCACATGCTAGACCACCTCCCCCAGATGAAGAGGATTATTAACCTCACATTAACCCAGACACATATGATAGAGAATTCTTCCAAGAAACACGTCTTTCGAATAAACGTTTCAAGAATTGTTGTACTTCACCCCAGAACATGAAAGTAGACAGTGATAGTGAATCCGAGTTCACCCGTGAGCCGGAACCAACACAACCGAACCTAGAAGAGGTTATTGCTGCGGATGACCTATCAATGCTTGACGGATTATAGAAAGGCCTTCCATAAGTTGATGCCGGTGAACCCGATGAGCACATCATTCATGAAGACTCGCGTGATAGTGATGATGACGATGCATTTATTGATCCAGACTATTATTAGTTTGTATGCATTCCAACTTAAATTATATATGTACATATTATTATTCATGTCACGTATTTAATTTTTTTCATGTTGTACTAATTTATTTTACTCTATATCATGGTAGGTGTTGAAAGATGGTGGGCGCGGGTCCAGATCGCTCGACGTCCCGCGCAAGGGGTACTTTCATTCCACCCCTGTCTCTCTCCGTAGAGTCTTGGCAGACAGTCTGGGGACACCCGCGGGTGCTTCTTCATCTGCGTCGTTGCCCACCGGGAGAGGAGGTCGGGCAGGGACAAAGGCGAAGGGTACAGGACATGGCCGCGAGAGAGGTAGAAAGACTGCTATGCCGTCCTCGCTGCCACCCCTAGCTGATTCATTCGAGCACAAGACTACTATGGTGGACCCGTTTGAGGTGGAGGCTATGCGGACTCTGGTCCAGGAGCCTCGGATCGACGGGCATTCGACCCTTGAAACTCCAGTTCCTGAGGCTTCGGCCCATGAGACTCCTATACTAGGGGCTACGTGCCAGGAGACTCCTGCCTTAGAGGCTTCAGCCAATGCGGAGACGTCCGTATGGATACCTGGCCGGATTAGAACGAGGGGCCGGGTGGCCATTCTCATGGTGGTGGGGAGGTCGGTCATGAGTTTACTGATAGTGAGGGCGAGGTGGTTGAGGGGGTCCCCATGTACCAGCGTGGTAGTACACGTCTCCCAGTCATGTCATCGACCCACGAGCAAAGGCCGGTGATTAGGCTTGAAGGGGAGATGTAAGTGCATTTACTCTTTTTGTACCTTTTGCATTCAAGTTTCTTCAAATATGTAATGTGTTGACCTCGTCATACTGCAGGGGTCGGAATCACCCCCTTGGACTCCGCAAGCCGAACACCGTCCTTGGTGTGCTTTGCCGAGAAAATTTCCCAGGGTTTGCCACATTGCCCAGTGAGGGTGAGCTTCCTACACCAGGATTTACCTGGGAGCACTACCAAGTTGTACATGCCTCGTCGGAGGAGATTATCGATGGTGTCTTGTGCCACATGAGTGTCGAGATGGTGATCAACAAATTTTGGGTAATTTCTCCTTTTACACAATCTAAAATTAACAATATAGTAAGTTATTGTACTAATCAGTGTTCTCTCGTTTGATTGCAGACGTTCTATAGGTGTGAGGAGGGATATGAGGATGTGGCGACCAATGTTATTGAGGATGAGTGCAAGCGGCTATTACAGAACTTACGCCACAAGGCCCAGTGACAAGCTGTTCGAGACTACTAAGCCTTGCATGGTATTAAGAAGGAGAAGAAATTGTCTTGCACAAAGTATCTGAAGAAGGAGCAGTACATGAAGGTAATTACCTATTCTTAAGGCCTTGTACGTAGTTTCTTGATTTGATTCGTAGGCGAAGCGCTCAAATTTCTCGTGACTAACTTATAAGTACCCCCGATATGGTGTGCGGATCAGATGGATTGTAGGGAGGTGTTGGTGGATGAGTGGTACACACGCCAATGGCGAGCCGTCCAGGACAATGCGAAGGACCGAAGTGCCCAAATGGTTGGTGTGCCACACCATCAAGGCAGTGCCAACTTGTTTCAGTTCGGACGGAACTCGGTATGTGGTTTTATTCATGATTCATGCAATTAATTCTTCATGCTAGCATGATCCCTTTACTAATACTTTGTTCCTCTCTTTTAGGCGCATAACAATAAGATGGAGGTGCCAGAATTATGACCTCTATGGCATGGCCCATACTGCCTCCTACAAGAAGGCCAAGGCATTCTCGGAGTCTGACCTCGATCATCCACATAAGCTCACTACTGCCTCTTGAGCTTCCGTTGGTTTTTCCCTTGAAGAGGAAATGGTGATGTAGCATAGGAGCAGTAAGTATTTCCCTCAGTTCGGGAACCAAGGTATCAATCTAGTAGGAGAATCGAGGCCAAGTCCAAAGTACGTGCGCAAACACAAAAGAGCTTGCACCCAACGCTATAAAGGGGTTGTCAATGCCTTCAAGATTGATTGCAAAGTGAGATGTGAAGGCGGAAAGTGCAACGAAGTAAAAGTGTAAGGCTGAAAATATGGTGTGAAGTAGACCCGGGGGCCATAGTGTTCACTAGAGGCTTCTCTCAAAATAGCAAATAATACAGTGGGTGAACAAATTACTGTCGAGCAATTGACAGAACCGCGCAAAGTCATGACGATATCTAAGGCAATGATCATACATATAGGCATCACGCCCGAGACAAGTAGACCGATACTTTCTGCATCTACTACTATTACTCCACACATCAACCGTTATACAGCATGCATCTAGTGTATTGAGTTCATGACGAACAGAGTAACGCCTTAAGCAAGATGACATGATGTAGAGGGATAAACTCAAACCAATGATGAAAACCCCATATTTTTACCCTTGATGGCAACAACAAGATGCGTGCCTCGCTACCCCTTCTGTCACTCTGTGAGGTCACCGCACGGTATGTACCCAAAACCAAGAACTTCTCCCATTGCAAGAATCATAGATGAAGTTGGCCAAACAAAACCCACAACTCGAAGAGAATTACAAGGATATGAAATCATGCATATAAGAGATCAGAAGAAACTCAACTAAGATTCATAGATAATATGATCATAAATCCACAATTCATCGGATCTTGAAAAACACACAGCAAAAAAAGATTACATCGGATAGATCTCCATGAGGATCATGGAGAACTGTGTAGTGAAGATCCAAGAGAGAGAAGAAGCCATCTAGCTACTAGCTATGGACCCAAAGGTCTATGGTGAACTACTCACGCATCATCGGAGAGGTCATGGTGTTGATGAAGAAGCCTTCCGTATCCGAATCGCCCCTCCGGCAGGGCACCACGACGTGCCCCAGATGGAATCTTGCGGAGACAGAAGCTTGCGGCGGCGGAAAAGTATTTTCATGGATCTCTCTCTCAGTTTTGGATTTTTGCTGAATTTATAGGCGGAAGAGGTAGGGCAGACGAGCCACACGGGGCCCACAAGCCTGCTAGGTGCGGCCCCCCTGGCTGCGCCTAGAGGGCTTGTGGGGTCCCCTCGTGGCCGTTGCCTTGGTTCTCAAGTCTCGTGCGTATCTTCTGTTCCGGAAAAAATCTTTTCGGAAGTTTTAATCCGTTTGGACACCGTTTAAAATCCTCCTCTGAAAAGGGTCAAAAACACGGAAAAAATAGGAACTGGCACTTGGCACTGAGTTAATAAGTTAGTCCCAAAAAAGATATAAAAGGCATACAAAACATCCAAAGTTTGACAAGATAATAGCATGGAACCATCAAAAATTATAGATACATTGGAGACGTACCACTCACCAACATCTCTCCCACCACATGCTCGTGAGATATAAGGAAGAGGGGAATAAGAGGAGAGGGGAGGACTTTAACCCGAACCAGGAACCTTTGGATCCAGATATGGTGATGATATCTGGTGGCAGGAGGACCCATGGCTCTATAGCCATTGGAGATGGGCTGTTATGTTGGCCTCCCAGAGATCAAGGCATGCCAGACAAGCTCCTATCGTGAGATAAGGCCTCGTCGAGGGTCAGTAGATCTCACCATCGAGGTTAGTTATACCGACTCACAAAACATTCATCCATTACATTATGTGTGTGTGTGTCCATCGATGATTACAATACTAATGAGGAGTGGTGTTGCAGGCTACTCTTCAAAAAGAGAGAGCAGCAACCCAGGCGCTTCTGAAGGAGAGGGATCAGACCGCGAAAGACAGCACGGCTCGGTTGATGGAGGAGGAGAGGGCACGAAATGAGGCGGCTAACCGGGCCATGTATGATCTCCTTGTGGTAAGTTTCTTGTTCACATTAGCCAAATCATGCATGTAATGTCCGTTTCATTACTAATTGATATGACTAACCCTTAAACACCAAATGTGATGTCTATGTGCCTTCAGAACGGTAGGACCCCTCCGTCGATGCCGGATATTTCTGGGCTTGGAATGTGAGTTTCATTTTAGTGGTCATTAGTTACTAGTATTAACATTTGAGTGTCATCATGCTAACGGGACATTGAAAAATATCTTTGGTGCACAATAACTCCCGAGCCGCATCACACACCCCTTCTCTAGAGCAACCTTCTCCAAATGAACCCGCCCCAAGCAACCCCCATGATTCATATCCTTGATAACAATGACGGTAATATTTCCCTAGTGTTCTACGAAATACTAAGTTTATTTTCTCCAAAATGACATACTTAGCTAATTATCCTCCAAAATGACGCAATTAGCTTATTTAGTTCATTTATGAGATAATTAGCTTAGTTAGGTCAAAAATAGCTCAAGAACCTTGGTTAGCTCATAACTTAGAGTATCTTCCTCCAAAATGACATAATAAGCTCAAAATAAGATAAGTAATCATCTTCACCTTCTTCTTCTCCTTCTTTTTCTCCTTCTTCTTCTCCTCCTCCTCGTGGTTCTTCTTCTAGTTTTATTCTAAAAAATGACATGCTTAGCTAATTAACCTTCAAAATTAAATAATTAGCTTATTTAGCTCATTTATGACATAATTAGCTTAGTTAGGTCAAAAATAACACAAGAACATTGGTTAGCTCATAACTTAGCGTATCTTCCACCAAAATGACATAATAAGCTCAAAATAAGATAAGTAATCATGTTCACCTTCTCCTTCCCCTTCTCCTTCTTCTTCTTCTTCTTCTTCTAGTCTTATTCTTCTCCCCCTTCTTCTTATTCTAGTTTTTTTCTCCAAAATGACATATTTAATTAATTTTCCTCCAAAATGACATAATTGGCTTATTTAGTTCATTTATGACATAATAACCTTAGTTCGGTCAAAAATAGCACCAGAACTTTGGTTAGCTCATAACTTAGCTCATCTTCCTCCAAAAGAACATAATAAGCTCAAAATAAGATAAGTAATCATGTTCAACTTCTTCTTCTTTTTCTCCTTCTTCTTCTAGTCTTCTTTTTCTTCTTCTTCTTCTTCTCCTTCTTCTTCTTCTAGTTTTATTCTCCAAAGTGACAAATTTAGCTAATTATCCTCGACAATGATATAATGACTTATTTAGTTCATTTATGATATAATTAGCTTAGTTAGATAAAAATAACACAAGAACGTTGGTTAGCTCATAACTTAGCGTATCTTCCTCCAAAATGACATAATAAGCTCAAAATAAGATAAGTAATCATCTTCACCTTCTCCTTCTCCTTCTCCTTCTTCTTCTAGTATTCTTCTTCTCCTTCTTCTTCTTCTTCTAGTTTTGTTCTCCAGAATGACATACTTAGCTAATTATCCTCCAAAATCACATAACTAGCTTTTTTAGTTCATTTATGACATAATTAGCTTAGTTAGGTCAAAAATAACACAAGAACATTGGTTAGCTCATAACTTAGCGTATCTTCCACCAAAATGACATAATAAGCTCAAAATAAGATAAGTAATAATCTTCACCTTCTTCTTGTCCTTCTCCTTCTTTTTCTCCTTCTTGTTCTAGTCTTCCTCTTCTCCTTCTTCTTCTTCTAGTTTTAATCTCCAAAATGACATACTTAGCTAATTATCCTCCAAAATGACATAATTACTCATTTCGTTCATTTATGACATAATTAGATTAGGTAGGTCAAAAATAGCACAAGAATGTTGGTTATCTCATAACTTAGTGTATCTTCCTCCAAAATTACATAATAATCTCAAAATAAGATAAGTAATCATCTTCACCTTCTCCTTTTTCTAGTCTTGTTCTTCTCCTTCTTCTTCTTCTAGTCTTGTTCTTCCCCTTCTTCTTCTTCTTCTGTTTTATTCTCCGAAATAACATACTTAGCTAATTATCCTCCAAAATGACATAATTTGCTTGTTTAGTACATTTATGACATAACTAGCTTAATTAGGTCAAAAATAGCACAAGAGCCTTGTTTAGTTGATAATTTAGCGTATCTTCCTCCAAAATGACATAATAAGCTCAATATTAGATAAGTAATCATCTTCACCTTCTTATTCTCGTTCTCCTTCTCGTTCTCCTTCTTATTCTTCAAGTATTCTTCTTCTTCTCCTTCTTCTTCTTTTTCTAGTTTTATTCTAAAAAATAACATACTTAGCTAATTATCCTCCAAAATGACATAATTAGCTTATTTAGTTCATTTATGACATAAGTAGCTTAGTTAGGTCAAAAATAGCACAAGAACCTTGGTTAGCTCATAACTTAGCGTATCTTCCTCCAAAATGACATAATAAGCTCAAAATAAGATAAGTAATCATCTTCTCCTTCTTCTTCTTCTCCTTATTCTCCCTTTTCTCCATCTTCTTCTTCTTATCCTCCTCCTACTCAACTTTTTAGTTCATTTATGACATAACTAGCTTAGTTAGGTCAAAAATAGAACAAGAACCTTGTTTAGCTCATAACTTAGTGTATCTTCCTCCAAAATGACATAATAAGCTCAAAATTAGATAAGTAATCATCTTCACCTTCTTTTTCTCGTTCTCGTTCTTCTTCTTCAAGTATTATTCTTCATTTTTTTAGTTTTATTCTCAAAAATGACATATTTAGCTAATTATCCTCCAAAATGACATAATTAGCTTATTTAGTTCATTTATGACATAATTAGCTTAGTTAGGTCAAAAATAGCACAAGAACCTTGGTTAGCTCATAACTTAGCGCATCTTCCTCCAAAATGACATAATAAGCTCAAAGTAAGATAAGTACTTATCTTTTCCTTCTTCTTCTCCCTTTTCTCCATCTTCTGCTCAAGTGCGATGGACATTATATAAATCAACCATGGACTATATCACACCAGCATGATGCATAAAATGAAAGTGAAAACTAAACACAAAAGACGCTCCAAGATTTTGGCATATCACGTGTACGAAACAAAGACGAAAATATACTGATACTTGTTGAAGAAGGTTGGGATGACTTCCGGGGCATCCCCAAGCATAGACGCTTGAGTATCCTTGGGTATGTACTTGGGGTTCCTTGGGAATCCCCAAGCTTCAACTCTTGCCTCTCCTCCATCTCCTCATATCGAGACCTCCTCGAACTTCGAAACTTCATCTACACAAATCTTAATAGAAAACTCATGGGATCCATTAGTATAGTAATGCAAATTCCTACCTTAAGTACTGTTGCAAACCCATTCATATTTTGTTTTTGCATTATATATATTATAATATAACTTCTCCATGGCTTATACCATCGATAAAATCGATAGTTTCATCAAAATGAGCAAAACAATGCATCAATAACAGAATTTGTCAAAAACAGGACAGTCTGTAGTAATCTAAACATTGACCATACTTGTGTAACTTAAAAGATTCTGAAAAATTAAGACGACATAATTTTTTTTGCATACCATTACTATGTAAAAAGTTCAGAACCTTCCGATATTCCAGTACAAATTTTAAATCCACGTACTATAGCCAAAGTTTCTGTTTTTGCACCGCGCATACCAGCAAGCAATCTAATCATCGTAAAGGAAAATCTTGGCACATTATTATTATAATAAAATGGATTTGTAGAAGGGGATAATTATTTTTGTTGAAAAGTTTCTGTAATCAAGATTCACAATTTTTCCATGAGCATGAACAAAGTTGAAGGCTAACCCCCACTTCTACCATGCTCGTCCTTCTCACTTTTCCTTTTATTTTTGAAAAAGTTTTAAGTTCCTCACTTTATTATTTTTGTTTTTAAACTTTTTAGAATCACTCAACAGAAATAAATGACTCTCTAAAACTTTCGGGTTGTCTACGTGGCAATGCTTTCTTTAAAGCCATTAAGCTAGGCATAAAGTGCTCAAGTGATGGATCCACTCCGATCTATATCAAAGCCATTTTCAATTAACAATGAATTTCAATTTAGTAGTGAGCACAAATCAACATATATAATGCAATGATAAAGTCTAACTCTCTTCCTATGCATCGTCATGTCATAAAAGAACAATTCATGCACATCATGTAAAGGCCAATACATAGCTTAAGTAGTTTCTTGGAATTGTATCGCGTTGGAAGCATAAAGAGGTGGGGATGTAGTTCCTCTCTCATAACAATTGCAAGTAGGAGCAGCAAGCACATGAATATTATATCCATCACAATCATCATGTGCAATGGTAAAACGCAAGCCATCAATCTAATCCTTAATAAGAGCAAACTTCTCTGAAATAGTGTAATTGGGAGAATTCAAAAAGATAAGAGGACTATCATGTGTGGGTGCAATAGAAACAACTTCATTCTTAACATATGGATTTATAGATAGTTCATATACACAAGCATAATTCATATTGGCATCTTGGCCACAATCCTAGCAAGGATCAATTTCATCAAGAAGGGATATTTCAATTGAATCCAAGGGATCATATCAATCATCATAGCATTCATCCTTCGGTAAATACGAAGGGAAATTAAACAATGTATGAGTTTAAGAGTTACTCTCATTAGAAGGTGGGAACGGGTAGGTAATCCTCTCTTCATCCTTTTGTTCTTCGCTCTCTTCCTCATCTTTTTCATCTAATAAGTCATAGTTTCAGAAATTTATTCTTCCATATATTCCTGCAAAATATTAATCTCTTCCAAGTCAGTCATCATTATTTCAATGAATTAATTAGTATTACCATTGTATTCATAATTATCATAACAATATTTGGGTATGGCAAAATTTTCAGATTTGTAAGCAAAATCATCATAGTTTTCAACAAAGAAGCAATTTCATAAGCATCTTTAAAAGCAACAAATTCTTCTATTCATTCGACGTCATAGTAATCATATATACCGTTAGCATAAGAAGCCAAGGTTTTATTATCATTAAATTCACATTGCAAGGGAAGGTGTATACCCTTAATCTTGGAGCAACAAGTGTAATCACATATGAAACATGCATCCCAAGCAAACCGATCAAAATTATAATTTGATCCCAGAAGTGTTTCCCCTATTGAGATAAGCGATAATCCCTAAAGTACTCATGTTGATCCAACATGTCTACCATTATTTAATGAGGATTTCTCATTATTATCAAATGAGTAATTAACGCGTTTCGCATAACTAGCATCCATGGTTTTAGGAGGTTCCGTGTCTCCATGAATAGCAAGTACCACTAATTGTTCTGGTGTTTCGAGTTCCATATCCATAACTAAAGATATAAAACAACTAATAACAGAAAATAAAAATTACTTAGTGATAAAGCAAACAAGCACACACGAGAATATTCACCCCATGCTATTGCTCCCCGACAATGGTGTGATAATAAGGTCTTGATAACCCACAAGTGTAGGGGCTCATTTGTAGCCTTTTTTGATAAGTAAGAGTGTCGAACCCAACGAGGAATTAAAGGTAGAATTAATATTCTCTCAAGTTCTGTCGACCATCGAGACAACTCTATGCGTGCAAATGCTTACTTTATCTAGAACAAGTATGAAACTATTTTGTGTAAAAATAAAGAGAAAGTAAATTAAATTTTATTGTTGTTTAGTAGAAAGATTTTTGTGTAATGCAAGAAAAATATTGCCCATAGGCAATCAAATATTACATGATAGATACTTATTATGTGCAATGAGGGAGATGCATACGCTAACACACAGTCCATACTTGGATCATATGTACTTATGATTGGACCTCTAGCAAGCTTCGGCAACTACTAGATATAATTAAGTTAAACTCAATCATAGCATCAAACATCAAGTACTCTTTACTCCCATATGCGCACCACTCCCTTACTTGGGTGTAAGTTTCTGTCACTCTCGCCACCCCCTATAAGCGAATCATGAACATATTGCAACCCTCCAGCGTGTATCCTTCATGTGTGCACCTCACGGAAGGCACCTTAGGACAACACCATATCAACACCCAACTCATATCAATTACATCATATCACACTTAATCCATGGGACAAAACGGATCTACTCAAACATCATAGGATAGCCACATATCATTGGTAAATAGTATGTTGTGTTGAGTGATAACCCACAAGTATAGGGGATCAATTGTAGCCTTTCTCGATAAATAAGAGTGTCGAACCCAACGAGGAGCTAAAGGTAGGACAAATATTCCCTCAAGTTCTATCGACCACCGATACAACTCTACGCACACTTTACGTTTGCTTTACCTAGAACAAGTATGAAACTAGAAGTACTTTGTAGGTGTGATAGGATAGGCTTGCAAGAAAGTAAAGAATACGTAAATAAAACTAGGGTCTAGTTAGATAAAGAAACAACTACGAGTGTCTAATGAGTGTGGAAAAGTGGTGGTAGGAGTTGCGGAATTGTCCCTAAGCAATTGACTACGTTACTAGATCGATACCAAGTATCATGTGGGAGAGGCCTCTGCTAGCATGTCATCCCTTACTTGGAAATCAATGCACTTATAATTGGAACTATTAGCAAGCGTCCGCAACTACTAACATTCATTAAGGTAAAACCCAACCATAGCAATAAGATATATTGGCCCCCCTTCAATCCCATATGCATCAATTTCTATGCTAGGTTTGAAGCTTCTGTCACTCTAGCCTGCCAATACATAGTCCTATCAACATACAACTAACCCTATGGTGTGATCCACGCGCGCGATCATATGATGGCCACCAAAGGACAGCAACATAACCACAGAGAATTAAACCAATCATAGCAATCATCATTCACCGATAGGACAACGATTATCTACTCAGACATCATAGGATAGCAACACATCATTGGATAATAATATGTAGCATAAAGCACCATGTTCAAGTAGAGGGTACAGCGGGTTGCGGGAGAGTGAACCGCTGAATATAGATGGGGGAAGATAATGGAGATGTTGGTGAATATGACGGAGATGTTGGTGTAGATCGCCGTCACACGATGATGTCCCGGGCGGCGTTCCACCCGGATCCACCCGGATCCCAAGGTATATCAAAGCCAATTTTAATTAGCAATGATTTGAAATTTAGTAGTTAGCACAAGGTAACATATATCAAGCAATGACGAATTCTAACTCTCTTCCTATGCATTGGCATGTCATAAAAGAACAATTCATGCACATCAAGTAAAGGCCAATACATAGCATAAGCAGTTTCTTGCAATTTTATCGTATTGGAAACATAGAGAGGTGGAGATGTAGTTCCTCTCTCATAATAATTGCAAGTAGGAGCAGCAAGCACATGCATATTATATTCATCAAAATCATCATGTGTAACATAAGGAACTATAGCTAGCTCATCTTCATAAGCATCATTCATATTGGCATCATGGCCACAAGCATAACAAGCATCAAGTTCATCAAAAAGGGATATTTCAAACGAATCCAAGGGATCATAGCATTCATCCTTCGGTAAGAACGAAGGGAAATTAAATAATGTATGAGTAGAAGATTTACTCTCATTAGAATGTGGACACGGGTAGCTAGTCCGTTCTTCCTCCTTTTGTTCTTCGCTCTCCTCGTCATCTTTTTCATCTAATGAGCTCACAATTTCAACATTTTCTTCTTCCATAGTTTCCTGCAAAATAATAGTCTGTTCTTGGGCAGCATAGGATTTCTCCTTAAATCGTTCAATGTGGGCATTATATTTATAATTAGGATAACAATAACGAAGCATAGCCAAATTTTCAGATCGGTAAGGAGCATCATCATTATCATCACACCTTTTAAACAGAGCCTCAATTTCATAAGCACCCATAAAAGCAACAAACTCGTCTATGTGATCCACATCATAGTAATCGTATATACCATTAGCATAAGAAGCCAAGGTTCTATGATCATTAAACTCACAAGAAAAGGGAAGGTGTGGAGCCTTCATCCTAGAGCAACAAGTAACACCATATCTCTTGCATAGTTCCCAAGCATACCATTTCAAGAAATGGATTTGATCCCATAAAAGTTTCCCTTTTTGAGTCAAGCGATGATCCCTAAATTATTTACGTTGATCCAACGTGTACCCCATTATATAATTGATGGGGATTTCTCAGAATTATTAAAGAAGGGCACAATATTTTCCACATAACGAGCCTCGAGGGTTTTAGGAGGTTCCCCATCTCCATGAGTAGCAAGTACACCTAATTTTTTTGGTATTTTGTGTTCCATATCCATAACTAAAGATAGAGAACAACTTAGAACAGCAAACAAATCTACTTAGTGATAAAGCAAACAAGCACACACGAGGATATTCACCCCACGCTATTGCTCGCCAGCAACGACGCCAGAAAAAGGTCTTGATAACCCACAAGTATAGGGGATCAATTGTAGCCTTTCTCGATAAGTAAGAGTGTCGAACCCAATGAGGAGCTAAAGGTAGGACAAATATTCCCTCAAGTTCTATCGACCACCGATACAACTCTAAGCACACTTTACGTTCGCTTTACGTAGAACAAGTATGAAACTAGAAGTACTTTGTAGGGGTGATAGGATAGGCTTGCAAGAAAGTAAAGAACATGTAAATAAAACTAGGGGCTGGTTAGATAAAGAAACAACCACGAGTGTCTAACGAGTGTGGAAAAGTGGTGGTAGGAGTTGCAATATTGTCCCTAAGCAATTGACTACGTTACTAGATCGATACCAAGTATCATGTGGGAGAGGCCTCTTCTAGCATGTCACCCCTTACTTGGAATTCTATGCACTTATGATTGGAACTATTAGCAGGCGTCCAGAACTACTAATGTTCATTAAGGTAAAACCCAACCATAGCAATAAGATATATTGGTCCCCCTTCAATCCCATATGCATCAATTTCTATGCTAGCTTTGAAGCTTCTGTCACTCTAGCCTGCCAATACATAGTCCTATCAACATACAACTAACCCTATGGTGTGATCCACGCGTGCGATCATATGATGGGCACCGATCGGACAACGATAATCTACTCAGACATCATAGGATAGCAACACATCATTGGATAATAATATGTGGCATAAACACCATCTTCAAGTAGATGGTACAACGGGTTGCGGGAGAGTGAACCGCTGAATATAGATGGGGGAAGATGATGGAGATGTTGGTGAAGATGACGGAGGTGTTGGTGTAGATCGCCGTCACACGATGATGTCCCGAGCGGCGTTCCGACGCTGTCGGGAGAGAGGGGGAGAGAGCCCCCCTCCTTCTTCTTCTTCTTCCTTGACCTCCTCCCTCGATTGGAGAAGGGTTTCCCCTCTGGTCCATGGTCTCCATGGCGGCGGAGGGGCGAGAGCCCCTCCGAGATTGGATCTCTCTCTCTGTGTCCTTGTGTTTCTGCGCTCCCAGATTCTGCGTTTCACCATTTCTTAAATTTCCGGAGATCCGTAACTATGATTGGGCTGAAATTTTAACAAGATTTTCTTCCGGATCTTATCTTTCTTGTGGGGAAATAAGGGCTCCAACCTCCTTAAGGACTGGCCACAAGCTTGCCTGCCACGGGCCCACCCCCTGGCAGCGGCGACAGGGCTTGTGGGCACTCCGTGCATCGCCTCACGTTGATTCTTCTTCCCAGAAATCATAAATATTCCAAAAAAAAATCCCCGTAAGTTTTTATTATGTTTGGACTTCGTTTGGTATGGTTATTCTGCGAAACAAAAAACATGCAACAAACAGGAACTGGCACTCGACACTGGATCAATATGTTAGTCCCAAAAATAGTATAAAAAGTTGCCAAAAGTATATGAAAGTTGTAGAATATTGGCATGAAACAATCAAATATTATAGATACGACGGAGACGTATCATTGATCACCATATTTAAGTAGAGAGTTAGAGCGGGAAAAGAGGTGTTACACCACTGCATAGAGGGGAAGAGAGTTGGTGTTGACAGTGGAAAGATTGTTGACGTAGATCGCAGTCACACTCCTTGCCCTCGCGGCATTATGGTGCCACTGAGAGAGGGGGGGTGGAGAGCCCCCCTCCTTATTCTTCTTCCTTGGCCTCGCCTACATGGGAGGAGAGTTCCCCCTCTTGTCCATGGCCTCCATGGCGGCGGAGGGGCAGGATCCCTTCCAAGATTTGTAACTCCGATCGGGTTTAAATTTTGAGGGGACGTACTACATAAATTTGCTTTCTTGCGCCCGAAGAAGTGCCTGCGTTAGGGGGACCAGGCGTGCCCTAGTGTCTAGTGGAGGCTGTGGGCCTTCATTTGCGTTAATTACGCCTCCCAAAAATCAAATATATTCCAAAATAATTCTCCATAAATTTTTATCGTGTTTGGACTTCGTTTGATATCGATGTTCTATGAAACAAAAACCATGCAACAAATAGGAATTCATGCTTGGCACTATATCAATATGTTAGTCCAATAAATCATATAAAATGTTGCCAGAAATATGTGAAAATTGTATAATATTGGCATGGAACAATTAAATATTATAGATACGACGGAGAAGTGTCATGGACACTCGTGGATAATCCCAAGGACGAGCACAACATCATCGGTACAAAATGGGTCTTTCAGAACGAGCAAGATGAAGATGGTAAAGTTGTACGCAAAACAAGGCCCGTCTCGTATCCCAAGGATACACAAAAGTCGAAGGTATGGACTATGGTGAGACCTATGTCCCCACTGCTAGACTTGAAGCCATTCACATTCTTCTCACTTATGCTAATCACCATGATATTACTCTTTACCAAATGGATATCGAAAGTGCTTTTCTAAATAGAGAAATTGAGGAGGACGTTTATGTAAAACAACCTCTCGGCTTTGTGACCCCAAGAAACCTAATCATGTTTAGAAACTCCGTAAAGCTTTATATGGTCTTAACAAGCCCCTAGAGCTTGGTACTAATGCCTAACGAAGTTTCTGATTGAAAACAGTTTTGATATTGGTAAAATTTACGCAACCTTATTCACTAAAAGATTTAATGGAGAACTATTTGTGTGCCAAATATATGTGTATGATATTATCTTTGGTTCTACTAACCCACATTTTAGTTACAAATTTGGAAGGTTGATGTTAAAGAAATGTGAGATGTCTACAATGTGTGAGATGAAATTCTTCCTTGGTTTGCAAATCAAACAATTGAGAGAAGGTAATTTTATCTCCCACACGAAGTACACGAAGGACTTAATCAAGAAGTTCAACATGCAAGATCTCAAAGGTATGAGAACCCCTATGCCTACTAGTGGACATGTTGACGTTACTAAGGAAGACAAACCGATTGATCAAAAGGTTTATCGAGCAATCATCGGTTCATTGATATATCTATGTGCCTCCCGTCCCAATATCATTTTGAGTGTTTTCATATGTGCCCGATATCAAGCAGCACCTAAGGAGTGTCATCTATTGTGTGTGAAAATAATCGCGAAATACCTGATACATACACCAAACTTTGTCATATGGTATCCCAAGGGATCTTCTTTTAATCTTCTTAGCTATTGCGACTGGACTATACCAGAGACAGGGTTGATGGAAAATCCACCTCGGGTACATGTCAATTTCTTGGGAGATCTCATGTGTCTTGGTCATCCAAGAAACAAAATTCGGTATCTTTATCTACTGTCGAAGCGGAATACATTGCCGCTGATCATGTTGTGCGCAATTACAATGGATGACACAAACTCTTAAGGATTATGGCATTCATGTGAGACATGTTCCATTATTGTGTGACAGTGAAAGTGCTATTAAAATTGCCTATAATTCCATGCAACATTCTCGAACTACACATATTCAAGTGTGTCATCATTTCATTCGTGATCATGTTGATAAAGGAGATATAGATCTCAAGCATGTTCGTACCAACAAACAAATAGTTGATATTTTTATCAAACCACTTGATGAGAAAGTGTTTTGTCATTTGAGGAGTGAGTTGAACATCATGGATACTTCAAACTTGAGCTAGACTGACTCGCATGCATGCAAGGGCATGAGCTTACTTTTTTATTCGATGATGCTATTGATTTGATACTATATTATATCTTGGAAAACTATGATCCCTTTTATTGCATCTAACCTTTTGTAGGTACTTGGAAGGACTACACTTCACAAGGTTGCCATCAACTCACATCAAATCCAATCTTGACTTGGCCAAGTATCAACAATCCCTTCTTCGGAGATGAAGGAAGAAGATGACAAAATCATGTCCTTGACAATTATATGATGATATAATTCACTCATGTCAATTGGATACATATTACATTATTCTTTGCATGACTAATCTATGTAGGTAAAAAGTGAACCAAAACGACAAGGATAGCTCCCAACTCAAGATGATCATCATCAACTTTGAGCATCCATGACAAGTTCACCTATATACCACGTCATCAACATCATTCGAAGGTATGTACTGATATCCTTGATAAAGCTTTGCACCAAGTCATGAGGTAAAGTAACTCAAGTGATATAAGGACATTAAAAAGCTAAATCAAAAAATGGTAACCCCATTTTGCAATTAACGATGAGTATGATCTATGATCAAGCATTCTTTCTTGACTCCTCAAGTCAATATACTTCAATATAGGTGACCTAGTCACCGCCCAACATCTAGATGGAGCTTCTTGTATGGTCCACATTTTTCATTGCATGCTTTCTTCAAACCATTAAACTCTCATCTATATGCATGTATATATTTTCAAAAAAAACATTTCTCTTATTTCATTTTAATCTTTGGATATTTCTTTTTCAAAGTTTGTGTATATTTTCTATTTGATTGAGTTAAGAAGTTGATTTTCATTGCAACTCGGTCTCACCAATCTGGGAAACTCACTCAAACCGACTTCTTCTAGAGGTCTTCTATCATTCTTGGTTCTACTGGACTACAATGCCTCGGTGACTAAAAAACTTATCATTGCCTATGATTTTCTGATGTTTCTGGACTTTTGCCTTAGGGGGAGAAAAATGCTCAGTGATCCCAAGTTCTATTACCTCCTAAGTCTTATTGAATATTTCCATTTTCGCCTAAGGAGGATATAATATTGTTTCTCCAAAAATATTTGAGGGTGAGAAAACTTCTCTTGTGGGAGAAATCCCAAGTGATCCCACAATATAAGAGGGAGAAACATCCACGATCCCTAACATAGGGGGAGATAGTTTAAGGAACTCTTAACAAATTCTTAAGGGGGAGAAAATGTCAAATTCAAGGAACCCTTATCAAAGAGAGAAGAATCAAGGATCCCTTTCTGTCAATGATCCCTTACCCTCTGACCTTTTTGAAAATTGCTACCAAAGGGGGGATATCAAAGCTTCGAGTAAGCTTGAGTCAAAAGGGGAACATATATCTACCTAAGGGGATATCTGCCAAAGGGGGAGATATATCAAACCTTACATACTCAGGGGGAAGTAATACCATTAAAGGGGAGAGAGATATAATTGTTTACTGCTATCTTTGGATTGAAGTTGTATCACCCCACCTACTCCCAACATCTACATGCTATCATTTAGGAGGAGAGGAAAATCTTACATATTCATCCTTAGGGGAAAAAGTTCTAAATTCTCCTGGAGACATATCTATCATCAAATCCTATTTTCAATATGTCTTCAATATCTTGGTACTTTTGAAGCTCTTTGCATCTTTACAATAGAGTACTCTTGTGTTATCTAACATTTGTTTTCCCAAGTGTACTCCTACTTCTAAGATGCTCAAAAACCTCAAGGTAAGTATATGCATCATATCCTTATTCAGGATGATATCTTGTCTCTTGCACATATTGTTTGCACGAGTGAGTATTGAATATGGAAGTTCTTCATTCACATATGTTTGATGCATATAGCCAAGATTTATATGACTTGTATTGTCCTTCTACCATGTGTGTGCCCATGTAGTCCAAAGCAACTAACCTTTAAAAAGGGTTGGACATATTTGGGGGGAGCTTGTACTAGTCATGTATCTATCAAAGGTGTCATATTCTAATTTCTATCTTTAACTGATGTTTTGATTGTATGTTCTCATCAGTTACCAAAAAGGGGGAGACTGAAAGCACATATGCTCCCTTGTCAGTTTTGATAATTCATGACAACATACATTGTCTCTTGGACTAACACTTTTACCTAGTATAATTCAGGTATAGTCCATAGAGAGCATTGGCCAAAGGATTGTGAGGAGAAACCCCTTGATGCAAGGAAAGGAATATGATTGGCTCAAGCTTCAAGCAAGAGGACCCTACATTTTACATTTGTGAGAAATCAATTTTGAGTCCATAGGAAAGCTAATACTATTAAAAGGGGTGAGGTATTATAATGAATTGGTTGCCTCAGTGCTTAGAGATAGCCACCGAAAATATTCACTCACTTCTCTCGCAAATATCTCTATCCCAAGCCAAAGTAGCAAAGATGGTGCCACCAACTTTTTCCACTAGGCCCTACAGATTTTCCAAGTGACATATCCTTTGCGAAACCCTAATCTCTCGGTACCCAAAAGTTTCACATCGGTGCCACCGAGAGCATGTGACCAATTTGTCTTGAGCAAATTCCAAGAATCAAAATTCCTGAAATTGGAATCGCTCTTGCCGAGATTTGGAAACTTCCTAGGACACAAATACAGTTACCACCAAGATTTATATATCGGTCTCACCAAGAATTCAAAAGTTGCCACATTTAGTGCAACTCGGTACCACCGAGATTCATTTTGGTGTCACCGAGTGGGGCAATAATGTTGTAATGGTTGGATTTTGGGGGATGCCAATATATACCCCTCAATCTCCTCTCATACGCATAGGAAGCACTCAGAACACACTTACACCTGCCAGATCCATTTTTCTAAGAGATAGCCACCTACTCATGTGTTGAGATCAAGAGATTCGAATCCAACCATTTTAAACTTGATCTTTAGCCTCCCCAAGTTGTTTTCCACAAAATCAATCTCTCCTACCCATGCCAAATCTGTGAGAGAGTGATTGAGTGTTGAGGAGACTATCTTTTGAAGCAGAAGAGCAAGGAGTTCATCGATCTACTTCATCTATTACATTTTGGAGGGTGGTGCCTCCTAGATATTTAGGTGTTGCTTGGGAGCCTCCTACTTCGTGTTGTGGAGTTGAACCAGGAAGTTTGTAGGGCCAAGGATATCGCCTACTTCATGAAGATCGACCGTGAGTCAGGCTAGTCCTCTGTGGGCGTAAGCCATGGTGGAACATACAAGGCCGCTTCTTCGTGGACCCCTTGTGGGTGGAGCCCTCCGTCGATTCTCGCATCCATTACCCTTCATGGGTTGAAGTCTCAATTGATGTGGACGTACGATAGCACCACCTATCAGAGCCATGCCAAAAACCGCCATGTTCATCTTTGCATTTGATCTTCCCAAACTATACTCCTTACTTACAAGTGCAATGTCTTCACTTTCCGCTCTCATATTTGTTGACTAGCATGTGTAGGGTGCATTAGATTTGTTAGAATTGCTAAAATCTGCCAGCCATTAAAATTGGGAAAAAGTTAGGATTTTAATTTATGCGAGTAGTTTATTCACCCCCTCTAGACACCCCTTCTATCGATCCAACACGGGTCATATCAGCCGGGTTAATATTATCTTTATAAAACTTTAGCTCCTCCGCGGCACAAGCCGTTTCCGCATAAACAACGTCTCCTTGTTCACATTACAAGGCAAGTTGATGATCTCCGTGTACCGTGATCGTGCCCTTAGGTCCTAGAATTTTGAGGTGTAAGTACACATAAGAGGGACAAGCCATGAATTTGGCGTAAGCTTGTCGTCCAAATAGCGCGTGATATGGACTTTTGATCTTGACCACTTCGAACCACAATGTCTATGCCATGTAGATATGTTTATTACCAAAGGTGTGACGCCTTGGTAGTTAAGCTAAAGGAATCACATGCTAATGGTGCCATGTCATCAAGATTTATTAAGCCAAAATGCCACTCATAAAAATCAAAGGCAAATTAAAATTTACAAGTTAAAAATTCAATATTCAAATAAAAGGTGAAATAAGAAATTCACAAACCTAAAAACTAAAATCATGGTTAGGTTACAAATATTCCTTAAGTATTTGTAAAATATAAAGAATTGTTTTTGCAAATAATTAAAAGCTCTAAAACAAATAAAACAGAGGCCAAAAGAATAGATAAGAGGCCTTTTGACTTATTAAAATATCGAAACCTATTTCAAAATCCCCCAAACATTTTGTAGCCCTGTCAAATATTACATCATTAATATTTGACCAAGTGGATCATTTTTACAAGGGTCTCTGATGCTTTAAAATAATATAACAATGTATAAAAAAATGTAGTGGAATCATTTTTTTGTTTAAAAGGAAAAGGACTAACCCCCATGGACTTTGGCCCCTCTGACCGGCTAGGCGGCCTACCTGCTTTCCCTCCTCGTCTCCTACCCGCCTCCTCCACCTAGCGCTGGCCACCGATCTAGGGAGTCATCCCCGCCGAGCCAGCTCGCCTCCTGCGTCGCTACAACGTCCCTGAAGGGGATAAGAACGCCCCCCGCATCCTCCCCGCGAAACCTTGCTCCCTCACACCCCCTCCTCGCGCCCCGCTGCTCCTCCCTCGCAAACACCCGAGTGCCGCCATGGCCACGCCATGGTGAGCTTGCGGCCACCGCCAGCCTCTCTCCACTCCGACAAGCCATGGAGCTCCGCCTCGACTTCCTCGACCCCCTAGAGCAATGGATCGAGCCAGAGCCAGGAGGTAGCACCGCCATCGACTTCTCTTCCCCGCTGTCACCGACGCACCTCGCTGGCAAATTCGAGCCACTCTTCCAACCTCCGGCTCCATCGACCGCTCCTCTGCAACCACGGTGAGCTCAGGGTCAAAACCCTAAGAGTAGATGCTCGATTTCATCCTCTAACCCTGTCGTGGTTTTGTCACGGCAGATGTCCTCGTGAAAGGACTTAGTACTGGAGCCATCGCACTTTGGTGGCGACTCAAAGGGGTTGAACTGGAGTGAGACGGCAATTTACCCAGGTTCCGCCCCTCGTGAGGAGGTAAAGGCCTACGTCCTGCTTTGAGTTGTATTGATGGAGTTTCGATTACAAGGAGGGCGTAACTCGCCAGACCTAGTACTCGATGATTTCTAACCTGTCCTCTTCTCCCCTGGGACTCTCCTTTATATACAGGTCGAGTCCTTAGGGTTTACAAGGGTCCTTTCCTTTACACAAATCATGACTTTTGCCATCTCTAAGTCGCCGCCCTTCCGAGGCTTGGAGACCTTCTTTATTATGGACTCCTTCCGAAGGTCATAAACCGCCATACCACTCTTGGCTTTACCAAACCAAGGCCCAAACCACATTTTAGATGAGTCGCCAGCTTTGGTGACCCGGCCCAACTAGGGCGGGTTATCAACAAACAATATCCCCAACATTAGGCCCCAGATTGACTTGAATTTCCTTCACGCCAATATCCTTGCTCAATTTAAGGGCGATTCATGTTCACTCTTCTTATGCACCACGCATACAAACCGCCATCTGTTGCGGAAAAACCTGAGTCTCCAAACCGCTTCTTGTTAGCTCCTTCCTCGAATCCTGGAAAGGATAATGACGCAATCTCTCAACGGATCTTTCGATATCGCTATCCAAAAAAAATTGGGGCGCCATCATGGAGAATCTTTATCTTTTGGCAGTTCCCTCTCATGGCGCCTCGATTCCAGCGCCCACCCTGTTAAATAGGTGGGGGGGGGAAGGACTGGGCGCATTTCACCTACCTGCATTATCGCCCTTCTCTCCCCCATTATCGCAGCGAAAATCTCATTGCCACCCGAGAGCTGCGCCGCCGCCCGAAGACCTTGTCACCGCCCGAAAGCTTTGGTGCTGCCCGAAGACTTCGTCGCCGCCGAACACCTTGTCGGGGCCGAGCAGTTTCGCTGCTGTCGAACGCCTCACCGCCGTCGAGCACTTTGTCGCCGCCGTACAACTCGTCGCCACCTCGAGGCTTCCGCATTGTCCGAAACCTTCGTCGCCGTCCGTGCAGCACTCGCGACGAAACCTTCTTCGGACGTCTCCGGCCATATCCACCAGGTTAGCTTCCGCCATTTTAAGAGTACATCCAAGTTCTTTCAAAGTTCATACCTACTGGGCTTTGGGCATCTCCCGAATGTCTTTATTTGTTCCTGTTTAATTGATGGCGATGATGACGAGAAAACCAATGTTCTTGATACCTTTTTCTGCCCGCTCTCGATTTGCACACTTAGAGTAGCACTTCATCAAATCAACAGTATTATCCCATCTTAGTCGTAGGTTGCCGTCTCCGGTTATTTTCCGCGTTTATTTCCATCTGTCCAGTAGATCCATAATCTACCGCTTGTTATGTGAAAACTGTTTGTAATCTTCATACTTTGCCATTTTTGGATAAATGCCTCTGACGCCCTGGAAACATCGCCCCTTAAGTAGCCAAGTTTCGTAAGTCGCCCTAGCAACCTGACCCGGGCCGTCATTGGGGGATCAAAAAATTTCCTCAGCCAGCGGACAAATTACTTGGCGAGTCAAATGAAATCGTTTCACCTCTTACAGTAGATGTTTTGGCGTGTCAATTCACCCGTACTTTATCCCTTTGTAGCATGGGCGCCGTCTTCAAAAGTGACTGGCGCCCTACCAAGGTTAATGATGCCATACTAGAGGATTATGTGAAAACGGGAAATCTGGACCGTCAGGATGTTATCGGTTGGCGTACCTTGAGCGGGGTTTTAAGCCGCCTGGATCGAAGTTCCTCAGAGACGCCATGGCTTTCATGAATATCCGCCTCCAAGATCTAGGGCCTAATTCGATAAGCAACATATGCCAGTTCCAGGTGTTTTGTGAAGCTTACCTGCGGATGGAACCCTCAGTTCCCTTATTCTGGTATTTCTTCCACTTAAATCGCCAAACAGAATTTCACAATGGCCCCAGCTTGGAGCTCGGCGATGTAAATGTTCAACGCCGCAGGGATAGCCCATTTCTGTCACTCGCCATGCCAAGCCACCCCAAAGGCTGGGGCGAGTCTTGGTTTTATTGTCAAGAAGCCTCGCCTGTAGGTGAAAACAAACTTCTGGGTTATAGGGAAGATCGCCTTCCAACGAATTTCAAGCTCCCGGACAAGCTCACCGACGAGGAGGAGTAATATTTCATCCCAGTATTGTCCGAGTTAAGATCTTTGACAAACAACGGCCTTACTGGAGTTGATTTTATCCGCTGCTGGGTCGAATGGCGCATCGTCCCTTTAAGTCGTCGGGACGGGTTAATGTGCGAATTCGACGGCACTCTAGATCATCCTCAATGCTACTTCCACACGGCTCTTACGGAAAGTGATATTGTCACCATTATCAACAAGCTGACCGGCGAGCCCGTGGGAAAATGCGGCCAAATAGGTCTCAAACCTTTCTGCAAAATTAACCCGGCACCCAAGGTAAACAACTTTAACCCGCCTTTTGTCTTCTACTTTTTATGTCTCATTCGAACTATGGCTTCTTAGAAAATATGCCATTCCATAAAGGTGATAAATTTTGGTCCAAGAGGCCAAAAAAGTCAGCCATGGAGCAAGCTAGGCCGCCTCCAAAGAAGAAATCCAAGGGCAAGGGAAAAGCTGCTGTGACTCAACCATCTGAGGCCGATGAATCCCAAGTCGGCGACGCACCTTCGGAGGTAAAAACCTATCCTTTCTTAACTCGCCATTCATTACTGATAACTTTTGTATTTATACCTCTGCATCTCTTGAATAGAATGAAGACAACGAAAGCCAGGAGGATTCCGTAGAGGTAATTTCTGTTTCCCCCGATTCATCTCCTTCTCCACCTAAGCCGGCCAGGCGAATTTGTGAGAAAGTTCCCTTCTCACTCCCAAATGCTTGTTTGGACTCAAATTATCTTCTGAAGAAAGCACAACACACTTCAAATCAGAAGACCCGAAGTCATTCCGGCGATCTGGTGTCCGGTTTACCAACAAGGAACAAGAAAAGGCCAAATGAGGTATCTTTTAACAACACTTCTTTCACGTCTTTTTGATCGCATTTGTAACCTGCTCATATCTTCGACGTATAATTCTTACAGAGTTCTCCTCCTACATCTGGCGACTTAGTAATGTCGGCACATCCGCCAATGATCCGTGTCCCTGGGTAAGTCTTTTGATAATTTTTACTTTGAATCTGATGGTGATAAGTTTTCAGTCCTTTAAACGCAACCCCTTCTCCTTTCAGGGCACATGCGAAGAAAAGAAAGACTAGCGGGTCAACTCCTATCATAATCTCGGAGCCTACCGAGAAATCGGCGCCGATCCAAGATAACCCGAACCAAGACAAACCTGAAGATCAAGTGGATCTCCCTAGCTCTCCCAAGGAAACAATGGAAGCCCCCAAGCCGCCAAGTCCATTGACAACAGCAGAAGACCCGGACGCTGTTATTATCACTGGTACTAGCTTCTCTAAACCGGCCATAGCGGTTTTATCGAAGCATGTATCATCATCATCTCAAACTGTTCCCGAGTATGAACTCTCCAAGGCCAAGCTCTCTCAATATGAACATTTGGAATTCAAAGAACTTTGCTCGAGTTTTGCAAGTCGCCTGCAGGCGAGTTACGAGATGGAGAAAAGACTACTTCGGATGCTGAAAAACAAACATGAGGTAAAAAGATGAGGTAAAAACAAACATTTGGATGCTTTTGTTGTATAATATATTATCCCTATTAACCCCCAAGGGCGGGTCATCAGTAAAAAGATGAGCCGGGTCTTGAAGACTTCAAAACTTTCGACCAGTAACCCCCAAGGGCCGGGTCATCAGTAAAAAGATGAGCTGGGTCTTGATGACTTAAAAACTTTCGATCAGTAACCCCCAAGGGCCGGGTCATCAATACAAAGATGAGCCGGGTCTTGATGACTTGAAAAACTTTTGACCAGTAATCCCCAAGGGCCGGGTCATCAGTAAAAAGATGAGCCGGGTCTTGATGACTTAAAAACTTTCGACCAGTAACCCCCAAGGGTCGGGTCATCAGTAAAAAGATGAGCCGGGTCTTGATGACTTAAAAACTTTCGACCAGTAACCCCCAAGGGCTGGGTCATCAGCAAAAAGATGAGTCGGGTCTTGATGCTGTATAATTTTGTCTGAAAATTATACATTAGCCCCCAAGTGTCAGGGATATTGCTTGCAATAGTTCTGAGACTTGCCCCTTAATCATATGCTTCAACAGGAATCTCTTATCCAGACTGAAACAAGACTTGGCGACTTGAAGAAAAGCTTATTTGATCAGCAGGATGCCCGAGCCAAATCTGAGGAGAAGTATTGAGTGGTCCTAGCTGAGATGGAAAAGCTAAAAGCCGACTTAAAAAGGGCTCAAGCTGACCAAGATGTTTTAACAAAGCGAGCAGAGAAAGCTGAGGCCAAATTGGATATTGTGCAACAAGAACTGTCCGGCTTAAAACGTCATATCTCAAACATGGCACAAGCCGTCTTTGGTAAATAACTAACTCTTGACCTTTGTAAACAAATACCTCTTATCTGAGTTGTTGACTATCATTACCCCTTATACAGGTCCGAGAGCCGCCAACCTTCAAGATGATTGCGTCCTGATGCTGAAGGCGATTTACACGCTGACAGAGCAGCTATATACCCGTAGTGTGCTGACTGTGAAAGCGGTGATGGGCGCAAAGGAGCCTATGACATCAATAAAAAAGATGCTTGGTTGCCTATCCACGCTTCCTCCCTAGATTGGCGAGTTAACTCGGTCAGCCGCCCGGAAAGGAGTGCTGACTACACTGAGTAGATGCTTAGCATATGCTCCAGAGATCAACCCAGAAGAAGTAGCGGCGGGCTTTCCTCAACTCAACGATGATGGGTCAGAATTCGCCGAAGAGGACTACCAGCGTGTTGTCAAGGACTCCCGTTTGGCGGCGACTCAGCTTGTTGCAAACCTGGACTTATCAAAATACCAGGCCACCTATGACAAGAAGGACAACCCGCCAACCTTTGTGACGACCAGCTTAACTCCGCGCCGACCCAAGAATCCTTTTGACTTGGACGCGGATGTATCATCAATCCTGACCGATGAAGATGAATTTTCCGCTCTGTCCAAGTGTAACTGGGTACTGGGCGACTTGCAGATTGAGGTTGGCCAAAGCTCGCAGCAGGCTGATCCAAGGGCGTCAACAGAATAAAATTCCATTGAATTGGCCGTTAGAGCCATGTAATAGGTCTCCTTTAGGAATCGACACTGCTTCTGTGATACCTTTAAAAAAAATCCTTATGTCGCCCTTAAGGCGATTTGAAATACTTGATCCGCCGTTTGAGGCTTTTTTATGATGCTTAATCCGCCATGGATAGAGTGATTTCGATCATCAACCTGTTCTAAGCTTTGCAAAACATATGTGAAACCATCTCAATGAATAATAAGTGATAACAAATAGCAGCACGCCCCAAAATATTTTGAGGCGAATCAGAAAGAAGTCTGAAAAACCTTGCGGCAGTACCAGGAAGGTAAAAAATAGTAATTTCGTCGGCTCATCAGGTCGCGACAGGATAGGGCGAGTCAAAAAACTCAAGCGCCACCCAACATAGCAGTTTCGTCGGCTCATAAGGTCGCGACAGGATAGGGCGAGTCAAAAAACTCAAGCGCCACCCAAGAATGATTTCGTCGGCTCATAAGGTCGCGACAGGATAGGGCGAGTCAAAAAGCTCAAGCGCCACCCAAGATAATGATTTCATCGGCTCATAAGGTCGTGACAGGATAGGGCGAGTCAAAAAGCTCAAGCGCCACCCAACAGAATGATTTCGTCGGCTCATAAGGTCGCGACAGGATAGGGCGAGTCAAAAAGCTCAAGCGCCACCCAACATAATGATTTCATCGGCTCATAAGGTCGCGACAGGATAGGGCGAGTCAAAAAGCTCAAGCGCCACCCAAGATAATGATTTCGTCGGCTCATAAGGTCGCGACAGGATAGGGCAAGTCAAAAAGCTCAAGCGCCACCCAAGGTAATGATTTTGTCGGCTCATAAGGTCGCGATAGGATAGGGCGAGTCAAAAAGCTCAAGCACCACCCAAGGTAATGATTTCGTCGGCTCATAAGGTCGCGACAGGATAGGGCGAGTCAAAAAGTTCAAGCCCCACCCAGGGTAATGATTTCGTCGGCTCATAAGGTCGCGACAGGATAGGGCGAGTCAAAAAGCTTAGGCGCCACCCAACATAATAATTTCATAGGCCAAATGGATAATAAAACTGATCTCAATAAGAGGAAGCCCCCAAGTCGGGAGGCGTTTTAATTTTATTGCTTTATAATAAGGACTAAAAAACTTACAAAATGCAGAGCTTAAAAGCTCAAGTGTAGTAAGGCCACAAGTGGGCAATATTCCAGGGGCGAGTCGACTCAGCCTCCGTGGTTGGCCGAAGATCCACCAGACAGTAAGAGCCGTTGTGAAGATTTTTGCTGACAACGAACGGTCCTTCCCATGGTGGTGATAGCTTATGCATGCCAGCACGATCCTGTATCAGCCGAAGCACTAAGTCGCCTTCCTGAAAGGTTCGGCTCTTGACCCGTCGGTTGTGATAACACCGTAAATCCTGCTGATAAATGGCCGATCGGGCCGCAGCCAAGTCATGCGCCTCCCGTAAGGCGTCCAAAGAGTCTTGACGCGCCAGTTCGTTGTCCTGTTCCATGTAAGCGGCGACTCTGGGCGAGTCATGCCTCATGTCAGTGGGAAGAACAACTTCTGCTCCATAGACCACAAAGAAAGGGGTAAAACCCGTGGACCGGTTCGGGGTGCTCGGGATGCTCCATAACACTGAAGGCAACTCCTCAACCCAACATCCCGGGGTTTTTTCCAAAGGAACCATGAGCTGGGGCTTGATTCCCCGTAAAACTTCCTGATTCACCCATTCCGCCTGCCCATTAGACTGCGGGTGAGCGACAGCAGAAACATCAAGCCGGATATGCTCTCGACGGCAAAACTCCTGCATCGCCCCTCGAGACAAATTAGTGCCATTATCAGTAATGATACTGTGTGGATATCCGAAGCGGAAGATCATCTTTTTCAAGAATTTGACCACCGTCTCCGCATCCAAGCTCCAACAGGCTCTGCCTCGACCCACTTGGTGAACTTATCAACCGCCACCAGCAAATGGGTTTTCTTGTTAGATGACATTTTAAAGGGACCAACCATGTCTAACCCCCAGACCGCGAAAGGCCAAGTGATGGGAATCATTCTTAGTTCTTGAGCCGGCACATGAGCTTGTCGTCCATAATGCTGGCATCCCTCGCATCGACGAACTATCTTTTCTGCATCTGCATGAGCCATCAACCAAAAGAAACCATGACAGAATGCCTTTGAAACCAAAGAGCATGACCCGGCGTGATGCCCACAATCACCGGAATGAATGTCATTTAGGATTATGCATCATTCTTCGGAGGAAACACATCGTTGAAAAACCCCAGAGGCACTCCGCTTATATAATTCGCCATTGATGATCACGATGCATTTGCTTCGCCGAACAATTTGGCGGGCCAAAACTTCGTCTGTTGGTAACTCGCCCCGGGCGAGATAGGCCAGATAGGGAAGAACCCAATCTGGCGTGACGTGGAGAGCCGCCACAAATTGAGACTCAGGATCTGGTATCGCCAACTCCTCCTCTGACGGCAAACTTACGGAGGGATTATGCAAAATATCCAGAAAAACATTGGGGGAACCGGCTTTCCGTGGGAACCAAGATGTGAAAGGGCGTCAGCTGCCTCGTGAAGGCACCGGTCAATGTGATCAACCTGATAGTCATGGAAATGACCCGCCACATCGGACACAACTCTTCTGTAAGCCGCCATAACGGGGTCTCGAGAATCCCAAGTGCCTGAAACTTGCTGCACCACCAGATCAGAATCTCCAAAACATCTAACCCGCGTAAGGTTCATCTCCTTGGCGAGTCGCAAGCCGTGAAGCAAAGCTTCATATTCCGCAGCATTGTTAGTGCACGGAAACATGAGTCGGAGGACATAACATAATTTATCTCCTTGAGGGGAGACCAGTACCACACCAGCCACCGAGCCTTCCAGCTGTCTGGATCAATCAAAACAAATAGTCCAGTATGTAAGATCAGGCCTGTCTTCCGGGGCCTGCAACTCCGTTCAATCATTGACGAAATCAACTAAAGCTTGAGATTTGATGGCTATGCGAGGGGTATATCGCACGTGATGCGGCCCAAGTTCAGTCGCCCACTTGGCAATCCGCCCTGTTGCCTCCCGATTCTGGATGATGTCCCCGAGGGGGGAGGAACTAACCACCGTGATGGGATGCTCTTGAAAATAATGCTTAAGCTTCCGACTCGCCATAAACACCCCATATACTAACTTCTGCCAACGTGGGTACCGTTGCTTGGAAAGAGTTAGCACTTCGCTGACAAAATACACCGGGCGCTGCACTGGGTATTCCTTCCCTTCCTCCTTCCTTTCAACGACCACCGCCACACTTACTGCTTTAGAGTTTGCCGCAATATACAAAAGCATGGGTTCTTTCTCAGTCGGGGCGGCCAAGACCGGCGGGTTGACCAGTTGCCGTTTCAAGGCTTCGAAAGCTTCATCTGCCTCATCTGTCCAAACAAAATGGTCAGATTTCTTTACTAATTGATAAAGGGGAATCGTCTTTTCTCCCAAGCGGCTTAAGAAGCGACTTAAAGCCGCAATGCGACCCGCCATCCGTTGGACTTGATTAACATTTGCCGGTTTTCCAAGGGACGTGACTTCTTTGATTTTTTCCGGGTCAGCTTCAATGCCACGCTCAGACACCAGGAAGCCCAAAAATTTCCCTGCAGGAACACCAAAAACACACTTCGTGGGATTCAGCTTCATCTGATACACCCGCAGATTATCGAAAGTTTCCTTGAGATCCTCTAGTAGCGTCTCCCCCTGGAGGATCTTAATCACAATGTCATCGACATAGGCGTGGACGTTGCGTCCGATTTGGCTGCGGAGGCAATTCTGGATGCAGCGCTGATAAGTCGCCCCTGCACTCTTGAGCCCAAACGGCATGGATACATAGCAAAAAGCCACAAAGGGGGTTATAAAAGCTGTTTTCTCTCGATTCTCCACGGCCATCTTGATTTGGTGATATCCAGAGTAGGCGTACAAAAAGCACAAACGTTCGCATCCCGCCACCGAGTCAATAATCTGGTCGATGCTGGGAACAGCGAAAGGATCTTTTGGACAAGCTGTGTTGAGGTCCGTGTAATCAATGCACATACGGAAAGTACCATTCTTTTTGAGTACCAAGACCGGGTTAGCCAACCATTTGGGGTGGAAAACTTCCACGATGAATTCGGCGGCTAAGAGACGGGCAACCTCTTCCCCGATTTCCTTGTGTCATTCCTCGTTAAATCTGCGAAGATACTGTTGGATAGGTTTTGCTTTTGGGTCAACATTAATATGGTGCTCAGCGAATTATCTCGGCAGACCAGGCATGTCAGAAGGTTTCCATGCGAAGATGTCTCGATTCTCACGGATGAATTTGATGAGCGCGCTTTCTTATTTGGGATCCAGACCCGTCCCAATGGTAAACTGCTTGGATGAATCGCCCGGAACGAAATCAACCGTTTTAGTGTCATCCGTTGGTTTGAACTTGAGGGGCGGCTCAGCATCTGTTGTTGGCTTTTTTAAGGGTGTCATGTCAGCCGGATCAACATTGGCCCGATGATACTTGAGCTCTTCTGCAGTGCAGGCGATTTCTGCATAAGCCGCGTCCCCTTCTTGTCGGGACCCCGATCCTAAGCCATAGGAATCCAGCCTGTAACACATCGCATCCCTTTGTGGTCTCACGCACGGTTAACTCCACGGCTGCAGCCTTACCTTAGATGGGACCGTTTGCGTCTTTTGACTCACGTATGTGATAGTGTCGCTAGCAATCCAATGTCAAAGAACTCGGATCGACATGTCCCAAACCAAAGTGGCAGTACCGCACAAGGACAGGCATACATGGCCCAACAAAGCAGGTGTCGGTCATCAGCGAATGTAGACGAGTCGTAGCAGGCTACAAGGACTCCATGACATCGCGTGACATTTCCCCAAAGGGGACAGACACAGCAGCTAAGAAGGACACATGCCGGTCAACCAATGTGTCCGGAGCAGTAGCGAACTTCCAAGGCTCGTTGGATCACAAAGGGGCATTTCCTTGTAAGGAGTGCTACTAAAGATCACGACTAGGTAATCAAACCCCAAACATATAGTGTACGACACACGTACGCATGGCATACCGATATGTATAGATACATCGATGGCATCACAGCATAACCATAAACATACAACCTTTATTTAAGAGGCTCGGAAGAGCCACACACATAATATTACACATTAAGGGTCTCACGACCCATAATAGCAGTCATACAAATACAAGCCAGCGGAAGAGTTATAAACTGTCTGGGTACAGACAGGGCAACTAGAAGGCACATGGCCTGACTATACTACAGAGCCGACGTAGGGCCAGATCATAGCTGGGACACCAGCTACTCGTCGTCGTCGATGTCTACGAAGAACCCTCCATTAGGGTCATTAGCAACCTCTACAACATTTATTAAGAAAACATGAGTACGAAGGTACTCAGCAAGACTTTAGGATGGCTAACTACTCATGCAAGGTATCAAAAGGTATTGTGGGGTTTCATGCGGGAAGCCAGCATTTGACTCGTGGCTAGACAACTTGCATTTTGAAATTAGTTTTGACAACTTGATTTCTCGCACACGAGTCCACTAACACCACAACAATACACTATCGTGGAATCATTCCGTCTCCATACGGAAATGCCGTCCACGACACTCACGCTTATCTTGACAATTTTATGAGTAGCCATTGAAGTTATCTATGAACAACATATGTCTCCAAGTAGTCCATATCCGCGGACACGGCTATTCGAATAGATCATAACCCTGCAGGGGTGTACTTTGTCACACACGCTCTCGCCACTTATCGCTATGTGCACGTCATGCACCTCGGCAACCTTCAAGCGGAAGCCCAGCGAGGGAGTCGGCCACGACCGTTAACCCCACTAGTACCTAGTCCAGGTTTATCGCCTATCTGAGAGTAACCCGTACGGAAGTCCGGCCGAGGTTTCCGCCACGGCCTCAAATGATGTGCGCAGGGTTCCCAAGCCCACCATATGGGTGCCACTTGGTACACCGTGCCACTGCCTACCGCATCACGGCCCACCTCTCAGGTCAGCACCATGCATGGCCTCCAGCATTACTATAAACACCAGAAACTACATGCAACTCCTGGACCGGGTACTACGCGATTAATAGGCCGAGCGGGGTCATATTTCAGGGCCCAGCATGTGATAGTATCTAGTCTTGGAATACATACACGAAACTCAGTTCCTAAGGACGGTTCCAATGAAACAACCCGCCATGTACTCCTACACAGCCTTTCACCGGTACCTTTACCAACTCAAGTTCAACACACAACCTTTGCCTACCGAACACATTCCACATTTCTGTTCATCTCCCAGATGACAGACCATACACAACTCTAAGCATAGCATGCATAGCAGGATAAGGCACATCATAGCTCAAACAACTACCAGGTATGCTAGGTTGCAAGGTTTGGCTATTTACGGTGACAAGGTTAAGTCATGCAAAGAAAGTGGGTTCAACTATCGTGGCAAAAGCAGTTGAAGCATTTGATCTTAAATGCAATAAATAGGTGCAGGAGCAAGAACATGGGAATTATCGGGATGATCAAAAGGGTTGCTTGCCTTGTTGCTCAGAGGAGGAACGATATCCGTGAGACGGATATTCGGTGGAATCCGGGGGTGCGGAGCCTACCGAAATGAATGGCAACATTCAATAACAATCATATGCACTCAAAATGATGCATGAGCATGGCATGAGAATGCAAGGTGATAAGTTATTATTTTCAACATGTATTAGGTTTAGAGTTGATTTGAATCACATTCGAATAGCAATTCAAAAGGGGTATTCTCGGATACCGGTTTAATTGATTCGACCTGATGCTCAGATCAACTTGATGTTAACATGCATGAAATGTCATGTTATGGTACTGATTTGTAATTAGGACAGTGGTGAACATTGTATATATAATGAAATTTGAATACTTTTGCAAATTCCATTTAAAAAGTGATTATAAGAATTGAATTATTCATTATTCCACAATTTAGGGTTCTGTAACTTTTTTAAACATGGTTGAAAATAGCATAATCAGAATCCTTGAATTTTTCTGATACTTTTTCATATATAAATTATTTTCATTGGAGTTACAGATTAATTTCTATGATTTTTACAATTTTTAGCAATTTCCTGAATTAGTTTTAGACTGGATATTCTATTTATTGCATCAGACTGACGTCAGCAGGTCAGCCGACCTGTTCAGGTCAAACCTGACAGGGGGGCCCCACTGGTCAGCCTCTGTGGGACTAATCCAACGCTGACCAGCCCTAACTGAGGTTTGACTTGGCCTTGGGCCCACTTGTCAGCGAGTGATTAGGTGCTGAGCTGCTGGGTTAGCTTTGCCACGTCGACATCCACCGGCGGTGAGGTCGTCCTCGCCGGCGGGGAGCCTCCGGCGACCACCAGCACGGTGGAGGGGCTCGGAAACGGCGCACAGGGGGCCAAATGCTGCGCGGAGAGCACCAGAGGAACGACACGTCTCCCGCAGCTTCATTTCTGCACTTAGCCGGGGCTGATCTGGCCGGAGATGACGCCGGCGACGAGCTTGGCGGCGGCCAAGGCTCGGGCGTCATCAGGTCTTTGAATCAGAGGGATCTACGCTCGGTTCTTAGCTGCTACAACATCTACGCGTCGACCTGGAGCTGCTGGTGCCCTCGGAAGGACGAGCTGATCATCGGAGCGCCACCGACGACGAGCGGTAGCGGCGGTCCTCGTCGGGCTCCGGTGAAACTAGAGCTAGAGGAGGGGATCGACGGGAAAAACATAGGGGAAACGACCGCATGCTCACGTGAGTGCAGAGCAGAGCTTAGACGGCTCGGGGAAGGCCTGGGGGCGATGAATCGACGGGAGAGGTCCGGCGGCCGGAGGTGGAAGACGACGGCGTTGCGGGCGGTGCAGGGCCCGAGGAAGCTTCGGATTCTGCAGAGATGACCAGGGCGACGAGGCGGAGCTAATGGCGTGCTCTGGGAGGGAATCCTATGGCTAGGGGCATGGGCAGCTCGAGCTCGAGCTCGGCTCTAATGGCGGCAGCAAGGAGGAGGGGGAGATCCGGGAGGAGGAAGAGAACCGAGGCGGGGAATGGATAGGGGAGGCCCTAGGGAGCTTATACCCGTCGTCACCAGCGCGAGGCGGCGGCCAAGCAGGCACGCAGGTGCGTGGCCGCGCCGGAGGGGGCGGCGGCCACCTCCTGCTGCCTACTGGCGCGAGGGAGGGGACGAGCCAGGGATGGGCCGGGCCAGGCTTAGGCGACAGGTAAGGTTTTTCCATTTTTTTCTGTTTTTGTTTTTCTGTTTTGCTAATTATTGTTTTGCTAATTAATTCAGTTCCAAAACAATAAGTAAAACTATTTTAGACCTCCTGAAATATTTGTTATAATATCCCCAACCATTTCCAAGGTTTTCAACATTTTTGGAAATTTATAGTTTTTGATTTCAAATTTAAAACTTGAAACCAGTAGCCTTTTTCATTTATTCAAAAAGCTTAAAGTGTCAAGAAAATAGTTTTCTCCAATGCTCATTTACTTTCATGATTTATCAGAAAGTTTGAACATTTCTTGAGGCCATTTTGGGTTCATTGATTTTGAACTAGTTTGAGATTTCCTTTAATTGAAATGGTGGCTAGGGTTTTGAGTTTTTCCTTTGCCACTTTGTTGTTTTTGTTTAAACTTCTTGGATGCTAATGCAAAGAAGACATGAGCACAATGCTATCTTGCTTAAGGGTTAGGGATGTGACAACTCACCCCCACTCAAAAGAATCTCATCCCGAGATTTAGAAGTCGTCGGGAATAACGCAGGACACTCAAGTCGGAGATGATCCTCTCTTTCCCAAGTTGCCTCCTTTTCAGAATGATTTGACCATTGAACTTTAAGAAACTTGAGGTTTGGACGTCGAGTGGTACGCTCAGCTTGATCAAGAATACGCACGGGGTATTCTCGGTATGAAAGGTTATCTTGGAGATCAAGCGTTTCGTGGTCCACTTCACGGATAGGATCCGAGAAGCAACGCATGAGTTGCGAGACGTGGAAAACATCATGAACCTTGGAAAGATGCGGAGGAAGTTCCAACTGGTAGGCAACTTCTCCTCGTTTGGCAAGAATGCGAAAAGGACCAATGTAACGAGGAGCCAATTTGCCCTTGATACCGAATCGATGGGTACCCTTCAAAGGTGTAACCCGAAGGTAAGCCTTCTCGTCAACTTCAAAGGTCACAGCCTTATGATGACGATCATATTGGCTCTTTTGACGAGACTGGGCTGTTTTCAACTTTTCACGAATAATGTGAACCTGCTCTTCTGCATCCTGGATCATGTCCGGGCCAAAGAGTTGCCTCTCTCCGGTTTCTGACCAATTAAGAGGGGTTCGACATCTTCGTCCATAGAGAACTTCAAAAGGGGCTTTGCCCAAGCCTGATTGATAACTATTGTTATAAGCGAATTTGGCGAATGGAAGGCACTTCTCCCAATTCATACCGAACGAAATAACGCAAGCGCGGAGCATATCTTCTAGGATTTGATTCACCCGTTCTACTTGACCACTTGATTGAGGATGGAAAGCAGTGCTAAAAGATAAGTGAGTCCCCATGGCATTATGAAAACTTTCCCAGAAGCGAGAAGTAAAGATACTTCCACGGTCCGAGTTAATTTCCAGGGGAACACCATGAAGAGACACTATTCGAGAGATATATAACTCTGCTAGCTGGCTAGCTGTTATACTCTCACGAACAGGAAGAAAATGAGCCACTTTGGAAAGACGGTCAATGACCACAAAGATAGCATTATTTCCTTTCTTGGCCTTGGGAAATCCGGTAATGAAATCCATGCTAACTTTATCCCATTTCCATTCAGGAATAGCTAGAGGCTGAAGGGTGCCAGCAGGCCTTTGATGTTCTGCCTTAACTCGACGACAAACGTCGCAGTTAGCAACGAACTCAGCAATTTCTCTCTTCATCCTAGTCCACCAGAACCTCTGGCGTAGGTCCTGATACATCTTAGTACTACCGGGATGAATGGTGAGAGGAGAATCATGAGCCTCCTTAAGGATTAACTGCCTTAGATGTGGGTTCTTAGGAACCACTAAACGATTCTGGAAGAACACAACACCTTGATCATTCATGGAAAATTCTTTAGCTTTTCCGCTAAAAATATTCTCCTTGATCCGTGATATACCCTTGTCACGCTTTTGGCCAGCTATAATTTGATCCTTAAGAGTAGGCTTCGCCACCAGGGTAGAAAGGAGTCCTTGAGGAACAATATGAAGATTCAACTTCCGAAAGTCCTCATGGAGATGTGGTTGACCTTGTTGTAGCATCAAATTGTTACAATAAGATTTACGACTTAGTGCATCGGCCATAACATTGGCCTTCCCCGGGGTGTAAGTTATCCCTAAGTCGTAATCCGAGATCAACTCAACCCACCGTCTTTGCCTGAGATTCAAATCCGGCTGGGTGAAGATATATTTCAGACTTTGGTGATCAGTGAATATTTCGCACGATTACCCAAAAGGTAATGTCGCCAGGTTTTTAGTGCATGGACCACAGCTGCAAGCTCAAGGTCATGTGTGGGATAATTATCCTCATGTGGACGCAACTGTCGAGATGCGTATGCGATCACATGACGATCTTGCATGAGAATGCAACCTAACCCTTGTTGCGAGGCGTCGCAATAGATAACACAGGTGCGGAAGTCAGGCGTCTTTTCATTTCCTGAAAACTATGCTCACACTGTGGTGTCCACTCGAACTTTTTATCCTTCTTGAGGAGTTCAGTTAGAGGCTTTGCAACCTTGGAGAAATTCTCGAGGAAGCGGCGACAATAGCTCGCTAGACCAAGAAAACTCCTAACTTGCTTAACCGATTCAGGTTGAGTCCAATCGAGGACAGCTTGAACTCTCTCGGGATTGACAGCAATACCCTTACTAGAGATTACGTGGCCTAGATAGGTCACTTCTCGTAACCAGAATTCACATTTTGAAAATTTGGCATAAAGGCGATGCTCTCGAAGTTTCATCAATACCAGCCTTAGATACTCGGCATGTTCTTGTTCATTCTTCGAGTAGATGAGAATACCATCGAGGTATACCACGACAAATTTATCCAAATACTCCATGAAGATTGAGTTCATTAGCCGAGAGAAAGTGGCTGGGGTATTGGCTAAACCGAAGGACATAACGGTGTACTCATATTGGCCATAACGAGTAACAAAGGCCGTTTTTGTAATGTCCCCGTTCTTAATCTTGATTTGATGGTATCCCAACCTCAAATCCATTCTGGAGAAGACTGAGGATCCAGCGAGCTGATCGTACAGATCGTTGATCCTGGGGAGCGGATACTTGTTCTTTATGGTGACCAGGTTAACTGGTCGGTAATCTACAACCATCCGATCTGTTCCGTCTTTCTTCTTGACGAAGAGGACGGGACAAGCCCAAGGAGAAGAGCTAGGACGAATGAAACCTTTGTTCAAGGCCTCATCTAATTGCTTCTTAAGTTCGGCTAGCTCTAGGAGTGCCATCTTATAAGGTCTTCTGGCTATTGGAATAGTTCCCGGAACAAGATCTATCACAAACTCTACATCTCTGTCAGGTGGAATTCCTGGCAGTTCCTCTGGAAAAACATCCGCGAAGTAACGGACTACCGGAATGTCTTCAAGTTCCGGAAGAGGGTTGGCATTTAGGGAATAGAGTTGGCATTTGGCAACTCGAGTAGAGACATTTACTATCTCACCCGAGGGATGGGTAAGTTGGACATTTCTAGAATGAGTATCAATCTTGGCATAGTGAGCTGACATCCAGTCCATGCCCAAGATGATATTAATATCCGAAGATTTCAATGCTATCAATGAGGCTAGAAAAACTAGCCTCTATACTAGAATTTCATTGTCATAGGTTATCCTAGAGGTTTGCCATTTACTACCAGGGGTTTGGACAACCAATGGGATTGGCATATCACAAAATGACATGTTATGCAACTGTGCATAACTTTCCGAAATGAAGGAATGAGAAGACCCAGTGTCAGAGAGAACGGAAGCTGGGTGATGATTAACAAGAAGTGTACCGAGCATGACGTCGAGATCATCTACAGCTTCTTCTGCTGACACATAGTTCACACGACCACGTGCAGGAGTTGGCTTCACATAGAACGCTTTGCCCGACTTGGCCTGCCCGACGGACTTTCCGGGTTGCTTGGCACCCACATTCTGAGGACACTCACGGGAATAATGCCCTGGTTCTCCACACTTGTAGTATATCACCTGGTTGGCACGCGGTGCAGCATTGCTAGCTGGACCACCCTAAGCTTTTGTTGGAGGGTTGGCCTGATTCGTCTGAGGCGCCACGTAGGATGGCCTCGGAGAGTATCTTGGCGGCAGAGAACTGTTTGGAACCCACAGCCTGCGTTTTGGAAACGCAGAACCAGAAGATGAGCCAAAGTCACGGGAGTGCTTCCTTGTGGCCTCGAAGTCAGTATGACCAGTCTCCGCACTGATCGCTTTGTTGACCAGGGCTTGAAAACTTGCACACTCATGGAGGCGTAGGTCTCGACGGAGCTCAGGGCTCAGACCCTTATGGAATCTTGCTTGCTTCTTGGCGTCAGTAGACACCTCCTCTGTTGCATAGTGGGCGAGGTTACTGAACTCGCGGCTATAGGCATCCACAGACAACTTGCCCTGAGTGAAGGCACAAAACTCCTCTCTCTTTCTGTCCATCAGGCCCTCTGGAATATGGTGCAGACGAAAAGCTGCACTGAAGTCTGCCCATGTGGCCACTGGTTCAGCGGGACGCATAGCTTCAAAATTCTCCCACCACAGATTGGCGGGTCCCACCAGGAAATACGCCGCAAAGGTCACCTTGTCGGCCTCAGACACATTCGCAGAGCGAATCTTGCGTGAGATGCTGCACAGCCAGTCATCAGCGTCGAGGGGATCGACGGAATGATGAAACTTTGGAGGATTCAACTTCACAAAGTCATTGAGGGACACTGCAGCATTCCTAGGCTGTCGAGCCGTATTCTGCTCAATACGCTCTAGCAGTCGGTTGGTCTCCCTTTTGTTTATTTCTTCCTCAAGCATCACTTCTACCAGAGAAGGTGGGTGAGGCAGGTCTTCCTGCGACGGTTGACTACCCTCACCTTGCTCATGAGCAGGGGCACGGTTCAACCTGGTGAACACCATCCTGACAAACAAACTCATAGCTTAGACCAATATCATATCAATACTAGCTATGGATTAAGAATGTACTGAACACACAGAATGCGGAAATGAATATCCGAACAACATGGTAACAAGCAACTGCTATATATACACCATGGTTCATACACACCCTTACATAGTTCAGTACAAACTTACTCGAAGAGCAAACTACTGAAATGGTGGAACTACTCATCAGAGGCTTACAAGCTTCCTATACATTATTTATCTAGGCCTCCGGAATTCATTTCACATTACTACCATACTCCACAAGTCACGCAGGATTGTGAACGTACGACTACTACCATACTATCCTTCCGCTCACAGCTCAGGCATCCGCATAGAACATCTCATAGAGATTACCTCCAAGACCTGGAAGCTCAACATGCGGATCAGGAAACACTCTAGCCTGAGATCCCTGGGATCCATAAGGACACGGATGTGGCCTTGGTCCCCTGACTGGTGGTAAGTGGGGTCCCCGAAGAGGAGTGACTCCTCCTATAGCTGGCTAGTCAACGTGGGCCGGAAGATGGGTTCTAACAGGGTTCAGCATCTCCATCTCTCCATACCCTGTCTGGACTACTGGTGCCTGCTGCGTCAAAGCTGTCCACAGACAGGCACGCGTAGCATAAAGCTCCATGCGGAGAGCACGAGCATCCCTGTCTCTGTTCTCTAGCATCTCAACAGTGGACTGCAGAAGTGGATCCTCCATAGAAGAATCAAAATAGACTCCACTGAGGTATCCCTCTTCACCAGACTGAGAGGCCGGAACATAGCAGAACTCTGAGTTCTGCAGCAGTGCATGTCTCGCTCTCATAATAGTCAACATTGAATAGGCAACATCCTGTACTGCCATGTCAACGGTGACCCCCAACCCATAGGACCAATGGATTGGCTTCTCAGCTCCAGGGTAGTCTGGAAATACCCTAACAGTGCAGATGTACTGGCTCTGGTTGAAGTCTCAGTACTGTTCCTCCATTGTGTACTCGGGGTACCAGCGGTAACCGCACACCGACATCACCCTGACCAGCATGGCCGTATGACCCGGTACATCAATGCACCTGGTCAGACGTACCACCTGATGAGAAGGACGGCCAGGCATCTGTAAATAGAGAGTAATGCAAAAGCATTAGAGCTCCGAATGCAAAATTGGGCAGCATAACGGCTGTAAATGCTCAGAAACAAATTTTGAGACAACCCAAAAATGGAATAGCGTAACCACTCAACTATCAAGTTCAACTCCCTGATCATCAAACTTACTTCCTGCTTCCTAGGAATAAAAGAAACCCAATATCTCTCGACCCGTAGTCCTATAATCTACTGATCAGAAACACGAGCCTAGGAGAAGATGAGTAACCTAGTCCTTAATTCCCGCAGAAAAGACGAGCATGACCAGAATAGAATGTCTTGAGAAGAGAACAAGAGTCTTACGTTCCCTTCCACAAACAATTCCCTTATATATAACTAAAGCAATTCTAGACTCAACTTCGACCAGTTTGGCATAGTAATCCTACAGTCAGTCAGGCTCTGATACCAACGCTGTCGGGACCCCGATCCTAAGCCATAGGAATCCAGCCTGTAACACATCGCATCCCTTTGTGGTCTCACGCACGGTTAACTCCACGGCTGCAGCCTTACCTTAGCCGGGACCGTTTGCGTCTTTTGACTCACGTATGTGATAGTGTCGCTAGCAATCCAATGTCAAAGAACCTGGATCGACATGTCTAGCCATAAACCAAAGTGGCAGTACCGCACAAGGACAGGCATACATGGCCCTACAAAGCAGGTGTCGGTCATCAGCGAATGTAGACGAGTCGTAGCAGGCTACAAGGACTCCATTACATCGCGTGACATTTCCCCAAAGGGGTCAGACACGGCAGCTAAGAAGGACACATGCCGGTCAACCAATGTGTGCGGAGCAGTAGCAAACTACGAAGCCTCGTTGGATCACAAAGGGGCATTTCCTTGTAAGGAGTGCTACTAAAGTTCAGGACTAGGTAATCGAACCCCATACATATCAAGTACGACACACGTACTCATGGCATACCGATATGTATAGATACATCGATGGCATCACAACATAACCATAAACATACAACCTTTATTTAAGAGGCTTGGAAGAGCCACACACATAATATTACACATTAAGGGTCTCGCGACCCATAATAGCAGTCATACAAATACAAGCCAGCGGAAGAGTTATAAATTGTCTGGGTACAGACAGGGCAACTAGAAGGCACATGGCCTAACTGTACTACAGAGCCGACGTAGGGCCAGATCGTAGCTGGGACACCAGCTACTCGTCGTCGTCGATGTCTACGAAGAACCCTCCATTAGGGTCATTAGCAACCTCTGCAACATTTATTAAGCAAACATGAGTACGAAGGTACTCAGCAAGACTTTAGGATGGCTAACTACTCATGCAAGGTATCAAAAGGTATTGTGGGGTTTCATGCGGGAAGCCAACATTTGACTCATGGCTAGACAACTTGCATTTTGAAATTAGTTTTGACAACTTGATTTCTCGCACACGAATCCACTAACACCACAAGAATACACTATCGTGGAATCATTCCGTCTCCATACGGAAATGCCATCCACGACACTCACGCTTATCTTGACAATTTTATGAGTAGCCATTGAAGTTATCTAAGAACAACATATGTCTCCAAGTAGTCCATATCCGCGGACACGGCTATTCGAATAGATCATAACACTGCAGGGGTGTACTTCGTCACACACGCTCTCGCCACTTATCGCTATGTGCACGTCATGCACCTCGGCAACCTTCAAGCGGAAGCCACGACCTCAAACAATGTGCGCAGGGTTCCCAAGCCCACCATCCGGGTGCCACTTGGTACACCGTGCCACTGCCTACCGCATCACGGCCCACCTCTCAGGTCAGCACCATGCACGACCTCCAGCATTACTATAAACACCAGAAACTACTTGCAACTCCTGGACCGGGTACTACGCGATTAATAGGCCGAGCGGGGTCATATTTCAGGGCCCAGCATTGGGTAGTATCTAGTCTTGGAATACATACACGGAACTCAGTTCCTAAGGACGGTTCCAATGAAACAACCCGACATGTACTCCTACACAGCCTTTCACCGGTACCTTTACCAACTCAAGTTCGACACACAACCTTTGCCTACCGAACACATTCCACATTTCTGTTCATCTCCCAGATGACAGACCATACACAACTCTAAGCATAGCATGCATAGCAGGATAAGGCACATCATAGCTCAAACAACTACCAGGTATTCTAGGTTGCAAGGTTTGGCTATTTATGGTGACAAGGTTAAGTCATGCAAAGAAAGTGGGTTCAACTATCGTGGCAAAAGAAGTTGAAGCATTTGATCTTAAATGCAATAAATAGGTGCAGGAGCAAGAACATGGGAATTATCGGGATGATCAAAAGGGTTGCTTGCCTTGTTGCTCAGAGGAGGAACGATATCCGTCAGACGGATATTCGGTGGAATCCGGGGGTGCGGAGCCTACCGAAATGAATGGCAACATTCAATAACAATCATATGCACTCAAAATGATGCATGAGCATGGCATGAGAATGCAAGGTGATAAGTTATAATTTTCAACATGTATTAGGTTTAGAGTTGATTTGAATCACATTCGAATAGCAATTCAAACGGGGTATTCTCGGATACCGGTTTAATTGATTCGACCTGATGCTCAGATCAACTTGATGTTAACATGCATGAAATGTCATGTTATGGTACTGATTTGTAATTAGGACAGTGGTGAACATTGTATATATAATGAAATTTGAATACTTTTGCAAATTCCATTTAAAAAGTGATTATAAGAATTGAATTATTCCTTATTCCACAATTTAGGGTTCTGTAAATTTTTTAAACATGGTTGAAAATAGCATAATCAGAATCCTTGAATTTTTCTGATACTTTTTCATATATAAATTATTTTCATTGGAGTTACAGATTAATTTCTATGATTTTTACAATTTTTAGCAATTTCCTGAATTAGTTTTATACTGGAAATTCTATTTATTGCATCAGACTGACGTCAGCAGGTCAGCCGACCTGTTCAGGTCAAACCTGACAGGGGGGCCCCACTGGTCAGCCTCTCTGGGACTAATCCCGCGCTGACCAGCCCTAACTGAGGTTTGACTTGGCCTTGGGCCCACTTGTAAGCGAGTGATTAGGTGCTGAGCTGTTGGGTTAGCTTTGCCACGTCGACATCCACCGGCGGCGAGGTCGTCCTCGCCGGCGAGGAGCCTCCAGCGACCACCAGCACGGCGGAGGGGCTCGGAAACGGCGCACAGGGGGCCAAGTGCTGCGCGGAGAGCACCAGAGGAACGGCACGTCTCCCGCAGCTTCATTTCTGCACTTAGCCGGGGCTGATCTGGCCGGAGATGACGCCGGTGACGAGCTTGGCGGCGGCCAAGGCTCGGGCGTCATCGGGGTCTTTGAATCAGAGGGATCTATGCTCGGTTCTTAGCTGCTACAGCATCTACGCATCGATCTGGACCTGCTGGTGCCCTCGGAAGGACGAGCTGATCATCGGAGGGCCACCGGCGACGAGCGGCAGCTGCGGTCCTCGTCGGGCTCCGGTGAAACTAGAGCTAGAGGAGGGGATCGACGGGAAAAACTTAGGGGAAACGACCGCATGCTCACGGGGAGTGCAGAGCAGAGCTTAGACGGCTCGGGGAAGGCCTGGGGGCGACGAATCGACGGGAGAGGTCCGACGGCCGGAGGTGGAAGACGACACCGTTGCGGGCGTTGTAGGGCTCGAGGAAGCTCCGGCTTCTACCGAGATGACCAGGGCGACGAGGCGGAGCTAATGGCGTGCTCTGGGAGGGAATCCTATGGCTAGGGGCACGGGCAGCTCGAGCTCGAGCTCGGCTCTAATGGCGACAGCAAGGAGGAGGAGGAGATCCGGGAGGAGGAAGAGAACCGAGGCAGGGAATGGATAGGGGAGGCCCTGGGGAGCTTATCGCCGTCATCACCAGCGCGAGGCGGCGGCCAGGCAGGCACGCAGGTGCGTGGCCACGCCGGAGGGGGCGGCGGCCACCTCCTGCTGCCTACTGGCGCGAGGGAGGGGACGAGCCAGGGATGGGCCGGGCCAGGCTTAGGCGACAGGTAAGGTTTTTCCATTTTTTCTGTTTTTGTTTTTCAGTTTTGCTAATTATTGTTTTGCTAATTAATTCAGCTCCAAAACAATAAGTAAATCTATTTTAGACCTCCTAAATATTTGTTATAATATCCCCAACCATTTCCAAGGTTTTCAACATTTTTGGAAATTTATAGTTTCTGATTTCAAATTTAAAACTTGAAACCAGTAGCCTTTTTCATTTATTCAAAAAGCTTAAAGTGTCAAGAAAATAGTTTTCTCCAATGCTCATTTACTTTCATGATTTATCAGAAAGTTTGAACATTTCTTGAGGCCATTTTGGGTTCATTGATTTTGAACTAGTTTGAGATTTCCTTTAATTGAAATGGTGGCTAGGGTTTTGAGTTTTTCCTTTGCCACTTTGTTGTTTTTGTTGAAACTTCTTAGATGCTAATGCAAAGAAGACATGAGCACAATGCTATCTTGCTTAAGGGTTAGGGATGTGACACTTCTTCACATTCCTTTGCAATTCTTCTATCACCGTCCACTGTGATGGGTCCTTTAGAACCAGGCATCTTGAGTTTAAGGTAAACATAGCATGGGCGAGCCATGAACCGGGCGTAAGCCGGCCGCCCAAACAGCGCATGGTAGGGGCTTTTCAATTTGACCACCTCAAACATCAGCGACTCAGTCCTTTAGTTATATGCTATTCCAAATGCGACCCTGAGTCTGACTCGGCCTATGGGGTACGCCGACTTGCCCGGGACGATTCCGTGGAATACCATGGTTGAAGGCATCAAATCCTTCTCCAATAGATTCATCCTTTGGAAAGTGTCAAAATATAAGATATTAATGCTGCTTCCACCGTCCATTAGCACCTTCGACAGGGTGTACCTCCCAACTTGGGGAACTACGACCAACGCTAAGTCGCCAGGATTGTCAACTCTTGGCGGATGATCCTCCCTACTCCATGATATGGTCTACTCGGACCAGTGGAGGTACCTGGGAAGTGCCGGCTCAGACACACTGTACGCCCGATGACTCACCTTCTTAACACGCCTGCAAGCATTGGTGGTGAAAACGTGGTACTGCCCATTGCTTAACTGTTTGGGGTTGTTGCGAAAGCCGCCGTTGTCATCCTGACCCTGCAAAGCCCCCTGTGGGGGCGGTTGCTGAAAAGCTCCGGGCGGGTTATACCGCCCTGGTGATGCACTGGATACTGGCCGCTGCTCGGCTGCGAGCCCCCCTGAGCCCCTGGCTCGGGAAAACCGCCAAAGGGGTTCTGACGTTGGTTGGGTGCAGCAAACTGCTCCTGCCATTTGTCCGGGTCACCATTTTGGTTTTTCTTGATCGCCTCCGCCCGAAACTCCCGCATCTCGAAACAGTTCTCCTAGGAATGAATCTCCGGTCCGTCTGCCATCGCATGGTGCGGGCAAGGGCCCTTGAGTAACTCTTCATAGTTACACGGCTTCTTACCATTGTATCCCCTCTTTTTCTTCTGGCGTTGGTTGCCATTGTTGGTGCTGGTATTGGTGACTAAATCCGAAGATTCCTCTTGCTGCCTTCGCTTGCCATTGGCTCCCTGATTGTGGCGGTTACGTCCCTGGAACCGGGTATTATTTTTGGATGACTCGCCCTTCTTTGGCGAGTTAGCTTTACCGTCCTCACCGGGATCTTTGGTGTCGTCCGCTTTAGCGTATCTAGTGAGGGTATCCATTAGCTCCCCCATGTCTTGGACCTTTCGCTTGAGTCGCCCTAAATTCTGCACCAGGCGTTCGTAGTGGCAATTCTGCTCGAGGATCAACACGGCCTGAGCAACCGTAATACCGTCTGATGAATGGATAATTTCCGCGACCCGCCGTTACCAGTGGTGGGCCGACTCATCGGGGCGATGAACGCAGTGCTGCAGATGGACAATCATCATTGGACGTTTGCAGGTTCCTCAGAAGTTTTTCATGAAGCACTCTTTCAATTCAGCCCAGGTCAGGATGGAGTTGGGGGGTAAGTTCTTCAACCAAGTACGTGGTGACCCTTCGAGCATCATTGTGAAGTATCTGGCGCAAACTGCTTCGTTTAAGTCGAGCATGTCCATGGCGATTTCATAACTCTCGACCCACGATGCCGGCTCAAGGTCCGGGGTGTAGTTAGGCACCTTTCTTGGTCCTTTAAAATCCTTGGGCATTCGTTCGTTGCGAAGGGCGGGGCCAAGCACGCCACCCCCACTCGTCCACCACTCCCGACGAGAGGGACTGGGGCGATTTGGATGTTCGGGAGATCCCGTGCCGGCGGGTTATGATGATCAGGCGGGTTGTCCTGGGGGATGAGTCGCGGTCCGCTGTTTACAACGGGCTGGTCCACTGGCCGACTCCTGGTGTGACTCGCCTGGGGAGTGGAATGCAGCCTATCTAGGCTATGTGAGAACTAGATGTTTTGAAACACCGCCGTCTTCAACATCTCAATGGCATTTCTTGCTTCTATCTTGGCAGGAGTATTGCCGTGAATCGGAAGAGATTCCAAATGGCGAGTTGCAGCAAGGACGTTATCCACTGGGTTGGAAAAGTGACCTTAAGGTGTCCGTAATCGGGGAATGCGATCCTCAATTGGTTCAACCGGCGGGTTAGGTGGTTGGCCCGATCCTCCCCCTGGGGCGGCTCCCGCCCCGGGAGTTCGCGGAGTATCGAACACGCGGGTCGGGTTGAGATCAGGGGGTAGGCGACCATGGTGCCTCCGCTGTTGGACGGCGTCAGATGCGCGCTGGTGTCTTTCGAGCCGCCAGTTGTCAGTATTTAAGCGAGTTCTCTCGGTGGTAATTTGAGCTTCCCGGGTCTCGATCCTAGCGGACTCCACCTCGGCATCCCGATGAGCTTTGCCAATGCTTCTCTTAGCTTCGCCTATTCCGTGTTTACTGCCTCCTGGTTTTCCAGTGTGATGGGAGTCGCCATAAGCCTTTTAATTTCCGCTGCTAATTCCACCAAGACAGCGGCCGGGCTTCTAGATGTCTCACCAGGCCCATCCCAGCCTGCCAGGTTTGGCGAGGGCTGAGTCGCCCCAGCCATGTAAACGGCGATCTGGCGGCGGGTTCGGTCAAGGACTTCGGGGTCCATGGCTAACGACAAGCCCCCAAGACAATCCCCATGTAGAGACTGGATTGAATCTGAATCGCCCATGGATGATTCTTCATTAGTGTTGACTGGTGTGGTATCCTGGGTCGCTGAGTGTTCTGCTTCCTCCGATCCCTACGTGAATCCAACAAAGACCGGGCGAGTCAGATTTGGCATCGTTAGTGGGCGGACTTACCTGGCCGGCTTGACGATGTCGATGGAGATGTCCGGCTCAGGCATGGATGATCCAATCATGCCGATGAAGACGTTGATCTTGCTGAAGGGGATCGTGTAACCAGATTCGATCGAATCCGCCTCGGGCCCCCATTGCAGGTTGTTGATGTAGTACTTCCCACGGCGGCTCCGGATCATGAGCCCCGTCGCGTAGCTCCCCAACCCTGGTAGGGCTCCCTTTGAGAACTCAACTCCACCGTGCGCAGGCCCCACGGTGGGCGCCAACTGTCGTGGTTTTGTCACGACAGATGTCCTCGTGAAAGGACTTAGTACTGGAGCCATCGCACTTTGGTGGCGACTCAAAGGGGTTGAACGGGAGTGAGACGGCGATTTACCCAGGTTCGGCCCCTCGTGAGGAGGTAAAGGCCTACGTCCTGCTTTGAGTTGTATTGATGGAGTTTCGGTTACAAGGAGGGCGTAACTCGCCAGACCTAGTACTCGATGATTTCTAACCTGTCCTCTTCTCCACTGGGACTCGCCTTTATATACAGGTCGAGTCCTTAGGGTTTACAAGGGTGCTTTCCTTTACACAAATCGTGACTTTTGCCATCTCTAAGTCGCCGCCCTTCCGAGGCTTGGAGACCTTCATTATTATGGACTCCTTCCGAAGGTCATAAACCGCCATACCACTCTTGGTACCAGACCAAGGACCAATCCACATTTTAGATGAGTCGCCAGTTTTGGTGACCCGGCCCAACTAGGACGGGTTATCAACAGACAATATCCCCAACAAACCCCTTTTTCACCACACAGCCGAACCCACCATCGTGGAAGCTCATCGCCGGCGACCTCCCAATGACCATTTGGTCATGAGCCCGGATCCTTTAGCTTCGTACACACGCATAGAGGCCGCCCATCTTTTTAGTTCTCTGAAATTCGTCATGTGGCCGCAGTTCCATGGTCGCCCAAACCAGCCGCCGCCGGTGATGACACAAACCGTCCCAACTTGCCCTGATGGCCGGAATGGAACGGCGGAAGAACCAGGCGCTCGTTCGTGCCCGCGGCACACGAAATGGTGCCTAGTGCACCATTTTCGAGTCGTGTCGAGGTTCCTGGCGCTCGCGGGAGCCTCGCGAGTGCACGCCGCCGCGTTTGGACGCTCGTGGGTCACCGATAGATGGCCCCCAGGCCATTAGCTACTAATCCTCGGGGCTAAACACCCACTGACATCGGGCCCCACCCGCTATTTAATACAAACTGATTAAACTAATCCCTAATTAACCCTTATAGACTCATAGGTGGGGCCTACCGAGTGTTACAAAGGATAAGACCGGCCTAGTCAGCCTCCTCCCTCAACACCCTGGCCCACCAGAAAACCTTAGTTGATTGGTTAGTTGATCAGTCAACTCGGCCCCTTGGTTAGCCTCTGCCACCCCTTTGGGTGCACTGGATCAGGTGCACCCAGCAATTTCCCCTATTTTTCGAATTAATATTAATTCTGTTAATTTTACAAAATCTTTAAAAACTTTGAAAATTAATAGAAAATAAACCGTAAGTCACATGAAAATGTTTTATATATGAAAGTTGCTCAGAAAAATCCAGCTAATACAAATATGCTAACCGTTCATGTGTCACATGCCGCTAGCATGTTGAACATGGAAATTTTGCATTAGGATCATTTGTGCGTAATAGCCAAAGACCCAGGAAATATCATGAGATATCTTCCCACTTCGTGTATAATGTTTAGTACTATGTTAGGTCACCCCTAACTTAGTGCATTACCTGGTCATGCTTTGAAATGTGTTTGGTTGCTCTGCTATTTATTGTTTTTCCCCTCTGTTACTTCCTTTCTGGTAGACCCCGAGACCGATGATGATCCGGTGATCGGCTACTTCCTGGTCGAAGATCCGTTTCTGTCTGCAGAGCAACAAGGCAAGCAAACCCCCTTGATCATTCCTATATCGCCTATTCTTTCTCCCTCATGCTTGCATTAGAATTTTGCTACTATTGTAGTTATCTCCTATACCTGATGCATGGCCTGTTTTTGCTAAACTGGTACATTATTCTACTACACCTTAAAATTGTTTAGTATATGCGGAGCAGTCATCCCCTTTGCCCCTTAGTCCAATTGCCACCGCTTTATTGTCAAGTCTCGATCAACTGACCGACGAGCCAAGACCTGACACAACACTCACACACCCCTTAGTTGTACGATGCTGCAGAGCTACCATCGCGTACCTAGGGTCACACCTCGTTACATACTCCGTTATTAGCGTTGTAGTGTAGTTGACCGATGGTGGTTCTCGGAAGGTGATTCATCCTTCACCACCTTCGATAATGAATCTGTCGTACAACCCATCAAGCTGGTCCATCGAGGGTGATTCCTCTCTGGACACCATGACGGTTACATCGTTCAAAATCCATCGAGGGTGATACCTAGGATCCCCCTAATGTTACAACCACACAGGTACTTTACCGTTTTACTTGGAACATTGATGAATAAATGTTTGGTGGGTGGATTCCCGCATGGATGTGTCGATGAGTTAATTAAAATGCTAAGGATTTGGATAATTGATCTGGGTTGGTCGGAGACCTTTTCGCACTAACCGGCTACGCGTTAGAAGTTATGGGTACTCGACATTGTGGTATCAACCGAAGCTCTTCAAATGTCAGCGATGGAGCAACGCGCGCCCAAGTGGTCTGGATTATCACCGTTCTTGTATAAGAGGTGCCAGGACTGACATCGGCCGCCCTCGCAACGTGCAGGAGCACAAAGGATGATGGTCCCATGAACCCTTCGCGCTTAGGATTTAAACAGGTGGTCTGGCCTCTCTGTTGAGTCTAGGTGGGGCTACGACGTGTCGATGTTCCGAGGCCGGGCACGACCTAAGAAAGTGTATCTGACCAGAGTTTATCGAGCGTGATGGGAAACTTGGTGCCCCCGTGTAGGGATGCAAATTAACTATTCGATAGTCGTGTCCACGATTACAGGACGACTTGGAGTTGTGCCCCGATCTTATACAACTACAACTGTTAATTAAGTGGAACGTTTGCTCCGGGATTGCTTCCTTGCACGGAGTCAAGGATGAATCTCTAGGCGTGACTTTAATTAATATTGCTGCAACAATATGACTACTAATTGTGTTATCTGCTCCATTCTCGTCTATTGCTGCAAGACCCCTGAAGATGCTAGTCTTCGATAGGACTAGGCCCCTCCCTCTATTCTCGCATTACTGCAGTCAGTCCACATATAACCCCTTCCTTTGATACTGATGCATACTTAGCATAGTTCTGACGTCAGTCTTGCGAGTACTTTGGATGAGTACTCACCATTGCTTTGCTCCCCCTTTTTCCCTTGATCTGTTGCTGTGACCAGATGATGGAGCCTAGGATATGGCGTATCCCGCCGACCACGACTGCTACTGCTACGTTGAGGTCGCTGATGACCAGGAGTAGTTTAGGAGGTTCCCAGGCAGGAGGGCTCGCCTCATTCGATCGTTGTATCTTCACTCATGTGTATCTTTTGAGTTAGCCTTCTCTATGGCATTATCATGTTTCATGTGTGTACTCAAATATTTATTGCTTCGCTTGTGTGTTTATGGAGCTTCTTTATTATAGCCCTCGAGGTCCCTGGCTTGTAATATGAAGCTTGTATGTTTTATTTGTGTCTAGAGTTGTGTTGTGATATCTTCCCGTGAGTCCTTGATCTTGGTCGTATGCATCTGCGTGTATGATTAGCGTACGATAAAATCGAGGGCGTCACAAAAGGCTACCTCCAAAGCAATCTGGGTGTGACTTTATTTAATATTGTTGCAGGAATATGACTATTAATTGTGTTACCTCCTCTATTCTCGTGTATTGTTGAAATACCCCTGAAGATGCTAGTCTTCGATAGGACTAGTCCCCTCTCTCTATTCTCGCATTGCTACAGTCAGTCCACATATAACCCCTTCCTTTGATACTGATGCATACTTAGCATACTTTCGATGTTAGTCTTGTGAGTACTTTCGATGAGTACTCATCGTTGCTTTGCTCCCCCTTTTTCCAATGATCAGTTGGTATGACCAGATGATAGAGCCCATGAGATGGCATATCCCGAAGACGACAACTGCTACCCCGATGGTGTCTGCTGCTACGCGGAGGCCACTGATGACCAGGAGTAGTTTAGGAGGTTCCCAGGTAGGAGGCCTCGCCTCGTTCGATCGATGTATCTTTTTTCTTAGCCTTCTCTAAGGCATTATCATGTTTCATGTGTGTACTTAGATATTTGTTGCTTCCCATGACTCATGTGTTCATCGAGCTTCTGTATTCTAGCCCTCGAGGCCCCTGGCTTGTAATATGAAGCTTGTATGTTTCATTTGTGTCTAGAATTGTGTTGTGATATCTTCCCATTAGTCCTTGAACTTGGTCGTACGCATCTGCGTGTATGATTAGCGTACGATCAAATCGAGGGCGTCACAAGTTGGTATCTGACCCGACTGCCAGTAGGTAGCCCCCTTTCCAACTCCTTGGCCGAAGTTGAGTCTTGTACTTGAAAAACTTACTAACTTGGATGTTGTGGCTTATGGGCCCACATCTCAATCGGGTGGTATTAGTATCTTTTACTCCTCTTCTATACTCTGGGTTTTGATCTCTTTTCTCTTTCAGGTTAAATAATTTGCGAACTCTAACTTTAGGTTCTCGTAAGTACTTTCTCCTAGAGAGCCCCGCATTCCAGGTGATGGCTTGATTCGTCAGAAGACTCCGAATATACTCTTCGATGTTCTCTCGAGAGCTAGTGCTCATCGCTTCTGCGATGTTCTTTCCTCCGTCAACCCCTATGAATGACTACATACAAATGTCGTTCATATTTTCTTTTTGAGTTGCTCTTGTTATACAAGTTACGACAAATTATCTTACCGAGGATTTGTTTGTCCTGAGTTGTCATGGGTTTCACAAGTCCCTCGAATTACTATTTGATCTTCCAAAATCCTCGGTAGCCTATTGATGACGAGATGATGTATATACTTCTCGCTCCTCGTTGGTTACCCAAAGTGGAAGGTTGAGATGTAGTCAGCAGCAAGTTTTCCCTTACACAGAGACTGTTAGGTTTATCGAACCAGGAGGACTCCTAGGATCAACAATTAGGTGTCTCCTACCCTGGCGCTAGTAGAAGACGTGGACCTGCACACAAAAATAACTTTGCTCCCAACGAGTACAGAGAGGTTTTCAATAACTCCGGCCTTGTAGTTTGCAAAGGATCAAAACACAAGCGGGAAAAGTGATAATGATTGCAACAGAAAAGTAAATGAAAGCAGTAAATCATGGAGGTGTAAGAAATCATGGTCATATGGACAGGAGCCACATGATGTTCACTAGTGATGTCTCTCTCTCAAAAGATGATAAACAACTATGCTTAGGTAAATAAATTACAGCTGGGCAATTAACAAATTTATGAACGCATCGCAATGCTAATTATGCTACTTGAAAGTTAGACGCACAATAGTAATGGGCAGTACACGAAGACAAGTAGGCCGTTTATTCATCAGCATCTACTTACTAATGATCCACCTTGAGATATCTATCCAGAACATCTCGTTGGTATTAAGTTGCCAGCCCCACCCAAAGTGTAAACTCAAAGCAACGGACAACTACATTAACGAACTATGCGTAAGGTAAACAATCCTTGCAACCGTGGTCACAAGCATCGTTGTTTTCTCCCTGGTGGCAACAACACATCCCCTAGTCTCATGTTTCTGTCACTCAAGCTAGACATCAGGGGGCATGAACCCACCATCATGCATAGCGCTCCCTCTTGGAGTTACAATCTACTACTCAGCCAAAGCAATAAAGAGCAACATAGAACATGCATGAATCACTAAGGAACATCATATAAACGGATAATCAAATATATAAATCATAACAATCTGAACATAATCTCATCATCCATCGGATCCCAACAAACCGAGCATAGCAATAGCAAGATAATTACATAGATGCCTTGATCATGTAGGGCATCTCACAAGGGCTAATCATGGAAGCACAAGACTGGAGAGAATACATCACATAGCTACTGGTCATGGACTCATGGTCCAAGGAGGACTACTCACGGCACGTCCGAGAAGCGTCCATGGCGGTGGAGAAGCTCTCGGAGGTCAATCCTCCCTTCGACAGGGTGCCGGGAAGAGGTCTCCTTACGCTCCCGATCTCGGAAGCACTGTGGCGGCAGAATGATGGATAAATTTGCGATTATGGGTGTGTTGGAAGGGTTTCCTTGCGGAGGAGTAAATAAAGGCCAAAGGAGGGCGTTAGCAGAAATTATAGATACATTTGGGACGTATGAACATCCCCAAGCTTAATTCCTGCTCGTCCTCGAGTAGGTAAATGATAACACAATAATTTATGTGGAGACATGCTAACACACATATAAGAACTTCAAAGTAAAGAAAGTAAGATATGCAATTCATGTCAAGACAATAATTAGCAAGAGTCCATATCTAGTATTGAGTTTAACAAAGTAAGAACATAAAGGTGTAAGAGCTCTCGCTCGCCGTGACTCGAATGTCTCCAAATGGTGTTTGAGTGCAAGAAGTGGGAGATAGGTTTAGAGAATAAAATATTTTTGAATTGAGAACTCAATCTACTAAACCTCACACTTGGTCTCCTTCGAAATCTTATTTTGACTCATCCCCAGACCACTAGTCAGGCTCAAGTCAAAATGATACTTTCTCTTTCAACTTTGAGCACTCAAGCAATGGATGAGCGTAAGCAAGATATGTTGGCACTTAGGATGGAAAATAGAATAATGATGGGGAAGGAAGACAAAAAGGGTGTGAAAGGCTCACATCAATGAGGATAATCATAGACGAGAGAAAGCCAAATGATAGATATGATGTGAGCAGTAGGGATTGCCATGTAATGGATGCACATATGAGCTAAGGTAAGCTCTCCAATGGAACTAGTAGGGGTGCATCCAACTTGTTTGGTCATGAAGACCTAGAGCTCACTTGAGGAGGCTCATCATTGGAATATGCAAACCAAGTTCTGTAGTGTAAGGGTCCCCACATAGTTATGCATGAGTGATAATCTCTATGTAGTACAAATATATCAATGGAGTACTAGTGTGGATCTTTCAAAAGGAATAGTAGTGTTGCCCCCTTCTCTCTTTTTTTGTGGCCTCTTTGGATCTTTATTTTTATCTCTCATTTGTCCTCTTTGGGATCATTTCGTTTGTGCACTTTGGGATCTTTTCCTCACTTAGGGGAAACACTCTATGTTTTACAAGAATAAAAAGAAGATCATCACACTTTATAAGAAGTACTCATCCTAAAGACAAGTGAAAACTATCATGATGTATGCAAATGTATGCCTCTACCAATGTAGCAGGATATGCAATGAAACTAGCGCGTCATGTAGCAATAGTAATTGCAAGGCCCAACTAGCATGCGGCTCCTTGATCAAGCAAAAACATGTATGACATGAAGTTCAAGTCATGAGATGGTGGATGTTGCATGGCAATGTATCTCGAAAAGTCTTTGGAAATGCCTTAATAGGTAGGTATGGTGGCTGTTTTGAGGAAATATAAAATGAGGCTTATGTATGACAGAGCGTATCATGTCATGGGTTTGGATGCACTGGCGAAGTTTCACCAACTCTCAAGATGAGAAAGGGCAATGCACAGTACCGAAGAGGCTAGGAAAATCTGGATGGTGGAAGTGCCAACAATCGAATACTCACATTACTCCGAAGAACTCCTACACTTATTATCGGTAACTCTGTATCTAGTTAGGAAATTCATAAAGAGACAAGTACCCGTAGGTGGAGTCTTTGGGGGTTTGTTTATCCCTGCGCATCTTTGACTCATGGTAATGTGAGGGTACTCTATATATTCTAACCCCTCCACTGGTTAGCGATTAATTTAGTAGCTAGAGTTATCAACTAATTTTTAGTTTTTTAAAAACACAAGGATTTCCAATAATACGACACCTTACACTAATAGGCTCAAGCTCATGGAACCAATGTCCAAACATTACTCAAATCAATACCTGAAAACTATTGCAAGTTACTACTATACTTAAATAGCAACCTCAGTTACCTACTCATGCAAGACACACAACTCAGTGCAACGAGCGAACTCTCTAAACAAGATAAGCATGATAACTCAAGAGAGTTCCAAAAGCAACCTAAATAATAGCTCTTAAAAAGATATAGCATGAAAACTAAGAGCTAAGGATGACAGTAGCTATGTAAAGATAGAGAACACACATAGAAGATAAGCATGAAAACCTATGTTGTGTTCTAGAGTGGAATGGAACGTGTTTCTCTCCAAACAAGGTAGGCTAGGTTCCAACTTGTTATGAACAGAAAGCAAAACTAAAACAAACTAAAAAGTAAAGAGCGAGACGCTCAAAGTATAGCACATAACATACGAAGTGATAAAAATATAGCATGGAGATGGACAAACTGATGATTGTTGATAGAGAAGGGGATGCACGGGGGCATCCCCAAGCTTAGACGCTATAGTCTCCTTGAATATTTCTTGGGGTGCATGGGGGCATCCGCAAGCTTGAGCGCTTGACAATCCTAGATCTTCTTTCATCATCTCCCATCGCATACTTGAAAACTCCCTTCATACGAAACTCATCATAAGCTGATTAGAGTGGTTAGTACCCATGAAAAAATAATTGAATACCTACTAGAAATAATGATTTTCATGAAAAGCTACTATTTCTCATGATTGCCAAATGGTTTTTCCAAAGGAAAATCAAGATTAAGATTTGGAAAATGATGAAAACGCAAAACGTGGCAGAATTTGTGAAAAACAGAACAACAGGTGGTAAATATTTTTTTCGGGGTACTTCTGCAACTCAAATCAAAGAACTCAGAATAGATGCCATAAACACAATTATATAAAGCATGATGTCAAAACAACTCAGATCAAAAAGATGATATGGTGATTTTTGGCGATTTTTTCCGTCAAGCAGGCATAATCTGTTTCTGGACAGCATGCCACAACTTTTGAACTTTCTTGCAATCGGAGGCTAAAACTTGGCACAAAGCTTGAAAATTAAGATACAATGATGTTGCTACAGTAGTAACAAGCATCAAGACCACTAAAACTGAAAGTAAAAACAAATTGGGATGCCTCCCAACAAGCGGTTTCTTTTATTCCTTTGAGCTAGGCATGATGCAAAAAGGAGGATCAAAATTCACCAATGTCATCGGAATCATTAAAATCTTCAAACAGATCCTCAACAAGTTCATCTTTATTTTTCCTAAAGAACGGATACGTACCTTTCGCTTTCCCACGTAAGCGTATGTGTCCTTTACCTATATCAGTGAAACCTTGCATGGCTCGGAGGAAGTCCCTTCCAAGCACTATGTTCCCTTGGTTTGGCTTCATGATGAAGAAATCAATTGTTGCACTCCTTTTAGAGAATGTAATTGGGACATCTTTTACCTTTCCCTGGATTTCAGAAATATCACCATTAGCACGTTCATGATACGATGAAAACAATTCCATGTACATAAAGCTTAGAGAATCATAAACAACTTTTGGCATTGTAGAAACCATGGATCCAGTATCACAATAAGCAAGGAAGTCTTGGTTAGAGATGCTAATTCTAACAAAGGGCTCCTAGTCATCATCTATTTTCAAAACATTTTTCTTATCAACCATGGGTTTCTCTCTTTCTCTTAAGTCTAGAGCATCTACTTTCCTTTAAATGGTAGCAAATCCATCTATAATAGTGTCATATCCACGACCATGAATAAGGTATTTAGATAGACCATGTATAATATCAAGACCACTAGCCTCTTCACACTCTAAAAAATCTCCTCGAGCTATAATGTCACTAGTGTGTTTACAACAAATAAAAAGGCCAAGATAAAAAATTTCTAAGAACAATTTTGATAGGTATCCAAGGCATAATTCTTTTATGTGCTTCAGAAATTCTATACCGAGCCTCCTTCATATTTTCTCCATTCCTTTGATCAAAATCTAGGACCTCAGATTCCCTCAAAGCATCAACCCTAACATACTAGACTAAGCAGGAAAAACAACTAAAAGCAAAGTAACTATTTTTTTTGTGTTTTTGGTATAAGACTCTAAGGCAAAAACTAGAAAGTAAACTAACAACACTAAAAAGCAAAGGTAAAGGATAGTGTGCAACTCCCCTATCTTGAAGACTGGAATCCCCGAAAACGGTGCCAGAAAGCTTTGCTTGATGACAATATGATGTATATACTTCTCGCTCCTTGTTAGTTACCCCAAGTGGAAGGTTGAGATGTAGTCAACAACAAGTTTTCCCTTACACAGAGACTGTAAGGTTTATCAAACCAGGAGGACTCCTAGGATCAACAAATAGGTGTCTCCTACCCTGGCGCTAGCAGAAGACGTGGACCTGCACACACACAAATAACTTTGCCCCCAACGAGTACAGAGAGGTTGTCAATCTCTCAGGCCTTGTAGTTTGCAAAGGATCAAAACACAAGCGGGAAAAGTGATAATGATTGTAACGGAAAAGTAAATGAAAGCAGTAAGTGATGGAGGTGTAAGCAATGGTGGTGATATGGACCGAAATCACATAATGTTCACTAGTGATGTCTCTCTCCCAAAAGACGATAAACAACTATGCTTGGGTAAACAAACTACAGCTGGGCAATTGACAGAATTATGAACGCACCGCAATGCTAATTTTGCTACTTGAAAGTTAAAGGCTCAATAGTAATGGGAAGTATGCCAAGACAAGTAGACCGTTTATTCATCAGCATCTACTTACTAATCATCCACCTTGAGATATCTATCCAGAACATCTCGCTGGTATTAAGTTGTGAGCCCCACCCAAAGTGTAAACTCAAAGCAACGGACAACTGCATTAACCGACTATGCGTAAGTTCAGCAATCCTAGAAACCGTGGTCACAAGCACCGTTGTTTTCTCCTTGAAGGCGACAACACATCCCCTAGTCTCATGTTTCTGTCACTCAAGCTAGACATCAGGGGGCATGAACCCACAATAATGCATAACGCTCCTCTTGGAGTTACAATCTACTTCTCGGCCAAAGCAATAAAGAGAAACGGAGAACATGCATGAATCACTAAGGAACATAATATAAAAGGATAACCAAATATATAACTCATAACAATCTGAACATAATCACATAATCCATCGGATCCCAACAAATCGAGCATAACAATAGCAAGAGAATTACATAGATGCCTTGATCATGTAGCGCAGCTCACAAGGGCTAATCATGGAAGCACAAGATTGGAGAGAAGACATCACAGTCCAAGGAGGACTATTCACGGCACGTCCTGGAAGCGTCCATGGCGGTGGAGAAGCTCCCGGAGGTAAATCGTCCCTCTTATAGGGTGCCAGGAAGAGGTCTACTGATGCTCCCGATCTTGGAAGCGTTGCGACAGCGAAACGACGGAGAAATTAGGGATTCTGGATGTGTTGCAAGGATTTCCTCACGGAGGAGTAAATATAGGCCAAAGGAGGGCGTCATAAAAGGTGGGTCCCACGCAGGCGGCCTGTGGGCGCGGCCAGGGGCCAGGCCGCACCGGGAGGTCGCCTGGGCAGGCCCTTGCCCCCCTCTGGCCCATCTTCGGTGATCTGGAAGCTTCGTGTATGCTGATTTTTATATATTTTTCTCGGGATTTTTGGGGCTCCGGAAAATTGGGTAAAAGCCCCTGCAAAAAAAGATATCAACAGACAGGAAATGGCACTATGTGCACTGAGTTAGTAGATTAGTCCAAATATGTGTAAAAGGATATAAAAGTGTAGCAAAACATATAACAATGTCACCCAAAAGATCATGCAACAAGTACAAATTATAGATACGTTTGGGACGTATCACTTATTGCGCTTGACCTTTCTCACCTGCTTGCATTATGGTTAATTCCATATGCCTAGCAACCATCATTTGAATTCTTAGTGATTATGCTTTAATCTTATCGATTCAACCTGTGTGTGAATGCACACAATCATGAGTTGATCCTCATAAATTAGCTTTCCGGATCAGACGTCCTTCCAGATAGGAGCTGGTTCTCGACAAATCAACCTTGACTGATTGTCCATCTAGGTCCATTCATCTTACTTGTATTTGATCGAGGCACCCAAATCTGATACACCAACCTGGAAATCATAAATTCCATTGGTATTTAAGTATCGATATTTTTCAGATGTTCTATAATCCGATGCCTTGCACTCTATCTTCCTCTGATTGAGTACTGATACTCACATCAGGTCCTTTGTGAACCGCCAGACCCATTGTTGGGTTATTATCCGACGTCATCCTTTACATTCAAAAATTCTTGTGATATGCTTCCCTTGATACATGATTCCATTGGTAAATTGTGTCTTCTCCCTTTGATAAGTTGTATCCTATGCTTTTGTGAGCCATGCTCTTCAAGGATGTGTTAGTTATTCTTGAAGTTTGTGGTGTATGTTCCTAAGATTCCTCAATGGGTTGAACCTATGACTTCCTAAAACAATATGATCCGAAGAGTTTTCACGAGCCTTACTCTTCTGGTGTTTGGCCAGATAATTTTTCCAAGCTACAACCTCATCAAAGGCGAGGAGTAAATGGCAGGTGATGCATTGATGAAGTGGGAGTCAACCTTGAACTTTGTGTATATGCCCATGGAAACGTCGTTAATCCTATCATAGTAGCTTCTCGTGTCAATAATCATTCATTCTATGTTTTAATCTCGTATGTGTGCTTTGGTACTTTGCAACCGTGGTTCCGACCATGTAGTTCTACTTTGGTTTCATTCTGAGACAAGTTAAAGTGTTTGTCTTCTTCAGATCAATACATCGGTCCAAGCTTTAATGTTGATCTACCTCTGGGTATTATCCCTCGTATCCCGAGAATAGCGCGGAGCTACATAACTTCTTGTGAGCTCCTCATTAGCTACGATATTTTGTTGATTCCAGTTTCCTCGTGTTTTGAGTCGTTGGACACTCAAGTACACCGATAACTAAATCGAGTATGCATTGCGATTCAACAACTCTTAGTAATATTCTTTGCTTATGAGTTTGTACTCGACCATGTCTTTCCAAGTTGTTAGGCTATATCATCATCATCATGCTAGAGCTTGACCATATTATCTGTGTCTTTCATCCCTGGAACACATTTCCAATTGTGCGTTAAGCTTACATCGAGATTTGAACATCATGTTTGTTGTCTTGAAAGGCAATTTCGATTCTGATCTAGCAATCTTATTTGTATTTCCAACAACCTTTAGCTTCCCCATTCCTTTGCTTGATGTCATCGCTCATCGATTACATCTTCGTGAAAACTTCTCAGCAAATGTGTCGTGATCATCATTAGCATTCTGAGCTCTTGCAGGGTGTCAATCGAATGCATGTTGAGAAATACCTTCCCTTCCCCTCGATGAATTGTATTATCATCGACATCCTTGTTGCCTTCCCTCCAACACAAACGTGTTCTTGTTTTGTGTTTTCCTTCTACCTTGGAGTATTACCATATTTTATGTCAAGAATGTTGTGAGCATTGTTGCACCTCTTAAAGGATTCTTGGTATAGTGATACTTCTTGCCATCACCATCCATTTCTTGGTCTCGTGTTGTTTCAAACCGGAATACCAACAAGTGAACTCTGATGTGTGATCCCAATACTTCTGGCAACCCTATTGCCTTGAGGTTAACAACTGACTGTTTCATTCTTGGTGTGTTGGTTGTTGACTCACCATTCTATCATTGGTCGTGCTACTCATTCCGTGTTTTTGACGGCACCCTTCGATCCATGTTTAATTGTTGATGTTCCCTCGAGCATACGTCATCATATAATTTGATCCGACAAATGTTGTCTTCTTGTTCTTATAATTTTGGACATTCATCCCTATCGAAATCTTGATGGATTGTTGTTGAGCCCATCGGCTACACCCCCAACTTCTCCATGTTACACGATGAAGCTTTTTAAGGCATTATCCTTGTGCCTAGCTCATGAATAATATGTTTGATAGAAGAACTGTTTTCCAAAATTCACGTACATTCTTGCCGCCGTGAATATGTGAAAGTTTTATTTCGCTTCCTCTAGGATCATCCTAATTCATTCATGCATGTGTGAGTTGTTATATGTTTTGAAGAGTTGCTATCTTCACTCCATATAATTTCTCTTAGCATCCCAAGCCACTAACTGATTTGATCAAGGAAATTAAGTTCTGTCATAAGAGCTAATCGAGGCTTGCACAAGGGACTTGATATCCTCGATGATGGTTCTCAAATCAGAACTCGGTTGCATTGTGTTGTAAGAATTCCACCTGGGCACGAATGTCTTGACATTGTGTCATGAGTCTTACAATCCAACTCATGATCCAATACTTGCTTCTGTATTTCATATCCCGAGAATCTTGCATCATCAGCTCGTCTGTTTTTGGTGGTCTCCTTTTCTTCTCAGGCATCCTGAGCCTGAGGTGTCCTGATAGCAATCAGATCTGAATCTCGGGAAGATATGATGGTTGGAACATTTCCCTACAATTATAACTTTGGTCTTTATGTAACCCGGTACAGTGATGTCTTGTCTAGCACACCTAGCTGAAGGACCTATTGTTATAGTCTTGTTCGGCAAGGGTCGCCACTCTGCCACGAGGAAATTGTATGGCTTATTTTATAAGTTGTTCCTCATGTTTCCCTTGTGTACCCAAAGTTCGACCTTTATTTGATGACCATGTCGATGCTACCTTGAAGCACGGGTGTGGTACTTCAAATTTTAAGAGGAACATTGGAAGCGCAATGCTAAATTGTTCTTGATCAATTATCCAAACCGTATGGTATGGGTAAACATCATGATTCTCCTCGCCCTTTTATCAAGATGATTAGGTACTTGATGACCTATCATGTATACAATACTCTATTTTTCCTCGAGAATGGTATACTCTAATACTTGTGTGTGTAGACACCTTTTCCTTTCCATTGGCCTGTTTAACCTTTTCTTGTAATCTAACTTACCGGAGAAGTGGTAATTCCCTTCTTTGGTAAAACCCTCGATGTCACAACTATCACTAAGACCCTATTACTATTGTGGATAAAATTCCGTTAGCCGCCGGTGGACGAGAGCCTTGCCTATTGGTCCGCCTCGTTTCAACTAGTAGGAAAATGGTTCTATTCGTCCCCCGCCCTTGGTGCCGACGTTCTTGCCAACATAACTGACAGACTGTCCTCTAACATGTCTTGCTACCAAGACCGTGCAAGATGTCACCGCTTTGCCTACTTCCAACCCTCATGGTGTACCCATAACACAAAGTTCCACAGGATCGAAACCTGACTCTCCAGTACACCTTCGACTCCAACGTATCCTTTCCACCTGGCTTCATGTGAAATTCCCGATCCACCGTCCTATGGGATGATCTATTCTTGTATCAGGCACAATACTTATTTCCGTTGCTCTACATCCCCTTTCATATCTGTTTAGGCATCAAAGAATTGCCTAACCATTTGAAACCTTTCTGCCGTAACTTGTTACACTCAATGAATTATGTGAGTTACAACTTGAGGGATAATTCATGTCCTCTACTGTGATTTGGTCATCACGTGCCCAACTTTGTGTAGGTACGTTGTTCCAACATTTTTCCCTATTATTGCATACATAGGATGATGAAGACCCCGAAGGGAAAATGACGAATTCATCAGGATGACCTAAGTCAGAGAATTGAAGACTTCAATGAAAGGGATCAACTTCTTTGAGAAGAGGAACCAAGACAAGAAGACTAGTTAGAATTTCGTAACCAAACGTTTCCCCCATAACTCTACCTCTTAATTCTCGGGACGAGAATTTCTTTTAGTGGTGCAGAATTGTGACACCCCGGTAGTTAAGCTACAGTAAAAACACTCTAATGGTGCCATGACATCAAGATTGATTAAGCCAAAATGACACTGATAAAAATCAAAGGAAAATTAAAAATTGCAAGTTAAAAATTCAATATTCAAATAAAAGTTGAAATAAGAAATTCACAAACCTGAAAAATAAAATCATGGTTAGATTACAAATATTCCTTAAGTATTTGTAAATTATAAAGCAACATTTTTGCAAGTAATTAAAAGATCTAAAACAAATAAAACATAGGCCAAAAGAATAGATAATAGGCCAAAAGAATAGATACAAGGCTTTTTCACTTATTAAGATATCCAAACCTATTTCAATTGCCCCCAAACTTTTTGTAGCCCTGTCAAATATTACATCAGTAATATTTGACCAAGTGGATCATTTTTACAAGGGTCTCTGGTGCTTTAAAATATTATAACAATATGTAAAAAGAACTATAACAGAATCATTTTTTGTTTAAAAGGAAAAGGACTAACCCCCCTAGACTTTGGCCCCTCTCACCGGCCTAGGCGGCCTAGCTCGCGACCGAGCTAGGGCGTCGGCTCCGCCGAGCCAGCTCGCCTCCTACGTTGCTACAACGTCCCTGGAGGGGATAAGGACGCCCCCACGCCCTCCCCGCAAATCCTAGCTCCCTCAGGCCCCCTCCTCGAGCCCCGCTGCTCCTCCCTCGCATACACCCGTGCCCCGCCATAGCCACGCCGCGGTGAACGCGCGGTCACCGCGTGCCTCGTTCGATTCCGACAAGCCATGGAGCTCCGTGTCAACGTCCTCAACCCCCTAAAGCGATGGATCGAGTTGGAGTCACGCGGTAGCGCCGCCATCGACTGTTCTTCCTCACTGTCACCGACGCATGTTGCTGACAAATTCGAGCCACTCCACCAACCTCCGGCTCCATCGACCGCTCCTCTACAACCGACATGAGCTCATGGTCAAAACCCCTATGAGTAGACGCTCGATTTCATCCTCTAACCCCTTTCTCACCACACGGCCAAACCCACCATCGCGGAAGCTTGTCGCCCGGGACCTCCCAGTGACCATTTGGTCATGAGCCTCGGTACTTTAGTTTCGTACGTACGCCGCCCATCTTTTTAGGTTGCTCAAATTCGTCATCTGGCCGCAGTTCCATGGTCGCACAAACCGGCCACCACCAAGCTTGACGCCGGCGACGCGACAAGCCATCCCAGCTCGCCTTGATGTCCGGAATGGAAAGGCGGCAGAACCAGCCGCTCGTAGGTGCCGGCGGCACTCGAAATGGTGCCCGGTACACCATTTCTGAGTCGTGCCGAGGTTCCTGGCCCTCGTCGGAGCCTCGCCGGTGCACGCCGCCGCATTTGGACGCTGGTGGGTGATGCCAACTGTTCTTCCCCTTTGCAACGGCACCAGAAGAATGCTGCTAGCACTCTCCGGCAATCGAAACTAGATGAATTTTGTTGACGGCCCACAAGCGCATGGGATCGCAGCAGTTTTCGAGGGTAGAGTATTTGACCCAAATTTGTTGATTCGCATGACGGGAGGTGAGAGAATACTCTCGAGTATTAGCAGTTGAATTGTCAGATTCAACCACACCTGAAAGATTAGTATCTGCAAGCAAAGTAGTAACAGCAAAGTAGCGAGTAACGACGTTGTAACCAGCAGTAGCAGCGGCAAGGAAAAGCAGTAGTGAGAACAGTAGCATGTAGCAACAGTAGCAAGTGATAGTAGTAGCAGCAGCAGAGCAAGACAAGTAACATCAGTAGCAACAGTAGTAGCAGTAGCAGAGCAAGACAAGTAACAACAGTAGCAACAGTAGTAGCAGCAACAGAGCATGACAAGTAACGGCAGTAGCAACAGTAGTAGCAGTAGCAGAGCAAGACAAGTAACGACAGTAGTAAGAGTAGTAGGAGCAGTAGGACAAACTCGCAGGCAATGGGTCGGAGATTTGTTTGGATGATATTCATCATGCAACAACTATAACACGAAGAGATATGTGGCTAGCTCCCGTTCGTCAATGTGATGTAGGCATGCATTCCGTGTGTCGTCATACGTGCTTAGGGAAAAGAACTTGCATGGCATCTATTGTCCATCCCTCCTGTGGCAGCGGGGTCCAAAAGGAAACTACGGGATATTAAGGTTCTCCTGTTAATAAAGAACCGGAGCAACGCATTAGCACTTGGTGAACACATGAACTCGTCAAACTATGGTCATCACCGGGAGTCGTTCCGGTTATTGTCACTCCGGGGTTCCCGGATCATAACACATAGTAGGTAACTACAACTTGCAAGATCGGATCTAAAACACACATATATTGGTGACAACATAATAATTTCATATCTGAAATCATGGCAGTCGGGCCCTAGTGACAAGCATTAAGCATGGCAAAGTAGTAGCAACATCAATCTCAGAACATAGTGGATACTAGGGATCAATCCCCATCAAAACTAACTCGATTACATGATAGATCTCATCCTACTCATCACCTCCCACCGAGCCTACGAATAGATTACTCAGGAACGACGAAGAGCTTCATGGAATTGGAGAGGGAAGAAGGTTGATGATGACGATGGCGACGATGGCGACGATTTCCCCTCTCCGGAGCCCTAGACGGACTCCAGATCTGCCCTCCAGATGAAGAACACGTGGTGGCGGTGCCTCCGTATCAAAAACGCGACGAAAACTTCTCTTTTTACTTTTTCTGGGACGAAAGGGATCTTATAAAGATGGAGTTGGGGGCGGCAGAGCCGTGTGGGCCCCACAAGCCTGCCCACCGCCACCAGGGGGATGGTGGCGGATCCAGGGCTTGTGGCCCACTGGCCCACCCCCTCATGTGGAACTTGGCGCAGATATTTTTTATATTTTCCAAAACTTCTCCCCGTAAATTTTCAGGACTTTTGGAGAACTTCTATTTCTACACAAAAATAACACCAAGTCAATTCTGCTGAAAACAACGTCAGTCCAGGTTAGTTCTATTCAAATCATGCAAATTAGAGTCCAAAACAAGGGCTAAAGAGTTTGGAAAAGTAGATACGATGGAGACGTATCAACTCCCCCAAGCTTAAAACCTTGCTTGTCCTCAAGCAACTCAATTGACAAACTGAGAGAGAAAGAAAAACTTTGACAAACTCTATTTGATCTTGTTGTTGCAACTATGTCTAACTCATAACCAGAATTTCAGCAAGATCACAAGTTAACCACATAAGCAAATGACACAAAGGGCTCACAGTAAACTAATATCAATGGCATAATCATCTAATGAGCAAATAATAATGAGTTTCAAATACCAACACTTCAATCAAAACAAGCATGAGGCAATATAAATAGGTGGTATCTCGCTAGCTCTTTCTGAGACCGCAAAACATAAATGCAGAGTACTTTGAAAGATCAAGGGCTGACTAAACATTGTAATTCATTGCAACGAAGATCCAGTCATAGTCATACTCAATATGAATCAAAAGCAAAGCATAAAAATGACAAAGGTGCTCTCTAGTTGGTGCTTGTATAAGAGGAGGATGACTCAACAGGAAAATAAATAGACAAGCCCTTCGCAGAGGGAAGCATTGATTTGCAGAGGTGCTAGAGCTCAAGCTTTGAAAACAGAGATAATAATTTTGGGTGTCATGCTTTAATTGTCAACGCAATGACCAAGAGTTCTCAATATCTTCCATGCTACTCATGCTATAGGCGGTTCCCAAACAGAAAAGTAAAGTTTTAACTTCCCCACCACCAATCAATCAGACTCCACGGCTAGCCGAATCCTCGGGTACCGTCCATACTAACATCAATCCGGGGGGAGTCTTGTTTTACAGTTATGTTTTCGATTTAAGCATGGAACTGGGCATTCCAATTACCGGCCCCTTTCTCGTGAATGACAGTGAATAAACACATGTCGAGGATAACACTCCTAGCATGGAAGATACCAATAGCCCTCTGTCACCACATTAGCGGTTCGGGCATGCAAAACAGATTATTTCTTGAAGGTTTAGAGAATGGCACACACAAATTTACGTGGAACGGCAGGTAGATACCGCAAATAGGTAGGTATGGTGGACTCTCATGGAAAAACTTTTGGGTTTATGGAAGTGGATGCACAAGCAGTATTCCGCTTAGTACAAGTGAAGGCTAGCAAAAGACTGGGAAGTGACCAACTAGAGAGCGACAACAGCCATCAAGATGTAATGAGTTTGACTAACATTAAATGCAAGCATGAACAAGATATATGTCACCATGAACATGAACATCATAGAGGCTATGTTAATTTTGTTTCAACTACATGCATGAACATGCGCTAAGTCAACCACTTGAAACATTCAAAGGAGAATACCGTCCTATCATACTACATCATATGCATCTCAAAATCTATGTTGGCATTCAAGACAAACCATTATAAGCTCTCAGCTAAATAAGCATGGCATCAGAAACTATGATCTCTAAGTTGTCATTGCAAACATGGTTCTCCCACAACAAAGCTAAATCTGGGTCGACAAGCTAGTCATATTTACAAAAACAAAATAGATAGAGTTCATACCAGCTTTTCAGTCTCAGTCACTTCATCATATATCATTATTGTTGCCTTTCATTTGCACGATCAAACGATGTGAACGATAATAAGCGCATTGGACTAAGCTGAATCTGTAGGCAAACACAATGGAGAAGACAAAGTAATATGGCTCTTTGAAAGCTAAACAGGTAAGCATGCAAGAACCAATAAACATTCTAACCAATATCTTCTACCTTGACACAAAGAAAAAGAAAGCTATTTACATGGGAAAGCTCCCAACAAGCAAGAGAAGAAAGAAAAATCTTTTTGGGTTTTCTCAAAAGGACACAAAACAAGAAAACAAGAAAACGAAAATACCGGGCACGGGCGCCTGTGGTTGGGCCAAGCCCCAATATGCATAGATGTCCGCGGGCATAATAGTGTACCTGCCTGCATGAAGATCGAACAAAGAAGGAGCAGGCAAAGTAATAGTCTCTCGAGTACCCTGACTAAACACCAGGTTATAAATAATCCGTCTACTAGCGTCTCTATGCAGAAAATCATGGCGAACCATGCTATTATAATCCAGATATTTCTCAGGGAGAAGCATCTCTCCTTCCTCTCCCAGTCTAATGGGTATGTCAAAGTGTCTGGCAAGACGGGTAGCATAGATACCTCCATAGACAAGATCTTTAGAACGGTTCAGGTTCAACCGTTGAGCTACTATAGTGCCCAAGCTATAAGTCTTATCGTTATAAAGGCCTTCACGCAAAACCGCAATGTGTGGAGAACTAAGTGATCCAGCCTCCCCACGGCCAATCAAACATTTTCCCACAAATAGTGAGAAGTACCGAAGCACAGGAAAATGTAAGCTAGCAATTCTAGCGCGAGACACTCCTCTCTCCTCTCCAACAGCAATAGAACCAATGAAATCCTCCAAGTCTCATGGACGAGGGTCACGGATATCCCCAACATAAGGTAATATGCATACATTGCAAAAATCCTGCAGCGTCATGCACTAAGGGACATCGTATATCATGAACTCAACCATGGGAGGATTATTCCTCGGATAAAAGTTGAAGCTTTGAACGAAAATATTGGTGAGGAGGAGGTATTGTGGGTACTTATCTTCAAAGAACGAAGTAAGACCTGCGTTCTCCACCAAGTAATAAAAGTCTTCATAAAGTCCGGCGGCGCGCAAAAATTCATCACTTGGCCACTCGCACGCTCGAACTTCTATGACTCGAGGGACTACGTACTTGGGGTGGTTCTTCTCATCCTCCTTGGGGTTACGGCTTGAAGAGCCTCTCAAGAACCTCCTCACCTTTTCCCTTTTCTAGTTCTGAAAAATTCTGAAATTTTTAGAAACTTGGAAAGAAAAGTGAATGAAGATTAAACCAACTTGTAGCAACTACTCCTACTAGTGCCTAGAGACCGTATCACGCACTAAAACTACTTGGACTGGCTAAAATCATCCTTTCTAGCTCAAGAACAGGGTCACCAAGGTAGAAAGAATTCGCGAAGGATAAAGCACTAGAGAAAAAACTAATTGGACCAATGGAGGAGTCACTTACCAAGGAGTAATTTCCCCAAAACGGTTCGTAGAATGGTGCTTTGAGCAAGGAAATCGAAAATCACAGCCAAATGAGCAAGAACACGGGTTTGAGCTGCGAAACAATTTTTTCTGGAGGTGGAAGAAGAGGCTGGGAGCTGGAATGAGTGGAGGGGGTGCATGTGGGCCCCACAATCTTGCACCCGCGGTGGCAGGGCTTGTGGCCCACTGGTCAGGCCCAAAAATTTTCAAAAATTCTAGAAAAAATCATACTAAATTTTTGGGACCATCGGAGAACTTTTATTTTCGAGTTATTTTTCTCCCGGACGCTAAAACATAAAATAGGAAAAGCTAAACTAATTCTATCATTTTTCTTCTAAGCAACAGAAAATGAAATCTTTAAAATAGATGTATGTGACTCTTTTGATTCATCTGTTTCATGGTGATCGGAAGAAATCCGTCAATGGGGTTGATCAATACCTCATGAAAAAACCTTCTCGAATCGCAAGAGAGAGCGGCGAATTTTCTAATAGCCACTAAGTCACCTCAATGGGGATATGTATCTCCCCAACAAGAAAATCCTACTTCATCTTGACACGAGTAATAGGTCATTCAAAGCTCCCAATGAGAATCGATGAAGTCTTTTCGATAGCATTGATGCAATGTACTGGATATCGTTTCTTCGGAAAATGCACTGTGTGCTCATTACCGTTGACATGGAAAGTGACATTGCCTTTGTTGCAATCTATAACAGCCCCTGCAGTGTTTAAAAAGGGTCTTCCGAGGATGACAGCCATGGCATCGTCATTGGGAATATCCAAGATAACAAAGTCTGTTAAGATAGTGGTGTTAGCAACCACAACAGGCACATCCTCGCAAATGCCGATAGGGAAAGTAGTTGATTTGTCAGCCATGTGCAGAGAAATTTCAGTGGGTCTCAACTTATCCAATTCAAGTCTACGATAAAGAGAGAGTGTCATAACACTAACACCAGCTCCAAGGTCACATAAGGCAGTTCTTACGTAGTTTCCTTTAATGGAGCAAGGTATAGTGGGCACTCCGGGATTGCCAAGTTTCTTAGGAGTTCCACCTTTAAAAGTGTAGTTGGCAAGCATGGTGGAGATCTCAAGATCTGGTATCTTCCGTTTATTAGTCACGATATCTTTCATGTACTTGGCATACGGAGACATCTTGAGCATATCAGTTAACCGCATCTGCAGAAAGATGGGTCTTATCATCTCAACGAAGCGCTCAAAATCCTCATCATCCTTTTTCTTGGATGGATTAGGAGGAAAGGGCATAGGTCTCCAAACCCATGGCTCTCTTTCTTTACCATGCTTCCTAGTAGTGAAGTCATTCTTATTGTATCTCTTAGGTTGTGGGTTATCTGGATTAACCGTAGGCTCAATCTCCACATCCTCGTCATTGCTAGGTTGAGCACTATTATGAACATCACTGTCCATATTGTCACCAGGTTCATGTTCATCACCAGATTGTGTTTCTGCATCAGACACAAATATCATTAGGTTCTTCCGGTGTGACAGTATTTGGTGAACTGGCGTGCAAGCTTCTATCATCCTTCTTCTTCTCCTTAGTATGACTGGGTGTATCAGCATTGGTTCCTTCAGAATCTTGATCAATTCTCCTAGGATGACCTTCAGGATACAAAGGTTCCTGAGTCATTTTGCCTCCTCTAGTAATGACTCTGACAGAGTTGTCATTTAATTCATTGAGCATGTCATTTTGAGCTTTAAGTACTTGTTCTACCTGAATAGTAATCATAGAGGCATGTTTACTCAGAAGCTTCAGATCATTGAAATTTCTGTCTACACAAGCACTTAAATGGCTAAGTATACGAGTACTTTGTTCCAAATGTCTGCTAACATAATCACTGAAACTCTGTTGTTTGGCAACAAAGTTGTCAAATTCATCAAAGCATAGGCTAGAAGGTTTATCAAAAGGAATATCACTCTCATCAAACCTACGCAGATAATTCACTTCTACTACCTGTATCGGGTTATCGAGACCATGGATCTCTTTGATAGGTGGTAGATTTTTGACATCTTCAGATCTAATGCCTTTCTCTTGCATAGATTTCTTGGCTTCTTGCATATCTTCGGGACTGAGGAATAGAATACCTATTTTCTTAGGAGTTGGCTTTGGTGGTGGTTCGGGAATAGTCCAAGCATTATCGTTTATCAAGATGTTATTGAGTAGAGTCTCAGCTTGTTCTACAGTTCGTTCCCTACAAACACAACCGGCACAACTATCTAGATGGTCTCTAGAGGCATCGGTAAGTCCGTTATAGAGGATATCAAGTATCTCGTTCTTATTAAGAGGGTGATCAGGCAAAGCAGTCTGTAGCTGGCGAGCCTCCCCCAAGCTTGTGGAAGACTCTCTTCTTGGAGTTGAGCAAAGTTGTATATTTCCTGCAAGGCAGCTTGCTTCTTATGGGCAGGGAAATATTTATCACAGAAGTAATAGACCATCTCCTGGAGACTACGCACACATCCTGGAGCAAGAGAGGTGAACCAGGCTTTAGCATCATCCTTTAGAGAGAAAGGAAACAGCGGATCTTCTCCTCATTAGTGAAAAGGTTGGCTATTTCGTATAGTTTGGCAAGATGGACTATGACCGTCTCAGACTCATAACCGTGAAAAGGAGTAGATTCGAGTAGAGAGATTATCTCAGGATCGACAGAGAATTCATAATCCTTATCGGTGATAAAGATAGGTGAAGTGGCAAACTTCGGGTCATATTTCATCCTAGCTTCCAGAGATTTTTCCTTCCACTTGAGAAGTAATTTCACAGCGTCATAGACATCCTTACATGCAAGAAAATCCTCAGCTATCTCTCCCTCCATAACGTCACCCTTAGGTATATCAGGCAATTCATATCTAGGAGAGCTAGATCTAGGAGGAGCAAAAGCAGGTTCTATCTCAATAGTATCGGAAGTTTCAGAAGCATCACGAGCATTGGCAGTAACTCTAGCAATATGAGCATCAAGGAACACTCCTATTGGAACATCAGGAAAAATAACATCTCTAGCATCATCAGGCAAAGCAGTATCAGGCATAGCATCTCTAGCAGTATCAAGCATACCATCATCAGGCATAGTATCAAGCATAGTATCATCAGGCATAGTATCAAGCATAGTATCAAGCATAGCATCTCTAGCAGTAGCATCATAAGCATCATCAAACACACGCGACATATCAAGATTTCTAGCAGGAGGTGATGTCGCAAACTTACTCATAACTGAAGGTGAATCAAGTGCAGAGCTAGATGGCAATTCCTTACCTCCCCTCGTAGTTGAGGGCAAGACTTTGGTCTTCGGATCCTTCAGATTCTTCATAGTGATCAGCAGATATAAATTGCAAGTGACTCAGAGAATATACCAATACCTCCCCGACAACGGTGCCAAAAAAATGCTTGATGCCAACTGTTCTTCCCCTTTGCAACGGCACCAGAAGAATGCTGCTAGAAGTCTCCGGCAATCGAAACTAGAAGAATGTTGTTGATGGCCCACAAGCGCATGGGATCGCAGCAGTTTTCGAGGGTAGAGTATTCGACCCAAATTTGTTGATTCGCACGACTTGAGGTGAGAGAATACTCTCAAGTATTAGAAGTTGAATTGTCAGATTCAGCCACACCTGAAAGATTAGTATCTGCAAGCAAAGTAGTAACAACAAAGTAGCGAGTAACGGCGGTGTAACGAGCAGTAGCAGCGGCAAGGAAAAGCAATAGTGACAGTAGTAGCAAGTAGCAACAGGAGCCAACGACAGTTGTAGCAGCAGCATAGCTAGACAAGTAACAGCAGTAGCAACAGTAGTAGCAGCACCAGAGCAAGACAAGTAACAGCAGTAGCAACAGTAGTAGCAGCAACAGAGCAAGACAAGTAACAGCAGTAGCAACAGTAGTAGAAACAGTAGGACAAACTCGTAGGCAATGGGTCGGTGATTTGTTTGCATGATATTCATTATGCAACAGCTATAACGCGGAGAGATATGTGGCTAGCTCCCATTCGTCAATGTGATGTAGGCATGCATTCCGTGTGTCGTCATACGTGCTTAGGGAAAAGAACTTGCATGACATCTATTGTCCATCCCTCCCGTGGGAGCGGGGTCCAAAAGGAAACTACAGGATATTAAGGTTCTCCTTTTAATAAAGAACCGGACCAACGCATTAGCACTTGGTGAACACATGAACTCCTCAAACTATGGTCATCACCGGGAGTGGTTCCGGTTATTGTCACTCTGGGGTTGCCGGATCACAATACATAGTACGTAACTACAACTTGCAAGATCGGATCTAAAACACACATATATTGGTGACAACATAATAATTTCAGATCTGAAATCATGGCACTCCAGCCCTAGTGACAAGCATTAAGCATGGCAAAGTAGTAGCAACATCAATCTCAGAACATAGTGGATACTAGGGACCAATCCCCATCAAAACTAATTCGATTACATGATAGATCTCATCCTACTCATCACCGCCCAGTGAGCCTACGAATAGATTACTCAGGAACGACGAAGAGCTTCATGGTATTGAAGAGGGAAGAAGGTTGATGATGACGATGGCGACGATTTCCCCTCTCCGGAGCCCAAGACGGACTCCAGATTTGCCCTCAAGATGAAGAATAGGTGGTGGCGGTGCCTCCGTATCGAAAACGCGACGAAAACTTATATTTTATTTTTTCTGGGACGAAAGGCATCTTATAGAGCTGGACTTGGGGCGGCAGAGCCGTGTGGGCCACACAAGCCTGCCCACTGCCACTAGGGGGGTGGTGGCGGAGCCAAGGCTTGTGGCCCACTGGCCCACACCCTGAGGTGGAACTTGGCGCAGATATTTTTTATATTTTCCAAAGCTGCTCCCCGTAAATTTTCAGGGCGTTTGGAGAACTTTGATTTCTGCACAAAAATAACACCAAGGAAATTCTGTTGAAAAGAGCGTCAGTCCAGGTTAGTTCTATTCAAATCATGCAAATTAGAGTCCAAAACAAGGGCAAAAGAGTTTGGAAAAGTAGATACGATGGAGACGTATCAGTGGGTCACCGACAGATGGCCCCTAGGCCATTAGCTACTAACCCTCGGGGCTAAACACCCACTGACCTCACGCCCCACCCGCTATTTAATGCAAATTCATTAAACTAACCCCTAATTAACACTTAGAGACTGACATGTGGGGCCTACCCACTGTTACAGTGGATAAGACCGGCACAGTCAGCCTGCTGACTCAGCACCCTAGCCCACCACACAGCCTCAGTTGACTGGTCAGTTGACTCAGCACCCTGGGCCCCTTGGTCAACCTGTGCCACCCATTTGGGTGCACTGGACGAGGTGCACCCAGCAATTTCCCCTTTTTCGAATTAATATTAATTCTGTTATTTCTAGAAAATCTTTAAAAACTTTGAAAATTAATAGAAAATAAATCATAAGTCAAATGAAAATGTTTTAAATATGAAAGTTGCTCACAAAAATCCAACGTGTCCAAATACGTTATCTGTTCATCTATCACATGCCTATAGCATGATGAACATGGATATTTTGCATTAGGATCGTTTGTGCGGTAATAGCTAAGGACCCGGGAAATATCATGAGATATCTTCCCACTTCATGTGTAATGTTTAGTATAGCGTTAGGTCACCCCTAGCTCAGTGTATTACCTAGTCATGCTTTGTAATGCGTTTGATTGATCTATTACTTATTGTGTTTCCCCTTTATTACTTCCTTTCTGGTACATGCGGAGACTGATGATGATCCGGTGATCGACTACTTCCCGGTCGAGTATCGTTTTTTTGCAGAGCAACAACGCAAGCAAACCCCCTTGATCATTCCTATATCGCCTATCCTTTCTCCCTCATGCTTGCATTAGAATTTTGCTACTATTGTAGTTAGCGCCTATATCTAATGCATAGCCTCTTTTTGATAAACTGCTACATTATTCTACTGCACCTTAAAACTGTTTAGTATAGGTAAAGCAGTCATCCCCTTTGCCCCCTTAGTCTAGTTGCCCCCGCTTTATCATCAAGTCTCGATAAACTGTCCGACGAGCCAAGACCCGACACAGCACTCACCCCCCTTAGTTATACGAAGTTGTAGAGCTACCATTGAGTACCGAGGGTGACATCTCCTTACGTACTCCGATATTAGCGTTGTAGTGTAGTTGACCGACGGTGGTTCAAGGTGGGTGATTCCTTCTTCACCACCTCTGATAAGGACTTTGTCGTACAACCCATCAAGCGTGGCCCATCGAGGGTGATTCCTCCTTGGCCACCTTTATGGTTACATCGTTCTGAATCCATCGAGGGTAATACATCGGATCCCCATGATGTTACAACGACACAGTTACTTGACCGTGTTACTAGGAACATTGTTGAATAAATGTTTGGCGGGTGGATTCTGGCATGGATGTGTCAATGAGTTAATTAAAATGCTAAGGATTTGGGTATTTGATTTGGGTTGGTCGGAGACCTTTTCGCACTAACCGGCTACATGGTAGAAGTTATGGGTACTCGACGTCGTGGTATCAGCCGAAGCTCTTCACACGTTAGCAATGGAGCGGCACGCGCCCGAGTGGTCTGGATTATCACCGTTCTTGTATAAGAGGTGCCAATACTGACATCGGCCACCCTCGCAATGTGCATGAGTGCAATGGGTGATGGGCCCATGAACCATGAGCGCTTAGGATTTAGACCGACGGGCTGGCCTCTCTGTTGAGTCTAGGTGGGGTTGCGACGTGTCGATATTCCGAGGCCGGGCATGACCGAGGAAAGTGTGTCCAGCCAGATCTTATCGAGCGTGACGAGAAACTTGGTGCACCCCTGCACGGGTGAAAATTAAATATTCGGATAGCCGTGTCCATGGTTACAGCACGACTTGGAGTTGTGCCCCGATCTTATTCAACTACAACTGTTACTTAACTGGAATGTTTGCTTCGGGTTGCTTCCTCGCGGGGAGTTGATGAAGAATCTCTGGGTGTCACTTTATTTAATATTGCTGCAGGTATATGACTATTAATTGTGTTACCTTCTCTATTCTCGTCTATTGCTGCAAGACCCCTGAAGATGCTAGTCTTTGATAGGACTAGTCCCCTCTCTCTATTCTCGCATTGCTGCAGTCAGTCCACATATAACCCCTTCCTTTGTTACTGATGCATACTTAGCATAGTTCTGATGTCAGTCTTGCGAGTACTTTGGATGAGTACTCACCAATGCTTTGCTCCCCCTTTTTCCCTCGATCCATTGTTGCGACCAGATGATGGAGCCTAGGATATGGCGTATCCCGCCGACCACGACTGCTACTGCTACGTGGAGGTTGCTCATGAATAGGAGTAGTTTAGGAGGTTCCCAGGCAGGAGGCCTCACCTCGTTCGATCGTTATATCTTCACTCGTGTGTATCTTTTGTGTTGGCCTTCTCTATGGCATTATCATGTTTCATGTGTGTACTCAAATATTTATTGCTTCACTCGTGCGTTTATCGAGCTTCTTTATTCTAGCCCTCGAGGTCCCTGGCTTGTAATATGAAGCTTGTATGTTTTATTTGTGTCTAGAGTTGTGTTGTGATATCTTCTCGTGAGTCCTTGAGCTTGGTCATATGCATCTGCGTGTATGATTAGCGTACGGTCAAATCAAGGGTGTCACAAAAGGCTACCTCCAAAGCAATCCTTCCTATAGGATAAGCCAACATGCCGAGCATGACTCCACGAAAAACAGTAAACGACGGCTTAAGATCCTTCTTTGTCTGATTCATTCGTTGAAAAGTTTCATAGTACAATATGTTGATGCTAGTGCCACCATCCGTAGGTACCTTAGTAAGCTTATAGCCGCCCACTTAAGGGGCCACCACCAAGGCCAGGTGACCCGGATCATCAACCCGGGGTGGGTGATCTGCCCGACTCCAAGTAATTGTGCACTCAGACCACCTAAAATACTGTGGTACTGCTGGCTCAACCATGTGAACCGCCCTTTTGCGGACCTTCTGGTCCTGCTTGTAGGTACCCGTAGTTAATACATGGTACTAGCCACAACTCAACTGCTTAGGATTACTCTGATATCCCAATTGATTGTACTCCTGCTGATTGCCTTGATCAAATTGTTGAGTATGGCTACCATGGCTCTCTTGGCCCTGATAGTCGGAGTTCGAACCGCGATAGCCAAAACCGGATCTCTGGAATCATCCAGAACCTGACCCGCCATGTGGCCAATTGTCGTTGCCATGACGCTGTTGGAACATCAAGTTAAGGGCTTCTTGCATGAAAATACAATCCTTCCAAGCATGAGTAGACGACTTGTGAGGGTAACTATGCTTTGGACATGGCGCGTTAAGCGTTGCCTCATAATTTTTGGGCTTCGCTCCATTATATGGCGGTTTGCCGTTATGATGCTGGTTTTTAAACCCTGCATTGGTGTTAGCCACAAATTCTCACCCGCCACTTGGGAACTTGCATTTTCCGCCATTACCCTGGTTATTACAATTGTGCCTTGGGGCATTCTTCTGCTGACCCTTACCACGACCATTTTTGTTTCCCTTTCCATTATTTGAGTTAGGGTCCTTCATGCCAACAGAGTCGGTATATATGATAAGCGTGTCCACGAGATTTCCCATGTCCTGGCACTTACACTTAAGCCTCCCTAAGTTTTGCTTCAATGGTTCGAACTGGCAGTTTTTCTCCAGAATGAGAATAGCTTCAGATGCTGCAATATTATTTGAAGAGTATATAAGGGTAGGGGCTCGGCAGGCCCAATGATGGGCCGACTCATCGTCACACTGCCTTCAATGCTCAAAATCCTCAATTGTTATGGGTTGCTTACAAGTCCCCTGAAAGTTCTTGACGAACCTCTGCTTTATTTCTACCAAGGAGCTGATGGAATTGGGTGGGGGCAGGTTCTTCAGCCAGGTACGAGCTGGCCCTTCCAACATCATGGTGACTTATTTAGCATAGACTACATCGCTGACGTTCAACTTGTCCATAGCCAGCTCATAACTTTCGATCCAAGCCGCACTCTCAAGATCTGCCTTGTAATTCGATAACTTATGAGGTCCCTTAAAATCCTTTGGCATGCACTCGTTATGTCGAACCGGCACCAAGCATGGAACTCCGATCTTTCTGGTATTTGACTCGCCAGACACCGAAGGTGAAGGAGCCACTGCAGGCGGTTGATAACCCCTGGTTTGCTGCCTCTTCTTCTCAACGGGACCTTGCCTTGTCCACAAATGCCTGATCACAATTGGGCAGATTATTCTGGTGCTCGTTTCAACATTGCTTGCTACTTGAGACGGTTGGCGACTCCATGGTTCATTTACATCTATGACTGATGGGGAACATTGCATGGGAAACAAAAAAAATCCTACACACACGCAATACCTATCCATGATGATGATCATCTATGAGAGGGGAGAGTGAATCTACATACCCTTGTACATCGCTAAGCAGAAGCGTATATAACGCGGTTGATGTAGTGGAACATCTTCGTGATCCAAATTGCGGCCCGTCCAGCAATGTCATCACGATCCGTCCCGCGATCCCATCACGGTCCGTCCCAATCTAGTGCTGAACGGACAATACCTCCGCGGTCAACACACGTACAGCTCGATGACGATCTCCGCCTTCTTGATCCAGCAAGAGGGGCGAAGAGGTAGATGAGTTCTCCAGCAGGGCGGCATGGTGGTGGTGGTGGTGGTGGAGCTATTCCAGTAGGGCTTAGCCTAAGCACGGCTGAAACTAGACTAGAGGAGAAACAGATCTAGAGAGAGACGGCAGCACGTGGATGAAATTGTTGTCTCAAGAACCCTCTATACCTCTAGTATATATAGGAGTGAGGGAGGAGAGGAGGCAGCCTCAAACCCTCAAGGTTTGGCCGAAATTAGAGGTGGAGGAGTCCTACTACAACTCTACTAGGAGTAGGATTCCTCCTTTCCAATTGGAAACACTTTCCACCTTTTCCACCTTTGGGTTTTTCCTCTCAAACCTCATGGGCCGTAATGGGAGCTTATGTCAGCCCACTAGGGGCTGGTTTGTATCGTCCCACAGCCCATAAGGCCCCTCGGGACATTACACCCCTCCCGATTGTCCCCAGTACCCTCCCGGCACTCCCGGTACACTACCGATGAGCCCAAAACTTTTCCGGTGATCAAAACAGGACTTCCTGTATATCAATCTTTACCTTCGGACTATTTTGTAGCTCCTCATGATGTCCGGGATCTCATCCGGGACTCCGAACAACTTTCGTTTACCAACACCTATAACTCAACTATATCGAAACGTCACCGAACCTTAAGTGTGCATACCTTTCGAGAACTATGCAGACATGACCAGAGACATTCTCCGGTCAATAACCTATAGCCGGACCTGGATGTCCATATTGGCTCCTACATATTCTATGAAGATCTCTATCGGTTAAACCTCTATGTCACGGATTTTGTTAATCCCGTATGTTGTTCCCTTTGTCCTTCGGTATGTTACTTGCCCGAGATTCGATCGTCGGTATCTCCATACCTAGTTCAATCTTGTTACCGGCAAGTCTCTTTACTCGTTCCGTAATACAAGATCTCGTAACTAAATCCTTAGTCACATTGCTTGCAAGGCTTGTTGTGATGTTGTATTACCGAGTGGGCCCCGAGGTACATCAAACGGAGTGACAAATCCCAGTCTTGATCCATGCCAACCCAACAGACACCTTTGGAGATACTTGTAGAGCACTTTTATAGTCACCCAGTAACGTTGCGATGTTTGATACACACAAGGTATTCCTCCGGTGTCCGGCAGTTGCATGATCTCATGGTCATAGGAATAGATACATTGGCATGCAGAAAAACATTAACAATAAACTGACACGATCATATGCTACGTTTATAGTTTGGATCTTGTCCATCACATCATTCCCCTAATTATGTGATCCCGCTATCAAGTGACAACACATGCCTATAGCCAGGAAACCCTGACCATCTTTGATCAACGAGTTAGTCAACCAGAGGCTCACTGGGGACAGTGTGTTGTGTATGTATCCACACATGTATTTGAGTTTCCAATCAATACAATTCTAGCATGGATAATTGTCGGGACCACGATCCTAAATCATAAGAACCTAGCCTATAACACATCACATCACTTAGCGGCCTCATGTATATGAATGTGTCGCTAGCATTCAAAAGACAAAGAACCTGGGTCGACATGGCTAGTTATAAACCCAAGTGGTACATCCGTATAGGGACATGCATACATAACCCAACCAAGAAGGTGTCGGTCATCAGTGTGTGTAGACGAGTCGTAGCAAGATACAAGGACTCCATTACACCGCGTGACATTTCCCCTAAGGGACAGACACAGTAGCAAAGAAGGATACATGCCGGTCAATCAATGTGTCCGGAGAAGTAGCAAGCTACCAAGGCTCGGTGGAAGCACAAAGAGGCATATTCCGGTAAAGAGTACTACTAAAGTCACACAACTAGGTGATGAATCCCACACATATAATGCATTTCTTAACATACACACAATATGCACGATATGTGCAGATACATCATGGCATCACAACATAACTCTATGAATCAAGCTTTTATTAAAGACTCATAAGAGTCAACATAGTATGATATTACAAACAGGGGTCACACGACCCAACACTCAAGTCATACAAACATCAAGCGGAAGCATAACATGTCTGGGTACAGACATCTCCTCAAAGTGACTGGAAGAGCGTGAAAAGCTACAACGACCCTACCAAAGAAGCCAGACCTCTGTCTGGGATTCCCAAGCTATTCCGGTCAACGTCGATCACATCGTGTAGAACCAATTGTGAAACTAATGTCTCTTCTGCAAAAATATAAATTAAGCAATCGTGAGTACAAAGGTACTCAGCAAGACTTACGTCAGAACTATCTACATATGCATCAGTTTCAATGAAGGGGTTGTGGAGTTTAAATGCAGGGGTGTACTTCTTCACACAAGCTCCCACCACTTATCACCATATGCACGTCATGCATATCGGCAAACTTCAAGCGGAAGCACTGGCATGGGTGTCGGCCACGACCTAACTAACCACACAAGACTCAAGTCCAGATTTATCGCCTATTTGAGACTCAACCCGCAAGGAAGTCCGCCCGAGATTTCCTCTATGGTCCCAAACGATGTGTAAAGGGTTCCCATTCCCACCTCGACGATGGTACTACGCTTGATACACCGGGCTACAATCCAAGTCTGTCCCGAGCCCACCTGTATGGGGTGCAACTCGGTAGACTACTAGCATATCCTACAAACACCAGAAACTAGTTGCAACTCCTAGACAGAGATCTAGGTGATTAATAAGTCGAGCGAGTCAATTAAGGATCCCAATGTGCGGTAGTAGCTAGTCTTGGATAATACACATGACTCGGTTCTTAAGGACGGTCCCAATGAGACAACCCGCCATGTACTCCTAGACAGCCTCTCATCGATACCTTTACCAAATCAGGTTCACACCTTTACTCTCACACTATGGGGCATGAACACAACCATTCTGATTCATCGTCAAGATGGATCAGACCCGACGCAACTCTAAGCATAGCAGGCACAGTAAGCAAGCATGGATGAGTAGCACATCAAGGATCAAGCAGTTGCTACTCATGCTAAGTGGTTTCAACTATTTACTGTGGCAAAATTAGGTCATGCAGAGGAATGGGTTCAACTACCGAGAATAAATAACAATTGAATCGATGTTGTCCTAATGCAGTAAAAGAGAGCAGGAGAGAGAGAGTAGGATTTTATCGTAATGTTCAAGGGGCTTTTGCTTGCCTGACAGTTCTGAAGATAGCAATGGGTCTTCACTAATGTCAACGATCATATCGTCGGAACCATCGTCTACCGAGGGGGATGCAACTCCGGCAAACAGGAAAAAAACAATATTTACCTCACGGAAATGCAACACTATAATGCATGATCATGACATGGCAATATGCTATTGATTGAGCTAATGCATCTAGCCTAAGGATTAAATGAAGTTAGTTTGAACCTAAGGTTCAAATTCAAACTCCATATATGATTATTTAAATTGCATTTAATTTATTTGTCCAAAACAGAGGACAAAAGTTGTTCTAACATTCATGAAAATGGCATAAACAGATTCCTTGCATTTTTCTGATCATTTTTCATATATTATTTATTTAATATGGAGTTATATTTTATTTTCTATGATTTTGCAATGTTTTAATCATTTTCTAGAATTATTTTTATAATAAAAAATCATTTGATTGCGTCACCCTGAGCTCATGCTTGCGTGAGTAGGTCAAGAGGGCCAAACCAGGTCAAAACTGACGTGTGGGGTCCACACGTCAGTGGCTCAGCTTTAACTAAAAGGTTTAGTTTTACACTCGGGCTTTATTAGTCCGAAGGGTCCACACATTAGTGGCCTATGTTACTAATAGAAATTAATTAATTTAATTAAGCGCTCAACTTAATTAAGCCAGGGGCTGGTCCCACATGTCTGTGACTCAGGGGAGTCAAACCCTTGGTCAAAAGGGTCGTAACCACCGGCGGCTCAACGCCGGCGACACCAGACATGGTGGAACTCGTCGGAAAACCACTATGGCCATCCATTTGAGACGCGGGGAGGTGCTACGGGTAGCTGAGGTTGGCCACATCAAGAGAAGGAGGAGCTGGACTAAATGGTCGCCGGAATCCACGCTGATGACGAGGTCAGCGGCGGCGGCGGCTCGGACTTGGCCAGACGCGGGGTTGCGGGCACAAGCGAGCTCTCGGCCTCGGTGGCTTTGTTGGCTAGGGAACGCGAGGAACCACGAGAAGAGGGGGAATGGAACCGATGGATCACGGGGGGCCCGACTGGCGGCTCGGCGCACTCGATGAGGCCGTGCTGGTGGCGAATCGGCGACGCGAGCTCCGATGATCGAACGAAGAAACGGCGACGATGAGGGTGATGCAGGGGGCCTCGGCTTGATTCCGTTGGCTGGAAGCTACTTCTTGTGGAGGCGGAGAGGATGGGCAGCTCAGGGAGGCACTGCTACAGCGTCAATGGCGACAGAGGAGAAGGAGAGGGAAAGCGAGTGAGGAGAGAGGGGAAAGATGGGGATGGCTTCCCTGGAGTGTATCCACTCGCCAGATCGATGGGGGAGGAGCGCCAGGCAGGCAGCTGCGTGCTGCTACCGTGGGAAGCGGCGGCCACCTCCTCCTGTGCGTACTGGCAGAAGTGGAAGACGACAGGAGCCTCGGTGGTGGGCTGGGCTGGTTCTTGGCAAGGTAAGTCAGGTGAGCTCCTTCCTTTTATATCGTTTGTTTTCTTTCGATTTTTTATTTATGTTATTACTTGTTTGGCAAAAAACCCTAAGGCAAAAACCCTAAAATAAATTTGTGGGGTTTATAAATATTATATCTATGCCCCACAAGAATTTCCAGAATTTTTCAAATAACTAGAATATTTATAATATGTTATTGCTCATTTTCCAGCAACTTTGCTGATTTATATAAAATGCCAAATGTGTTGATAAAAAGTGAATCATCCTTGGTATGTTGTTGCCAACATTTATTATAGAGGGTGAACATGTTTCAAGGCCATTTTGGGTTCATTGAAAATTCACACCATTTGAATTTGTTTAGTTAGGGTGTGATGCTAGGGTTTACTCAATCCCCATTTCATTTTTAAAAAGAAAAATAATAAATGCATGAAATGCAATGACAAGCAAGTGTAATCTAGGGGTGTGACAATAATAAATGATTATCCTGAACAAGGAAATATAATAATAACCAATTTATTATTGCCTCTAGGGCATATTTCCAACTATCTCCCACTTGCACTAGAGTCAATAATCTAGTTCACATCATTGTGTGGTCGTAATGAATCTAACACCCATACAGTTATGGGGTTCGATCATGTCTTGATTGTGAGAGAGGTTTTTAGTCAACGGATCTGAACCTTTCAGATCCGTGTGTGTTTTATAAATCTCTATGTCATCCTGTAGATGCTTCTACTACGTGCCATTTGGAACTATTCCAAATGACTACTTAACTATACGAATCCAGTTTACTACTTAGAGTTATTCGGATTAGTGTCAAAGCTTGCATCAACGTAACCCTTTACGACGAACTCTTTAATCACCTCCATAATCGAGAAAAATTCCTTAGTCCACTAGTTACTAAGGATAACTTTTACCGTTGTCCAGCGATTCAATCCTGGATCACTGTTTGTAACCCTTGACAGACTCATGGCAAGGCACACATCAGGTGCCGTACACAACATGGCATACTTTAGAGCCTACGGCTAAGGAATAGAGGAAAACCTTCGTCCTTTCTCTTTCTTCTTTCGTGGTTGGGCTTGGAGTCTTACTCAAATTCACACCTTACAACACAGCCAAGAACTCCTGCTTTGCTGATCTATTTTGAACTCATTCAAAAACTTGTCAAGGCATGTATTTCATTGAAAGTTCTATTTAGCGTTTTGATCTATCTCTACAGATCTTGATGCTCAATGTTCAAGTAGCTCTATCCATGTTTTTCCTTTGAAAAAACTCCTTTCAAACAACCCTTCATGCTTTCTAGAAATTCTACATTACTTCCGATCAACAATATGTCAGCCACATATACTTATCAGAATATCTATAGTGCTCCCACTCACTTCTGTGGAAATACAAGTATCTCATAAACCTTTTATAAACCCAAAAGCTTTGATCATCTCATCAAAGCGTATATTCCAACTCCGAGATGCTTGCATGAGTCCATGGAAGGATCGCTGGAACTTGCATACCTGTTAGCATCCTTAGACAAAACCTTCTGGTTGTAAGACATACAACCTTTCCTCAAGGAAACCGTCGAGGAGATAATGTTTTGACATCCTATGTGCAATATTTAATAAATAATGCAGCAACTTCTAGCATAATTCCAATAGACTTTTAGCATGGCTACGAGACAGAAAGTCTCATCATAGTCCACTCTTTGAACTTGTCGAAAACATCTTTGTGACAAGTCGAGCTTTTCTTAATGGTGACTTTTCACCATCATCGTTTTCTTCCTTTTAAAGATCCATATGTACTTAATAGTCTTATGACCATCAAGTAGTTCTTCCAAAGTCAACACTTTGCTTTTATACACAAATCCTCTCTCGGATTTCATGGCCTCCAGCCATTTGCCAGAATTCGGGCCCACCATCGCTTCTCCATAGGTCGTAGGTTCATTGTTGTTCAACAACATGACCTCCAAGACAGGGTTACCGTTCCACTCTGTAGCAGTACGCGACCTTTTCGACCTACGAGTTTTGTAGTAACTTGATCGGAAGCTTAATGATCACTATCATTAGTTTCCACTTCAATTAGCGTAGGGGCCACAGGAACTACTTCCTGCGCCCTGCTACACACTAGTTGAAGTGACGGTTCAATAACCTCATCAAGTTCCACCACCCTCCCACTCAATTCTTTCGAGAAAACTTTTCCTGGAGAAAGGACCCGTTTCTAGAAACAAACACTTTGCTTCCGGATCTGAGATAGGAGGTATACCCAACTGTTTTGGGTGTCCTATGAAGATGCATTTATATGCTTTGGGTTCGAGCTTATCATGCTGAAACTTTTCCACATAAGCATCGCAGCCCCAAACTTTTAAGAAACGACAGCTCAGGTTTCTCCAAAGCATAGTTCATATGGTGTCATCTCAACGGAAATACGTGGTGCCCTATTTAAAGTGAATGCGGTTGTCTCTAATGCATGACCCATAAAAGATAGTGGTAATTTGATAAGAGACATCATAGTATGCACCATATCAAATAGGGAGCGGCTATGACGTTTGGACACACCATCACACTATGGTGTTCTACGTGGCATGAGATGTGAAACAATTTTCACATTTATCTTAATTGTGTACCAAACTCGCAACTCAGATATTCATCTTTATGATCATATCGTAGATATGTTACCCTCTTGTCACAACGATCTTCAACTTCACTCTGAAACTACTTGAACCTTTCAGTAATTCAGACATGTGTTTCATCAAGCAAATACACTAGTATCTACTCAAATCATCTGTGAAGCAAGAACATAACGATATCCACTGCGTGCCCCAGCACTCATTGGACTGCATACATCCAAATGTATTACTTCCAATAAGTTACTTTCTAGTTCCATCTCACTGGAAAACGAGGCCTTCAGTCATCTTGCCCATGTGGTATGATTTGCATGTGTCAAGTGATTCAAAATCAAGTGAGTCCAAATGATCCATATGCATGGAGTTTCTTCATGCGTTTATACCAATAGGTATGGTTTGCATGTATCAAACGTTTCAAAAATAAGTGAGTACAAAGATCCATTAGCATGGAGCTTCTTCATGCATTTTATACCAACATGACTCAAGCGGCACTACACAAGTAAGTGGTACTATCATTACTACTTTGTATCTTTTGGCATTAATATTATGAACATGTGTAGCACTACGTTCGAGATTCAATAAACCATTGAAGGTATTTATTCAAGCAAATAAAATAACCATTATTCTCTTTAGATGAATAATCGTATTGCAATAAACACGATCTAGTCATGTTCATGCTCAATGCAAACACCAAATAAAAATTATGTAGGTTTAACAATAATACCGATGGTAGAGGGAGCGTGCTATGTTTGATCACATCAACCTTAGAATTACTTCCAAAACACATCGCCACCCCACCCTTGCTAGTATCCATTTAATCCGTAGCTATAGTTTCAAGTTACTAATACTGGGCAACTGAACCGATATCTAATACCCTGGTGTTACTAGGAGTAATAGTAAGGTACACATCAATACAAGGTATATCGAATATACTTTTGTCGACTTTGCCAGCCTTCTCATCTACCAGGTATCTAGGATAGTTCCGCCTCAGTGACCGTTCCCCTCTAAACAGAAGCACTTAGTCTCGGGTTTGGGGTAAACCTTGGGTTTCTTCGCTAGAGCAGCAACTGGTTTGTCGTTTCATGAAGTATCCCTTCTTGCCCTTGCCCTTCTTGAAACTAGTGGTTCTAGTAACCATCAACAATTGATGCTCCTACTTGATTTCTACTTTCGCGATGTCAAACGTCGTGAATAGCTTAAAGATCATCATATCTATCCTTGACATGTTATAGTTCATCATGAAGCTGTAGTACCTTGGTGGCAGTGACTTTGGAGAACCATCACTATCTCATCTCGAAGATTAACTCCCACTCGATTCAAGCGATTGTAGCACTCAGATAATCTGAGCACATCCTCAATGATTGAGCTTTTCTCCCTTACTTTGTAGACAAAGAATCTTGTCGGAGGTCGCATACCTCTCAACAAGAGCACGGACATGAAATCCCAATGTCATCTCTTGGAACATCTCGCATGTTCCGTCACGTTCAAAACGTCTTCGGTGCCTCAATTCTAAGCGGTTTAAGCATTACACACTGAACTATCATGTAGTCATCAAAAAACGTGTATGTCAGATGTTCGCAACATCCACAGACGACGCTCGAGGTTCAGCACATCGAGCGGTGCATTAAGGACATGAACCTTTTGCGCAACAACGAGGACAATCCCTAGTTTACGGACCAATCCGCATAATTGATACTATCATCTTTCAACTTAATTTTCTATAGGAACATATCAAAAACAGTAGAGCTACAACATAATTTGCAAAGGCCTTTTGATTATTTTCATGATAATTGAGTGGAGCTAATCATATTACTAATAACTCCCACTCAAAATAGACATCCCTCTAGTCATTCGAGTGGCGCATGATCCAAATCCACTAACTCAAGTCCGATCATCACATGAGTTGAGTATAGTTTCAGTGGTGAACATCTCCATGTTGATCATATCAACTATATGATTCATGCTCTTACTTTGGATCTCTTGTGTTCCGAGGCCATGTATGTACATGCTAGTCTCGTCAAGTTTAACCCTAGTGTTCCAGGTGTGCAACTATTTTGCACCCGTTGTATGTGAACGTTGAGTCTATGACACCCGATCATCACGTGGTGTCTCGAAATGACGAACTGTCGCAACGGTGCTACAGTCGTTCTAAGCAAAATAAGGTGCATAAAAGGATTATATCGCATGCAAATCATAAGTGACATGATATGGCCATGATCTTGTGCTTCTTGATCTCCATCACCAAAGCACCGGCATGATCTTCATCGTCACCGGGGCCACACCATGATCTTCATCATCATGTTCTCCATCATTGTGCCGCCATCGAGGTTGTCATTCTATCTATGCTATTAATACTAAAGCTACTACCTAGCAATATAGCAAACTCATCTGCAAGCACAAACGTTAGTTTAAAGACAACCCTATGGCTCCTGCCGGTTGCCGTAGCATCGACGTGCAAGTCAATATTTAAATATTACAACATGATTATCTCATACATACAATATATCATATCATGTCTTCGGCCATATCACATCACATGCATATCCTGAAAAAACAAGTTGGACGTCCTCTAATTTGTTGTTGCATGTTTTACGTGGCTGCTATTGGTATCTAGTATGATCGAATCTTACTTATGCAAAGCCACAACGGTGATATGCAATTTGCTATTTAACCTTCTCCAAGGACCACCTCGGTCAAATCCGATTCAAGTAAAGTTGAAGAAACAGACACCCGCCGGTCATCTTTATGCAACAGACACCCGACGAGTAAGGTTCGTCCCGGCCGCTTCAATCCAACAATACCGCCGACTAGAGAAATTACTAAGGAGGGCAGCAAATTGAACATCAACGACCACAAACTCTTTTGTGTTCTACTCGAGATATCATCTATGCGTGAACCTAGCTCTGATACCACTGTTGGGGAACGTTGCATGGGAAACAAAAAAATTCCTACGCACTCACAATACCTATCCATGGTGATGATCATCTATGAGAGGGGAGAGTGAATCTACATAACCTTGTAGATCGCTAAGCAAAAGTGTATATAACTTGGTTGATGTAGTGGAACATCTTCATGATCCAAATCGCAGCCCGTCCCGTGATCTCATCACAATCCGTCCCGTGATCCCATCACGATCCATCCTGATCTAGTGCCGAACGGACGACACCTCCGCGGTCAACACACGTACAGCTCGATGACGATCTCCGCCTTCTTGATCAAGCAAGAGGGGCAAAGAGGTATACGATCTCTCCAGCACGGCTACATGGTGGTGGTGGTGGTGGAGCTATTCCAGCAGGGCTTCGCCTAAGCACCGCTGAAACTAGCCTAGAGGAGAAACAGATCTAAAGAGAGAGGGAAGCACGCGGATGAAATTGTTGTCTCAAAAATACTCAATACCTCTAGAATATATCGTAGGGAGGGAGGGGAGGAGGAAGCCTCAAACCCTCAAGGTTTGGTGAAATTGGAGGTGGAGGAGTCCTACTCCAATCCTACTAGGAGTAGGATTCCTCCTTTCCACTTGGAAAACCTTTCCACCGTTTCCACCTTTGGGTTTTTGCCTCTCCAACCTCATGGGCCTTAGTGGGAGCTTATGTCAGACCACTAGGGGCTGGTTTGTATCCTCCCACAGCCCATAAGGCCCCTCGGGGTGTGACACCCCTCCCGATGGTCTCTGGTACCGTCCCGGCACTCTCGGTACACTATTGATGAGCCCAGAACTTTTCCGATGACCAAAACAGGACTTCCTATATATCAATCTTTACCTCCGTGCCATTCCGGAGCTCATCGTGACGTCCGGCAACTCATCCGAGACTCCAACCAACTTTCGGTTACCAACACCTATAACTCAACTATACCGAAACGTCACTGAACCTTAAGTGTGCAGACGTCGCGGGTTCGAGAACTATGCAGACATGTCGTGAGACATTCTCCGGTCAATAACCAATAGCGGGACCTAGATGTCCATATTGGCTCCTACATATTCTACGAAGATCTCTATCGGTTGAACCTCTATGTCAAGGATTCATTTAATCCCTTATGTTGTTCCCTTTGTCCTTCGATATGTTACTTGCCCGAGATTCGATCGTCTTTATCTCCATACCTAGTTCAATATCGTTACCGGAAAGTCTCTTTACTTGTTCTATAATACAAGATCCCGTAAATAACTCCTTAGTCACATTGCTTGCAAGGCTTCTTGTGATGTTGTACTACCGAGTGGGCCCCGAGATACCTCTCCGTTACACAAAGTGACAACTCCTAGTCTTTATCCATGCCAGCCCAACAGATACCTTCGGAGATACCTGTAGAGCACCTTTGTAGTCACCAAGTAATGTTACAACGTTCGATACACAGAAGGTATTCCTCCGTTGTCCGGGAGTTGCATGATCTCATGGTCATAGGAACAGATACATTGACATGCAGAAAAACAGTAGCAATAAATTGACACGATCATATTCTACGTTTATAGTGTTATCAAGTGACAACACTTGCCTATGGCCAGGAAGCCTTAACCATCTTTGATCAACGAGCTAGTCAACTAGAGGCTGACTAGGGACAGTGTGTTGTTTATGTATCCACACATGTATTTGAGTTTCCAATCAATACAATTCTAGCATGGATAATAAATGATTATCATGAACAAGGAAATATAATAATAACCAATTTATTATTGCCTCCAGGGCGTATTTCCAACAATGACTTGGCAGAGGGGTCGAATGCATGCGGTGCCGACTATATGAATATCGAGCTTGCTGGGGGCCATCTGTGTTTGCAACAGTTCAATGACGTTCCGGGCTTCCACCGTGATCGGTGAATCACCAACAACATGGAGTGCAGTAAGCCTGGTTGCTGCTACCACCATATTATCCACCGGATTGGAAATGTGCCCTAGTAGTGTCATGAAGTGTTGCGGCATCGTCTAGATAGGGGCGGGTCTAAGGTAGCTCTTCTCTGTGTGCTCGCTCTGGCTAACTAGGTTGAGCAGCTGCCCTACCCCCGAGGATCTCAGGAGTTAATTTCGGGTATGGCCGCCTCTACCGGAATACTTGGGCATGTCCCTGGAAGGTTAAATAAACGCGTCGGCTCATAGATTAGGTGTAAAAACTCTGGTGCCTCCTTCAAAGGACTGCATTGGATGCATTTTTCTCAAGATTGAGCCACCATGCCACCGCCTTCACAAGTTCCACTACCGCGTTCACTATGGCTTGCAGCGCAGCTGTCTAGGTGTTCTCGTCATTAATGTCCTCCTAAGATTTGGTAATATGTCACTGGATCATTGCAATCTCTCCATTGTGCTCTGCCTCGTATTCCATAGTGATATGAGTCCCTACTAATCTTGTTAGGGTAGTCATTTGCTCAGCAAGCACTTGAGTCGGCGGCCGAACCGAACCAAATGCCCTAGGAGCCGGGTCCGAAAGGTCAGCCACTACTACAGCTCCAACCACCGCAGAATTGAAAGTCGGCGACATACCGGCCAAGAATATGGCAGCTTGGCACGACGGCTCATAAGGGTCCGGAATATTGTTGCCATCAGAAAATCTACCGAGCCCGCTGTTTTCGAGCTAAGAAACTGAATCTGTCTCTCTTGTTGAGGATTCATCATCGGAAAAACGAGAGTCTCTCCTCGAGACACAGAGTTTTCTTGCATCCCCGCACCTTGCAAAACCCAAGAAAAACATGCTTCTGGACGTCTTGAGGATGGGAGGGTTGCGCACACTTATCCGACTCGATGAGGTCGGTGCAATGGTCCAGCTCGGCTCCTGACACGCCGGTCTTGCCGATGAAGACATCAATCTTGCCGAAGAGAACCCCGTACCCGTACTCGATTGAAAGATCTGTTCAAGAACTCGAAACCACCGTGCGTAGGCCCCATGATCAGCGCCAACTATCGTGGTTTTGTCACGGCAGATATACTAGGGTGTGGACTTAGACGTGAGGCCATAGCAAAGAGGTGATTAGCTTGTCGGGGTTGATAGGAATCGAGAGACACAGTTTACCGAAGTTCGTCCCCTCATGATCGAGGTAAAAGCCTACGTCCTGCTTTGTGTGTATTGCTTGGAGATGAATTACAAGGGAGCGCATTCGCTTGACCAAGCTATTGATAGATTGTAATTTAAGTCTATTGGCCTCACGGGCTCGCCTTTGAATACAAGTCGAGGTCGTGGGCTTACAAGGGTCTGAGTCATGATACGATTCTGATACGTCTCCGTCGTATCTACTTTTCCAAACTCTTTTGCCCTTGTTTTGGACTCTAATTTGCATGATTTGAATGGAACTAACCTGGACTGATCTTGTTTTCAGCAGAATTGCCATGGTGTTGTTTTTGTGCAGAAATAAAAGTTCTCGGAACGTCCTGAAAATTTACGGATATTTTTTCTGGAATAAAAGAAAAATACCTGCGCAAAGATCCACCGAAGGGGGCGTGCCAGTGGGGCACAAGCCCACAGTTTGTGGCCACCCCCTTTGGCTGCGCCATGCAGGCTTGTGGGGCCCACGTGGCACCACCACCCCCAATCTTAGCTCTATATCTTCTGTTTCGGCTGGAAAAAAAATCAGGGAGAAGGTTTCATCACGTTTTATGATACAAAGGCGCCGCCACATCCTGTTCTTCATCTGGAGGCTAGATCTCAAGTCCGTTTCGGTCTCCGAAGAGGACAAATCGTCGCCATCGTCATCATCAACCTTTCTCCGTCGACAATTCCATGATGCTCTTCATCGTTCGTGAGTAATCTCATCGTAGGCTTGCTGGACGGTGATGAGTTGGATGAGTCTATCATGTAATCGAGTTAGTTCTTGACAGGGATTGATCCCTAGTATCCACTATGTTCTAGATTGATGTTGCTACTACTTGGCTATGCTTAATGCTTGTCAGTAGGGCCCGAGTGCCATGATTTCAGATCTGAACCTATCATGTTGTCGCCAATATATGTGTGTTTTAGATCCTATCTTGCAAGTTGTAGTCACCTACTACGTGTTATGACCCGACAACCCGGAGTGACAATAGCCGGAACCACTCCTGCAGATGACCATAGTATGAGGAGTTCATGTATTCACCGTGTGTTAATGCGTTGGTACGGTTCTTTATTAAAAGGAGAACCTTAATATCCCGTAGTTTCCATTAGGACCCCGCTGCCACGGGAGGGATGGACAATAGATGTCATGCAAGTTCTTTCCCCTAAGCAAGTATGACTACATACGGAATACATGCCTACATTAGATTGACGAACGGGAGCTAGCCACATATCTCTCCGTGTTATAGATGTTACATGATGAATCACATCCATCACACTCATCCATAATCGATCCACTGCCTACGATTCTTTTACTACTGGTCCTCGCTACGTTACTTTGCCTAGGCTTGTCCCTTTCTACAAAAGGGATTGGGCCACTTTGCTGCTGCTGTCACTACTGCTGTTACTTGTTACTTTGATGCTGGTGTCACTACTGATGTTACTTGTTACTCTGCTGCTGCTACTACTATTGTTCCTTACTACTCCGATGTTAGTTGTTGCAAGACTTTGTTGGCGCCGTTGCCGAGGCTAGGTAAGCGGTACTAACATCCCGTCAACCAAGGCTTTTTCTGGCACCGTTGCTATCGTACTACCTTGCTACTGATACTTTGCTTGCAGACACTAATCTTTCAGGTGTGGTTGAATTGACAACTCAACTGCTAATACTTGAGAATATTCTTTCGCTTCCCCTTGAGTCGAATCAATAAATTTGGGTTGAATACACTACCCTCGAAAACTGTTGCGATCCCATACGCTTGTGGGACATCAAGGCTTTTTTCTGGCGCCATTGCCGGGGAAGCACAACTATATTCTTTGAGTCAGTTGGGATTGACGCCTACTGGTCACTATGAGGAATCCAAAAGATCCAAGAACTAAAATCCTACCTTCCCTATGAGGAGAGGTAAGGAACTGCCATCTAGCTCTGCACTTGATTCACCTTCAGTTTTGAGTAAGTCTGCGACTTCGCCTCCTCCTAGAAATCTTGATATGTCGCCTGTGCTTGATAATGCTACTTCTGCTGCCCATCATGCTTATGATGCTATGCTTGATACTATGCCTAATGATGCTATGCTTGATACTATGCCTGATAATGCTATGCTTGATACTATGCCTGCTATGCCTGATGCTGCTTTGCCACTAGGTGCATTCCTTGATGCACAACTTGCTAGAGCTGCTGCTAGATGTGATGATACTTCTGAAACTGCTGATACTATTGAAGTAGAACCTGCTACTATGCCTGAACTGCCTGATACGCGCTATGTTATAGAGGGGGAGATAGCTGAGGACTTTCTTGCATGTAAGGATAGCTATGATGTTGAGAAACTTCTGCGCAAGTGGAAAGAAAAATCTCTGAACGCCAGGATGAAATACGACCCGAAGTTTGCTACTTCGCCTATTTTTGTGACCCATAAAGATTATGAATTCTCTATCGACCATGAGTTAATCACTCTGGTCGAATCTAATCCTTTTCACGGTTATGAGTCTAAAACGGTTGTAGCCCATCTTACCAAACTGCACGATATAGCCACCCTATTCACTAGTGAGGAAAAGATCCGCCACTACTACATGCTCAAGCTGTTTCCTTTCTCGCTAAAGGATGATGCTAAGACCTGGTTCACTTCTCTTGCTACTGGTTGTGTGCGTAGCCCCCAGGATATGGTCTACTACTTCTCTGAAAAATATTTAGCTGCCCATAAGAAGCAAGCTGCCTTGCGGGAAATATACAACTTTGCTCAAGCTGAAGAAGAGAGTCTCCCACAAGCTTGGGGGAGGCTCATCCAGCTACTGAATGCTTTGCCTGATCACCCTCTTGAGAAGAATGAAATACTTGATATCTTCTATAATGGACTTACCGATGCTTCCAAAGACCACCTAGATAGTTGTACTGGTTGTGTTTTTAGGGAACGAACCTTAGAACAAGCTGAGATCCTATTGAATAACATCTTGTGCAATGAAAATGCGTGGACTATTCCCAAACCACCTCCTAAGCCAACTCCAAAGAAAAGATGTATTCTATTCCTCAGTCCTGAAGATATGCAAGAAGCCAAGAAATCTATGCGAGAGAAAGGCATTAAATCTGAAGATGTCAAAAATCTACCACCTATCGAAGAGACTCATGGTCTCGATAACCCGATACAGGTAGTAGAAGTAAACTCTCTGCGTAGGTTTGATGAGAGTAATATTCCTTTTGATAAACCTGCTAGCTTATGCATGGATGAATTTGATAACTTTGTTGCCAAACAACAAAGTTTCAATGATTATGTTAGCAGAAAATTGGAACAGAATGCTCGTATGCTTAGTCACTTAAGTAATTGTGTGGACAGAAATGTCAATGATCTTAAGCTTTTGAGTAAACATGCCTCGATGGTTACTACTCAGGTAGGACAAGTACTTAAAGCTCAGAATGACTTGCTCAATGAGTTGAATGATAATTTCGCCAGAGTCGTTACTAGAGGCGGTAGAATGACCGAGGAACCTTTGTATCCTGAGGGTCATCGTAAGAGAATTGAACAAGATTCTCAAGGAGTTAGCACAGATGCACCTAGTTATCCTAGAAAGAAGAAGAAAGATGATATGAACCTGCACACTAACAACCCTGTTGCTGCTACCCCTAAGAGTCCAAACGATGCCTCTGTCTCTGATGTCGAAACACAATCTGCTGATGAACATGAGCCTAATGATAATATCAATAGTGTTGTTCGTGAAGATGCTCAACCTAGCAATGATAAGGATGTGGAGATTGAACCTGTTGATCTTGATAACCCACAGCCTAAGGCTAGGAGATATGATAAGAATGAATTTGCTGCTAGGAAGCACGGTAAAGAAAGGGAACCCTGGGTTCAGAAACCCATGCCCTTTCCTCCCAAACCATCCAAGAAAAAGGATGATGAGGATTTTGAGCGATTCGTTGAAATGATCAGACCGGTCTTTCTGCAAATGCATTTGACAGATATGCTCAAAATGTCTCCGTATGCTAAGTATATGAAAGATATTGTGACTAATAAGAGGAGGAAACCTGAGGTTGATATTTCCACCATGCTCGCTAATTATACCTTCAAGGGTGGAACTCCCAAGAAACTAGGTGATCCCGGTGTGCCCACTATACCTTGCTCTATTAAAGGTAACTATGTTAGAACTGCTTTATGCGACCTTGGAGCCGGTTTTAGTGTTATGTCTCTCTCTTTATCGTACAATTGAACTAGATAAGTTGACACCCACTGAAATCTCTCTACAAATGGCCAAGAAATCAACTGCTTTCCCTATCGGCGTTTGCGAGGATGTGCCTGTTGTGGTTTCTAACACCACTATCTTAACAGACTTTGTTATCTTGGATATTCCTGAGGACGATGCCATGGCGGTCATCCTTGGGAGACCCTTTTTAAACACTGCAGAGGTTGTTATAGATTGCAACAAAGGCAATGTCACTTTCCATGTCAACGGTAATGAGCATACGGTGCACTTTCCGAATAAACAATATCGACTACATTGCATCAATGTTATCAAAAAAACTTCATCGACTCTTATTGGGAGCTTTGAATGCCCTATTCCTCGTGTCAAGATAAAGTATGATTTGCTTGTTGGGGAGATACATATCCCCATTGAGGTGACCTAGTGACTATTCGAAAATTCTCTATCTTCTTTTACGATTCGAGAAAGATTGGTCGAGAGCATTTGATCAACCCCATTGACGGATTTCTTTCGATGACCACGAGATGGATGAATCGAGGAGTCACAAACCTCTATTCCAATCTTTCACTTTAGGTTTCTTAGAAGAAAAATGATAGATTTAGTTTAGTTTCCCCTGTTTTCTGTTTTAGCGTCTTGTGGAAAATTACCCCGAAAATAAAAGTTCTCCGAACGTCCTGAAAATCAAGTATGATTTTTTCTGGAATTTTTGAAAAATTCTTAGACAAAGAGCTTGTCTGGGGGCCACACCAGTGGGCCACAAGCCCTAGGGGCGCGGGCACCCCCTAGCCGCACCACCCAAGATTGTGGGGCCCACAGGCACCCCCTCCACTCATTCTTGCTCTCATCTGGTTCTCCTACCTCCAGAAAAAAATCGTTTCGCAGCTCAAACCCGTGTTCTTGCTCCTCTTGCTGGGATTTTCGATCTCTTTGCTCAAAACACCGTCCTCCGAATTGTTTTGGGGAAATTACTACTTGGTAAGTGACTCCTCCATTGGTCCAATTAGTTTTTGCTTTAGTGCCTTATGCTCCGCGTATTTTTGCTGCCTTGGTGACCATGTTCTTGAGCTTTGCATGCTGATTCTAGCTGGTCCCAAGTAGTTTTGATGCGTAATATGGTCTTTAGGCACTTGTGGGAGTAGTTGCTACGAGTTTAGTTGAGAATTGTTCATTTTTCCTTTGGGTTACTCAAAATTTCAGAAAAGGAAGATGTTCAGGAGAAACTTTCATGGTGGTTCCTCAAGCAAGAGAGGTTCCCCTCTTGCGATTCGGGAGCCTGGTCCTTACCAAGCAAGGGACGCGCAGGTACAACCATGTGAATGGCCTTCTGATGAATTTATGATTGAGGCAGGTTTCAAAGATGAGTTTGATGCACTTGTTCACAACGTCGGACTCGAAGAATTCATCTCCGATAAATGTGAACAGTATGTTGCTCTCACTGTCTCTTTTGTTCGTAGATTCAAATTTTCAACTGGCCGTGAGCCGTCGGTACTCTTTGATCTCTATGATAAATCGTATACCATGGATTTAGAGGATTTCAGTAGAATTGGCAAAATACCTATTTGGGGTAACCTAAATGATCCTTCTAAATCTTCGGTTAGAGATTTTTGCGCTGGTATTACTGTTGGAGAAATTAGAGACATTACGCAAGCTACCATGGGGAGTATTCATTTTCCTGCCTTGCATTACTTTGCCCTCTTCATAGGCAGATGCATTAATGGCAAGATTGAGCATTGTCACCTCTACGCACCCGACCTTAGTATCCTTAAGAGCGCAGTAACGGGCGACAAAAGCTTCAACATGGGAGCTATTATAGCAAGGAGGCTGAATAAGAATGCTATTGAAGGGGATTTCTTTGGTGGGATCTATGCCACTCGCATAGCAAATTTTCTTGGAGTACCCATCCACGAAGGAGATCCCCCGCTCCATACAGCTTTCCTTGACCGCGTCGCTTTGACACGCTACTAGTTCCTTGAGAGGGATGACGAATCCCTCCTATACCATTTGATATTTAACCGGCAAAGTGTTTTCCATATTACCCTTCATGCTCCTGCTTTCTTTAACATTCAGTTAAAACAGAGATATTACATAACCAGAGGAGAGGCAGAGGAGTATGATAGGGATTCGACGGCTGCTCGTCTCCGGGAGGCAGCTATTCAGGCAGTGGCTGCAGCGCTCCCGTATAACCCCGGAGCTGGTTATTTCCCTCCTTGGGAGTAGACCAAGTTAGGCCAAAATCCTAAGCTTGGGGGAGTACGTGTTCTCACCGACTATACATTCTTGCTTATGCTTTCACTTTGTTAGCCGGTGTTCACACTTTGCCACTGTATCATCCATGTTAGTTTATTTTCTTTTTGTCGTTTTCTTTTCGTGTGTCTGTCTAGTTTGAGAAAACCCAAAAAGATTTTGTTTTTCTTCTTTTGCTTGTTGGGAGCTTTCCCGTGTAGATAGTTTTCTTTTTCTTTGGGTCAAGGTAGAAGATATTGGTTACAATGTTTAGTGGCTCTTTCTGCATACATGTTTAGCTTTCAAAGAGCCATATTACTTTGTCTTCTCCTTTGTGTTTTCCTGCAGATTCCAGCTTTAGTCCAATGCACGAGCACAATTATTCTTGTTCACAACATTCGGTCGTGCAAGTGAAAGGCAATAATGACGATATATGATGAAGTGACTGAGCCTGGAAAAGCTGGTATGAACTCGATCTATTTTGTTTTTGTAAATATGACTAGCTCATCATGCCTGATTCAGGTTTGTTGTGAGAGAAACATGTTTGCAATGACAACTTAGAGATCATAGTTGCTTATGCCATGCTTATTTAGCTATGAGCTTATAATGGTTTGTCTTGGTTGCCCACATGAATGTTGAGATGACTATGATGTAATATGATAGGATGGTATCCTCCTTTGAATGTTTCAAGTGGCTTGACTTGGCGCATGTCCACGCATGTAGTTGAAACAAAATCAACATAGCCTCTATGATGTTCACGTTCATGGTGATTTACGTCCTACTCATGCTTGCACTCAATGTTAGTTAATCTCAATGCATTTTGATCACTATTGTCGCTCTCTAGTTGGTCGCTTCCTAGTCTTTTCCTAGCCTTCACTTGTACTAAGCGGGAATCCTGCTTGTGCATCCAACTCTATAAACCCAAAGCTGTGCCATATGAGTCCACCATACCTACCTATGTGCGGTATCTACCTGTCGTTCCAAGTAAATTTGCATGTGCCACTCTCTAAATCTTCAAGAAATAATATGTTTTGCATGCCCGAACCGCTCATGTGGTGACAGGGGGCTATTGGTATCTTCCATGCTAGGCGTGTTATCCTCGATATGTGTTTATTCACTATCATTCACGAGAAAGGGGCCGGTAATTGGAATTCCCAGGCATGCTCAAATCGAAAAGATAATTTCAAACAAAACTCCCCCAGGATTGATGTTGGTATGGACGGTACCCGAGGATTCTGCTAGCCGTGGAGTGTGATTGATTGGTGGTGGGGGAGTCAAAACTTTATTTTTCTGTTTGGGAACCACCTATAGCATGTGTAGCGTGGAAGATGTTGAGAACTCTTAGTCATTGCATTGACAATGAAAGCATGCCACCCAATATTATTATCTCTGTTTTCAAAGCTTGAGCTCTGGCACCTCTACAAATCAATGCCTCCCTCTGCGAAGGGCTTGTCTATTTATGTTCTCGTTGAGTCATCCTCCTCTTAAAAAAGCACCAATTAGAGAGCACCTCTGTCATTTTTATGCTTTGCTTTTAACTGTGTTGAGTATGACTATGACTGGATCTTCATTGCCTCGGATTACGATGTTTAGTCAGCCCTTGGTCTTTGAAGGTGCTCTGCATTTATGTTTTGCGGTCTCAGAAAGAGCTAGCGAGATACCATATGTTTGTACTACTTCATTTTTTTTTGACTGAAGTGTTGACATTTGAGGCTTATTATTATTTGCTCGCTAGTTCATTATGCCATTGATATGAGTTTACCGTGAGACCTAGATGTCATTTGCTTATGTGGTTTGCTTGTGATGTTGCTGAAATTCTAGTTGTGAGTTAGACATAGTTGCAACAACAAGATCAAACAGAGTTCGTCAAAGTTTTTCTTTTGTCTCTCTCAGTTTGTCAACTGAGTTGCTTGAGGACAAGCAAGGCTTTAAGCTTGGGGGAATTGATACGTCTCTGTCGTATCTACTTTTCCAAACTCTTTTTCCCTTGTTTTGGACCCTAATTTGCATGATTTGAATGGAACTAACCTGGACTGACGCTGTTTTCAGCAGAATTGCCATGGTGTTGTTTTTGTGCAGAAATAAAAGTTCTCGGAACGTCCGGAAAATTTACGGAGTTATTTTCGGGAATAAAAGAAAAATACCTGCACAAAGATCCACCGGAGGGGGCGTGCTAGTGGGCCACAAGCCCACAGGCCGCGACCACGCCCTATGGCCGCGCCATGCAGTCTTGTCGGGACCACGTGGCACCACCGCCCCCAATCTCAGCTCTATATCTTCTGTTTCGCCTGGAAAAAAATCAGGGAGAAGGTTTCATCGCTTTTGCGATATGGAGGCGCCGCCACATCATGTTCTTCATCTGGAGGGCAGATCTAGAGTCCGTTTCGGGATACTGAGAGGGGAAATCGTCGCCATCGTCATCATCAACTTTCTCCATCGACAATTCCATGATGCTCTTCATCGTTCGTGAGTAATCTCATCGTAGGCTTGCTGGACGGTGATGAGTTGGATTAGATCTATCATGTAATCGAGTTAGTTCTTGACGGGGATTGATCCCTAGTATCCACTATGTTCTAGATTGATGTTTCTACTACTTGGCTATGCTTCATGCTTGTCACTAGGGCCCGAGTGCCATGATTTCAGATCTGAACCTATTATGTTGTCGCCAATATATGTGTGTTTTAGATCCTATCTTGCAAGTTCTAGTCACCTACTATGTGTTATGACCCGGCAATCCCGGAGTGACAATAGCCGGAACCACTCCCCGAGATGACCATAGTATGAGGAGTTCATGTATTCACCGCGTGTTAATGCGTTGGTCCAGTTCTTTATTAAAAGGAGAACCTTAATATCCCGTAGTTTCCATTAGGACCCCGATGCCACGGGAGGGATGGAAAATATATGTCATGCAAGTTCTTTCCTCTAAGCACGTATGACTACATACGGAATACATGCCTACATTAGATTGACGAACGGGAGCTAGCCACATATCTCTCCGTGTTATAGCTGTTACATGATGAATCACATCCGTCACACTCATCCATCACCGATCCACTGCCTACGAGTCCTTTACTACTGGTCCTCGCTACGTTACGTTGTCTAGGCTTGTCCCTTGCTACAAAAGGGATTTGGCCACTTTGCTGCTGCTGTCACTACTGCTGTTACTTGTTACTTTGCTTCTGCTGTCACTACTGTTGTTACTTGTTACTTTGCTACTGCTGCTACTACTGTTCCTTACTCCTCCGCTGTTACTTGTTGCAAGACTTTGTTGGCGCCGTTGCCGAGGCTAGGTAAGCGGTACTAACATCCCGTCAACCAAGGCTTTTTCTGGCACCGTTGCTATCGTACTACCTTGCTACTGATACTTTGCTTGCAGACACTAATCTTTCAGGTGTGGTTGAATTGACAACTCAATTGCTAATACTTGAGAATATTCTTTTTCTTCCCCTTGAGTCGAATCAATAAATTTGGGTTGAATACTCTACCCTCGAAAACTGTTGTGATCCCATACGCTTGTGGGACATCAGATTCGTGACCAGGTATGCTTCTAACCCACCTTACCTCCTAAGCAAGGAAACTCTAAGGGGCCTTCCATATCTTGGGCCTTGAGTCGCCGTCTTCGGGTATTGGGCCGTCAGGCGGCTTAATGGATAAGCCATCTTTCCGGCCTCATCCCATCACGTCTCTACCTATCCGGCATTGTGCCTGTAAGCCACCATCTGGTGACCTAGCCGAGTAGGGCCGGTTATATCATGGGGTTATATCCCCAACATATCCGATCATTTCTAAAGAAGAAAGAGCCATGTATATTTGATGTAATCATGAATAAAACTAACATAGTAGGAGTGTCGACCAACAGAAGTAGGGGAAGGACCCCACACATCACAAAAATAAGTTGCAATGGTTGCATAGAGACACTAGTGGAAATAGGATTTGATGATATTTGTCTCGCTGACATGAATCACAAATATTCTCACCACTATGCTCACTAACAAACGGGATATGATTATTCCTGAGCACTTGTTGAACTATGGAAAAGACGGATGTCCTAAACACGCATGCCACCTCTCCGATGAAAGATTGATGACACCCGAGGCTTGTTTATTTAACCTTCCAAACTAGGAAACCAACGGGTATAGACCTCACACGCATCTACCTTGATGAACAATTTTTTCTTGTGGCCAGGTCCTGGATCAAAAAGAAGAAAGGATGAAATTATGTGATAAATTTATTATCAATGTAATGCGATGAACAGATAGTAAATTTTGCGAGGCACTTGGGATATGAAGAACTTTTTGATATGTAAATTTTTAAATGGGGTTTTGATAATAGAATGACCAATGTGGCTTATCTGCATACCTGCACCATTGGCGGTGTAGGCTTGATCATTGCCTCGATACTTCTCGTGCACGGTCACCTTTTCTAGCTCATCGGTGGTGTGATCGGTAACACCACCATCAAGGTTCCAATTAGTATCCAATCCATATGAGTTATTTTCGGCAGCATTGGCTCTTTCCTTTTGATAGTTTTGAACCTCAACAAACCGCCAATTGCAGTCTTTAGCAATATGGTTAGTTTTTCGCATATTTGACAAGGGCCAAACTCATCAAAGTCACACCCATAGTTTGTGTTGGTGTTATTGTTGCTACCACCGGGTTGTCCTCCTCCTTGGTAGCCCATGTTGTTGATGTAGAAGGGGTAACCATTGGTTTGTCAATTGAGACGACCACCATGTTGATTCTGATTGAAGTCGCTGCCCTGGTTGTGGCCACCACAACCACCAGAATTATTGCCATTACCACCATGATTGTTTATGGATTCACCATGGTAGCCATTGGACAATCGACGACCACCACGGGATGAAGAGTTTGCGAATGATGTGAAATTACCAATGGAGCTTGAGCTTTGTATCAATCCGACCCTGTGGTCGAAGTTGGACATCAGAGCTAAGAGGTGGTCGAGGGAGAGCGGCTGTGTGCGGACGTCAAGTGCAGAAATTAGCGGTCGGTACTCCACATCTAGTCCAGAGATGATGTGGGAGATGAGCTCTTCATCGTCCAGGGGGGTCTCGAGGGCGGCTAGTAAATAAGCCAGTGACAACATGTGTGCAAAGTAGGTGGCAACATCATGCGTCCCCTTCTGTGCATTGGTGAGAGCAACTCGGAGATTGTTGATGCGGGAGAGAGATGTTGAATAAAACATGTTCTGAAGATAAGTCCAAATAGCACGAGGGGTGGCATTGATACAACCTTGGTAAGAACTTCCTTTGTGATATTGTTCAACAAATACCCGAGCACGAGCTCGTCTTGCCTGACCCAGATAGCATGGTCAGGGTTCGCCATGGTGGAGTCATTCCCATCCTTCTACTTGGCAGCAAGAAGAATTGTCCCTTTTGCCTCTGCACCATCGAGGAAACCATACAGATCAGCGCTGCGGATTTGGGGAAGGATCTGGTCTCTCCATAAGATGTATTTTTCACGAATAAGTTTCTCCGTGACCTGAGTGTTCACGATCGGAGAAGAGGTAGATGAGGATGCCATGGATGATAGCGTTTATTGGGAGATCGGTTTTGGTATGTGGCTAGATGTTGAAGAAGAGTCCTGTTGTGACTACCATGTGCAGTGGGTTAAAATGTTGTGCCCTTGGTCGAGGGGACGTCATCATGTTATATAGCAGGGGCTAACCCTGAGATGCGTACAAAGGTTTGGAGTACACGTAAAGACAGAGAGGAGATTGAAAAATATAGGATACATATATGACGTGAAATAACAACCTTTCGAGTCCATCTCTAACTTAAACGTTTCTCCTCACGAAGGATCAATGATCGCTAACACTTTCATTTCCATCCACAATTTGCTGAAAGGCTAGTAAAATACATCTGTAAGTTATACACCTTTGTAATATATTACACTGAGTCCAAACATGGCCTACTTTCTCTCATTTTTCCCATGGTCGTTGATGACCCAGAAGTATAGGGGATAAATCGTAGTCCTTTCTATAAGTAAGAGTGTCGAACCCAACAAGGAGCAGAAGGCTTTGATAAACGGTTTTCAGCAAGGTAATAACTGCAAGCACTGAAAGTAGCGGTAACAAGTAATGGTGTAGCGAGGTGAAACGTAGCAAGTGAAAAGTAACAAGTAATAAGTAGTAGCAACGGTGCAGCAAAGGGACAAGCCTGAACAAAGTCTTATAGGAAGTAAAATGCTCCCGAGGACACACGAGAGTTTCTGTCATGCTAGTTTCATCATGTTCATATGATTCGCGTTCGTTACTTTGATAGTTTGATATGTGGGTGGACCGGCGCTTGGGTACTGCCCTTACTTGGACAAGCATCCCACTTATGATTAACCCCTCTCGCAAGCATCCGCAACTACGAAAGAAGAATTAAGACAACATCTAACCATAGCATTAAACTAGTGGATCCAAATCAGCCCCTTACGAAGCAACGCATAGACTGGGGTTTAAGCGTCTGTAACTCTAGCAACCCATCATCTACTTACTAGTCCCCAATGCCTTCCTCTAGGCCCAAATATGGTGAAGTGTTATGTAGTCGACATTCACATAACACCACTAGAGGAAAAACAACATACAACATATCAAAATACCGAACGAATACCAAATTCACATGACTATTATTAGCATGACTTATCCCATGTCCTCACCAACAAAAGTAACTACTCACAAAGCATAATCATAATCATGATCAGAGGTGTAATGAGTAGCATCAAGGATGTGAACATAAATTCTTCCAGCAAGTAATCCAACTAGCATCAACTACAAAGAGTAATCAACACTACTAGCAACCTTACAAGTACCAATCAGAGTCGTGAGATGGAGATTGGTTACAAGAGATGAACTAGAGTTTGGAGAGGAGATGGTGCTGATGAAGATGTTGATGGAGATGAATCCCCTCCGACGATAGGAGTGTTGGTGATGACGATGGCGATGAGTTCCCCCTCCGGGAGGGAAGTTTCCCCGGCAGGATCCTCCTGCGGGAGCTCTAGATTGGTCATGCTCAAGTTCCGCCTCGTGGCGGCGGAGAATCCACGAAAAAGCTCCACCCTAATTTTCTTCCGGATGAAACCCTTCATATAGAAAAGAGGGGGGTCAGTGGGCCACCAGGGTGCCCAGAAGCCCTGTTGCCGTGACCAGGGGGTAGGCCGTGGCCACCAGGCTTGTGGGCCCCTGGTAGCTCCCCTCTGACAATTCTTTCGCCCAATATTTTTTATATATTCCCAAAAACTCCCACGTTGATTTTCAGGGCATTTGGAGTTGGGCAGAATAGAGGAATCAGACTTGCTCCTTTTCCAGTCCAGAATTCCAGCTGCCGGTATTCTCCCTCTTCAAATAAACCTTGGAAAATAAGAGAGAAAAGGCATAAGTATGGCACCACAAAGTATAATAACAGTCGATAAAGCGATAAATATCAACATGAAAGCATGATGCAAAATGGACGTATCAACTCCCCCAAGCTTAGACCTCGCTTGTCCTCAAGCGAAAACCAAGACCCATAACATGTCCACATGTTTAGGGATGAAGGTGTCGATAAAACATAATACGGACTTGAGGGCATCATGATCACACATAGAACAGCAATATATCATAAAGATTCTTATGGGAAAGTAACAATTCCTTCACAAAGCAAAGTATGAAACAAAAACCTTACCGAGAAGTAGCCAACAATAGTGCATAGTCATTGAAGCAATTGCAATTTATCATAACATCAGAAAGAGTCAAATAAGAGCTTGTAAAGCAAATCCACATACTCAATCATCTCTTTTGTTTTCCACAATTGTTACAGCTCACGTGGTACTGATGGTATCAAAGTTTCAGTTGGACCCAGAGAAAGATATGGGCTTATAATTTTGTCTCCCAACCATTTACCTCAAGGGTAAAGTCAACAATAATAAAGCATAAGTACTCATCTCCAAGTTGATATATGAATATAGATCTTTCCCTAGCATATGACGTTCACGAAGATGAAGACGGAATAGGGAATTGGTGTTGATCACCAAGACTTTCACCAGGACAAAAGTAAAGGTACAAGATAGGCCCTTCGCAAAGGGAAGCAGAGGTTGTCATGTGCTTTTGAGGTTTGAATGCGTGTCCTCTTATTGCGGAGGAACATCACTTTATATTGCCTCCTGTGATAAAGAACTTTATTATGCAGTCTGTCGCTTTTATGTCTTCCTCATCACAGGTTCGTATAAAGCTTATTTTTCACACACTAATAGATCATACATATTAGAGAGCAATTTTTATTGCTTGCACCGATGACAACTTACTTGAGGGATCTTATTCAATCCATAGGTAGGTATGGTGGACACTCATGGCAAAACTGGGTTGAAGGTTTATGGATGCACAAGTAGTATCTCTACTTGGTGCGGGAGTTTTGGCTAATATGAGGTGCAAGCAATCGTCACATGCTAAGGGATCACTAAACATATAACATTGTTTGGAATCAAGCAAACACAATTCATTATGTTGTCTTCCTTGTCCAACATCTACTTCTAGGCATGCAATAGTTTAGAGTGTTCACAATCATAGATGGTGTCAGAGATGATATTTTATATGTGAACCTATCTTTCCTTATTACTTTTTATTAATTGCAACAATGACTGGGGTCTATGTTGGTCTATTCTCAACAAGTTTCAATCATCATACTTGTTGTATGTGAAGCTATCACTTTCCATAAGGTCATCTCATGATCTTTCATGCTATCGTTCTTTTCATACATTTGATCACAGCACAAAACAAAGCCCTTGACTAAGATATTGTTTATTATATAGCTCGCAAGCTCGAATACATTGGGGGAGACATAAGGCAAAAGACTCAAACTAAACACTAAAGACTTATTCCACTAAGAGAAGAAATAAAAACTGAAAAGGAAAGAACTAAAACAAAGGTAAAAGCAAAAGATATAAAGGTGATAAGTTACCAGGGCAACTCCCCCAAGCTTGGCAAAAGCCAAGGGAGTTTCCCATACCAATGCTTAGTTGTCTTCCTTTGGTGGTGATGGTGGTGGAGTTGTTGAAGCAGTCTTGAGCTTGTCTAATTTTCACCTGAGCATAAAGTTCTGCTCCCTCAGATCGTCATTTTCCTCCTCAAGCTTCAACACTCTATGGAAAAGTTCCTGCTTACTCTCCTGCAAGAAACGAGAAGGGATAAACAAGGTCTTAGGCTTCTTCCTTTGGTCAGGAGGCTTGACTTCTTGAACTCCACATGAGTGCGTCCAGGTTGAGGTAGAGGAGCCTCCTCTTCATCGGAACCCGTTTGTTCCTTCCCCTTGGGATCATAGTCCTCTTCCTCGTTAGTGGTCCAGCCATATGATGCCATGTCCCCATAGACCTTGGGGTTAGCAAGGTAATCAGCCACAAAGCTCTCTCCCTCTGAATCCTGAGAAGACATCTTGACCTAGATCTGCGGCAGAAAACAGGCTCTAAACGAAAACAGAGGAAAACTGTGCGATACGGAGATCAAAACCCTCGGGCGTATATATAATGATTTTTTCTGGCCAGAAGGGGTGCTCCACAAGAAAACAGAGTCCGGGAGGCACACGAGGTGCCCACAAGCCCTGTTGCCGCGGCCAGGGGGAGGCCGTGGCGACCAAGCTTGTGGCTGCCTTGTGCGCTCTCCGGACTGCTTTTTATTTTTCTATTTTTCCATAAATTCCAAAACAGAGAAAATTTCCTACTGGAAAAGTTTCAGAGTCCAATTACTTACCGAAACACATACCTCTTTGTTTTCAGGGTATGAAACAGGCTGATAAACATCCCTTATGTACTCCTCTGGAGTTATGATATTGATGATATTGGTCTCAACATTTATGGGAGTACCAGAGATATAATGCTTGATTCTTTGCCCATTTACCACTCTAGGAAAATTACCTTTCGTGTTATTGATTTTGATGGCACCGGAATGAATACTTCCTCGACAACGTAGGGACCTTCCCATTTGGAGAGAAGCTTGACTGCGAAGAATCTTAAGCGAGAATTGTATAGCAGGTCATAATCACCTACATTGAACTCGTGTTTTTGTATTCTTTTATCGTGCCATCTCTTAACCTTTTCCTTGAACAACTTGGCATTCTCATATGCCTGGGCCCTCCATTCATCTAATGAGCTGATATCAAACAACCGCTTCTCACCGGCAAGTTTGAAATCAAAGTTGAGCTCTTTGATTGCCCAATAAGCTTTGTGTTCCAGCTCAAGAGGTAAATGACAGGCCTTACCGTAAACCATTTTATACGGCGACATGCCCATGGAATTCTTATAAGCAGACCAATTCTTTCGAGATCTATTGACAGTCTTCTGTAAGATCAATTTGATCTCCCTATTACTCAACTCCACTTGACCACTAGACTGAGGATGATAAGGAGATGCAACTCTATGGTTGACATCATACTTAGCGAGCATCTTGCGGAAAACACCATGAATGAAGTGTGAACCGCCATTAGTCATCAGATATCTAGGGACTCCAAATCTTGGGAAAATGACTTCTTTAAGCATCTTAATAGAGGTGTGGTGATCAACATTTCTAGTGGGGATAGCTTCTACCCACTTAGTGACGTAATCAACAGCAACTAAGATGTGAGTATACCCATTGGAACTCGGGAAGGGTCCCATGTATTCAAAGCCCCAGACGTCAAATGGTTCAATGACAAGTGAATAGTTCATATGCATTTCCTGACGTTTACTGATGTACCCTATTCTTTGACATTCGTCACAATACAAGACAAACTTACGGGCATCCTTGAAGAGAGTGGGCCAATAGAAACCTGATTGCAATACCTTATGAGCAGTTCTATCTCCAGCATGGTGTCCTCCGTAGGCTTCAGAATGACACTTCTGCAGGATATGTCCCTGTTCATGTTCAGACACACAACGTCTAATAACACCATCTACTACTTCCTTTTAAAGGTGAGGATCATCCAAAAAGTAGTGTCTCAAATCAAAGAAGAATTTCTTATTTTGTTGGTAGGTGAAACTGGGTGGTATGTATATCGCTACGATATAGTTTGCGTAATCAGCATACCACGGTGCACTATGTGAAGTGCGGATGACATTCAATTGCTCATCGGGAAAGCTGTCATCAATAGGTCGCGGGTCATCAAGAACATTCTCTAGCCTAGACAAGTTATCTGCTACAGGGTTATCAGCACCCTTTCGGTCAATAACGTGCAAATCAAATTCCTGTAGCAGGAGAACCAATCTGATTAGCCTAGGTTTAGCATCCTTCTTCTCCATAAGGTACTTAATAGCAGCATGATCAGAGTGAATAGTGACTTTGGAGTCAACTATATAAGATCTGAATTTTTCACATGCAAACACGACTCCTAAAAATTCCTTCTCCGTAGTGGCATAGTTTCTTTGGGCAGTGTCTAGAGTTTTACTAGCGTAGTGAATGACATTCAACTTCTTGTCAACTCTTTGTCCTAGAACAACACCAACAGCATAATTGTAAGTGCATCTAGTGCCCCTTAGTGATTTTGGTGGTTTCAAGACGTATAGGTTAAGTATCTAATGTGTTCATGAGTGTACATAGGATCTATAAGTCGCTGAGGATTTTGAAATATTCGATGAATATCGACCCCTAAAAATGTATATCTTCGGTTGAAGAAATTGGTCTGAATCTGAAGATTTGAATCGCGAAGAATTTGCAATGAAATTGATATTCCTCATGAAGATATGGAAATTGAGGAATTTGGTGTGTCGTGAAGAAAATCATTCTGAAGACTTTGAAGCATGAAGATTTACTCTTTTTGTTTTGTTTTCTTCATACTTGAGTAATAGGAACACCGTACCGTTAAAGGGGGTCGAGGTAACACATTGGAATGAATTTCCTCATGATGCTCAACCCAAGCCTAATCCTACCAAAAGCCTCAAGGGAGGAATATGAGTGACATGAGGACTCTCACAGTTGAGGGTCCCAACCGTTTCGATAGCCACGCGACATCATTGGTCTTATCCACACCAACGGTCATATTAGTTAAGGCCATTAATGTCAAATCATGTCGGGATGCTCCCAGGCTATAAATAGCCGCCCCCACAACCATTAGCTGGTTGGCTGCTCCGTTAGAAACTGACACTTGTCATAAAAGCAACCCAAATTCCTCAGAGTCTTCGAGAATAATTCATCAGTGAGGAAATACCCCAAACACCAAACCACAAACCGAGAACCAAGTGATTGAGCATCAATGAAGAAGTTGTTCCTGTGTGGGACTAAAGCCTTTTACTTTTGAGGACTGTGCATCCTCCAGACGGTTAGGCGTCATGGTCTAGAGCAATCCAGCAGTCTATTGTGGATCGCCGGGTGACCAAGTTTGTGAGGGTTTGCAAGTCTGCCCTGAAGACTTACCACGAGTGTTGGGCGAGGACTGTGTGTCCTTAGCTCAAGGAGAATACGGTAGGGACTGTGTGTCTTTTGGTTTCAATACCAAGCCGCTCCAAACCAGATGTACAACTGTCGCAGCAGTTGGAACTGGGTCATCAACTAGTGTCTTCGCTGTGAAACGGGTTCTAATTCCTCAACTCTTTATATTCCTCAGATTATGTGTTGATGACTTTCACTGTCACGGTTTGAAGAATTTGCTAAAGACTTTCTCTGAAATTCCTCAATCCTAAATTCTTCACGCTAGTTATTCCTCATCTGTTTTCTGCATGCCTGCTCACTGTGCAATCTGTTTTCACATTCCTCATACTGAAATACTGCTGTAGTGAAACTTTGCACTCCTGATCCTTTATTATTTCCGCTGTAAGTTAGTCATCAGTGAGGAATTTCCTCAAAAGGAATTTCCTCAGTGATGAAATTCTAAAAATCTCCTATTCACCCCCCCTCTAGTTGATATAACGCACTTTCAATTGGTATCAGAGCAAGGTACTCCCTTGTTCTGTGTGATTTTGGTTTAACCACCTGGAGTTTTAGTTATGTCGACTGCAGGCATGTTTAAGGTGACTGCAACATGTCCTACCTACGAAGGAAAGAACTTTCCCTTCTGGAAGAACAAAATGCAAATGCATCTACAAGCTATTGACAATGATCTCTGGTATATTGTGGAAAATGGCGTCCCCATCATCTCTGCCATTATCACTGCTGCTGATGTGAAGAAATTCAAGCAACTCGATTCTCAAGCGAAGAACATCATCTGTGGCCATCTGAGCCCAGACCAGTTTGGAAGAGTGAGTACTTTGGGCTCTGCAACACTGATCTGGGAGAGACTGTGCAAGGTAAATGAAGGAGTATAAACCCAGCGTGACTCTCATGTTGATGTTCTTCGCAATCTCTTCAATCACTTCAAGAGACATGACAATGAAACCTGCCAACACACCTTTGATCGCCTCACTGACATATCAAATGAACTGCAAGCACTGGGAGCTCGAGACATCACTGATCACGAAGTTGTGAAGAAACTGCTGAGATCTTTGGATTCTTCATTTGACACTTTAGTTCTGATGATTCAAGAAAGACCAGACTACAAGATGCTGGATCCAGCTGATATGCTTGAAAGGCTAAATACTCATGAATTCCAGCTAGAAGAAAAGAGAGATCTATATGGACAAAGCTATTCCAGACCACGTGCACCGAAGGCTAGAGCAATTTCCTCATTTGAAGAAGAAGACACAGATGATAGCATTTGTGACCCTGAAGAATTTGGACAGGAGCTTGCAATGCTCGTGAGGAAATTCCAGAGATTTACACGATGTGGCCAGTTCGGTAAATCTTCAAGAAGAGACATGAGGAAATCAGAATCTTCATCTGAGGACTACAAGAAACGAACTTGTCACAAGTGCAAGAAATCAGGTCATTACATTGCTGATTGTCCCCGTTGGGGAAAGGAATCAAAGAAGAAAAAAATACAAGGATGACAGTTCTGATGACTCGAAGAAGAAAAAGAAATCTTCAAAATCCTCATCTTCAAAGCCCTCGACACATAAGAAGACTAGTTTCAGAAAGGCTCGGGCAATTATTGGCAAGGAAATGGACTCCGAGGCAGAATCAGAGGAATGTGATGAAGAAGAGGGTTCTGGAGAAGACTCAGAATCTGGACAGGCTAGTCTTGCACTAGCAACCACTTTCGTGAGCAAGTCAATCTTCCATCTTGAAGAAAATGATTGCACCATCCATACTGATGACTATGAGATGAGTTCGCTCCAACCTATTGCTTCATGGCAAAAGGTTCAAAGGTATCAAATAATGCCTCCTCCTCTGATTCAAGTGACTGTGAACCTAATGATTATAAGAAACCCAGTTACAGTAAACTTGCTATCATTGCCACTAAACAACAAACTGCTCTGGAAAAGCTTCAGAAACTGCTAGACAAAAGTGATGATCTGTTGAATGACGAAATGAACCTTACCCAAATCCTCACTGATGACATGAAAAGTCTTCAGTCTAGATTTGATAATCTTCAGGATCGTTGTGATACACTCCTCACTGATCATGAGAAGCTTTCCTATGAATTTCTTCAAAGGAAGCTTGATCTTGAGAAGCTTAGGATGTCTCATGATGAGCTTCGTACGGAAAATGATTGATTACTAGCTCAACATATCATCGCTAGTCAAGTTAAATTTATTCCTTCATGTCTTAAATGCATTGAACGCGAAACTGCTAATTCCTCGCCAGAATCATCAAATGCTACCATTGCTACAAATTCTTCAACTACACGTGTTGTGTCTATTTCCTCACTTGAGGAAAACACAAATGTTACTGATGAAAATGCAGGGTTGAAGGAATTGTACGTGACAGGCATGTACAAGAGCCTCAAAGGACATCAAACCCTTTGTGATGTGCTCAAAAAGCAGATCTTGAACAGGAACCCGAGGAAAGAAGGAATTGCCTTTGAGAGGAAATTAAATGCTGATGGATCTTATTGGAAACCTGAGCAATATCCCAAAACCTCCTGGGTTGCTGCTACCGGGCCTCCTTTTGATCCATCTAATCTAACTGGCTTTTCATGTGAATTATCCTATTCCTCGGATGAGTCATTTGATTCCAACTATAAACTGTTCAAAAATCAATCTGGTGAAGTATTTGCTTGATATGTTGGAACTAACTGCAGGAATGGCCCTCCTCTAAGGAAAATCTGGGTTCCCAAAAGCTGTCTTGGAAATCTTCAGGTGAATGTCCTCATGACACCACCACTGAAGAATCTGAACCCCATATCAAATTCCTCAGGAGGACCAAAGTCTTCAGGAGGATCAAAATCCTCAACTGGTCAAAACTATGCTCGTACCCGTGCTTATGCGTCTAACATGCAGGGAAACTAGAAGGAATATGAATATGAGCGTTACTCCTCAAATCATTATGTTCATAAATCCTCAAACCAGTTCTCTGCATATTCATATGAGTACTTTAATCCTCCTACTGTTAAGAGAAGTGCATTAGCTTCAATGCCACCTTTCTCATATGGTGCTTGCAGGATGATGAACGCTTTGCCACCCCTTCAGATGTGGGTGGTGAAGAAATCAAACTAATCACTTCTGCAGGTCAGGTCTCCAGATGAAAATCATCATCTGAAGAATTTGCTGGAGACCTGAAGAAATGCTTGATAGGACGCAAGCTAATGATTGATGAAATAGAAATATTTCACACGTCCTTACATTTCTTTTCTGATGGAATTACTGATCTGATGAAATTAGTATCATATTCTTCAAACATGAAGCATATGAGATGGTAAGCTGTACTAATTCATATGCAGGATGACAAACCCAAGAATACTGAGTGGGTTCTTGATAGTGGCTGCACACATCACATGACTGGTGATAAAATCTTACTGATGAATATGCCACTAACTCCATCACCTCTGAAGCAAATCACATATGCTGACAAAGGTAAAAGCAAGGTATTGGGACTTGGCAAAGTGGCTATTTCCAAGTATAGGCACATGGACAAAGTGATGCTTGTTGAATCCCTTGGTTTTAACCTCATGTCAGTCTTGATGCTTTGTGATCTTGATATGATTGTCATCTTTGGTAGATATAGATGTGTAGTGATCATCGAATCTGAAGAATCCAAAGTCTTCGAAGGTGTAAGAAGAGGGGATTTGTACATTGTTGATTTTTCTACAGGTCCTCAACCAGCCACTTGCTTACTAGAAAAAACCTCAGAAGGATGGCTGTGACACCGAAGACTAGGTCATGCAGGCATGAGGAATTTGCACACGCCCGCGAAGAATAAGCATGTCATCGGCATCGAATCAGTAAAATTCCTCAAGGATCATCTCTGCGGTGCTTGTGAATCTGGGAAAATGACCAGATCCAAGCATCCCTCTAAAACCATCATGACCACTACACGTCCATTCGAATTGCTTCATATGTATTTATTTGGACGTACTCACTATGCCACACTAACCAATGCAACATCTTTATATGGCTTTGTTATAGTTGATGATTATTCCAGATATACTTGGGTGCATATCATAGTGTATAAAACTGAAGTGCAGGAAATCTTCAAACGATTTTCTTCAAGGGCCTCGATGAACTTTGGCATCAAGATCAAACATATCAGGAGTGATAACGGAACCGAGTTCGAAAACACTGGTCTTGATGATTATCTTGATGAACTTGGTATTACTCACGAATTGTGTGCTCCTTATACTCCTCAGCAGAATGGTGTCGTCGAAAGGAAGAACAAGACTCTGGTTGAAATGGCTAGAACTATGCTTGAAGAATATCAGACTCCTTGTCGCTTTTGGCCTGAAGCAATCAAGACTGCATGGCATATCATCAACAGGGTATATCTTCACAAATTCCTCAAGAAAACCTCATATGAACTCCTCACTGACAAGAAACCCAATGTAAGTTATTTCAAAGTCTTCGGTGCAAAATGCTGGATTAGAGATCCTCACCATAGCTCAAAATTTGCACCTAAGGCACATGAAGGTTTTATGCTCGGTTATGGAAAGGACTCGCACACTTACATAGTCTTCAACAACTATCACAACAAAGTTGTTGAGACTGTAGATGTGCGGTTCGATGAAACTAATGGCTCGCAAAGAGAGCAATTGCCTTCTGATCCAGATAAGCTGTCTCCTGAGGAAGCAATAAAGCTTAATCCTACTGAAGACATTGTTCCCACTGAGGAAATTGGTGAAGAAACGATCCCCATCGCTGATTAAAACCAAGAAGATGCTCTTGAGGAAATTGCACCAGCACCACTTCCTCAGCCCAGACAAAATCTCAACCAGCTCATCCGAGGATTGCAAACAAAGTAGAACTTGACAAAATCCTCAACGACATCAACACGCCAGGTCCTCTCGCTCGCTCAAAAGCTTCACACTTAGTTAACTTTTGTGGACACTTTTCCTTTGTATCCATCACAAAACCCTCAAAAGTTGCTGAGGCTTTCTGGAACCGGAGTGGATCCAAGCTATGCAAGACGAACTTCTTCAATTCAAGCTAAATGACATATGGGAGCTCATCAAACGACCAGATCCTCGCATGCACAACATCATCGGCACCAAGTGGATTTTCCAAAACAAGCAAGATGAGGACGGTCAAGTGGTGACGAACAAGGCACGACTTGTAGATCAAGGATACACCGAGGTTGAAGGAATAGATTTCGATGAAACTTTTGCACCTGTTGCTAGACTTGAAGCTATTCGAATATTACTTGCTTATGCTAATCATCATAACATCATCTTATATCAAACGGATGTGAAAAGTGCATTCCTCAATGGTAAGCTTGAGGAAGAAGTGTATGTTGCTCAGCCTCCAGGTTTTGAGGATCCAAAAAATCCAGACAAAGTCTTCAGACTAAAAAAGGCTCTGTATGGCCTCAAGCAAGCCCCTCGGGCATGGTATGATACAATGAAGGAATTCCTCATGAAGAAAGGCTTCAAACCTGGTTCACTCGATCCAACTCTTTTCACAAAATCCTATGATAATGAGCTGTTTGTATGTCAAATATATGTCGATGATATCATATTTGGATGTACTGACAAAAGATACAGTTATGAATTTGCCTACATGATGAGTGAAGAATATCAGATGTCCATGATGGGGGAGCTGAAATTCTTCTTAGGTCTTCAAATTCGCCAACAAAGCAATGGAATCTTTATATTAGAGGAGAAATACCTCAAGGATGTTCTGAGGAAATTCTACATGCACGAATGCAAAGGTGCCAAGACTCCGATGCCTACCAACGGCCACCTCGGCACTGATGAAAATGGTAAAGATTTCGATCAGCAGGTATACCGTTCTATGATTGGCTCCTTATTGTATCTATGTGCATCTAGGCTAGATATAATGCTTAGTGTTTGCATGTGTGCACGTTTTCAAGCAAAACCGAAGGAATCACACCATAAGGCTGTGAAACATATTCTTCGATACTTAGCTCACACACCAACAATAGGATTATGGTATCCCAAGGGCTCGAATCTTCATCTGGTAGGGTATTCTGATTCAGACTATGCTGGTGACCGTGTGGATCGCAAGTGCACTTCACGCACATGCCATTTCCTTGGAAGATCACTAGTTTGCTGGTCCTCAAAGAAGCAGAACTAGGTATCACTCTCCACTGCCGAAGCTGAGTACATTGTTGCTGGTTCTTGCTGTGCTCAATTGCTATGGATGAAGCAAACCCTCAAAGACTACGGCATCAACATGAAGAATGTGCCTCTCTACTGTGACAATGAGAGTGCTATCAAGATTGCATACAACCCAGTACATCACTCGAAGACCAAGCACATCAGATTCGTCATAATTTTCTTCGGGACCATGTCCTCAAGGGCAATATCATCATCGACCATGTGAAGACTGATGATCAACTGGCAGATATCTTCACTAAGCCCTTGGATGAGAAAAGGTTTTGCAAGCTGCGGTGTGAGCTAAATATCTTAGAATGTTCAAATGTTTTCTAAAAACATGCACACATCCTAACACTTATGCAAAGTTGATGACTTAGATGTGCAACACATGAAGAATCGATTTTCTTCAACTGATGAAGAATGTCACTCTGAATGTGAAGAAATTAACGAAGAAATTGATTCTCAGGGCCCTACGACAATTGTACGCGGCGTCTGTAATCAACATTCTTATATGGTTGGTAACGCCACCGCCCAATGTGAAATTCCTCAAGTTGATGTTCTTCAAATGATTTATTACAAAATCTTCAAAAACACTTGATGACTTTCATTTGACTAGATAGACTGTGATTTCTAGTCCTCAACAACATTCACTCATTGCTATTTCTTCAAGTTGATATTTCTGCTAAGTGAATGTGATCGGACCCTACTTTCCCTCTATGCTATACTTATCCAGTCTATTCAATTCTTCATATGCGTTCTACTTGAAACTTTGTTCAAAATCCTCACTAAATCCTAGTTAGCTGATGATTTTGTAACGAAAATCCTCGAATCTTCAAAAATTGTTTTCTTTAAAGGCACAGTAACTGAACCCCCACTTCCCACGATCGGGGAACCACGATCTCCACTATCTCCACCCCATCGTACGGGAGCTACACGTGTCCTGCGGAGACGTAGAGGCAGGGGCTATTTGGTCCGACATTCTCGCGCCAACAGTATCTTTTGGCTATAAATATGTCCTTATCCCCCTCGGCATCCTCTTCTTCACCTCATCGCTCTCCTGCCACAGCACACTCCAATGAACCCTAGCGCCACCGCTGGTAGTCTCGTCGCCGGTGAGGAAGAGCTTCACTGCCTCGACTTCTCCGTCGCCGGAACCACGCCGGAGTCGGACCATCTTCGTCCGCCGCCGCCGTAGACGTCCTCTGTCGCCGAGTTAGGGTGCATTGGACACTCGAACGAAGAGCCTCTCCAACACACAACTTTCTGTGTTCTTCGTGCGCACCTTCCAGGGTAAATATATCCCATTTTTACAGCAGATTAGATCTAAAATTTTACATCTTCTCTGTGAAATCTGTTTTTCCTCAAGATACGATGCGCACTTGATTCCTCAAACACTACCTATCACCACAATCATTGATGAACTATGCTAAGCATCTAAGATTTTTACGAGATTCCTCAATTGTGCGAATTTTCGGATATGTACAACTCTGGAACCCAAGAACAGTATGCTTAGGAAAATTCCTCAACCACTGGTTACATTCCTCAAACTGTCAAACTTTTTCATTTTCTTCAAATCTGAGAACGCATATGACCTCTCCAAATTCCTCGCAACTACAATCTGTTCACAGGTACACACATGTCAGCTGATGAATCTCTTGGTTCTCATCACATTAACTCATTTGCAGCGTTTCTGGAAGAAACTCTTCAAGGCTCATCAGAATCCTCAAGAGTTCAAAATCATCAGCAAAATCCTCAACTGAGGAAAATGGAGGAAGACAGAAAACAGAAGGGAGGAAAGAAACTTGAGCAAAACACAGCTGCTGATATCCCTGAGGACATTTACTTGGACTATTGTACGCCTGATGAAAATGAGACAATGGCCAAGAGAAAGATACGGCTGCAGAAGATTGAACGCCGATGGGCGGAGGAATGGAAGGAGTACAGGTTTGTGACTCCTAAATATGCGAAGAAATTCGCTTTGAAGCCTCCTGGCAGAAGGGCCCCACTTGAGGATCATCAAGTAGCACATACCTCAAGCCTCATGACAATTGATAACTATCCAGATGAGAAAGAAAAGCATCTGGCCAAGCTCAAGAGGCAGGCAGAAGCTGCAGTGAGGAAATTTAATGAGTCCTCAGCTGCTACCTCCGGCGCTGCTAATTCCTCAGCTGCAAAAACCTGAGGCTCAGAAATTCCTCAAATACAGGCTGTGCCATCAAAGCCAAGGGCTCCAAAGCCTCAAGAGAAGTCTGCTCAGGCTTCTGTCACAAAACCCTCAGCACCAAAACCCTCATTACCAAAACCTTCAACACCAAAACCATCAGCGCCAAAGCCCTCAGCACCAATCTCCTCAGTATCAAAATCGTCAGCTGCAACTCAAAGCCTCAAGAGAAACCAGTACAGAAGCAAGTCGTGAAGCCTACGACTGCCAGCTCCAGCTCCTCACTCCCAGCTGCAACTAGCTCGGAGACAAAGTCTTCAACACCTCCTGTGAAGACTTTGGCAACTGCTGAACGTGCACCTCTGCCCAGCCCCAGCAAAATCATCGCAGTCCCGTCTGCATCAGAGGGAAGTGATGAATATGATGATGAAACCCTGCAAGCCATCATCAGAAACAAGCAAGAAAGACTAGCTCAAGCATCAGGCAGTGCTATTCCTCTGGCCATGGACCCCAAGGTCCTCCTTGACTACATCAATATCTGGTATGAGGACCCAAACACTCCTATTGATGATTTGAAACTTCCCCCTGGCATCAGCCACATGGTGGCCACTTTCATAAATGAAGCCAAGTGGAAAGAATAGCAGGCCAGGCAAGCAAAGGTTGCAAAGATCAAAAAGGAGAAATTCCTCAGGCAGAATCTCCTCAAACTGACTCCTGATGCACTGGTGACAACACAGGCAGAGCTGCGGAAATTGACTGACAAGTACGCCAAGCTGTCAGATCGCAAAAGCCTCAAGAGAAATTTCATCAAGCTGGCCACTAGTGTTGTTGATGACTACAACAAGAGAACCGCACCCTAGCACCAACTCCTCAGCCCTTGGTTGAGGAGCCAGCAGATGCATCTCCTCATGAGGAGGAAACTCCTCAAGCTGAGGAAGTACACCAAGAGCGCCGTGTTGATGAACCGGCCATTGAAGAAATCATCACGGAAACTCCAACTGATGAAATTGATGCCGCTGATGAGACTGCTCCTGATCCAGCTGCTTCATCAAAGCAGGCTAATGACTCTGTTCCAGCTGGTTCCTCAATACCAGCTGAAGAAACTGTAGAGAGAACACCTTCACCAAAAGCTTCAAAGGTGAAGAAGATAATTCCGTCTGCATCAGACGTGAAGAAAACAAGGGCTGCTGAAAAGGAAGCCAAGAAGAGAAAAGCGTCCTCAGCAGTAGAAGAAACAGAGGCAAAGCGCCTCAAAGAAAGTGAAGAAATTGCTCCTCTCGACCCGGTGCCTCTCAATGTCGCCCCTTCCTATGAGATGGTCGTCATTGATGACCCAGCAAAGAAGGCAGATGAGGAAATGAAGGATGTCACCCCTGCGGAACACACTGATGAGGAAATTCATATTGACGACAGTCCTCAACCTCTTATTCCTCACACAGAAACTGCTCAAGCATCAGCTGCACTAGCTGATGAAACTGCTTCTCCCACAGAGCCAGCTGAGGAAAAACAAGCTGAAAATCCTCATGCTGACGAAATTCAACACTCTGACAGGACTCCTCAAGATGAGGAACAGGCTCACCCAACAACTCCAACTGAGAAAGAAGCAGAAATTCCTCAGCCTGAAGCTCAGCCAGAGCAAGCATCATCTCCTCGGCATGAAGTACCAGCTGATGAAATTCCTCACCCTGAGGAAAATGCTGAAGAAAATGTACCCGCCCAAGACAATGCATTCATTGTGCTCAACCCAGAGACTGCTATTGTTGTCTCCTCCCCTATTCCTCAGCAAAATCTTTAGCCAGTTCAGCGTCAACCATTCTCCAAGCGTCCAAAGTTTCAGAAAGAAAATTTCTTTGAAGAACGCATGTACTTCATCGGAGAGAACCCTTATGACAAGCCTCAAATGAGGCATGTGAAGTTTTGGACAAGGACTCAGATGAACTACTATGCCTCTGTGCTCTATGGACGAAACAAGATATTCCAGCACAGGCATATTCCTCATGTTGAGCTTGAAGCAATACCTTGCCTGGAGCCAGTCCTCAGCGTACTCCACGATGCAGGTTTTCTCCCAATGTGTTCAGACATATCAGAGTGGAACAGCGAGCTTATTCTTCAGTTCTATGCCACTCTTCACATATATGGAAACCCTGAAGACATCAACACTTGGATGTTTGACTGGATGTCACAAAACACTCACTACAAGGCTCCTGTTTCTGAACTCCTCAGAGAACTTCCCGTACCAATTCCCTCAGATGGGGCAGTGAAGCTTTATGGTGAGCGTGAGCTGCCAAATGGAATGATGGAAGTCCTCATTAAGCCTTTGGCTGCAGGCAAATCTTCAAGAACAACATTCCTCGTCCACGAGCTGACGTACATACCCCGGTCTGTCCACAGAATCCTCTGCAGTGTCCTCGCACCGATCAAAGGCCATGACGATGAAGAAGATGTTGTAGGCCTCATGAAGAATATCCTGTTCAACATCATTCACGGTATTCCTATCAATATCCATGATTTCTTCTTAAGGACTTTGGTCGACAATGCCATGTGCCCCTTTGATCACAAGATATATGCCCCGTGGATCATGAGATTCATTAGGACAAGGACAGGCATCAACTTTCACGCTGATTGTCAAAACCATGTTGGTTATATGCCTCCTATCCGGGTCAACAAGAAGACTTTCGAGCCCATTGAAGGAAAAGGAAAATCAGTGATTGAAGAAGGCAGTAGGCCCCTTGATGGCCAGTTCAGAGAGCGAGAAGCTTATTCTTCATGGGACGATACTGAGACTCATCCAGCAAGCCCCGTTCCTCCTCGCGTGCTGAATACCAGAGAGCTCCTCCTCAGACTTCACCAGAAGGTGGATCGCAACAACAAATGGGTCAAACGCCAGTTTGGTGCCATTGTGAAAACCCTCACTGAAACACAGAACTCTGTGAAGATTAACCATCACTATCTGCATGAGGTTTTCGATCGCACCTGGGCTACACTTGCCCATCTGAAGACTCAGACTGAGCTTGAAGAAATGGACTTTGAGCGAGACTTTGAGTGGTCGTGGCCTCCCAAGAAGAAGTTCAGGCCCATTCCAGTGCCAGACCTTGAAGACAGCTCCTTTTCTTTATTCCGCACTTCTGAATCTGATGAAGGACAGCTCGACATTGCAACCAGCCCAAGGAAGAAGACTACTCCCAAGAAGCATCACGGCTCTTCCGCAACCGCCAAGAAATGAAGTCTTCACGGGCGTTAGTCCTCAGTTTGTCCCTTTTTGTCACTTGATGACAAAGGAGGAGAAACTCGAGAGTTAGTCTTCAAGAGGGATATTTTTGGGGCTTATAAACTATATTTAAGTTACAAACTCTTGGCTCTTCTGAAGTTTTTATGTAATGAGTTGTAACTTAAGCCCGATGGTACTCTGACGCCTTTGAACGTTTTTCTTCGCATGCTTATTCCTCAAGTTTTAATGCACGCATGCTGGAATTCGTCAGATACCATTTGCCATCATGCATCTTCATTTTCTTCATATGATATGTTATATGTATGCATGATTTACAAGACTCAGGGGGAGATCTCCATGATATAAATCATCAATGTGCATTTGCTGTGAAAAGTAAAATCCTCAAGATATGCACATCTTCAGGGGGAGTCTCTCTGAATCTTGGTTTCAAATTCCTCAAATGAGTATTTACACTTCATATTCTTGATCCCTGTAGAAGACTTAACCTAATTGTCATCAACCACCAAAAAGGGGGAGATTGTAAGTGCATCTAGTGCCCCTTAATGATTTTGGTGGTTTGAAGACTTATAGGTTAAGTATCTAATGTGTTTGTGAGTGTACACAGGATCTATAAGTCATTGAGGAGTTTGAGATATTTGAAGAATATCGACCCCTAAAAATATATGTCTTCAGTTGAAGAAATTGGTGTGAAGCTGAAGAAATGAATCACGAGGAATCTACGATGAAATTGATATTCCTTATGAAGATACTGATATTGAGAAGTCCGTTGGTTCCTGAAGAAAATCATTCTGAAGAATTTGAAGCATGAAGATTTACACTTTCTGTTTTACTTTCTTCGCATTTGAGTAATAGGAACACCGTACTGTTAAAGGGGATCGAAGTTACACTATGGAATGAATTTCCTCATGATGCTCAACCCAAGACTAATCCTACCAAAAGCCTCAAGTGAGGAATATGAGTGACATAAGGACTCTCACAGTTGAGGGTTCCGACCGTTTTGATAACCACGCCAAGTCATTGCTCTTATCCACTCCAACGGTCATATTATTGAAGGGCATTAGTGTCAAATCATGTCGGGATGCTCCCAGGCTATAAATAGCTACCCCCCACAACCACTAGCTGGTTGGTTGCTCCGTTAGAAACTGACACTTGTCATAAGAGCAACCCAAATTCCTCAGAGCCTTCGAGAGTAATTCATCAGTGAGGAAATAACCCATACACCGAAACCACAAACCAAACCTAGTGATTGAGCATCACTAAAGAAGTTGTTCTTGTGTGGGACTGAAGCCTTTTACCTTTCAGGACTGTGCATCCTCCAGACGCTTAGGCGTCATGGTCTAGAGCAATCCAGCAGTCTATTGTGGATCGCCGATTGACCAAGTTTGTGAGGGTTTGCAAGTCTGCCCTGAAGACTTACCACGAGTGTTGGGTGAGGACTGTGTGTCCTTAGCTCAAGGAGAATGTGGTAGGGACTGTGTGTCCCGGGACTGGGTGTCCTTTGGTTTCAATACCAAGCCGCTCCAAACCAGATGTACAACTGTCACAGCAGTTGGAACTGGGTCATCAATAAATGTCTTCACTAAGAAACGGGTTCTAATTCCTCAACTCTTTACTTTCCTTGTATTGTGTGTTGATGACTTTCATTGTGACAGTTTGAAGAATTTGCTGAAGACTTTCTCTGAATTTTCTCAACCCCAAATTCTTCACGATAGTTGATCATCATATGTATTCTGCGTGCCTGCTTACTGTGCAATCTGTTTTCACATTCTTCACTCTGAAATACTGATGTTGTGAACGTTTGCACATCCGATTCTTTACTGTTTCCGCAGTAAGTTAGTCATCAGTGAGGAATTTCCTAAAAAGGAATTTCCTCAGTGATGAAATTCTAAAAATCTCCTATTCACCCCCCCTCTAGTCGATATAACGCACTTTCAGTATCACTCTCCACTACCGAAGCTAAGTACATTGTTGCTGGTTCATGTCGTGCTCAATTGCTGTGGATGACGCAAACCCTCAAGGACTACGGCATCAACATGAAGAATGTGCCTCTCTACTGCGACAATGAGAGTGCAATTAAGATTGCATACAACCCGGTACAACACTCCAAGACCAAGCACATCCAGATTCGTCATCATTTTCTTCGGGACCATGTCCTCAAGGGCAATATCCTCATCGACCTTGTGAGGATTGATGATCAACTGGCACAAATCTTCACTAAGACCTTGGATGAGAGAAGGTTTTGCAAGTTGCGGTGTGAGCTAAATATCTTAGAATATACAAATGTTTTGTAAAAACATGCACACATCCTAACACTTATGCAAAATTGATGACTTAGATGTGCAACACACGATGAATCGATTTTCTTCAACTGATGAAGAATATCACTCTGAGTGTGAAGAAATCAACGAAGAAATTGATTCTCAGGGCCCTACGACAATTGTACGCGGCGTCTGTAATAATTCATCAAGTTGAATTTCTTCAAAGATTCATTTCTTCAAAATTTTATTTTCTTCAAACATCGTTTTTCTTCAAAACTGAAATTCATCATCATGACGCTTTATTACAAAATCCTCAAGCTATTCAAATCTTCCAAAATACTTGATGATTTTCGTTTACCTAGATAGACTATGATTTCAAGTCCTCAACAATATTCACTTATAGCTATTTCTTCAATTTGGTATTTCATCTAAGTGAATGTGATCGGACCCTACTTTCCCTCTATGCTATTCTCATCCAGTCTATTCAATTCTTCATATGCGTTCTACTTGAAACTTTGTTCGAAATCCTCACTGCGTCCTTGTCAGCTGATGATTTTGTAACAAAATTCTCAAATCTTGAAAAAGGATTTTTTTAATGAACAGTAACTGAACCCCACTTTCGTCGTTTGGATAACCACGATCTCCACCGCTTCTCTCGTGAGCTATATGTGTCCTGCAGAGACATAGAGGCAGGGGCTATTTGGTCCGATTTCCTCGCGCTAACAGTTACCGCCTGGCTATAAATATGTCCCCATCTCCCTCGGTAAAATCTTCTTCGCTCCATCGCCCTCCTGTTACAGCAAACCTCCAAACCCTAGCGCCACCGCTAGAAGTCTCGACGCCGGCGAAGAAGAGCTTCACTGCCTCGACTTTTCCGTCGCCGAAACCACCCCGGAGTCGGACCATCCTCGTTCGCCGCCGCCGTAGACGTCCTCTGCTGCCGGGTTAGGGCGCATTGGACAGGCACCAAAAGAGCTTCTCCTGCTACTCTTCTCTGTTCTTCGTGCGTGCCATCTAGAGTAAATAAAAACCCTATTTTTACAGCAAGTTTGATCTACTATTTTACCTCTGAGATGCGAAATCCGTTTTTCCTGAAGAATCCATCCATTACTTTTCCTCAAACACTGCCTATCACCAAACTATTGATGAACTTCACTAAGCATCTAAGATTTTCAGAGATTCCTCAGTTGTGCGAATTTTTGGATCTGTACAACTCTGGAACCCAAGAACAGTATGCTTAGGAAAATTTCTTAACCACTGGTCAAATTCCTCAACTATCAATTTTTTTCATTTTCTTGAAATCTGAGAACGCATATGACCTCTCCAAATTCCTCGCAACTATACTCTGTTCACAGGTACACGCATGTGAGCTGATGAATCTCTCGGTTCTCATCAAATTAACTCATTTGCAGCGTTTCTTGAAGAAAATCTTCAAGTCTCATCAGAATCCTCAAGAGTTCAATCTCAACAGCAAAATCCTCAGCTGAAGAAAATGGAGGATGACAGGAAGCAAAAGGGAGGCAAGAAACTTGAGCAGAATACTGCCGCAGATATCCCTGAGGATATATACCTGGATTACTGCACTCCAGATGAAAATGAAACTATGCCCAAGAGAAAGATTCGTCTTCAGAAGATAGAACACCACTGGGCTAAGGAGTCGAAGGAGTACAGATTCGTCACTCCTAAATATGCGAAGAAATTCGCTCTGAAGGCTCCTGGCAAACAGGCTCCACTTGAGGATTATCAAGAAGCAGATCGCTCAAGCCTCAAAACACTTGATGATTATCCTGATGAAAAGGAAAAACACTTGGCAAAGCTCAAGAAGCAGGTAGAGGCTGCTGTGAGGAAATTCAACGAATCATCTGCTGCTGCATCAACTGCAGCTACTTCCTCTGCTGCTGAGACCTCTGGTATGGCAATTACTCAACAAAAGTCTGTTGCACCAAAACCAAAGGCTTCAACGCTTCAAGAGAAACCATCTCCAGCATCAGCTCCAAAAACATCAGCGCCAAAACCCTCAGCACCAAAATCCTCAGCACCACCACATGCTTCAAAACCTGAACAGAAGCCGGTAGTGAAGCCACTGCCCGCTACCTCCAGCTCCTCACTCCCAGCTACAACAAGCTCGGAGACTAAGTCTTCACCAACTCCTCTTAAGACTAAGGTGACTGCTGGGAGAGGAACAAGACCCAGCCCAAGCAAAATCATCACTGTCCCTTCTGCATCAGAAGGTAGTGATGAATTTGATGATGAAACTCTACAAGCAATGATCAGAAACAAGCAAGAGAGGGTAGCTCAAGCTTTTGGCAGCTCCATTCCTCTGGCCATGGACCCAAAAGTCCTCCTCGACTACATAAATATCTGGTATGAGGACCCCAACACTCCACTTGATGTTTTGAAACTTCCCCCGGGCATCAGCCACATGGTGGCCACATTCATCAACGAGGCCAAGTGGAAAGAGCAGCAAGCCAAACAGGCCAAGGTTGTTAAGCTCAAGAATGAGAAATTACGCAAGCAAAATCTCCGCAACCTAACGCCTGATGACCTGGTGTCAACACAGGCAGAGTTGAAGACTTTGACAGATCAGTACTCCAAGCTTTCTGACCGTCAAAGTCTCAAAAGCAGTTTCATCAAACTTGCTAGTGACGCTGTTAACAACTACAACAAGAAAGCTGCCCCTCCAGTACCAACTCCTCATCCTCTGATTGAAGAACCAGTTGATGAAACTACTCATGCTGAGGAAATCCCTCAAGGAAGCCGTGTGGATGAACCGGCAATTGAGGAAATCACCACGGAAAATCCAGCTGATGAATCTGCTACAGCTGGTGAGACAGACCCTGCTCCAGCTGGTGATTCAAAGCCAGCTGATGAATCTGTTCCAGCTGCTGCTTCAAAGCCAGCTGATGACTCTGCTCCAGCTGGTTCCTCAAAGCCAGCTCATGAATCTTCTGACAAAACACCTTCAACAAAAGCTTCAAAGGTGAAGAAGATGACTCTGTGTGCATCAGACGTGAAAAAGACAAGGGCTGCTGAAAAATAAGCCAAGAAGAGAAAAGCCTCTTCAACAGAAGAACAAACTGAGGCCAAGCGCCTCAAAGCACTTGAAGAAAATGCTCCACTAGATCATGTGCCTATTAACAACGCTCCATATTATGAAATGGTTACCTTCGCAAGCGAAGACAAGGAGCAAGGGTTAAATGAGGAAATGAAGGATGCTGAATCTGAGGAACATACTGACGAAGAAATTCGCATTGACGACAGTCCTGAGCCTTCCATTCCTCTTGTAGAAACTACACAAGGATCAGCTGCACCAGCTGATGAATCTGGCTCCGTCACCAAGCAAGCTGAGGAAGAACAAAGTGAAAATCCTCAAGCTGATGAAAGTCAGAGTCCTGAGCAAAATCCTCAACCTGAGGATCAGGTTGACCCAACTCCTCCTCCTGAGCAAGATCCTCAAAGTGAGGCTCAGGATGAACCCATTCCTCCTCCGGAGCAAAACCCTCAACAGGATGCTCCAGTTGACGACATTCCTCAGCCTGAAGCTCAACCAGACCCCATTCCTCAGCCTGAAGCACAACAAGAAAATGCTCCTCAGCCTAAAGCTCAAGCTGATGAAATTCCTCACCCAAAGGACCATGCTGAGGAAAATGCACCACACATAGACAATGCCTTCGTCGTCCTCAACCCAGAGTCTGCAATTGTTGTCTCCCCTCAGGTCAAACAGCCAAACCTTCAGCCAATGCAGCATCAGCCATTCTCCAAGCGGTCAAAGTTTCAAAAGGAGTCTTTCTTTGAAGAACGCATGTTCTTCATCGGAGAAAATACCTATGACAAGCCTCGCATCAGGTATATGAAGTTTTGGACGAGGACACAGCTCAACTACTATGCCTCTGTGCTGTGTGGCAGAAACAAGATTTTCCAGCACATGCATGTTCCTCATGTTGAGCTTGAAGAAATACCATGCCTGGCTCTAGTCCTCAACGTCCTTCATGAAGCTGGACTCCTCCCAATGTGCTCATATATCTGTGGTTGGAACAGTGAGCTTATTCTTCAATTTTATGCCACTCTTCACATATCTGGAGATCCTGCAGACATCAACTCTTGGGTGTTTGACTGGATGACACAAACAACACACTACAAGGCTCCTGCCATTGAGCTCCTGCGTGAACTGCCAGTTTCAATTCCCTCATAGCAAGCCGTGAAGCTTTATGATGAACGTGAGCTGCCTCACAAGATGATGGAAGTCCTCATGAAACCTTTGGCTAAAGGGAAACCACAAAGAACGACTTTCCTCATCCATGAGCTCAAATATGAACCAAGGTCAGTTTACAGAATCCTCTGCAGCGTTCTTGCGCCAATCAAGGGCCACGATGATGAATAAGATGTCGTAGGCATCATGAAGAATATCCTCTTCAACATCATCCATGGTATTCCTATCAACATCCATGATTTCTTCTTGAGGAGTTTGGCCGAGAATGCAATGTGCCCTTTTGACCACAAGATATATGCTCCATGGATCATGAGATTCATCAGAACAAGGTCAGGCATCAACTATCACGCTGATTTCAGCAACCATGTTGGTTATATGCCTCCTATCAGGGTCAACAAGAAGACTTTCGAGCCTGTTGAAGGAAGAGGCAAGTCTGTAATTGATGAAGGCCGTAGGCCCCTTGATGGCCAGTTCAGAGAGCCCGAAGCTCATTCTTCATGGGATGACACTGAGACTCATCCTCCTAGTCATGTTGCTCCTCGTTTGCTGAATACCAGTGAACTTATTCTCAGTCTTCACCAGAAGGTGGATCGAAATCACAAGTGGGTCAAACGCCAGTTCGGCGCCATTGTGAAAACCCTCAATGAAACGCAGAATGTTGTGAAGCTTAACCATCATTATCTTCATGAGGTTTTTGATCGCACCTGGGACACACTTGCTCATTTGAAGACTCCGGCAAAACTTGAAGAATTGGAGTTTGTGCGATACTTTGACTGGTCGTGGCCACCAAAGAAGAAATTCAGGCCAATTCCAGTTCCAGACCTTGAGGACAGTTCCTTTTCGTCATTCCGCACTACTGAATCTGATGAAGAACAACAAGACACTGCCACCGGTCCAAGGAAGAAGACTGCTCCCAAGAATCCTCATGCATCTTCATCAACTGCCAAGGAGTGAAAGTCTTCACGGGCGTTAGTCCTCAGTTTGTCCCTTTTTGTCACTTGATGACAAAGGGGGAGAAACTTGAGAGTTAGTCTTCAAGCGGGATATTTTGGGGCTTATGAACTATATTTAAGTTACAAACTCTTGGCTCTTCTGAAGTGTTTTTGTAATGAGTTGTAAATTAAGCCCGATGGTACTCTGACGCCTTCGAATGTGTTTCTTCGCATGCTTATTCCTCAAAATTTTAATGCACTCATGCTGGAATTCATCAGATACCATTTTTCATCATGCATCCTCAATTTCTTCATACTATATGCCATATGTATGCATGATTTACAAGACTCACGGGGAGATCTTCATGATATAAATCATCAATGTGCATTTGCTGTGAAAAAGCAAAACCTCAAGATATGCACATCTTCAGGGGGAGTCTCTCTGAATCTTGACTTCAAATTACTCAAATGAGTATTTACACTTCATATTTTTATCCTTGTTGAAGACTTAACCTAATTTTCATCAACCACCAAAAAGGGGGAGATTGTAAGTGCATCTAGTGCCCCTTAGTGATTTTGGTGGTTTGAAGAATTATAGGTTAAGTATCTAATGTGTTCATGAGTGTACACAGGATCTATAAGTCGCTGAGGAGTTTGAAATATTCGATGAATATCGACCCTTAAAAATGTACATCTTCGGTTGAAGAAATTGGTCTGAATCTGAAGATTTGAATCGCGAAGATTTTGCGATGAACTTGATATTCCTCATGAAGATATGGAAATTGAGGAATTTGGTGCGTCCTGAAGAAAATCATTCTGAAGAATTTGAAGCATGAAGATTTACTCTTTCTGTTTTGTTTTCTTCACACTTGAGTAATAGGAACACCATACTGTTAAAGGGGGTCGAGGTAACACATTGCAATGAATTTCCTCATAACGCTCAACCCAAGCCTAATCCTACCAAAAGCCTCAAGTGACGAATATGAGTGACATGAGGACTCTCACAGTTGAGGGTCCCAACCGTTTCGATAGCCACGCCACATCATTGGTCTTATCCACACCAACGGTCATATTAGTTAAGGCTATTAATGTCAACTCATGTCGGGATGCTCCCAGGCTATAAATAGCCGCCCCCACAACCATTAGCTGGTTGGCTGCTCCGTTAGAAACTGACACTTTTCATAAGAGCAACACAAATTCCTCAGAGTCTTCGAGGGTAATTCATCAGTGAGGAAATACCCCAAACACCAAACTACAAACCGAGAACCAAGTGATTGAGCATCACTGAAGAAGTTGTTCCTGTGTGGGACTGAAGCCTTTTACCTTTGCGGACTATGCATCCTCCAGACGGTTAGGCGTCATGGTCTAGAACAATCCAGCAGTCAATTGTGGATCACGGGGTGACCAAGTTTCTGAGGGTTTGGAAGTTTGCTCTGAAGACTTACCACGAGTGTTGGGCGAGGACTGTGTGTTGTTAGCCCAAGGAGAATATGGTAGGGACTGTGTGTCCCGGGACTGTGTGTCTTTTGGTTTCGATAACAAGCCGCTCCAAACCAGATGTACAACTGTCACAACAGTTGGAACTGGGTCATCAACTATTGTCTTCGCTGTGAAACGGGTTCTAATTCCTCAACTCTTTATATTCCTCACATTATGTGTTGATGATTTTCACTATCACTGTTTGAAGAATTTGCTGAAGACTTTCTCTGAAATTTCTCAACCCCAAATTCTTCACGCTAGTTATTCCTCATCTGTTTTCTTCGTGCCTGCTCACTGTGCAATCTGTTTTCACATTCCTCATACTGAAAAACTGTTGTAGTGAAACTTTGCACTCCTGATCATTTACTCTTTCCGCTGTAAGTTAGTCATCAGTGAGGAATTTCCTCAAAAGGAATTTCCTCAGTGATGAAATTCTAAAAATCTCCTATTCACCCCCCCTCTAGTCGACATAACGCACTTTCAATAATCACTAGCATCGCACATGATTTCAAAGGGCAAGTTCCAATCAGGTGGTTGAACAATAGGTGCGGTTATCAACGCCTTCTTAAGTATTTCGAAAGCTTCCTCACAATCCTCATCAAAAACAAAAGGAACATCCTTTTGCAAGAGGTTGGTAAGAGGCCTAGAAATCTTAGAGAAGTATTTAATGAAACCTTCTATAGAAACCAACATGACCTAGGAAACTTCGTATACCTTTGATATCCGTGGGGCAAGGCATTTTCTCAATTGCATCAACCTTAGCCGTATCAACTTCAAAGCCTTTCTGAGAGATTTTTTGTCCTAAGACAATGCCTTCATTAACCATGAAGTGGCACTTCTCCTAGTTCAAGACGAGGTTGGTATCTTCGCATCTCTGTAAGACTCGCTCAAGGTTGTTGAGCCAATCGTCAAAGGAAGAACCGTAAACGGAGAAATCATCCATGAAAACCTCAACAATATTTTCACAAAAGTTAGAGAATATTGCCATCATACATCTTTGAAAGGTGGCAGGTGCATTACATAAGCCAAAAGGCATACGTCTATAAGAAAAGGTACCGAAGGGGCATGTGAAAGTGGTTTTCTCCTGATAAGATTGTGCAACAAGTATTTGCGAGAAACCTGAATAACCGTCTAGACAGCAGAAGTGTGTGTGTTTAGATAGCCTTTCTAGCATTTGCTCGATAAACGGCAAAGGATAGTGGTCTTTCCTCGTTTGCCTTGTTCAGTTTCCGGAAGTCTATCACCATCCTATAGCCAGTAATAATCCTCTGTGTGATTAGTTCATTCTTATCATTAGGAACAACGATGATACCTCCCTTCTTAGGTACGCAATGTACTCGACTTACCCAATCACTATGAGCAACAGGATAAATGATTCCTGCTTCCAGAAGCTTTAATATTTCTTTTCTCATGACCTCTTTCATCCTCGGAGTTAATCTCCGTTGATGATCAGCAACTGGCTTAGAATCAGGATCGGTTTTAATCGTGTGCTGACATAGTGTGGGACTAATAGCCTTAAGATCATCAAGAGTATATGCAATAGCAGCACGGTGCTTCCTCAAAGTTTTTAATAACTTCTTCTTTTCGTGATTCGAGCGGTGAGCACTAATTATAATCGGATATATCTCCTTCTCATCAAGATAGATATACTTAAGAGCATCTTGTAACTGTTTAAGCTCGAACACAGGATCACCCTTTGGTGGGGGAAGATCCCCAAGCAGTTCAATAGGCAGATTATTCATGAGAATAGGATATTGTTCTAAAACAATTTTATCTATCTCGTCTCTTTCATCCATATGCATATCATTTTCATGCTCAAGCAGATATTGCTCTAAAGGATCCGTAGGAGGTACGGCAATAAAGGCAAGAGCAATGATTTCATCCCTACCAGACGACTCTTTTTCATGAGGTTGTCTTCCAAACTTGGAGAAGTTAAATTCATGAGACACACCCTCGAAACTAACAGTGACAGTCTGGTTAACGCAATCAATGTGAGCATTGACAGTGTTGAGAAAGGGTCTACCAAATATGATGGGACAAAAGCTATCTTATGCAGTAGCAAGGACGAGGAAATCAGTAGGATACTTTGTCTTACCACATAGGACTTCTACGTCTCTAACAATTCCCATAGGGCAGATAGTGTCTCTATTGGCTAGCGTAATAGTGACATCAATGGTTCTAACTCAGCAGGTGCAATCTCATCTTTGATTTCATCATATAGGGACCGGGGTATTGCACTAACACTAGCACCCATATCACATAAACCATGATAACAGCGATCTCTTATCTTGACAGAAACAACGGGCAGGCCAACTACAGGTCCGTATTTGTCTTTCGCGTGAGGATTAGCAATTCTAGCGGAGTCCTCACAGAATTTGATAACATGCCCGTCTATGTCTTCGACTAAGAGATATTTGATAATAGCAACAGTAGGTTCAACTCTAATTTCCTCAGGGGGTGCAAGTGGTCTAATGTAACTCCTCCGTATCACAGTTGGAGCTTTAGAATAATCCTTTTTCCTAGCAGGGTAAGGTGGTTTCTCAGCGTAGGCACAAGGAACAATAGGATCACTAAAGGCAATGACTTTCTCTTCAACTAGATTGGGTTTAACTATGTTGACTTCTACAGGAGGATGATACTTAAACCACTTCTCTTTGGGAAGATCATTATAAGAAGCAAAAGATTCACATAGAGAAGCTACTATCTCAGAGTCAAGTCTATACTTAGCGCAAAAATCTCTAGAAGTGTTTGTTTCAACAAAAGATTTAATGCAATCAAACTGGAAATTCATACCTGACTCCTTACCTTCTTCAAGCTCCCAATCTTCAGAGTTATGTCTGATTCTTTCCAATAAATTCCACTTGTGGTCAATATCCTTCTTCATAAAAGAACCGGTACAAGATGTGTCAAGCATGGTACGATCTTTATGAGAAAGTTGAGCATAAAAGTTTTGAGTGATAATTTCTCTCGAGAGCTCATGATTGGGGCATGAATATAGCATTGATTTAAGCCTCCCCAAGCTTGAGCTATGCTTTCCCTGTCACGAGGCCAAAAGTTATAAATATAATTCCGATCACGATGTACTAAATGCATAGGATAAAACTTTTGATGAAATTCCAATTTCAACCGATTGTAGTCCCATGATCTAGTATCATCACATAGCCTATACCATGTAAACGCCTTATCCTTCAAAGATAAAGGAAAGACTTTCTTCTTTACCTCATCCTCGGGCAAACCTGCAAGCTTAAATAGACCACAAACTTCATCTACATAGATTAGATGCAAGTCTGGATGTGAAGATCCATCTCTTGTAAAAGGATTAGCCAGCAGTTTCTCAAGCATACCCGAAGGAATTTCATAAAAGATATTTTCAGTAGGTACCTCAGGTTGAGGAGCAACTCCTCGTGATTCCGTTCGTGGTGAAGATACCCCAAACAAATTCCTCAAAGAAACAGTTTCCATAGTGACAAGTGACAATAAATTTCAGCACAGTATATAAATGTTTCCTTACCAAATTCCTCTTACCAAAGGCGCTTCACTCCCCCGCAATGGCGCCAGAAAAGAGTCTTGATGACCCACAAGTATAGGGGATCAACCGTAGTCCTTTCGATAAGTAAGAGTCTCGAACCCAACGAGGAGCAGAAGTCTCTAATAAACGGTTTTCAGCAAGGTAATAACTGCAAGCACTGAAAGTAGCGGTAACAAGCGAGGTGAAACGTAGCAAGTGAAAAGTAACAAGTAACAAGTAGTAGCAACGGTGCAGAAAAGTGGCCCAATCCCTTTTGTAGCAAGGGACAAGCCTGGACAAAGTCTTATAGGAAGTAAAACTCTCTCGAGGACACACATGAATTTCTGTTATGCTAGTTTCATCATGTTCATATGATTCGCGCTCGTTACTTTGATAGTTTGATATGTGGGTGGACCGGCGCTTGGGTACTGCCCTTACATGGACAAGCATCCCACTTATGATTAACCCCTCATGCAAGCATCCGCAACTACGAAAGAAGAATTAAGACAACGTGTAACCATAGCATTAAACTAGTGGATCCAAATCAGCCCCTTACGAAGCAACACATAGACTAGGATTTAAGCTTCTGTCACTCTAGCAACCCATCATATACTTACTACTCCCCAATGCCTTCCTCTAGCCCAAATATGGTGAAGTGTTATGTAGTCGACGTTCACATAACACCACTAGAGGAAAAACAACATACAACATATCAAAATACCGAACGAATATCAAATTCACATGACTATTATTAGCATGACTTATCCCATGTCCTCAGGAACAAAAGTAACTACTCACAAAGCATAGTCGTAATCATGATCAGAGGTGTAGTGAGTAGCATCAAGGATCTGAACATAAACTCTTCCACCAAGTAATCCAACTAGCATCAACTACAAAGAGTAATCAACACTACTAGCAACCTTACAAGTACCAATCTGAGTCGCGAGACGAAGATTGGTTACAAGAGATGAACTAGGGTTTGGAGAGGAGATGATGCAGATGAAGATGTTGATGGAGATGTCTCCCCTCCAACAAGAGGAGTGTTGGTGATGACGATGGCGACGATTTCCACCTCCGGGAGGGAAGTTTCCCCGATAGGATCGTCCTGCCGGAGCTCTAGATTGGTTCTGCTGAAGTTCCGCCTCGTGGCGGTGGAGAATCCACAAAAAAGCTCCACCCTAATTTTTTTCCGGACGAAACCCTTCATATAGAAAAAGAGGAGGGCCAGTGGGCCACCAGGGTGCCCACAAGCCTTGTTGCCGTGGCCAGGGCGTTTGGCCGCGGCGACCAGGCTTGTGGGCCCCTAGAAGCTCCCCTCTGACACTTCTTTCACCCCGTATTTTTTATATATTCCCAAAATATTCCACGTTGGTTTTCAGGGCATTTGGAGTTGCGCAGAATAGAGGACTCAGACTTGCTCCTTTCCAGTCCATAATTCTAGCTGCAGGTATTCTCCCTCTTCAAATAAACCTTGCAAAATAAGAGAGAAAAGGCATAAGTATGGCACCACAAAGTATAATAACAGTCCATAAAGCGATAAATATCAACATGAAAGCATGATGCAAAATGGACGTATCAGTCGTATGCGCAATATTGATTTTATGTCGACAGACATGGTTGACAAATGGAGTAGGGAGGTCTTCAGCATATAGGTGATCTGGATGGCACCGATGCGTACGTGTGGTGCCTTGGTTCCTATTCAAGTTTGTCCTACGCCCATCATCTCCGCCATCTTCTGTGTCACATGGATCTCTCTCCCTCTCTCTCCCTCCCTATCTCTCCCCCTCTCTCCCCCTCTCTCCCTCTATCTCTCTCTCCCTCCCTCTCTCCCCCTCTCTCCCTCTCTGTCTCTCTGTTCCTCCCTCCCTCCCTCACTTCCCCTCGCTCCCTCCTTCCCACCCCTATGTGACGCCCTGGTATTTAAGCTACCGTAACCGCACCCTAATGACGCCAGGTCATCAAGTTTGTCTAAGTCAGATTGGTACTTAGTAATATCAAAGCCAAATTTCAATTTAAAAATAAAGTCAAATTATTATTTCTTCAAATTGTAAATAAACATCATGGTTGGATTGCAAATATTCATTAAGTGTTTGTCAAATTGAAATCAACATTTTTTAGAGTATTTAATTCCCTCAAAATTAATAAAACAAATGCGAGATCATTTAATTAAATGCCTTTTGAATTATGTGGTTTTCAAATATTTTCAATAGGCAACATACATTTTGTGGCAATTCCAATTATTGCATTATAAATATTAGGCTAAGTCACCTATTTTTACAAAAGTATTTTTGGTACAAAAAATTAAATAAAATAGAAAATGTATAAAAAAAATAAAAATAAATTAAATTAAATTAAAACAACCCCCTTGGCTGGCACAGCTTGGCCTAGGCCGACTCGGCCAACTAAAGGGCCGACCGACCCTGGCCACCTACTCCCTCCCCCACCTAATTAATTAGTAAGTTAATTAAGTAACTTAATTAACCTTAACCTAACCAGTTTAATTTAATCTGGTTAATTAGTTAGTTATCCTAATTTAATTAAATCTATTAACTACTATGTCTATGACACCTTAGACCCACGTGTAAGTTTGACTAGTCAATAGTCAACCGAGTTGACTGCTGGCTCGGCTGCTGACTCAACCCCTTGCCCCACATGTCATTGACGGCGGCTGGCTAGTTCTAGATATAAAAAGTATTTCTACTTTTTTGGATAATTCATAATAAAATGAAAGAAATTTCAGGATATTATTCAATTTTAAAAATTCATATAAATCAATTTATTATTCATATGAAAATAATCTATACATGAAAGTTGATCACAAAAACGAGATAATCCCAGATACGCTATCCGTTTGTGTGTCATGCATCCCTAGTATAATGAACATGAAACTTTTCCATCGTTTTCCCTTGTCCGGTAGTAGCATATTTTTCTCATCCATCCATGATGTGTAATACTGCGTTAGCTCATGCCTAGCACTACATATAGACATGTCATGCTTTGTGATGCATTTGATTGCTCTGTTATTTATTGTGTTTTCCCTATGTTGCATCCTTTTTGGTAGACCCCGAGACCGATGAAGATCCGGTGATCGATTACTTCCCGGTCGAGGATCCGTATGTGTCTATAGAGCAACAAGCCAAGAAACCCCCCCCCCTTGATCAATCCTACACCACTTATTCTTTCTCCCTCATGCTTACATTAGATTTTGCTATTGTTGTAGGTAGCTCCTCTTCTGATGCTTAGCCTACTTTTGATGACCTGCTTCTTTACACTACTACACTTTAAAATGTTTAGTATAGGCGGAGCAGTGATCCCCTTTGACCCCCCCTTAGTCCAGTTGCCCCACTTTATCATCGAAGTCTCGGTCTTTTGATCGACGAGCCAAGACATGTCACATCACTCACATATCACTCTGTAGAACTACCATCGAGTACCGAGGGTGACACCTAATAACATACTCTGATGATAGCGATGTAGTGTAGTTCACCGGCGGTGGCTCTGTGAGGGTGATTCCTCCTTCACCACCATTGATCATATGACAAGCATGCTCCAACGATGGTGATTCCTCCCTGGCCACCTTGACGATTACATCATTCGGAATCCATTCTAGGTGATACCTCGGATCCTTCTGATGTTACTAGCACACAATTACTTGACCTTACTATTGGAAACATGAAAGGTGTGTTGCGGGTGGATTCCCACGTGGTTGTGGCAGGGCGTGGTCGGGCATTCTCGGCCCTTGCCACACATCCTTGAGATGGGGCGATGGGACCACATATCATGGATTGTTGATCGATGTTGTAGTGTTAATTAAAATGCTAATGGGACTTGGGTATTTGATGTGAGTTGGTAGGGAGACATTTTCGCACTAACCTTCTTGTGGGAGAAGTTATGGGTACTCGACGTTGTGGTATCAGCCGAAGCTCTTCAGACGTCAGCAATGGAGCGGCGCACGCCCGAGTGGCCTGGATAACCATCATTCTTGTATAAGAGGTGCCAGGACTGACATCGGCCACCCTTGCATCGTGTAGGATCACAAAGCGTGATGGGTACATGACCCCTGCGCTCTTAGGATTTAAACCGGCAGGTTGGCCTTCTATTTATCCTAGGTAGGGCTGCGACGTGTTGATGTTCCGAGGGCAGGAATGACCTAGGAAAGTGTGTCCGACTAGAATTTATCAAACATGTTGGGTACTCTGGTGCACCCCTGCAGGGATGAAAATTAACTATTTGAATAGCCGTGTCCACGAGTACATGACGACTTGGAGTTGTGCCCCGATATTATTCAACTTGAACTATTGCTTAACTGGAATGTTTGCTCCGGGATTTCTTTCTTGTAGGGAGTCGAGGAACAATCTCTAGGGATTACATTAATTAATATTGCTGCAACGATATGACTATTTAATTATGATACTTGCTCTACGCTCGTCTATTGTTGCAAGACGTTGAAGATGCTAGTCTTTGATAGGACTAGTACCTTCTCTCTATTCTCGTGTTGCTACAGTCTGTCCACATATAACCCCATTCCTTTGATACTTATGCATACCTAGTATAGTTCTGATGTTAGTCTTAAGAGAACATTGGATGAGTACTCACATTGGTTTGCTTCCCCTTTTCCCCTTGATACGATTGATGCGACCAAATGATGGAGCCCAGGAGATGGTGTATCCCGCCGATGATGTCTGCTACTCCGACGGTGCTATCTACTACGTGGAGGCCACCGATGACTAGGAGTAGTCTAGGAGGTTCCCAGGAAGGAGGCCTCGCCTCGTTCGATTGTTGTATCTTTTGTGCCAGCCTCCTCTAAGGCATTTCCTTGTTTTATGGGTGTACTCAGATATTTTTTTCTTCCATTGACTCATGTGTTTCTCGAGCTTCTGTATTCTAGGCCTCGAGGACCCTCGCTTGTAATATGAAGCTCGTATTCTTTTATTTGGGTTTAGATTTGTGTTTTGATATCTTCCCGTGAGTCCTTGAGCATGGTCGTACGCATTTGCATGTATGATTAGCATACGATCAAATTGAGGGGGTCACAAGTTGGTATCAGATCTGAGTGCGTGTAGGTAGCCCCCTTTCCAACTCCTTGGCCAAAGTTGAGTCTAGTACTTGAAAAACTTTACTAACATTGTTGTGTGGCTTACGGGCGCACATCTCAATCGGGTGGTATTAGCATCTTTTACTCCTCTTCTATGCTCTGGGTTCTGATCTCTCTTCTCATTTGCTAACTCTAACTTTAGGTTCTCGTAACTTCTTCTCACGGACAAACCCTCATTTCATATGATGGCTTGATTCATCAGAAGGCTTTGAAGATACTCTCCAATGTTCTCTTGAGAACTTGTGCTCATCGCCTTTGCGATTTCCCTTCCTCCATCAACCCCTATGGATGACTACATATAAATGTTGTTCATATTTCTTTCCAATTGCTCTTGTTATACAAGGTACAACAAATTATCTTACCAGGGATTCGTTCGTCCTCAGTTTTCATGGGTTTCGCAAGTCCCTCGAATTACTATTCGATCTTCCAAAATCCTCAGTAGCCTACTAATCTTGACTTCTCTCACCTGCTTGCATTATGGTTAATTCCATATGTCTAGCAACCGTCATTATGATCCTTTGAGATTGTCATATGATATTATAGATTCAACTTGTGTGTCAATGCACGCAGTAATCAGTTGTCCCTCATAAATTATCTTTTCGGCTCACACGACTTTCCAAACATGAGCCGGTCCCAACAAATCAACCTTGTTTCATTTCCCAATCTAAGTCCATTCAACTTACTTGTATTTGATCGGAGCATTTGAATCTGATACACCAACCAGGAAATCGTAAATGCCTATGGTATTTAAGTATTGATATTTTTCAGATGTTCTATAATCTGTGCCTTGCATTCTATCTTCGTGAGATTGAGTAGCGATACTCACATCAGGTCCTTTGTGGACCGTCAGACCCATTGTTGGATTATTATCCGACGGCATCCTTCACATACAAATTTCTTGTGATATTGTTCCCATGGTACATAATACCACTGGTAAATTGTGTCTCCTCCATCTGATAAGTTGTATCCTATGCGTTTATAAGCCATGCTTTTCAAGCATGTGATAATTTTCTTGAAGTTGTGGTATATGTTCATAAGATGCCCCGATGGGTTGGACATATGCCTTCACTAATCCATGTGAACCCGATAGTTTTCACGAGTCTTACTCTCCTGGTGTTTGGCCAGATAATATTTTAAAGCTACCACTTTGTCAAAGGAAAAGAGTAAATGGCAAGTAATGCACTGATCAAGTGGGAGTTGACCTTGAACTTTGTGTTCACGCCCATGGAAAGGATGTTGATCCTATCATAGAAGCTTCTCGTATTAATAACCATTCATTGTATGGTTTGAACTTATATATGTGATTTGGTACTTGGCAACCGTGGTTCCGACTAGGGTTGTTCTTCTTTGATCCCATATGTAGACAAGTTAAAGTGCTTATCTTCCACAGATCAATACATTAGTATAACCTCTATTCTGATCTACGTGCGAGTATTATCCGTGGTATCTCGAGAATATCACGGAGCTATATAACTTTTATGAGCTCCTCGTCAACTATGATTTTTCACTTATTCCAGTGTCCTCATGTTCTGAATTGTTGGACACTCAAAGACACCGATAACTGAATTGCGTATGCTTTGCGATTCCACAACTCTTAGTAATCTTCTTTGCTTACGAGTTTGTACTCGATCATGTCATTCCAGGATGTTAGGCTACATCATCGTCGTCATGCTAGAGCTTGACCGTGCTATCTTTGTCTTTCATCCCTGGAACATGTTTCCAACTATGCGTTAAGCTTACATCAAGCTTTCAACATCATGTTGGTTGTCTTGCAAGGCAATTTCGTTTCCGAGCTAGCAACATTCCTTTGCTAGATGCTGTCACTGAACAATTACATCTTCATGTAACTTATCGACAAATGTGTCATGATCATCATCAGCATTATGAGCTCTTCCAGGATATCAATCGAATTATTGATAAGAACTACCATCCTTGACCCTCTATGAATTGTGTTATCATCGCCAACCCTATTGCCTTCCCTCCAACCCAAACTTGTTCGTGTTTCGTGTTGTCCCTTGAGTTCCTTGTTATCCAGCTTATGTTGTCTTCTTCCTTGGAGTATTACCATCTTCTATGTCAAGAGTGTTGTGAGAAATGAGGCATCTCTTAAGAATTCTTGGTATGGTCATACTTCTCGCCATCACCATTCATTTCTTGGTCCCGTGTTGTTTCTAACCAGAATACCGACAAGTGAACTCTGATGTGTGATTCCAGTACTTCTGGCAACCCTATTGCTTTGAACTTAATGACTGGTAGCTCCGTTCTTAGTGTGTTGGTTCTTGACTCACCCTTTTAGCATTGCTCGTGGTACTCGGTCTGTATCCCGGAGTGCACCCTTCAATCAATGTTTAATTGTTGATGTTTCCTCGAGCATACGTGCTTATATCCTTTGATCTGAAAAATATTGTCTCCTTGTTCTTTTCAATTTTGGAGATTCATCCCTATCAAAATCTTAAGGGATTGTTGTTGAGCTCATTGGCCACACCCTCAACTTCTCTGTGTTTCATCGTGAAGCTCTTGAAAGCATTTTCTTTGTGCCTAGCTCATGAAGAATGCATTTGATAGAAGACGTGTTTCTCCAAAGTTTACGTGCATTCTTGCCGCTGTGAATATGATAATGTTTTGTTTCGCTTCCTCTGGGGTCATCCCTAATCATTCACGCTTGTGCGAGGTGTTACATGATTTGAAGATTTGCCATATTCACTCCATATAACTTCTCTTACCACCCCAAGGCACTGATTGATTTAACCAAGAAAAAGGAGTTCCTTCATAAGAGCTTATCCAGACTCACACAAGGTCTTTTTTATCCTCGATGATGGTACCCAAATCAGAATTCGGTTGCAGTCTTTTATAAGAATTCCATGTTGGCACGAATGTCTTGGCATCGTGTTCATGTGTCTTACAATTCAGCTCATGATTCAAGGCTTGCTTGCATAGTCCATATCTCGAGAATCCTGCATCATCATCTTTTCTTCTCAGGCATCCTGTGCCTGAGGTATCCTCACACCAACCAGAAATGAATCTCGGGCAGATATATTGGTTGGAACATTTCCCAATAATTATAACTTTGGTCTTTATGTAACCTAGTACGGTGATGTCTTGTCTAGCACATCGGGACAAAGAACCTATTGTTATAATTTCTTCCATATGAAAGGTTGGCCATTATCCCCTAAGAAAATTGTATGACTTATTTTATAATTTTCTCCTAATGGATACTTGGTGTAGCCAAAGTATGAACTTTATCTGATGACCATGTCGATGCTACCTTGAAGCACAGATGTGGTACTTCAGAGGTCAACAGGAACATTGGAAGCGTAATGCTAAATTGTTCTTGATCAATTATCCAAATAATATTGTATGGGTAAACATCATGATTCTTCTTGCCCTTTTATGGAAATGGTTATGTGCTTGAGGACCTATCATGTATACCATACTCTATTTTCCTTGGGAATGGTATACTCTAAATACTTGTGTGTGAACACCTTTTTCTTTCTATTGGTTTGTTGAAACCTTCTTGTAATCTAATTTATCCAAGCATTAGTAATTGCCTGCTTTGGTAAAATCCTCGGTGTACAACTCTGTCAGTAAGACCCTGTTACTATTGTGGATAACATTCCGTAGTCGTCGGTGGACGAACTTTGCCTATTAGTCCGCCTCATTTCAGTGAGCAGGAAAATGGTTCTATTCGTCCCCCGCCCTTGGTACCTATGTTATTGCCAATATAATTGACACGTTATTCCCTGACTTGTCTTGCTACCAAGATCGTGCAAGATTTCACCGCTCTGCCTACTCTTAACCCACATGGTGGACCCATAACCCAAAGTTCCAGAGGATCGAAACCTGACTCTTTTGTACATCTTTGGTTCCAAAGCAACCCCCTTTTGTACTTGGCTTCGGATGTAAATCCCGAGCCACCTTCCAATGTGACAATCTATTCTTGTATTAGACACAATATTTATTTTCTTGCTCCAACCCCCCTTCATCTCTGTTTAGGAAACAAACAATTTTCTAATAGTTTAAAACCTTGGTACCATCGCATGTTACTCTCAATGAATTATGTGAGTTACAACTTGAGGAATGATTCATGTCTTCTTCTCTATGTTTGTCTTCATATGCCCAACTTAGTGTAGCTACGTTCTTACAAGGTTTTCCCTTGTATCGCATTCATAGGGAGATGAAGATCCCGGAGGAACGATGACGAATTCATCATGATGTGTTGGGGAACGTCGCATGGGAAACAAAAAATTTCCTGCGCGCACGCAATACCTATCCATGGTGATGATCATCTACGAGAGGGTAGAGTGAATCTACATACCCTTGTAGATTGCTAAGCGGAAGCGTATATATAATGTGGTTGATATAGTGGAACATATTCGCGATGCAAATCGCAGCCCGTCCCGAGATCTCATCACGATCCGTCCCGCGATCCTATCACGATCCATCCCGATCTAGTGCTGAACCAACGACACCTCCGCGTACAGCACACGTACAACTCAATGACGATCCCCGCCTTCTTAATATATCAAGAGGGGCGGAGAGGTAGATGAGTTCTCCAACACGGCGGCGTGGTGGTGCTGGTGGTGAACTAATCCAGCAAGGCTTCGCCTAAGAACTGTCGAACTAGACTAGAGGAGAAACAGATCTAGAGAAAGTAGACGAGCAAGTGGCAATTAGGGTTAGGGCTGCCTCTAATTCCTATAGTATATATAGGAGGGAGGGAGGGGAGGAGGCAGCCTCAAACCCTCAAGGTTTGGCTGAAATTGGAGGTGTAGGAGTCCTACTCCAATCCTACTAGGAGTAGGATTCCTCCTCTCCACTTGGAAACCCTTTCCTCATGTTCCACCTTTGGGTTTTTTCCTTCTCAAACCTCATGGGCCTTAGTGGGGGCTTAGGCAGCACACTAGGGGCTGGTTTGTCTCCTCCCACAGCCCATGAGGCCCCTCGGGGCATGACACCCCTCCCGATGGTCCCCGGTACACTACTGATGAGCCCGAAACATTTCCGGTGACCAAAACAGGACTTCCTATATATCAATCATTACCTCCGGACCATTCCAGAGCTCCCCGTGACTTCGAGGATCTCATACAAGACTCTGGACAAGCTTTGGTCACCAACACCTACAAGTCAACCATATCAAAACGTCACTGAACCTTAGGTGTGCAGACCCTGCGGGTTCAAGAACTATGTAGACATGACCTGAGACATTCTCCGGTCAATAACAAATAGCGGGACCTGGATGTCCATATTGTATCCTACATATTCTACGAAGATCCCTATCGATTGAACCTCTATGTCAAGGATTCAGTTAATCCTATATGTTGTTCCCTTTGTCCATCGGTATGTTACTTGCCCGAGATTCGACCGTCGATATCTCTATGCCTAGTTCAATCTCGTTATCGACAAGTCTCTTTACTCGTTCCGTAATACAAGATCACGTGACTAACTCCTTAGTCACATTGCTTGCAATGCTTATTGTGATGTTGTATTACTGAGTGGGACCCGACATACCTCTCCATCACACGGAGTGACAAGTCCCAGTATTGATCCATGACAACCCAACACACTCCTTTGGAGGTACCTATAGAGCACCTTTATAGTCACCCGGTTAAGTTGCGACGTTTGATAGACACAAGGTATTACTCCGGCGTCCGGGAGTTGCATGATCTCATTATCATAGGAACAGATACATTGACATTTACAAAGCAGTAGCAACAAACTGACATGATCATATGCTACGTTTATAGTTTGGGTCTTGTCCATCACATCATTCTCCTAATGATGTGATCCCATTATCAAGTGACAACACTTGTCTATGGAAAGGAAACCTTGACCATCTTTGATCAACGAGCTAGTCAACTAGTGGCTCAACAAGGACAGTGTGTTGTCTATGTATCCACACATGTATTTGAGTTCCCAGGCAATACAATTCTAGCATGGATAATAAACGATTATCATGAACAAGGAAATATAATAAGAACCAATTTATTATTGCCTCTAGGGATATTTCCAACAGGATGACCTAAGTTAGAGAATCGAAGGCTTCAACGAAAGGGATACATTTCTTCAGGACAAAAACAAGGCCGAGAAGACTCCTTAGAATTTCGTAACCAAACGTTTCCCTGCTACCCCTACCTCTTAATTCTCGGAACGAGAATTTCTTTTAGTGGTGGAGATTTTGCTATTTTTGTAGATAGATCCTATTCTGATGCATAGCCTATTTTTGATGAACTTCTACTTTACTCTACTCCACTTTAAGTTGTTTAGTATAGTGGAGCATGATCCCCTTTGACTCCCTTAGTCAAGTTTCCCCGCTTTATCATTGAAGTCTCGATATTTTCATCGACGAGCCAAAACCCGTCATGTCACTCACACCCCCTTAGTTTTATGACTCTGTAGAGCTACCATCGAGTACCGAGGGTGACACCTTGTTATGTACTCCGATGTTAGCGTTTTAGTCTAGTTGACCGGCGGTGGCTCTACGAGGGTGATTCCTCCTTCACCACGTCCGATGACAGATCTCTTGTACAACCCCTCAAGCATGGTTCATCAAGGGTGATTCCTCCCTAGACACCATGACAATTACATCATTCGGAATCCATCGAGGGTGATACCTCTGATGCCTCAGATGTTACAACCACACAATTACTTGACCTTCCGACTGGGAACATGAAAGGTGTGTTGCGGGTGGTTCCCGCGTGGTTATGACGGGGCGTGGCCGGGCATTCTGGGCCCTTGCCTTACATACTTGAGATGGGGCGACGGGACCACATATCGTGGATTGGTGATCGTCGCCGCAATGTTAATTAAAATGCCAATGGGATTTGGGTATTTGATATGAGTTGGTCGGGATACCTTTTCGCACTAACCTTCACGTGGGAGAGGTTATGGGTACTCGACGCCATGGTATGAGACGAAGCTCTTCAGACGTCAGCAATTGAGCGACGCATGCCTGAGTGGCTCGGATAAGCATTGTTGTTGTATAAGAGGTGCCAGGACTGACATCGGCCACCCTTGCATCATGCAAGAGCGCAAAGGGTGATGGGCCCATGACCCGTGCGCTTAGGATTTAGACCGGCGGGCTGGCCTCTCTGTTGGGGCTAGGTAGGGCTGCGACGTGTTGATGTTCCGGCTAGAGTTTATCAAGCGTGGTGGGTACTATGGTGCAACCCTGCAGGGTTGAAAATTAATTATTCGAAGAGTCGTGTCCATGATTACAGGATGACTTGGAGTTGTCCCCCGATCTTATATAACTTCAACTCTTACTTAACTGGATTGTTTGTTCCGGGATTGCTTTCTCACACGGAGTCGAGGAAGAATCTTTGGGTGTGACCTTAATTAATATTTCTGCAACGATGTGACCATTTAATTGTGATACTTGCTCTACTCTCGCCTTTTGCTGCAAGACGCTGAAGCTGCTAGTCTTCGATAGGACTAGTCCCTTCTCTATATTCTTGCATTGCTGCAGTCAGTCCACATATAACCCCATTCCTTTGATACTGATGCATACCTAGTATAGTTCTTATATCAGTCTTGTGAGTACTTTGGATGAGTACTCACTGTTGCTTTTCTCCCCCTTTTCCCCTTGATATGATTGTTGCGACCAGATGAGGGAGCCCAGGAGATGGCGTATCGCACCGCTGACGTCTGCTACCCGACGATGCCGACTACGACATGGCGACCGCTGATGACCGAGAGTACTTTAGGAGGTTGTGAGGAATGAGGCCTTGCCTCCTTTGATCGTTGTATCTTTTGTGCTAGCCTTCTCTAATGCATTTCCTAGTTTTATGTCAGTACTCAGATATTTTTTGCTTCCGCTGACTCGTGTATTTCTCGAGCTTCTGTATTCTAGCCCTTGAGGCTCGTGGCTTGTAATATGAAGCTTGTATGCTTTTATTTGTGTTTAGAGTTGTGTTGTGATATCTTCTTGTGGTTCCTTGAGCTTGGTCGTACGCATTTGCGTGTATGATTAGCGTACGATCAAATCAAGGGTGTCACACCCACTCTTTCTCTTTCTCTCTCTCTCTCTCCTCTCTCCCCTCCCCCTCCCTCCCTCCCTCTTTCTCTCTCTCTATCTCTCTCTCCCCCTCTACCTCCCTCCATCCCCTCCTCCCCTCCCTCCATCTCTCCCTCTCTCTCTATCTCTCTCTCACTCTCTCACACTCTCTCACTCTCTCACTCTCTCTCCCTCTCTCCCTATCTCCCTCTCTCTCCGCCTCTCTCCGCCTCTCTCTCCCTCTACCTCATGTTCCCTCTCTCTCTCTCCCTCTCTCTCCCTCTCCCTCTCCCTCCCTTTACCCCCCCTCTCTCTCTCTCTATCTATCTATCTATCTATCTATCTATCTATCTATCTCCCTCTCTCCCTCTCTCTCTCCATGCTAAGTTACAAAGATGTGATGGATTAAATATTTATTAATATTCCTGATTATGTAATATGACGCACAAAGAGAATAATCCATTCCCAAAAATGCCAAGTTTGGGATTATAATTTGGTGAACAACATATATTTCTTGTGTTTCTAAAAAATTAAACTTCATCATTGCTCATGGATGACACGAGATTTATTTTAAATGCATCAGATTTGCACTCTGCTACATAAAGTCTCTTGAATAATTGCCTTCCTTTTCTTTGAATATATATTTTGCTAACTTTGATCTCTTATTAGTACCTAGGGTAAACTCGAAGATATAAATTGAATGTGACTCTAGTATTTCTATTAATTTTCTTTTCAATTTATAAAACCATAAAACCCAACCATGGTGTCGTTGTTGTCAACGTGGCCCTCACATTCCCCTTGTCTAGAGTTGCACACTGTCAATGTCGGCGCACCCGCTCACACCTCATTGTCGTGCATCCACCTGATGGAGTCAATGGATCCTTGAATCGTACAACGGTCAACGGAGAGACGAAAAGGCGGGAGAAGAACTTTGGCGCTTGCTAATTATTATTTTTCGAGCTTTCTTGTATTCTTTTATAAGATTTTTTATGTATCCCTCACGCTAAGGCGGATAGGGAAAAGTTCTCCTCCCCTCCAAAATCCACTCGCCATCTGGTGGATTCTTCTCCCCTCCGCAGGCCGCTTCGGCGACTGGTGGCAGGGAGCAAAATCTCGATGCCTTAGCACAAGCTAGTTGTTCAGGTTATGATTTTTGAGTCGCCGCATGGAAACACTTATATGGACGGAGGCGTTTCATCTTCAAGTTGGTCTTCCACGCTTTGATCCTCCCTTAATTCATTCGTTGGTAAGGATTTAACGGATCCCCAAAGTAGACTCCTATCGTCTCCTTGGGGAGACAAAATATGCTTTGATCTCTCTCTCCCTCCCTCTCACTCACTCTCTCTCCCTCTCTCTCTCTTACTTTCTCTCTCTCTCGCCTCCCTCTCTCTCTCTCTCTATATATATATATATCTATCTATCTATACATCTATCTCTCTCCCCTCCCTCCCTCTCCCTCTTCATGCCTTTCCCTCTCCCTCTCTCTTTCTATCTCTCTCTATCTATCTATCTATCTCCCTATCCCTCTGCCACTAAAACCATAAAACCCGACTATGGTGTCGTTGTTGTCAACGTGGCCCTCTACATTCCCCTCGTGTAGAGTTGCACACTGTCAATGCCAATGCACCCGCTCACTGCTCGTGTAGAGCAACACAAGGACACATCTGTTCCCCTTCTGTCATTGGGATATATAAATTCTCCACGTAGAGCATACAACAACACACTTCTGTCACCGAAGAAATATCAATCTAGTTGGCCAAACTATTTCAATAGATCAGAGAGAACTATGAAGATATCATAATCATGCACATAAGAATAATTTAAGTATTCAGAGGAGACTCAAAAACTTATCATGAATAATCTAAACATAAACCCACAATTCATGAGATTCCAACAAAGACACCACATAAAAGGAATTACATCATGTGGATGAAAGCGAAGATGTGATGATCATTGTATTGAAGATCAAAGAGAGAGAGAGAGAGAGAGATATTTCCATCTAGGTAGTCGCCATGGACCCGTAGGTCCGTGGTGAACTACTCACACATCATCATGAGCGTAGCAAGGTTGATGAAGAGGACCTCCGTGATCGACCCCCTCCGTCAGGGTACCGAAACGAAGCTCCAGATGCCCTCCCATGAGAACAGAGACTTGCGGCAGCGTAATAAGTGTTCCGAGACTCCTTCTGATGTTTTTCGGGTATAAGAGAATTTATAAGCCATAGAATGGAATTGGGAGGGCCACGAGGGAGGCACAAGCCATCAGGGCATGCCCCCAATCCATGCCATGTTAACTTGTGGGCCCCTCGTGCAGCCTCTAGCCTTCTTCCGATACTCCTCGGTCTTCTTTTGGTCCATAAAAAATTGTAGATAAGTTGGAGACGTATCAAGCATCCCCAAGCTTAATTCCTGCTCGTCCTCAAGTAGTGAAATGATAAAAACAGAATTTTTGATGTGACATGCTATCGATGATGTAACCTTATGCATGTATACTCATTGAGAAACGATGAATTAACAAATATTAATACAATAATACTTTCGGTATAAGCAGCAAAATCATTATTCTTTCAAAGTATATGATCCTCAAAGATTGTTTTACCCCATTATTGTTGTTATATTAGTAAGTCATGGCTCCATCTTCACTACATTAATACAAATGTCAAGCACCAAAGTGGGCAAGTCACACAATAGGATCATACCTTTTCAATATGCATCAACTTTTTATTCTTCATGCAATACATGAGTGTGAACCATTCAACATAGCATAAAGGTGGAATAAAATATGGTGGTAGGTTTCAAAGGGGTAAAAGTTGAAAAGATAGTCTCACATCAACTAGGCATACGAACGGGGTGTGGAGATGCCCTTCGATAGATATTGATGCAAGGAGTAGGGATTTCCATGCAAATGATGTGCCAGAGCTATAAGTGTATGAAAGCTCCACTAAATCTAAGTGGGGTGTGCATCCAACTCGCTTTCTAATGAAGACCTCGGGGATTCTAAGAAGCCCGTCATCGGAATATAAAAACAGATTTTATGAAGAAGTGATTCCCACTAGCATATGAAAACTATAACATGAGACTCTCTATATGAAGAACAAGGTGCCACTTTGGGGCACAAGTGTTGTAAAGGATAGTAGCAAAGTCCCTTCTCTCTTTTTCTCTCATTTATTTTTTTATTTTTCTTTTTTTTTATGATGGGATCATTTGGCCTCCCCCATTTTTATTTCCTCACTCGTACAATGCTCTAATAATGATAATCATCCCACTTTCATGTACTTACAACTCAATATGAAAAATGATAGGATGATATGACTATGTATGAATGCCTGTGGCAGTGTACGTGGATCTACAAAGATCTAGCATGACATGTATCAAAAATATATGAATGGTGGCTTTGCCACAAATACTATGCCACCTCTATATGATCATGCAAAGCACTATGTTGGTGAATGAACTAGTCATGTGATGTGACGATGGCATTTGCATGGCAATATATCTCGAAATGGCTATGGAAATGCTATGATAGGTAGGTACGATGGATGTTTTGAATAGGATATCAAAAAGGTTTTTGTGCAACAAAGCATGTCTTCTCACGGGGTTTGGCTGCACCGGTGAAAGTTGCACCAATCCTCAAGGTGAGAAACGGAGATGCACGGTACCGAAGAGGCTAGCAAATATGAGGAGGTGAGATTGCGTATGTACATGGCGTCACATTAGTCATGAAGAACTCATGTACTTATTGAAAAAAATTATTAGTTCTATCACAAAATAAAGTACTACTCTCATGCCCCGAGGGAGAGGTTCGGTAGGAATTAACCATCGCGCGACTCCGACTCAAAGCATCACTAGGATTTCAATGAGGAATAGAAATGCTCACACATCATCGCCATGCCCTTTTAATTTTTTAGATAAGCCAGAAGTTTAACATCTTTTAATATAGACACATCTACGAATTAATGATAATTGTGATGATGTGGCACATAGAGTATTCTAACAAATTGTGATGATGTGGTATATCTCTAAAGTAGGTGTGTCCAGCAAACAATGACTATCGAAAACTGAAAGTAAAATCAAACAAAAGCAAAAGATTCTCCAAGCAAAATTTATATCATGTGATGAATAAAAATATAGCTCCAAGTGACATACCGATGGATTAAGACGAAACGAGGTGATGCCTTCCGGCGCATCCCCAAGCTCAGATGCTTGATTCTTCCTAGAATATTACCTTGGGGTTCCTTCGACGCCCGCAAGCTTAGGATTTTGCTGCTCCTCAATCCTTTGTCCATCGGGATAATACGCAAAACTTGAAACTTCAATCACATAAAACTCAACAAAACATCATGAGATCCGTTAGTTTAAGCAACATATCAAATACTTTCAGGTGCTCTTATAAGTTTATTCTTATTTTATTTTATCATAGGATACTGTACTCTAACTTGTCCCTCTCTTATACCCCCTGATACAATCCATATCATCCTCAAAAAAAGAAAACAACGCAAGCAAAAAACAAAATCTGACCAAAAGAGAACAAAATGTAGTAATCTGTAATGAACCTATACTTTTGTAACTACAAAAATTCTGAAAAATTAGGAAGACCCTTGGAATTTGTATAGAAATATTATGTGAGAAATTCAGCTTAAGAAGACGTTCTAGTAAAATTCTGCACTAGACATCGAAGTTTCTGTTTTTGCATCGTACCAATTCTACTCAGCATGCAAATCATCCCAAAGGCTTTACTTACCACAAACACTAATAAAAACATCATTACACAGTCAATAATCATTTTATCACAAAAAAACATAAAGCAAAAATAAATATAACTATCGGGATTTCTCCCAACAAGCGTTATTGTTTCACGCCCCTAGCTAGGCATATTGCATAGTTTCAAGTGTTGTCATCTCTCTTCATAAGGGGTGCAATCTCCTTCATAACCTTGTTTTCCTGTAACACCCTGTGTTTAGCTTTCCTGACTAATTATCTTATTTCAGAATTAGGACCAATTTAAAAATTTTGTGAGAGCTTGTGATGCTTGAAGTGAGTGTTGTTTGATTTCTTGCTCGTATGATTGTGTTGGTTCTCAATAGTTCTTGTTCTCCAACTCACCTCCTTAGCCCATGTTGTCCTGCCTAATGATCATGCCATGTGTTTAGGACCAGTATCTATTTTTACCAAATATTGTTTTCACCAAAAAGCATTTCTTTGAATTAAACTTTCAAACCCCTCAGATGAGATTTGTACTACAAGTCCTCCAATAAGAGAATTTATTGTTCACCAATTATTTTATTTAAAACCTATTATCAAAATGTATTCGAAAAACAACAATATTATTATTTTAAAATTATTTTATTATTTTATTTAAATGCCTTTCCGTGAGGCTGGAAATGGTCTCTTATGAAAGAAAGTTATTTTTATTGCTTTAAAAATATTTGAGAAAATTTAGGGAAACTCAGTGGACATATATATTCCATATATATGAGTTTCAACACATGGTCATGTCCAAAATATTGGGAAAACCCCTCCAAAAGCCTTCCTGCCTATGTCAATCTTTTGGAATATTTCTATCTCAATAAATTCCATTAAAATCGCAGCATGTCACCTATGATATGTTTGATGATCTTGACAAGTTTCATATCCATCCAAGTTGATTTGACTCCCCTAATTATTCTAAAGTCTTATCTCTCCAGATTCAAATTTGAGAAACTCTACATTGTGAAGGGTCTCCAATTGTGCTCAAATTTTGTGCATATGTTCTAATACTCCAATAATGCATCCACACCAAGTGGTGCATCAAGGAGGATAGAGGAACTTGTCCCAAGCCCCTCAAAACTCTCTCTGTTGATTTCTGACTTTGTGAAACTTTACATTATAAAGTTTATCCAATTGACCCCAAATGTTTTGTGCATGCCTTAATGCTCAAATAATGCCCCCACACCAAATATTGGATTTGTGGGAATTGATTTGAATAAGATTGTAAGCACAAAGCTATTTCTGCCCATTTCAAGTGTTTTCCAAGTCTACATTGGAAACCTTCTCCACCAAATCCTCAATTTGGTGTCCAAACTTATTTTCATCTATTATTTGATCCTGTTAAGTTTCATATCCATTGAAATCCATCTGGTTGCTATGCTACTCATCAAACACCTTGTGTGCATTCACTTTATTGGCTACTTTGGCCCCTCCACTTTAACCCTTGAGCTCCACTTTCTACCACAGCTTCATATCGTTACATTTTACCACCAGTAACATCTCCATGGCCACTGGTCAATTATTGGAATGAGGCTCCATGTAACTATTCCTCATTTTACCCTTGGAATCACCATTTTTACCCCTCTTGCCTCACTTATGCTTAGGCCAAAGCCCTCACTTCTTGTCAGAGGGTCCCTAGCATCCAAAAGCATTGTTTCAATCCAAGATATGACATGCTCATGTGGAGAAATGAGAAGCACATCTGGAAGTTCATTTTTGGCTAAAATATAGCTTTGTACAGCAAGTACTAGCTACCCTTCCTTGCTTGAGCTAAAACTTTGCAGTAGTGTAGTCTTTCCATACCAGGTGCTCCAGGACATGGATTCACCTCCCATCCCTTCCTGTGAAAACAACTTATGCAAGCCCCAAGTTTGCTGCTACAAACTTAATCAGAGTTCAAAACCATCCAAAACACCTCCACTAGTTGCCAAACTCTAGAGTCTTTTTCCTGCATGTATGCCCTACGTGTGGGACATGTTTGACTAGTCATGGGTACCCTATAGACATGAATGGCCACGGTGACCAACCTTGCAGCCTGCAATAATGGTGCTCTACCTCTTGTCCTCTTGCTGCAGCGTGTTTCCAGCCGTTGCATCATATCTCAGAGTACCAGAGGGTTCCTTTTGACTGGTTTAAGCTCTTCCCAGCAGCTAGCGGAGTCGTCCCCCTCTGCTCATCCCAGGCCGAACGGAGGAAGAAGAAGGGCCTGGCATGCAGGGCCCCCTGTCAGCCTCCCAAGGGTCGGGCCCACGTGAGATAAGTGGAGGCGGGATCCCCTTCTGGGCGCTTGCTCGTGCGAGAGGTGTAAAGGGTAGAGTACACCTTCGGCGTGGCCTCCTCCCTGGCTGGACCGATTCTCTGGGCCGGCCCAAGACCTACCTAACGCCTTGGGCATAAGATAACCCCCGAGGCTGAGCCTTTTACTCTTTTTCCGATTTTGGATTAACTTCAAAAATCCATTATAAATTCATTTTAGCTCCGGTTCTAATGATTCAAATTTCTACAGGTTCCTAAATTCAAAACCTATCCAAATTTATGCGTGGCAAATTTTTTCAGAGCAACTTCCTGTGAAGTATCTATTTAAAATACAAATCTGGATATATTTGGTCCCACTTTGTGAAAATCCTAGAGGACTCAAATCAACTCCAATTCGTGTGATTCCAAATTCCAGAGCCTTCTAATAGCATGCCCTATTTTTGAAGCCTTGGTCAACATTTTTATCAGGTTTTATTCTGTTGTATTAAATAAATAGCTTCCTATTTCTATTTAATCCATGTTATAAAATTCCTAGAAAATTCATTTCAACTCCAAATCTAGTGAAACAACTTCCTAAATATTTCTACAATTATTATTTATTAAATGAGTGCCTCCACTCATTTTTATCCTAATATTTTCTGTGGGCTTCATTAAGGATCCCCTATTTCTCTTCTCATCCATTCAGAAATCCCTTATGATCCAAACCTCCTATGGCAAGCTTCAGGTATTTTTGTTATGACCACAGGGGTCTCAGAAAAATATAACTTCTATTTTATGTAGCACTTTTATTTCTACCTGCTGTGTGGCTTATCGTGGTTGTTTCCGACGATATTTGATGGGTAGACGGAGTACTCGGAGTTGGAGCGGAAGACCTCGAAGACCCGAGGACTTATGTGAGCAAAGGCAAGAATCCCTTTGACCATGAGTGAGCATATCTTATAATTGCATGTTAAGATAGTCAGTAATTCCGTTGCATATGATCATAAGTGTCGGTAAATCACTAAGGTGATGTTACCGATGGCTCCTCCGGAGCACATGCATTGAGCTTGATCCTACCCCTTTTGAGGATCACGCCATTATCATGTTGACAACTAATGCTAGAGTAAATAGCATGAGCATGTTGTTGGTATAAATCAAAGAGTTTATGAAAACCCAGTCGTCTGCCACTAATGCCCAAGGGTGATGATGAGTTAGGTGGCCACTTTCGGAGAAGTGGTGCACTGGGTATTTCTGTGAGTATGGTTTCGGAAATGGGAATAGATTTATGATGTGTCGACCATCCCAACCTTACAAGTACGACCATGTTACCCCTTATGGGACAGGGCTATGTTAATTACTCTGGTCGGTGCTAGCAAAGAGCCACATTACTACCGGCGGGAGTGATGTGTCGTCACTCTCGTGATGGGGTCTGCCAGATAGGACGACTATGCCATTTTTATGAGTTCTAGGGACACCGTTGGTCCCCGCATGGTTGTTACTGTCCAGAGTTGGTGCTCTTAAGACATACAACATGTGGGTTGGGTACCAATCGTCAGGGGAAAGGCATTGATCGGGTACTTACCTCGGGTATGAAATATACCGCGGGTCGTGGACCACACGGAAGTTTCCCGGATCTCATGTGTCCAACGTACTACCTCTGCAGAGTGTAAAACTATTCGAATAGCCATGTCCATGGTCAAGGATAGTTGGGTAGTGCTGCTTAAACTACGTCGAGTTGTTTCCGTATAAATCATATGTGTGTGTGTGTGAGCTACAGGGAATATGCTATGAATGTAATATGACCAAGTTTGGTCACATGGCATATAGGGTGAACCCGGATGGTTCAACCCTCGACAAATATATTGATATATGTAACCTGTTCTTCAAAAGTAATTCTTTAACTTGATGCATATTCATGATCATTCCACCCGGTTGAACGCCACCAAAGATGCATGTTATTGTTATCCTTCACTCTCATTGTTCATATCTTCGGTTGTTTGCGAGTACAATAAAAAGTACTCATTGGCTTGCCACTGGTTATTTCAATGACCGGGTATGAAAGAACAGGATATGATGAAGACTAACTCGGCGACGTTCTTGCGAGCTAGGACGCTTCCAAGTCAGAATGCATGTAGGTTAAGGCTGATGGCATGGGTTCACACTTTCAATCAATATTTCCGCTATTAGTCCAGTTTGGTGTGTTGGCCCCCATGGCCGTGTATATGTAAGAATGACCGATATGGTCATCTGTTGTATCAAACGGTAAGTATAGATGTAAGACTCTTATTATTTAGTATATGTGTGTTCGCTGAGCATTGATCTCTGGGATTACTAAGCACGTTCATTTGGCGATCTCGACTCGTACGGCATCCCCACAGAGCTGGTATCAGAGCCATCTTGACTATATGAAGCCCTTAGTTAGCACGGACATTAATTAGGATTAAACTGCTATCCATACTTTTCTAAAGTACATGCAAACCCTATATATTTTCTCGCCTCTCCTAAATCTTCGAAGGAAATGAAGGTTATACTCCAGCCTTCCACCCTTATTCTCTGATACTCCTCGCCTACTTCTTCAAAACTTGCAAATGGTCGCTAGCACCCTTAGGCCCTCTGACCATGGGATTACTTGAAATCCTCTTGAGCAACTTGGAAGGAAACAACATTTCCAAACAATCACCCCTGTGCTTAATGACAAAGAAGACAACTCTACGACCAGACGACACTAACAGAAGTACCTCCAAGATCAACAATGACATCAAGGCTTAGAAGATGACAACACCCTCTGCACTGTCCCAGAGTGATGCCACTTTCACCTACGATGATCAGGACATAATATGTGCAAGGCCATGATCTACACCGCTAATAGAGCTGACCCTGTCAACATTAAGGTTGTGTCGACTACCACCGGTGGATGAGAACCTCGCCATTTGGTCCGCCTCACCTTAATGAGCAGGAAAACGGTTCTCTTCATCTCCACTCTAGGTGTCGATGATGTGATCAAGTGACTGACAGGTTAGAGATCTATCATGCCTTTCTGATGTCATTGCATAAAGGTCGTCCACTTGGAACTCTCGAAGCCTCAGAAGACAAGAAGACAATAACAAGATTATGAAGACAACAGAAAACCCAGTCAATAACAGCCATGAAGAACCACCTTCGTCAGCAACTTCCCAGATGAGAAGTCAACAAGGATTCTTTCAACTCAACCCAAGAAGTTCGGTGAGCAACGACAAGAGACGTGGAAACACCCTATGAAGGTCCAAAAGACATACCAGACTCCTCTCCAGAGCATGAAGCAAGCACAATTGTCGGGTCCGAGAACCCTAGGGTAGGATGAGTCATAGATCCCCTATGCGAAGTCAAGTCCGTGAAATGGTTCGGATGGACCTTGTTGTGTGTTGTTTATTTTGTTTGTACTTGGATATAAGTCGCACTCTTGCTTCAGCAATAAGCATGCGGTTATATCACCTGTCTTATGTTGAGGTTCGAAATGATTTTGGCACTTGTTTGAGTTGATTTTCCAATGCTTGTTTGATTGCACAAAAAGCCCTTAGACACTCCCCTCTATGCTCTCTCTCTCTCTTTCACCCCTCTCGACAACTGAAGACCGGCCACACAAGATGCACCAAGGATCCACTTCGACGGACACTGAAGACACTGACTGTACTATGCTTAACCACTCGCAAACCGTAGTAGTTATGCTCTTCTCTCAAGACTGGAAAACCACACTAGATCAGACTAACCTCCACAAGCCCTTCCGGCACAAATTTTCTGGTCACATGTCTAATACACGGATTTTCGAGAACAACCGTAGATCCTCCATGAACTCCGCTTTGCACCGGGTTTTGATGAAATTAGTGATCATAGTGAACAAGTATCCTTCAATCTTAAGCTAGCCCCATAACCCAGATGCCATAAGTTAGACCGTTGTCAGGTACAAATATTCTGCTAGAGATTGATAAGATAATGACAGTTGTCTTCAAGATATAGCTAGATTAACTTGGTGGAACATAAGACCCTTATAGGGTAAGACGAACTTGGTGGAACAAGTTGATATAGTAGCATAACCTACATATTCCTGGAGTGAGGTTGGAGTTAGTAGGACAATTATGATCGCGAACAATAGATTCTTCGTGGTATACATGAGTTTAGTACGTAGTTGGCATGATTTGCTATTTTTACCAAAATGACTTGGAGTATCAAGCAAGAGTTCTTATTGGACTGGAGATTGGATTTAAATAGGTAGACCGGCAGACTATTGATGATATATGAGGCCACATGGTTTGGAGTAAATCAGATTTAGCCTGATGATCTTAATCGTGATACCATGCTTCTCGGTGGATAATAAGTGCGTACGTTTGGAGTTGTCGAACTGGTTTTCGAGCCTATGTGAACTGTCTTGGTAATTAGACGGCCATGATATTGAAGTTGATGGATATACAATAACATAATCCTTGCAATAATATGTGAATTATGAGGACTCTAAGTGATTATGTAGAACCCATAAATTTTGGATTATAGGAGTGATGGGTCCAGTCACGATCGATCATATTGATGGGTCACTTGATCGGATTCGTAGAGAGGAAACAAGGTATTGGATTGGTATACTATGTGTTTCCTTAATATAGACATGCAGTACCGTGTCCATGGAATGATCTAGTTGGACATTTGGATTTGTGGTGTCTTAAATTCAACCTTAGGAGCTTGTACGCCTCCACGAGGTTCTTGCATAGTAATACAGGTGCATTGTAGCTACACCATACTTGTAATGTTTGGGTTTAGTTCTTCCCTCAACACCGGAGTTGACTAGCATGAGAAGTGTGGAGTTGACCCATGTGAGATGGTATCATTGATGAAATAGGGTGATGTCGTCCCGAGTTAGAGGTCGAACTATTGGCATCTAAGGAATGTGCATAGAGATAAGAGGATAAATGTTCACCCACATCCTAAGTTCCTTGAGATCCTAAGCTTCACCGAACCACAAGATGGACGGATTACGACCAAAGAAAACGACTTGAAGTCGTTGGAATATTGCGAGTACCGCCCACAGCAAGGTCTCGTTCCCCTCACACGTCTCATGAGCACTGCGCTTACGAGATGCTTGGGAAAGATATGTTGTTGCCCTCGCGAATGACATGCTCATTCGCCAGCAAGAGGATGAACGTCTCAGTCCTGTTTAGATGAGCCACAGACTCCGCAGACTGCAACCCTTCGGCAACTGAAGACAGTCGCTGCAAGCATGGTGAAGCATCAACATGATCAAGGAGCCACGACAACGCAGAAGAAACAACATATTTTACTGCAACTCCAATGTCAACTACGCCTACTATGACATGCAAACAACAAGGTCAGCAAGGACAGACGCACCGGGAGCAACCTCCACCCGAACAACGACAGTGTTCACAGCCACACAGACATCAACCCCTAACCACTTGCCACAACGACGCACCTCGGTTCCTTTGTAAGAAGAAACAACACATGTATTTATTCGCGGAGACACCACTAGCACACTAACACCACACGTACACTGAGCAGATGCCTAATCATCATGAACCCTGCCACCGCGGAAAGCCACCGTGCGGGCGACAGCATCACGACGATCATCGTGGATGATTGCGCAGTAAAGTGTCAAGACCCTGACTAGCAATGCCACCATTCCGGGCAGGAAGATTATGAGCCACCCCGGGGTCTCATCTGCCATTGGCATCCCTCCTCCAGCACGTGCAAGGAGAAGGAGAAGGAGGAAGAGGACCGGAGCGGCAACAAGGAACGAGGCCGGGTGGGAGAATGAGAAGGACTCCCTAGCCAATTTATAGCCACGCTCGGAGAGCCACTACCAAGGCCACCAGCCCCGCTTGCCGCTCGGCGATCGGTGCTCGCTAGGAATCCCAGAGCAGTGCCGACATACCCAGGCCTGAGAGGTGAGTGCTCGCTGCACCGACGGTTGGCTCACCGCGCCCCACCAAAGGGCGGCCCCGGACACCCTACGCCCTAGGCACCGCAAGTGTAGGCAGCACATAGGACTCACTCGGGAAAGAAGAATCAAAGGAAGAAGAAGAGGCTGACGGCGGCCCTCGGCCCACCTGTATGCCAGAGGGGGTGCCACGCACCAGGTACGACTAGCAACCAGGTATTGCAATTTTCCTTCCTCCAACGTCTTCGTAGAACGCAGATGCACCAATAAGTGGCACTCTGGAGGTGACCACGCCGGACTGTGTCTATAGAATATAGATATCAATGTGTCCAGCAGCATAGCAGGAGCAGGCCCTTGTTTACACCATAACAATTCTCGGGGACGAGATTTTCTTAAGGGGGTAAGGTCTGTAACACCCTGTGTTTAGCTTTCCTGACTAATTAGCTTATTTCAAAATTAGGACCAATTTAAAAAATTTGTGAGAGCTTGTGATGCTTGAAGTGACTGTTGTTTGATTTCTTGATGGTATGATCGTGTTGGTTCTCAATAGTTCTTGTTCTCCAACTCACCTCCTTAGCCCATGTTCTCCTGCCTAATGATCATGCCATGTGTTTAGGACCAGTATCTATTTTTACCAAATATTATTTTCACCAAAAAGCATTTCTTTGAATTAAACTTTCAAACCCCTGAGATGAGATTTTTACTACAAGTCCTCCAATTAGGGAATTTATTTTTCACAAATTACTTTATTTATAACCTATTGTCAAAATGTCTTCCAAAAACCACAATATTATTATTTTAAAAGTTATTTTATTATTTTACTTAAATGCCTTTCTGTGAAGCCAGAAATGGTCTCTTATGAAGGGAAGTTATTTCTATTTCTTTCAAAATATTTGAGAAAATTTAGGGAAACTGAGTGGACATATATATTCCATATATAAGAGTTTCAACACATGGTCATGTTCAAAATATTGGGCAAACCCCTCCAAAACCCTTCCTGCCTATTTCAATCTTTTGGAGTATTTCTAATTCCAGTAAAATTCCAGCATGTCACCCATGATATGTTTGATGATCTTGCCAAGTTTCATCTCCATCCAAGTTGATTTGACTCCCCTAATTATTCTAAAGCCTTATCTGTCCAGACTCCAATTTGAGCAACACTACATTGTGAAGTGTCTCCAATTGTGCTCAAATTTGGTGGACATGTTCTAATATTCCAATAATGCATCCACACCAAGTGGTGCATCAAGGAGGATAGAGGAACTTGTCCCAAGCCCCTCAAAACCCTTTGTGTTGATTTATGACTTTGGGAAACTTTACATTATAAAGTTTATCCAATTGACCCCAATCTTTTTGTGCATGCCTTAATTCTCAAATAATGCCCCCACACCAAATATTGGATTTGTGGGAATTGATTTGAATAAGATTGTAAGAAGAAAGCTATTTCTGCCCATTTCAAGGGTTTTCCAAGTCTACATTGGAAACCTTCTCCACCAAATCCCAAATTTGGTGTCCAAGCTTATTTTCATCTATTATTAGATCTTGTTAAGTTTCATATCCATTGAAATCCATCTGAGTGCTATGCCACTCATAAAAGACCTTGTGTGCATTCACTTTATTGTCTACTTTGGCCTCTTCCACTTTAACCCTTGAGCTCCACTTTCTACCACAGCTTCATATAGTTACATTTTACCTCCAGTAACATTTCCATGGACACTAGTCAATTATTGGAATGAGGCTCCATGTAACTATTCCTCATTTTACCGTTGGAATCACCATTTTTACCCCTCTTGCCTCACTTCTGCCAAAGCCCTCACCTCTTGCTAGAGGGTCCCTAGCATCCCAAAGCATTGTTTCAATCCATGATATGGCATGCTCATGTGGAGAAATGAGCAGCACATCTGCAAGTTCATTTTTGGCTGAAATATAGCTTTGTATAGCAAGTACTAGCTACCCTTCCTTGCTTGAGCTGAAACTTTGCAGTAGTGTAGTCTTTCCATACCAGGTGCTCCAGGACATGGTTTCACCTCCCATCCCTTCCTATGAAAACCACTTATGCGAGCCCCAAGTTTGTTGCTGCCAACTTAATCAGAGTTCAAAACCATCCAAAACACCTCCACTAGTTGCCAAACTCCAGAGTCTCTTTCCTGCAAGTATGCCCTACATGTGGGACATGTTTGACTGGTCACGGGTACCGTGTAGACATGAATGGACATGGTGACCACGCTTGCAGCCTGCAATAATGGTGCTCTACCTATTGTCCTCTTGTTGCACCGTGTTTCCGGCCGTTGCATCATGTCTCAGAGCACGAGGGGGTTCCTTTTGACTGGTCTAAGCTCTTCCCGGCAGCCTGTGGGGTCGGCCCCCTCTGCTCCTCCCTAGCCGAACGGAGGAAGAAGAAGGGCCTTGCATGCAGGGCCCCCTGTCAGCCTCTTAGGGGCCGGGCCCACGTGAGATAAGTGGAGGCGGGATCCCCTTCTGGGCGCTTGCCCGCGCCATAGGCGTAAAGGGAAGAGTACGCCTTCGGCATGGCTCCTCCCTGGCCGGACTAAGTCTCTCGTCCGGCACAAGGCTTACCTAACGCCCAGGGCGTAAGATAACCTCCGAGGCTGAGCCCTTTACACTTTTTCCTATTTTGGATTAACTTCAAAATTCCATTATAAATTCATTTTAGCTCTGATTCTGATGATTCAAATTTCTACAGGTTCCTAAATTCAAAAACTATCCAAATATGTGCATGGCACATTTTTCTAGAGCAACTTCGTGTGGTGTATCTATTTAAAATACAAATCTGGATATATTTAGTCCCACTTTGTGAAAATCCTAGATGACTCAAATCAACTCCAATTGGAGTGATTCCAAATTCCAGAGCCTTCTAACATCATGCCCTATTATTGAAGCCTTGGTCAACATTTTTATCAGGCTATATTCTGTTATATTAAATAAATAGCTTCCTATTGCTATTTATTCCATGTTAGAAAATTCCTGGAATATTCATTTCAACTCCAAATCCAGTGAAACAACTTCCTATATATTTCTACAATTATTCTTTATTAAATGAGTGCCTCCACTCATTTTTCTCATAATATTTTCTGTTGGCTTCATTAAGGATCCCCTATTTCTCTTCTCATCCATTCAGAAATCCCTAATGATCCAAACCTCCTATGGCAAGCTTCAGGTATTTCTCTTATGACCAGAGGGGTCCAAGAAAAATATAACTTCTATTTTATGTAACACTTAAATTTCTGCCTGCTGTGTGGGTTACCATGGTTGTTTCCGACGATAGTTGACGGCTTGACGGAGTACTCGGAGCTGGAGGAGAAGACCTCGAAGACCCGAGAAGTTATGTGAGCAAAGGCAAGCATCCCTTTGACCATGACTGAGCATATGTTATAATTGCATGTTAAGATAGCAAGTAATTCCGTTGCATATGATCATAAGTGCCGGTAAATCACTAAGGTGATGTTACCGATGGCTCCTCCGTAGCACATGCATTGAGCTTGATCCTAACCCTTTGAGGATCACGCTATTATTATGTTGACAAGTAATGCTAGAGTAAATAGCATGAGCATGTTGTTGGTATAAATCAAAGAGTTTATGAAAACCCCGTCGGGTGCCACTAATGCCCGAGGGTGATGATGAGTTAGGTGGCCACTTCCGGAGAAGTGGTGCACCGGGTATTTGTGTGAGTATGGTTTCGGAAATGGGAATAGATTTATGATGTGTCGACCGTCCCAACCTTACCAGTACGACCACGTTACCCCTTATGGGACCGGGCTATGTTAATTACTCTGGTCGGTGCTAGCAAAGAGCCACATTACTAGTGGCGATAGTGATGTGTGGTCACTCTCGTGATGGGGTCGTGCCAGGTAGGACGACTATGCCATTTTTATGAGTTCCAGGCACACCGTTGGTCCCCGCGTGGTTGTTAATGTCCAGAGTCGGTGCTCGTAAGACGTACAACATGTGGGCTGAGTACCAATCGAGTGGAAATCTTTTTCTAGTATCGTCCGGGGAAAGGCATTGATCGGGTACTTACCTCGGGTATGAAATATACCACGAGTCGTGGATGACACGGAAGTTTCCCAGATCTCGTGGGTCCAACATACTACCTCTGCAGAGTGTAAAACTATTCGAATAGTCGTGTCCACGGTCAAGGAAAGTTGGGTGGTGCTGCTTAAACTACGTCCAGTTGTTTCCGCATAAATCATATGTGTGTGTGCGTGTGAGCTACATGGAATCTGCTATGAAAGTAATATGACCAAGTTTGGTGACTTGGCATACGGGGTGAACCCGGATGGTTCAGCCCTCGACAAATATATTGATATCTGTAACCTCCTCTTCAAAAGTAATTCTTTAACTTGATGCATATTCATGATCATCCACCTGGTTGAACTCCACCAAAGATGCAAGTTATTATTATCCTTCACTTTCATTATTCATATCATGGGCTGTTTGCGAGTACAATCAGAAGTACTCATTGGCTTGCCACTGGTTATTTCATTGACTAGGTATGAAAGAACAGGGTATGAGGAAGAGTAACTCGGCGACGTTCTTGCGAGCTAGGACGCTTCCCAGTCAGAATGCCTGTAGGTTAAGGCTGATGGCATGGGTTCACGCTTTTGATCAATATTTCCGCTATATTTGATCCAGTTTGGTGTGTTGGCCCCCAAGGCCCTGTATATGTAAGATTGACCGATATGGTCATTTGTTGTATCATACGGTAAGTATGGATGTAAGACTCTTATTATTTAGTATATGTGTGTTCGGTGAGCATTGATCTCTGGGATCACTGAGACGTTCATTCGGCGATCTCGACTCATAGGTCGAGATCCCCACATTTCCCTACCACAAATAACATCAAGATTTTGTTGTATGGTATCAAGCCTCCTATTGTTTAGCATGACGTTCCCGTGGGTCTTAGAGATATAAGTGAACAAAGTTGTAAAATTAGACTCTGTACTAGTTCTAGCCTCTTTAATTAGCTTAGTTTGGCCGTGGCACACTAGTATATTAGGTTCAATGGTTTCTATTTTAGGTCTCCCAAATACATTTTTCATCTTATCATAAGTTACAAAAGCATTGCTTCCAAGGAAATATTTTTCCAACATAGAATCCAAGACACATCAATGGGAAAGAGATAGACCAACATAAAAACTTGTGAGTAGCAATTTAATATGACTTTTAGGATTAGCTCTTGCTTGTATCGTTAGTAATCTAGCCCAAACTTCTTTGAGCGACTCATCACCTACTTTCTTAAAATCCAAGATTGGGGAACCCTCTCCAAAGTAAGGAGGAAGAGGCATATCCGGAGCAGAGGTAGCCATGGCATCAAACAAGTAAAGTAGAGAGCAAAGATGCAATCGAGTGACAAGCTAAGAAAACATAGGTAAATATTATTGTATTTCTTAATTTTTTATGATAAAATCTAAATATACCAGCAAATAAAAAGAGAAACAAGTGAATGAAAATTTGTGTAGAGTTACTTGGTAGTTGGTGATGATATTTCCCTGCAACGGTGCCAGAAATCCTTCCTCATACTTGTGATCTGCATTCGGTTTTCCATGAAGAGGAACGGGTTATTGCAGCACAATTTGGGTAAGTATTTCCGTCAGATATGAAACCAAGGTTTATTGAACCAATAGGAATATTAATCACAACCATCTGCAGCGGCTTCACACAAAAGAACAAACAACTTGCACCCAACGCAAGAAAGAGGCTTGTCAATCCTCTTGCTCTTGTTATTTGCAAGTGAGTGAGGTGTGTATATAATTTTATATAGAAACATAAAATAAAAACAAGTAAATGGAAGCAAGGTATTGAAGGTTTTATCAATATGTTGTGAATAGACCCAGGGGGTATAACTTTTCTTAATGGCAACTCTCATGAAAAATAGCATACGGTGGGTAAACAAATTACTGTTGGGCAATTGACAGAAAAGACGATAGTTATGCGATATTCACAGCAATGATCATGTGTACATAGGCATCACATACATAAACAAATAGGTCGAATCTTGCCTGCACCTAATACTATGAGTCCAGTATTGGACCGCTATCCAACATGCATTTAGAGTATTAAGTAAAATAGAGTAATGCACGGAGAACAATGACATGATGTAGGCAAAGTAAACTCAAGCAATATTAATAAACGCATCATTTTATCCTTAGTAGCAGCAACATAAAAGACACATCATGTCCCCTTCTGTCACTGGGATATAGAAATTCGCCAGGTTGAACCTACCACGATGCACCTCTCTCACCGAAGGAGTATCAATCTAGTTGGCCAAACTATTTCAATAGATCGGAGAGAATTACGAAGCTACCATAATCACGCACATAGGAATCATATAAGTTTTCATAGGAGACTCAAATATTTATCATGAATAATCTGAATCTAAACCCACAATTCATCGAATCCCATCAAACGCACTGCACAAAAGGAATTACATCATGTGAATCAAAGCGGAGATGTGATGATCATTGTATTGAAGATCAAAGAAAGAGAGAGAGAGAAAGAGAGAGAGAGAGAGAGAGATTGCCATCTAGGTACTAACCATAGACCCGTAGGTCTATGGTGAACTACTCACACATCATCATGAGGGCAGCAAGGTTGATGAAGAGGCCCTTCGTGATGGATCCCCCCATCGGCAGGTGCCGGAACGGAGCTCCATACGGCCTCCCGTCGGAACAGACACTTGCGGCAGTGTAAAAAGTGTTTTGGGACTCCTTCTAATGTTTATAGGGTATAAGAGAATATATATAAGCAAGAAAACAGAGTCAGACGGCCACGAGGGAGGCACAAGCCATCAGGGTGCGGCCTGGGGGCCAAGCCCTGTTGGCTTGTGGGCCGCTCGTTCAGCCTCCAGCATTCTTCTAATACTCCTCGGTCTTGTTTTGGTCCAGAAAAAATCACCAAAACATTTTAGGTCAATTGGCCTTCGTTTGATATGGAAAAACTGAAAAGTGAAAACATGCAGAAAACAATGAGTGGCACTAGACACTGGGTCAATAGGTTAGTGCTCAAGAATAATAGAATTTGGTGAATAAATACCCCAACAATATTATAAAATGATAATATATTAGCATGGAACAATAAAAAATTATAGATACATTGGAGACGTATCGACCATTGACATACAACGGATTCTGTAAGTTCCACTCTTACAACATGATATGCGAGATTTCGTTGCTTGGAGCTGTCCGAAAAATGGTATGTTCTCGGTTTGGTCTGCTTACTTTGTGGAGTGGGACCACCAGTATGGAAATAAACGAAGACAATCTAATGGAATGGGCCGAACCACGGTTAACCCTAATTAGAGTAAGACATGGAAGTAATCTTGTCCCGCAATAGTCAAAATATTTATATGGCATATGCTACATGGAAAATTTCCATGTCGGGTTATGCTCGCAAATAGACATGTGAAGGTCTCCCCCATTTTTCCTACTTGTTGTGAGGGTTTCGAAGATACAGAGCACATGCTTTTCCTATGTATTAATGAAAGGGAGGTTTGAAAAAGACTGGGGATGGATGATATTATTGATAAAGCTTGTGTGGTCGGCCGTGTTGGAGAGGCAATATTGGAGGTCTTAGTACTTCTACCAGGCCAAGAATGGCGGATTATGGGCTATCACAATGTGCATGAAATGATTGATGTCTCAGCGTCATATCTATGGTGGGAGAGATGGAAATTGGTGCATAAGGAGACAACACAAAATGCACATGAGATTTCAATGGGGATTCTAGCCCTTACATCAAACTTTATTAATGCATCATCCCCCAAGTCTTCTATGAAAGGGGGGGGGCGGTCTTGTCCGTCTAGGGGATTTTTGAAACTTAACGGTGACGCTTCTTTTGACCACGAATTTCTTAGGGTACGATGGGGCGGTTGTTAGAGATGAGAAAGGCAGATTTAACCTTGAAGGGAATGGTAAGATTGACTATTGCCCAGATGATTTGATGATGGAAGTCTTAGCCCTCAAATTGTGTCTAACACTTGCGCAAAGGGGGGATATAATCGCCTTATTATTAACTCGAATAACCTATAGGTGATTGAGACCATGCATGATGGAGGAAAGTCAACGGGTGGGGTGATGACAATCTTTGATGATTGTTTTCATTATGCATGTGATTTCATTTTACTAGTTTGAAGATTTTAATAGAAAAGCAAACAATGTAGCTCACGAGCCCCCTAAATTAGCTGAATTTGCTTTAACCTCTGATTGGTTTGAGGAACCTCTCAATGAAATTCTAAGGATCCTCACAAATATTGTATTGGTTATTTCTAATGAATAACATTTTGGTTTATTTTCAAAAAATCTGAGTAAAACACAATAATTCTTGGTTTCTTTTGAAATTTTCTATCAAATATGAGTATACTTTTAAATACCTTAAGAGAAAACAAACAAAAGAATTGTTGAGGATAAAATTAAATTTATTTGAGGTAGAAAAAATACTGACACCAACAAATAATACAAAACAAATTTACGTAAAATAGTTTTTTTATGATTTAACTTATATATATATATTAAGGAACCAGGAGGAGAACTATCTTTTTCTTGTAGAAGGGGTAGATAAAATGCAGTTTACAAAGGGGCGAGCGTTTTTAGGGAACGCCGTAGAAACTATGAAAATCTGAAACTTTAAATGTAGCTTAGTTGATTCCGACAATCGTTAAAACTTCCTACAAATTCCAGGTCACGCTGGTTAATTGTGTCAAGGGATAGAACCGCAATTTTGCGGTGCGTTAGCCATTGGCTAGTGAAACCACGCCTATTTTGCTCCTTCGAGATCGTCCATATTGTGTAGATGATTATCCCACTGTGACTCTTACGCACATGTTTGTACTATGAAGACAACACCATGTCCCACCAGTGTGACTCGTTTCTGGCTCTAGAAGGAAGGCCCAGATTGGTACGCCCCCATTTGTCCAGATGTTCACTTGGTTCCGGACCGCGACTGTGAAGGCATAATCCTTGCACAAGTGTGTTGGTGTTTCTGACTACTAGAGGCATAGCATGCACCTCGGGTCATGTGCCCATCCTTCACTTCTAACATATATGTTGTTAGGATTCTTCCGTGTAGAGCCAGCCAGGCAAAGAATTTGCATTTGGGCTCGGCGTTTGCAGACCAAATCTTGGGCGTGTTGAAGCGTGTGTAGGAGCCAAAGAATTGTGCCCCGTAGGCCGAAGCCGTAGAGTATGACCAGAGGTGGTTAAATTCCACTGAATGAAGTCCTCCTGGGCCAGTAGGAGTACAGTTTGATTGATCGGCACCCAAAGCAAAATGAATTCTCCGAGTTGCTGAATGGTATGAATCTTGGCCACCGCCCTAATCCAGTTTTCGCTTGTGAGCTCATTATGTCCCAATCTGCTTTTTTGGAGGTGATATTATAAAGTTCCGGGGTGAGAAGCTTTAAGGGAGCGTTTCCAGTCCTATTTCCATGCCAGAAGAGCACCTTTTTCCCATTCCCGAGCGTGATTGAGGTGCAAGCACGGAAATTGTTCATGCCGTCTAGTTGCAGGGCAACTCAGATCCCGCCCATGTCCTCTCAGGGTCAGTCCATTGTAGCCATGGACAACACAGACGCAGGGCTTGACCAAATCTCTCCAGGTAACTGATCCCAAGGCCACCTAAATGTTTCGGGCGGCAGAAAATCTTCCATTTTACCCGGGAGTGACCACCCGAGGGTTGAGTCTGGTCTTTGCTTTGCGAGGCGAAGGCCCGAATGACTTTGTCGACCTTTCTGAGGGTAATATCTACTACACAACTTTATTCTTGTAGACTATGTTTGGACTCCAAGCGCAGAGTTTTGTAGGATAGTAGCAATTTTCCCTCAGGAGGATGACCTAAGTTTATCAATCCGTGGGAGGCGTAGGATGAAGATGGTCTCTCTCAAACAACCCTACAACCAAATAATAAAAAGTCTCTTGTTGTGTCCTCAATACACCTATTAAATTGGTAATTTTTATGGGTGCACTAGTTCGGCAAAGAGATGGTGATACAAGTGTAGTAATGATAGTAGATATTGATTTTTGTAATAGGAACAATAAAAAACAGAAAGGTAGCAAATAATAAAATGAGCACAAAAGATGTTGCAATGCTTGAAAACGAGGCCTATGGTCCATACTTTCGCTAGTGCAATCTCTCAACAATGCTAATATAATTGGATCACATAACAATCCCTCAATGCGCGATGAAGAATCACTCAAAAGTTCCTATCTAGAGGAGAACATAAGAAGAAATTCTTTGTAGGGTACGAAACCACGTCAAAGTTATTCTTTCCGATCAATCTTTCCAAGAGTTCGTACTAAAATAACAAGTTATCCTTTCCGATCGATCTATCCTAGAGTTCGTACTAAAATATGACCATTGATACATATGAATCAAACCTAATGTCAGCTAGATACTTCAATGTCACCTCAAGTATCTCTGGGCTAATTATACGACATGCATCAAACAATTTCAGATTCTTCATATTCAATGCAATACAAAGAACTTCAAGAAACACCCCAAGATTTCTGTCGAAGAACATAGTATGAAAGCGTGCATCAACCTCTATGCAAAGATTACCGCAATGTCACCTCGAGTATCCGCAAGTTGAGTGCCAAAACATATATCAAGTGAACACTTGAATACTCCAATGTCACTATGGGTATCCGCATGCAAGACATATATACATCATGTGCTCTCACACCTGAATATTCAGTCCAACATAACGAGATCTTAAAGTGAAAGATTCAAGTCATCACAAGAATAGCATGGGACAAACATCATATGATCCAACTATATTAACTAGGCCCGTGATATATCGACTTCACGACATCTCAAGAACACGAGAGAGATAGATTAAACACATAGCTACTGGTACAAACCCTCAGCTCGGAGGGTGGACTACTGGTACACATAGCTACGGCTACACAAGAGAGACCGGGATTAAACACATAGCCTCCGTCGGGACGTTGAAGACGACCATCGGGGATGATCTCCCCTCTGACAGGGTGCTGGAACAGGCTCCCAATTGGTTTTTTGTGGCTATAGAGGCTAGTGGCGGCCGAACTTCTCGACTAGGCTTATTTCATGGGGTTTCTCTATTTATAGGAATTTTTGGCGTTGGAATCATGCCAAGATGGGCCACGAGGTGCCCACTAGGTACCAGGCTGCGCCAGGGGGGCAGGCACACCCTGCTGCCTAGTGGGCAGCCTGGGCCACCTCTCTCGTGGTTCTTTGCTCCTCCGGATGTCTTCTGGACAGAAAAAAATTCTCTAAAAAGTTTCATGGAATTTGGACTACGTTCGATATTGATTTTCCATGCAGTAAAAAAACAAGCAAAAACACCAACTAGCACTTCACAGAATGTCAATAGATTAGTCCCAAAAAATAATATAGTGTTGCGATAAAATGATTGAAAAACATCCAAGAATGATAATATAATGCATGGAACAATAAAAAATTATCGATACATTGGAGACGTATTAGCATCCCCAAGCTTAATTCCTGCTCGCCCTCGAGTAGGTAAATGGTATAAACCGAATTTTTGATGTGGAATGTTGCCTAACATGTTCATAATATTATTTTCTTTATAGCATGGACATATGGACTTGTAGATGATTCAAAGCACTAGTATATAATTTTTCGTGAAAACTTTAATATTTAAGCATATCAACGAGCAACCAAGTCTTTAAAATATCAATGCTAAAGAACGTTATCCCTATCCCATCATGCTCAATCATTGAACCATTCATGCAACACACACAAATATTAGCTACATCCAATGCTCAAGTATGATAAAAGTGTTCCGTAGTTGGTGCTATATAAGAGAAGATGTAGACTCAAATTCAAAATAAAAATTGCATAAAGTAAACAGATAGGCCCTTCACAGGGGGAAACATAGATTTGTAGCGGTGCTAGATCTCAAAGCGAAAAACTGAGAGATAAAATATTTTGGGTGGCATACTTTTCCTGTCAACGAAAACGACTAGGAGTTCCCAATATCTTCCATACTAAACAAATCATAGGCGGTTCCCAAACTGAAAATATAGTTTATTCCTTTTTCCACCATTCTTTCACACTCCACGGCTAGCCTCATCCAAGGGTACCGTCCATAACAATACTTTCCAAGGAATTTATGATTTGACAACATAAAAAAATCTTTGCATTTTGGGACTTGGCATCCCTATTACCACCATACTCTCGTGCAATGACAAGTGAATAAACACTCATCTTGAGAATAACCTATTTAACATGGAATATACCGGCCACACCTTGCCACTTCATGAGCGGTATAGGCACACAGAACAAAAAATTATTTTGAACATTAGAGTTGACACTTGCAAATTTACTGACAACGACATTGAAATACCGCAGATAGGTAGGTATGTTGGACTCATTTGGCACAACTTCCTGTTTAAGATTTGGATGCACAAGCAGCATTCCCTCTTCGTACAAGTGAAGGATAGCAAATAGATTTGGAAGCACCCAACCAAGGAACGAAAACCATCATAAACGAACATTAAAAATAACTAACACCGAATAATGCAACACAACTAGGATGTACTTCATAACATAATTATTGACTTAATGTGCATGCATAGGGAATCACAAACCTTAACACCAACATGACTAATATATTATTATCTACATATTGCAAAACTATTGCAAGGAATCAAACTTATCATATCCAATGATCTATATGAAAGTATTTCTTATATCTACCCTGGATATCTATCACTATGGGACCAATTCCATTTAAACCAAGTTGACATTGCTAATAACAAACTCTCAGACAAATATAAGTGAAAAACGAGTGCACAAGTTTCTTTAAAATTTTCAACTCTCAAAATAATATAAGTGAAGAAAGAGAAGATTTATTTAAAGTTTGTACTAACTCCCAAAATAATATTAGTGAAGCTTGATAGCAAATTTCTTCAAATTAATAGTGCCACCATGCTCAAAAAGATATAAGCGAAGTACTAGAGCAATTCAATCAAACTACTCTCAAAACATATTAGTGAAGATCAATGAGTAGTCAAACAATTAAGTAGCTATGTGAGGACTCTCGCTCTCTCAACAAAGATTTTCAGATCTGATATTTTATTTCAAACAGAAAATAAAACAAAAGGCACATCAAGAATAGCACATATCATGTGCCAAATAAAAATTAAGGCTCAACATAGGCTAATTGATAGTTGTTGATGAAGTAAGGTGTGATGCGTAGCATCCCCAAGCTTAGATGCCTGAGATTTCTTGAAAATGTTTACTTGGGGTATCCTGGGAATCCCCAAGCTCAAGCTTTTGAATCTCTTTCAATCCTCTCATACCACGGTTTCACCTAAGTATCAAAAACTTCATCCACACAAAACTTGAAAAGAACTCGTGAGATAGGTTAGTACACATAAAAGTAAATCAACTCTTGATGTACTACCATGACAAGTTGAACAATAATTTTAGAACATTAGGTACTATATACTATCATTTCCACAAATTATATCTACCAATATAAGCTATTTGAAACTATAGGATAAGTACATAACAAAACTATGACAACAATCTGTGTAAACATGAGAGTCTATAGGAATACACTTAAAAGTTGTACTTCTGTATCTCAAAGAATTCCAAAAATTTACGACATCATAAATAATTTGGTAGAGAGTATTGTGTAAAAAATTCAGAAACTTTACACGTTCCAGTAAAATATGATAATTCAAATACTATAGATTAAGTTTATGTTATTGTACAACACACATCGCATAGGCAAGTCAAGCATTCTAAAGGCAATTCTTGGAACTTTTCATTGAAAAACAATATTATAAATAACATCAAACAGATAAAAAAATTACACTTCAAGCAAAACACATCTAACAGAAAAGATCTTGATGTCTACTACACAACTTTATTCTTGTAGACTACGTTGGGCCTCCAAACACAGAGTTTTGTAGGAGAATAGCAATTTTCCTCAAGTGGATGACCTAAGGTTTATCAATCTGTGAGAGGTGTAGGATGAAGATGGTCTCTCTCTCAAACAACCCTGCAACCAAAAAATAAAAATTCACTTGTGTCCCCGACATACCAAATAGAATGGTAATTTGTATAGGTGCACTAGTTCAACGAAGATATGGTGATACAAGTGTACTAATGATAGTAGATATTGATTTTTCTAATATGATTAATAAAAAAAGAAAGTTAGCAAGTAACAAAATTGAGCAAAAACTGTATTGCAGTGCTTGAAAATAAGGCCTAGGATCCCTACTTTCGCTAGTACAATCTCTCAACAATGCTAATATAATTGGATCACATAACAATCCCTCAATGTGCGATAAAGAATCACTCCAAGTTCCTATCTAGCGGAGAACATAAAAAGAAAATGTTTGTAGGGTACGAAACCACCTCAAATTTATTTTTTTCGATCAATCTGTCCAAGAGTTCGTACTAAAATAACAAGTCATCCTTTCCGACCGATATATCCAAGAGTTCGTACAAAAATAATAACATTCATATATATATATATATATATATATATCAATCAACCCTAATTTCTCCTAGATACTCTAATTTTGCCTCAAGTATGAGTCGGCTAATTATACGACATGCATCAAATAATTTTAGATTCTTCATATTCAATCCAACATAAAGAACTTCGAGGAGCACCCCAAGATTTTTATCGGACAACCTAGTATGAAAATGTGCATCAACCCCTATGCATAGATTATCCCAATGTCACCTTGGGAATCCGCGAGTTGAGTGCCGAAACGTATATCAAGTGAATCACTTGGATATCCCAATGTCACTACGGGTATCCGCATGCTATACATACATCTTGTGCTCTCAAACCTGGATATTCAATCCAACATAACGAGATCTTAAATTGAAAGATTCAATTCATCACAACAAATACTATATGATCTAACTATATTAACAAGGCCCGTGATATATCAAGATCATGACATCCCAAGAACATGGGAACGAGAGAGACTAAACACATATATACTGGTACGAACGCTTAGCCCCTAGGGTGGACTACTCCCTCCTTGTCATGGCCTCCATCGGGATGATGAAGATGGTCACCTAATATTATCTCCCCTTCCGGCAGGGTGCAGGGACGGGCTCTCGATTGGTTTTTTGTGGCTACAGAGGCTTGCGAAGGCAGAACTTCTCATATAGGGTTATTTCTAGGGGTTTCTCTATTTATAAGAATTTTTGGCGCTAGAATCACGCTAAGATGGGCCACGAGGTGCCCACTAGGTATCAGGCCGTGCCGAATGGGAGGCACGCCCTGGTGCCTAGTCGGCAGCCTGGGCCTCCTCTCTCGTGGTTCTTTGCTCCTCTGGATGTCTTCTCGGCTGAAAAAATCTCCAAAAGATTTCGTGAAATTTGGACTCCGTTTGATATTGATTTTCTGCGAAGTAGAAAATAAGCAAAAAATAGCAACTTGCACTTGGCACTATATCAATAGGTTAGTCCCAAAAAATGATATAAAGTTGCTATAAAATGATTGCGAAACATCCAAGAATGATAATATAACACCATGGAACAATAAAAAATTATAGATACCTTGGAGACATATCAAGGGTCCCCTTCGACAGGTTGAGAGTAGTGATGTGAAAAGTTGCCATCGCCATGAGAACACACTGCACAAGAGCCATCCTGCCATGCTTGTTCAGTAGTTTTCCTTTTCATCCCACAAGTTTGCCCGTGAGCCTATTGATGAAGGGTTGATGATCAATCCCCTTTCCGAAAGTGCGGGGAGAGCTCAAGGTAACATTCTCACAAGGTGGTGACCTTAGTTGGAAAGACAAATAGCCCATCCTAAAGCTCAATGCAAGCACATCTAATCGGGAAGACCTTGGTCTTCATCAAGTTTGTCACCAGCCCGCTAGCATCCCCAAAAGTATTCAGTGTTGCAGAAATCACATGGAGCTCTTGCTTGTGTGGGATTGCAAAAATGTCCGCATCGTCGTGGTATAGTGAAATTCTTCATCTGGCTATCCTTGCACGGTTGGGCTTTAGGATGCCTTGCTGGCAGGCGATCTGTAGGATGTGCTAGAGTGGGTCAATGGCCAAGATGAGAAGCATTGGAGATATTGGATCACCCTCACGAAGTCCCTTTGCATGTCTCAACTTCTTCCCGGGGTTTCCATTAAGAAGAACCCTAGATGAGGAAGAAGACAAGGAGAGGCAGATCCAGTCTTGCCACCTTTTCCCAAACCCGTGGCATTGCATGACCTCTAGCAGGAAGGCCCAATTGACTGAGTCGAAGGCCTTAGAAGTATCAAGCTTGAGGAAAAGGCCTGAGATATTACGACGATACACGTCATTAATGAGGTTCTGGACATGCAAGAAGTTGTCATGGATGGAGCGCTTCTGCACAAATGCACTTTGCTATTTGGAGACCAACGTGGGTAGGATCGACAAGCTATGAATTAGGATGATTGGTCTGTAATCCCCGACCACTCTAGCGTCGCCCTTTTTAGGGAGAAGAATGATGTTCGTTGAGTTAACGAGAGAAGCACAACCCCTAGGAAGGTTAGAAAGCTATAGGGTTGCGTCAACAACATGTTTAACTTACATATATGTACAACTTTCACATCAATTTTTGACTTTCGAAACAGTAGATGACAAGTTTCATGTTTATCATTATTATTTATAGCATACATGTCATTACAATAATCATCATACATAGCAAGTTTGTTGTCATGGTAAATTGAAACCTCTTCCAAAATAGTGGACTCATCACTAAATAAAGTCATGACCTCTCCAAATACATATTTGTCATTATGATAATAAGATTTAACACCCTCCAAATTAGTGGGATCATTAGTAGCTAGAGTTGACACTCTTCCAAACCAACTTTCATTAATATAATCATCATAAATAGGAGGCATGCTATCATCATAATAAATTTTCTCATCAAAACTTGGGGGACTAAAAATATCATATTCGTCAAATATAGCGTCCCCAAGCTTGTGGGTTTGCATATCATTAGCATCATGGATATTAAGATACTCACATTCAGTATTTTCATAAATTCTTCCTCTAACAACTGAGCACAATTTTCCGAACCATCATTTTAATGAAAGACATTAATAAGGCGAAGCAATTGAGGCACCCAAAATTCCATTTTTTTGTAATTTTCTTTTATAAAACCAAACTAGGGAAAAAAAGAAACTAAAATATTTAATTGAAATATCTAAATATGTACCTTCAAGCACTAACTTCCCCGGCAATGATGCCAGAAAATAACTTGATGTCTACTATGCAACTTTATTCTTATAGACGTTGTTGGGCCTCCAAGTGTAGAGTTTTGTATAGGTGCACTAGTTTGGCGAAGAGATGGTGATACAAGTGTAGCATGGACAGTAGATATAGATTTTTGTAATCCAAAAATATAAAAATAGAAAGGTATCAAGTGGAAAACAGCGAGCAAAACATTGTATAAATGCTTGGAAATAAGGCCTAGGGTCATACTTTCACTAGTGCAATTTCTCAACAATGCTAAGATAATAGAATCATATGGTCATCCATCAACATGCAACAAAGAATCACTACGAAGTTCCCATCAGTGCAGAACATAATAAGAAGTTCTTGTAGGGAGCGAACTACCTCAAAGTCATTCTTTCTGATCAATCTTTTGAAGTATTCCTTTAAATGTCACAAAATGCCCTAGAGTTTGTACTAGGATAACACCTATGGTACATATCAATCAACCCTAATGTCACCTAAATACTTCAATGACATCCCAAGTATCCGTGGGTTAATTATTCGACATGCATCAAAGAATTTCAGATTCATCACATTCAATCCAACACAAAGAACTTCATGGAGTACCCCAATATTTCTATCGGAGAACGTAGTATGAAAACGTGCAATCAACCCCTATGCATAAATCCCCAAGGTCACCGGAATCTTCAAGTTGATGTCATACCATACATCAAATGAATCAATAGAATACCCCAATGTCACCATGGTATCCACATGCCACACATACATCAAGTGTTCTCAAACCCAAAATAGCCAATCCAACAGAACGAGATCTCAAAGGGAGGGATACAATTCGTCACAACAAGATAGCAAGGGAAGAACACCATAGGATCCAACTATATTAACAAAGCCCATGATACATAAAGATTGTGCCATCTCAAGAACACGAGATAGAGATCAAACACATAGCTACTGGTACATACCCTCAGCCCCGAAGGTGAACTACTCCCTCATCGTCACGGCTTCCGCCGAAATGATGAAGATGGCCACCGGAGATGATTTCCCTCTCAATCAGGGCATTGGAACGGCTCTAGATGGGTTTTTCGTTAATAAGAGAGTTTCAGTGACAGAGAGGAAGTTCTCTCCTAATTAATGAGGGTTTTGGTGTCTATATATATATATATATAAATATATATATATATATATGATTTTTCAGTGTTGGAATCACGCTAAACAGAGCCACGTGGGCCCCACAAGCCATCAGGGTGTGGCCAGGGGGTGGACCCGCCCTGTTGGCTTCTGGCCCGCAGGTGGTTCCCCTCTAGAGGTTCTTCGCTCCAATATTGCTCATATATTCTAGAAAAAATTGTCAAAAGTTTTCAAGAGATTTGAGAACTTACATTTTCTGCACACAAAAATAACACCCCGTAATTCTGATGAAAACAACGTCAGCGTGGGTTAGTTCTAAATAAATCACATGAAGTGCATCAAAGACACAATATTGTAAATATATGTAAATATGACATGAATACTTCATAAATTATCGATACATTGGAGACGTATCAACATCCCCAAGCTTAATTCATACTCGTTCATGAGTAGGTGAATGATAAAAGAAATAATTTATGAAGTGTGAATGCTAGCATAATATATAAGTTTGGTCTATGATACTTCCAATCACTTTTTATAGCATCATAACCACCAACCTTTTTATAAAAATTATCATGGTTGAGTAGAAATCAATTCACATGTCATGGTTCAAACAATACATGCTCTTGAAACTTAAGAACCTATGTTCTTAGTCACCAAACAACTTCAATGCATTGTCAAGTCTAAGCAAGAGCTCCACACACTCAATTATCATATAGTCTTGTATCATTGCTAATACTCAAGGCATATTTTTAGAACAAACAACATCCATCGAACACAGACAAAGATAGGGGCTTGAAGTTTCGCATCCCAACATAATTATCACAAAGATAATTGTCGACAATAATGAATCATGATCAAATATATTTGACTAGATATATATACGTTTCGATCTTTCCCCACCACTTGGTGATTGCCAACTAATAGATTTAGGTTGGAGTAAGAAGTTCACTCAACATGAAAAATAAGTAACATGAAAGTAAATGGATTGTCCATTCGCAAAGGGAAGTAGGGATTTGCAGAGGTGTCATGGCTCGTTGTTTTAAAATAGAGATGAATATGTAATTTTGGGTGGTGTGCCTTTCATGTCAACGTCACAAGAGAGTTTTCAATATCTTCCATGCTAATCACATTATTGGCGGTTCCAACATAGAATTGAAATTTTAACCCCCCTCAACCATTCAATCACATTCAATGGCTAGCCGTATCCACAGGTGCCCTTCAAACAATCAACTTTCTACATGAGTTCTTGTTTATTTAATTTTGTATTATGCAGGACTAGGAATCCTTTTTACCAGCCTCTCTCATGCAATGAAAAGTGAATAAACACTCGTCATGAGAATAACTCACTTAGCATGAAAGATATTGACCGCTCCGATTGCTCCATGAGCGGTACGGGCACACAAAACGGATGTTTATTTGAAGGTTTTAGAGGTGGCACATGCAAATTTACATGGAATTGCAGTGAAATACCATATACATATGTGGATATAGTTTTAGAGGATTTGTATGCACAAGTAGTATCTCTCCTTAGTACGAACTTTTGGCTAGCAACAGGTTCTAAACAAGCACCACATGTTGGAGGATCCATTACAATATAACTTCTATGCAAATATACCCAAACATAACCATTACATTGTCTTCCTTGTCCAACTTCAACTATTTGATCAAGGATGAAAATAATTAATGGGTATTCACGATCATAAAATATGTCAAGATAATATATTTATATATGGAAGTTCTCTTTCTTACCCTTAGTCATTCATGAATTGCTTGTATGACCAATACTATGATTGTCAAACTTCAATAGATTTTTCTTTCTAAACCAAATGTGAAACTACTGCAAAGGAAATAGCACATTGATAATTTCATATTTACGATATTTCATTCATTCACAATTTACTCCTAGGATATACGTGAATCACAAGAGTAAACATCAAACTATCTCAAAAGGTATAAGTGAAGAACAATGTTAGTCAAACAATTAAGTAGCTATGTCAGTACTCTCTGAAAATAAAGATTTTCGGATCTGATATTTTATTTCAAACACCAAAGGAAAGAAAAATGCACACCAAGAATAGCACATATCATGTAAATGAATAAGAATTTAGTCTCAACATAGGGTAACCGATATTTGTTCGATGAAGAGAGGTGGGATGCGTCGAATCCCCAAGCTTAGATCCTTGAGACTTTTTGTAATATTGACTTTGGGTTCCTTGGGCATGCCCAAGGTTGAGATTTTGTATCTCGTTCAATCTTCTCATATCCTGCTTTCACCTAAGTGTCGAAAACCTTATCCACACAAAACTCAAAAAAAAAACTCGTGAAACAGGTTAGTACACATAGGGATAAATCAACACTTCATGTACTGCCAAGACATATTTCGTAATAATTTTCAAATATTAGGTACTGTATACTATCATTCCCACAATTTATATCCACTAATATAAGCCATGAAAACTCTAGCATAAGTAGATAACAAAACTATGACATCAATCAGTCCAAACAGAACAGTTTGTAGTAATCTATTTAAAAAGTATACCTTTGTATCTCTAAAAGTTCTAAAAAATGTGTACATGATAAATAATTTGTATGACATCACTATGCAAAAATTTCATAAACTTTCCACGTCCTAGTAATATCTGATAATTCAAATACTATAATAAAATTGTTTTTTGTACAGCACACATCACACATGCAATTCAAGCATTCTAAAGGCAATTCTGGGAAATTTTTATTGAAAAACAAGAATATAAATAACATATAACATAGAAAAATAAAATAAAATGACACTTCAAGAAAAACACATATCATGTGATGAATAAAAATATAGCTCAAAGTACGATATACCTATAACATTGGAGACGAAAGAAGGGATGCCTTCTGGGGCATCCCCAAGCTTAGACCCTTGAGTCTTCCTTGGATAATACCTTGGGGGTGCCTTTGGAATCCCCAAGCTTAGGTTCTTGCAGTTATTTATTCACCTTATATTGGTATCTCACCCTAAACTTGACAATTTCAATTACACAAACTTAAAATAGATCATTCACTTAGTTATTGTCAAGACAAGATTCATAATTGTTCTCACATGTTAGATATTGTATTATATCATTCCCATAATTTATATCACACAATACAAGCTATGGAAACACTACAACAAGCAAACTGTGCATGCAAAACAGAATCTGTCAAAACAGAAAAGTCTGTGAAGTATTGAATGAACACAATAATTCCCTAACTCTAAAATTTCCGAAAACTTAGGAAAACAAAGATAATTTGCATATGAAAACTGTGTAAAAAATTAAGAATTGTTTGATGCACCGGTAAAATCAGATAAATTTTGCAGTGGGCGTAAAAGTTTCTATTTTTACATAGATTCAAAAAAAAGTAATCACACTATCCCAAAGGCTTTACTTGGCACTTTATTGAAATAAAAGACTGTAAACATGATTAATACAATAGCTTAATCATGCAAACACACAAAAGCAGTAGGGAAAAGTGTTGGTTTGTCTCCCAACAAGCACTTTTATTTAATGCCTTTTAGCTAGGAATGATGGTTTCGATGATACTCACATAAGAATAGTAATTGAGACATGCAAGATAGCATCATGAACCACATGGCAAGAACATTTAAGTCTAACCCACTGCCTATGCATAGGGATTTTGTAATCAAACAATTTATTGTAGCAAGAATGAACTTGCATAGTGTCACATCCCTCACACCTTAATCAAGTTAGCTTTGTGCTCATGTTTTCTTTGCATTGCATCTAGGAAATTTTACAACAAGAACAAAGCAAGTGGTGAATGAAAATTCTAAAACCCTAGCCACTTCTCAAAATAAAGGAAAATTCAAACTAGTTAAAATCAATGAACCCAAAATGGCCTCAAGAAAAGTTCAATCTTTCTGATAATTCTTGAAAACAAATAAGCAATAAAGGAAACCAATTATTTTATACTCTTGGCATTTTAAATAAATGCAAAAGCTACTGGTTTCAAGTTTTAAATTTGAAATCAGAAACTTTAAGCTTTCAAAAATGTTCAAAACTTTAGGAATGGTTGGAAATATTCCATCAAATATTCTGGGGTGTTCAACATAGTTTTTACAAACTATTTGGGAGCTGAAATAAATAGTAAATCGATGAAATAGCAAAACAGAAACAAAACAGAAAAAAGAGAAAAGAGCTACCTATCGCTCACCTCAGCCCGGCCCAGTAGCGCTGCCGTCTTCCTCCTCGCCGGTAGGAGCAGGAGGTGGCCGCCGCGTCGCCGCGCGCCTCCACGCACCTCCCTGCCTGCCTGGCCGCCGCTTCGCGCTGGCAAGCACGGGGATAACCTCCCCGAGCTCGTAGCTATCCATTCCCGTGCTCATTCTTCCCCCTCTCCTCTCGGTTCTCCCGATCCCCTCTGCCGCCATTGACAGGAGCTCGAGCTCGAGCTGCCCGTGCCCCTAGATATAGGATCTTCATTCTGAGTGTGCCTTAGCTCCGCCTCGACGAACTGGTCCTCCCTGCAGAAGCCGAAGCCTCCCCGAGCCCTGCAACGCCTACGGCACCGTCGTCTTCAACCTTCGGCCGCCGGCGAGCTCTGCTCGATTCGTCGCCCTCAGTGCTTCCCCGAGCCGTCTAAGCCCTCCTCTGCACTCCTCGTGAGCTTGCGCATCTTTCCCCTAAGATCTCCCCGTCGATCCCCTCCTCTAGGCCTATTTCCACCGGAGCCCGACAAGGACCGCCGCTACAGCTCGTCGCCGGTAGCCCTCCGGTGAAGGGTTGGTCCGTCTGAGGCCACCAGCAGCCTCAGGACATCACGTAGATGGTTTAGGAGCCCAGCCCCACGCGTTTTGACCCCGTAATCGATGGCTTCGACGATGGCCGAACTTGGTCGCCGCCAAGCTCGTCGCCGGCCACCCCAGCCCCTGGGGTTTGTCCCATCGTGCACGTCGTCGAGTGGTCGTTCTCCCCGTGGTCTCTGCCGTGAGTTTGGCCGTCGGAGGCGACTTTTCGATGCCCTCCACCGTATTGGTGGTCGCCGGAGGCTCCCCGCCGGCGAGGACGACCTCGCCGCCGGTGGATCTCAGCTGGCCTGAGCCACTGACGTGTGGGGCCAGCCTCTGGATAATCTGGAATAATAAAAATAAAACCAAATAATTTAATAAGTCACTGACATGTGGGTCTAGTGAGATTAATTAGCTAATTATGATTAATTCTAATCTAAAATAGACCAGATTCACTGACCAGTGGGTCCCACTGGTCAGGTTTGACTTTCAACGGCCAGTTGGACCTGCTGATGCAATAAAGAGTTTTCTGATTTAAAAGAATTCTATAAAAATGTTAAAACTTCTAAAATTCATAGAAATTAATATGTAACTCCAATGAAAATAATTTATATATGAAAAAGTATCAGAAAAATTCAAGGAATCTGAATATGTAATTTTCAAACATGTTTGAAAATGTTACAGAACCCAAACATGTAGATTAATGAATAAGTTAATTCTTATAAATACTTTGTAGATGGAATTTGGAAAATATTTAAATTTCACTATAGATGACATGATCAAACAGTGTCCTAATTACAAACCAGCAACCTAACATGTCATCCCATGCATGTTAAAAGCAAGTTGATCTGAGCATCAGGTCGAATCAATTAAAATGGTATCCGAGAATACCTTGTTTGAAGTGGTATTTGAATTTGATTCAAATCAACTTCAAACCTAATCCATGTTAGCTATAATAGTTTACCATCCTGCATTCTCATGCCATGCTCATGCATCATCTTGATGGCATATGTTTGATATTGATTGTTGTCATTCCTTTCGGCAGGCTCCCCTACCCCGGATTCCACCGAATATCCGTCTGACGGATATTGTCACTCCTCTGAGCAACAAGGCAAGCAACCATTTTGTTCATCCCGATAAATCCCATGCTCTTGCTCCTGCACTTAGTTATTGCATTAGCATTAAATGCTTCAAATGCTTTTCCCACGTTAGTTGAACCCACTTCCTTTGCATGACCTATCCTTGTCACAGTAAATAGCTGAACCTTGCAACCTAGCATACCTGGTAGTTTCTTGAGCCATGATGTGCCTTATCCTGCTATGCATGCTATGCTTAGAGTTGTGTATGGTCTGTCATCTGGGAGATGAAAAGAATTGTGAGAATGTGTTCGGTAAGCAAAGGTTGTGTGTTGAACCTGATTTGGTAAAGGTACCGGTGAAAGGTTGTGTAGGAGTACATGGCGGGTTGTTTCATTGGAACCGTCCTTAGGAACTGAGTTCCATGTATGTAATCCAAGACTAGATACTACCACACATTGGGATACTTAATTGACCCTCTCGACTTATTAATCGCTTAGTATTCGGTCCACGAGTTGCAAGTAGTTTCTGGTGTTTATAGTCATGCTAGAGGCCGTGCATAGCGCTGACCTGAGAGGTGGGCTGTGATGCGGTAGGCAGTGGCACGGTGTACCAAGTGGCACCCGGATGGTGGGCTTGGGAACCCTGCGCACATCGTTTGAGGCCGTGGCGGAAACCTCGGCCGGACTTCCATACGGGTTACTCTCAGATAGGCGATAAACCTGGACTAGGTACTAGTGTGGTTAACGATCGTGGCCGACTCCCTCGTTGGGCTTCCGCTTGAAGGTTGCCGAGGTGCATGACGTGCACATGGAGATAAGTGGCGAGAGCGTGTGTGACGAAGTACACCCTTGCAGGGTTATGATCTATTCGAATAGCCGCGTCCGCGGATATGGACTACTTGGAGACATATGTTGTTCATAGATAACTTCAATGGCTACTCATAAAATTGTCAAGATAAGCGTGAGTGTCGTGGACGGCATTTCCATATGGAGATGGAATCATTCCACGATGATGTATTGTTGTGGTGTTAGTGGACTCATGTGCGAGAAATCAAGTTGTCAAAATTATTTAAAAATGCAAGTTGTTAGCCACGAGTCAAATGCTGGCTTTCCGCATGAAACCCCACCATACCTTATTGATACATTGCATGAGTATATAGTTATCCTAAAGTCTTGCTGAGTACCTCCGTACTCATGTTTGCTTAATAGATGTTGTAGAGGTTGCTAATGACCCTAATGGAGGGTTCTTCATAGACATCGACGACGACGAGTAGCTGGTGTCCCAGCTACGATCTGGCCCTAGGTTGGGTCTGTAGTATAGCCAGGCCATGTGCCTTCTAGTTGCACCTGTCTGTACTCAGACAGTTTTAAACACTTCCGCTGACTTGTAACTAAATTACTTCTATTATGGGTCGCGAGACCCTTACTATGTAATATTATGTGTGTGGCTCTTCTGAGCCTCTTAAATAAAGCTTTTATGTTTATGGTTATGTTGTGATGCCATCGATGTATCTATACATATCGGGATGCCATGCGTACGTGTGTCGTACTTGATATGTATGGGGTTCGATTACCTACCGTGAACTTTAGTAGCACTCCTTACAGGGAAATGACCCTTTGTGATCCAACGAGCCATGGTAGCTCGCTACTGCTCCGGACACATTGGTTGACCGGCATGTGTCCTTCTTAGCTGTTGTGTCTGTCCCCTTTGGGGAAATGTCACGCGATGTAATGGAGTCCTTGTAGCTTGCTACAACTCGTCTACACTCGCTGGTGACCGCACCTGCTTTGTTGGGTCATGTATGCTTGTCCTTGTGCGGTACTGCCACTTTGGTTTATGACTAGACTTGTCGATCCGGGTTCTTTGACATTGGAATACTAGCGACACAATTGCATACGTGAGTCAAAAGGCGCAAACGGTCCCGGCTAAGGTAAGGCTGCAGCCGTGGGGTTAACCGTGCGTGAGACCACAAAGGGATGCGATGTGTTACAGGCTGGATTCCTATGGCTTAGGATCTGGGTCCCGACACATAGGAAGACAAAACATGATGCACAAGGAAAGAATTTTCATTATTCTCCACATAAGCAAAATTCTTCTCATTCATAGTAGTAGGAGCAAACACAACAAAATAACTATCATGAGATACTTGATTGATATAATCTAAATGGAAATTAAAATCATGATGACAAGTTTCATGTTTATCATTATTACTTATAGAATACATGTCATCACAATAATCATCATAGATAGCAAGCTTGTTGTCATGGTAAACTGAAACATCTTCGAAAATAGTGGACTCATCACTAAATAAAGTCATGACCTCTCCAAATCCATTTTTATAATTACGATAATAAGATTTAAGACCCTCCAAATTAGTGGGATCATTTGTACCTATAGTTGGCACTCTTCCAAACCAACTTTCATCCATATAATCATCATAAATAGGAGGCATGCTATCATCATAATAAATTTTCTCATCAAATCTTGGGGGACTAAGAATATTTTATTCATCAAATATAGCATCCCAAAGCTTGTGGCTTTGCATATCATTAGCATCATGGATATTCAGATAATTGATACTAACAATATTACTATCATGCTCATCATTCCAGGAAATAATATTAAGCATTTTCATAAATTCTTCCTCTAACAATTGAGCACAATTTTCCGAACCATCATTTCAACGGAAGACATTAAAAATGCGAAGCAATTGAGGCAACCAAAATTCCATTTTTTCGTTTTCTCTTATAAAACCAAACTTGTGAAAAACAAGAAACTAAAAGATTTAATTGCAATATCTAAATATATACCTTCAAGAACTAACATCCCCGGCAACGACGCCAGAAAATAGCTTGATGTCTACTATGCAACTTTATTTTTGTAGACGTTGTTGTGCCTCCAAGTGCACAGTTTTGTAGGACAACAACAAATTTCCCTCAAGTGGATTACCTAAGGTTTATCAATCCATGGGAGGTGTTTGATGACAATGGTATATCTCAAATACAAGTGTCCCCAACACACCCAATACAATGGTAAATTGTATAGATGCACTAGTTCCGTGAAGAGATGGTGATACAAGTGTAGTATACATAGTAGATATAGGTTTTTGAAATATGAAAATATAAAAACAACAAGGTAGAAAGTGGAATACAACAAGAAAAATTTGTATAAATGCTTGGAATTAAGGCCTACAGTTCATACTTTTACTACTGCAATCTCTCAATAATGCTAACATAGTAGAATAATATGGTTGTCCCTCGACACGCAACAAAGAATGACTCCACAGTTCCTATTAGCGAAGAACATAATAAGAAGTTGTTGTAGGTAGAAAACTACCTCAAAGTTATTCTTTATGATCAATATTTTGAGCTATTCCTATAAATGTCACAAACAGCCCTAGAGTTCGTACTAGAATAACAACTATGATACATATCGGTCAACCCTAATGTCACCTTAATACTCCAATGTTACCACAAGTATCCGTGGCTTAATTATTCAACATGCATCAAAGATCTTTAGATTCATCATATTCAATCCAACACAAAGAACTTCATGGAGTGCCCCAAGATTTCTATCTCAGAACATAGTATGAAAACGTGTAATCAATCGCTCTGCATATTTTCCCAAGTTCACCAGAATCCGCAAGTTGATGCCATAATAAATATCAAGTGAATCAATAGAATACTCTAATGTCACCACGAGTATCAACATGCAAGACATACATCAAGTGTTTCCAAACCCAAAATATTTAGTCCAGCATAATGAGATCTCAAAGGGAAAGATTCAATTCATCACAACAAGATAGCAAGGGAAGAACACCATATGATCCAACTATATTAACAAAGCCCGTGATACATCAAGATTGTGCCATATCAAGAACACAAGAGAGAGATCAAACACATAGCTATTGCACTAGTAGAAAAGAGGGCTTTGATCCACTTGATGAAATCCCATTAGTCCTGGTTCACTCATGAACCGGGGCCCATGGGGGCACCGGTCCCGGTTCGTGAGGCTAGGGCGCCGACCGGGCCTCATGGGCCATTAGTCCCGGTTCGTATGACCCCTTTGGCCCCGGTTCCAGACATGACCGGGTACCAGTGTGACTCACTCCTGGCCCACAATAATTAGTCCTAGTTTGTGGCTGGAACCAAGACTAAATGTTGAGCTCTAGTCTCGGTTCCAGCCGCAAACCGGGACAAATGGCTTGCCTATATATAACCCCTTCCCGCGAGCAGAGCAGTCCACTACTCTGTTTTTTTGGCCGGCCGTGGGACAGCTTTATGGTGCTCTAACTCATCTCCTATGCACATGAGGTGTTTGATCAAATGCCCGAGCCACACTTAAGCTTTCTCCTCTCGAATCTCCTTCTCCAAGCTCCATTTTCCTCAAGGTTTTTGTAGCTTTGGCGGTCCGTGATGTCCCGTCCCCGTCCTCACCGGCGTCTATCGCCCACACCCACCTCGGCGCTAGCACCACCATGGTTAGTCTCTTCTTATCTTTTTTCTAAAAGAAAAAAGTTCTTACTTGTATGATTTAGATATATACTTATGTAATTTTCTTAGTTGAATGATTGTTTGTTATAATATGGTGCGATGGTTTCGGTATCCGCCTCCATCAACCCTCGTCCTGTATAAGATTCGGATGTGGTATATATTATCTTCTATAACTATTTGTTTTATTTAGTGTTTATGACAATTATGCCGACCAACGTGACATAGATTTTTTAATCTAGGAGGTATGTGAACCGGAAATTCGTACCAAAATACAAATTATTGCCGAGAAGTTAAATTTGGTTGAAAAAGAAAACAATTACTTGAAAGAAAAATTACAAAGAGTTGAAGAGGAGAAGATGATATTGGAGTTGGATGTTGCCGATGTGCGTGATGATCACAAGATCAAGATGAATGCAATGCGCTTAAAGATTAGAAAGATTAGAAAATATGTCGTTCATACTGAGTCTTGGTATCATTATGTCGTTGGATCAATTGGTACCTTAGTTGCGGTTATGATCGCATTTGTTGTTGCATTTAAATTTTACAGTTTCAATGTATGTTCTATTTAGATGCTCTAGAGAGCTATATGTTGTTCAATAATGAGAAGTATGTATGAACGTTATGTATTTATTTTGGTTACTACTGTACTTTGGCTTTATTGTGATGATGAATTTCTATTAATTTGGTCACGTTTCTATTCATGATATGTTGTAATGGTTTTTATAACACTTTATTATATAACGCACGCAGATGAACTAGCAATGGATGTACGGTGACCGACGCACCTCCGAGTATATTAAGGGCTTGCATAAATTTCTCGTAGCGCCTGAGGCAAACAAGCAGAATGGTTTTATGCATTGTCCTTGTACTGTCTGTGGGAATACGACAGCTTTCTTCGACTATAAAACCACTCACTTCCACCTGCTTCAAAAGGGTTTTATGCCGCAGTATAATGTTTGGACCAAGCATGGAGAAAGAGGGGTTATGATGGAAGACAACGTAGAAGGAGAGGATGATGGCAACTACCCGCCCCCTGAATACGGTGATGTTGCAATGGGGGAAGCTAAAGATCAAGAGGAACCAGACGATGTGCCCGGTGATGATCTTCGCCGGGTCATTGTTGATGCACATAGAGAATTCGAAAGTGAAAGGGATAAGTTGAAGTTTGATTGCATGTTAGAGGATCACAAAAAAGGATTGTACCCAAATTGCGAAGATGACAACACAAAGCTCAGTACCACACTGGAATTGCTGCAATGGATGGCAGACAATGGTGTATATGACAAGGGATTTAGTTCCCTACTGAAAATAATGAAGAAGAAGCTTCCAAAGGATAACGAATTGCCCGACAGTACGTGCGAAGCAAAGAAAGTTCTATGCCCTCTAGGACTGGAGGTGCAGAAGATACATGCATGCCCTAATGACTGCATCCTGTACCGCGGTGCGTACGAGGATTTGAATGCATGCCCGATATGCGGCGCATTGCGGTATAAAATCAGAAGAGATGACCCTGATGATATTGAGGGCTAGCGCACCGGGAAGATGGTTCCTGCCAAGGTGATGTGGTATGCTCCTATAATACCACGGTTGAAACGTGTGTTGAGAAACAAAAAGTATGCCGAGTTGATGCAATGGCACATAATAGACCGTAAGAAAGATGGGAAGTTGAGAGCACCCGCTAACGGGTGGCAATGGAGAAAGATTGAGAGAAAGGGTTTGGTTTAAGTGCAGATGGCATTAATCCTTTTCGGGAGCAAAGCAGCAAGCATATCACATGGCCTCTGACTCTATGTATGTATAACCTTCCTCCTTGGTTGTGCATGAAGCGGAAGTTCATTATGATGCCAGTGCTCATCCAAGGCCCTAGGCCTGGAAATGACATTGATGTGTACCTAAGGCCATTAGTTGATGAACTTTTACACTTATGGAATGGAAATGGTGTACGTGTGTGGGATGAGAACGGACAGCCGAATAGGAGGAATTTGACTTACATGCGTCGCTGTTTGTAACCATCAACAATTGGCCAGCTCTCAGTAACCTTTTAGGACAGACCAACAAGGGATACAACGCATGCACACACTGTTTAGATGACACCGACAGTATATATTTGGAGAAATGCAGGAAGAATGTGTACATGTGGCATCATCGATTTCTTCTGACCAACCATCAATGTCGAAAGAAATTAAAGCATTTCAAATGTGAGGTAGATCACCGGAAGAAGCCTGCCCTCCGTACTGGTGATCACATACTTGATATGGTCAATGATTTACAAGTAATCTTTGGAAAGGGTCCTGGCAGACTATCTGTTCCGAATGACGACGCAGGACGCGCACCCATGTGGAAGAAGAAGTGTATATTTTGGGACCTACCCTATTGGAAAGACCTAGAGGTCCACTCTGCAATCAACATGATGCACGTGACGAAGAATCTTTGCATGAACCTGCTAGGCTTCTTGGGAGTGTATGGGAAGACAAAAGATACACCGGAGGCACGGGAGGAACATCAACGTGTGTATGAAAAAGATGGCATGCATCCAAAGCAGTATGAAGGTCCTTCCAGCTACGCTCTTACCAAAGAAGAGAAGGAAATCTTCTTTGAATGTCTGCTCAGTATGAAGGTCCCCTCTGGCTTCTTGTCAAATAAAAAGGGAAGAATAAATATGGCAGAGAAACAATTCCAGAACCTAAAGTCTCATGACTGCCACGTGATTATGATGCAACTGCTTCCGGTTGCATTGAGGGGGCTTTGAACGGAAAACGTTCGATTAGGCATTGTGAAGCTATGTGCATTCCTCAATGCAATCTCTTAGAAGGTGATCGATCCAGATATCCTGCTAAGGTTAAGGAGTGATTTGGTGCAATGTTTTGTTAGTTTCGAGTTGGTGTTCCCACCATCCTTCTTCAATATCATAACGCACGTCCTAGTTCATCTAGTCGATGAGATTGTCGTTCTAGGCCGTGTATTTCTACACAATATGTTCCCCTTTGAGAGGTTCATGGGAGTCTTAAAGAAATATGTTCGTAACCGTGCTAGGCCAGAAGGAAGCATCTCCATGGGCCATCAAACAGAGGATGTCATTGGGTTTTGTGTTGATTTCATTCCTGACCTTAAGAAAATTGATCTCCCTCAATCGCGGTATGAGGGGAGACTGACTGGAAAAGGCACACTAGGAGCGGAGTCAATAATGTGTATAGACTGGTATTCTTGGTCTCAAGCACACTACACAGTTCTACAGAATTCTACCTTGGTGACCCCGTATGTCGATGAACACAAACATATTCTGTGCTCCAAACACCCGGAGTAGCGGGACGACTGGATTACATATGAACACATCAGGACTTTTGGCGGTTGGTTGCAAAAATGTCTCATAGGTGACAACACTGTTTCTGATGAGCTGTACTCGTTGGCCAGGGAACCATCTTCGACTGTATTGACTTACCAATGCACGAGATAAATGGGAATACATTTTACACGATCGGCCAAGATCAAAAGAGCACTAACCGAAACAGCGGTGTCCGGTTTGATGCAATAAACAAGAATGGCAAAAGTGACACATACTATGGTTAAATAGTGGACATATGAGAACTTGACTATGACATGATTTCGAGGTCCCTTTGTTTCAATGCAAATGTGTCAATCTGTCAGGAGGCGGGGTACAGATAGACCCACAGTACGGAATGACAACGGTGGATCTAAACAATCTTTGGTACACAGACGAACCATTTTTCCTAGCCAATGATGTGCCACGGGTTTTCTATGTGAAGGACATGTCTACCAAACCAAGAAAAAGAAAATATAAGCTAGTGAATACATCATACGATGAGCCAAAGTGCCACATAGTTCTTTCAGGAAAAAGAGACATCGTGGGATTGGAGGGCAAGACAGACATGTTTGAAGATTACGAAAAATTCCTCCCTTCAAAGTCAAGGCTGACCCAAGCACCCTGTTAAACGATGAAGATTATCCATGGTTACGGTGCAATAAGCAATGAACACAAGCAAAGAAAAAGTGAAGAAATGAAATGCCTTTTGTATCGGATGAAACCCTTTGTAACAGATGAGTTTTCGTATCCATGTTCTAAAAAGTTCATAAAAATGAAATCCCTTTGTAACAGATGAGTTTTTGTATGAAACCGTGATACTTCGAAAGTGATTGTTCGTTTTGTACACGAAGTACATCCAGTTTTTGCCGTAACCCTCTCAACTTTTATGCACATGCTATGTGGGTGAAATGATGATACCATGCCAACTTTCAACCTTTTCAGAGTTCATTTGTAGTGCTTTTCAATTTCATGGTCATTTAGTTCAAAAAGCAGTAAATGCATGAAAAATACCAAATTAAGTCAGAAATTTTTGAAAATTGATGATGTGGCTTTTTATGGTGTATTTTGAACACAAAAAAGTCTCGACTTCAAATAAGTTCATAAAAATGAAATCCCTTTGTGACAGATGAGGTTTCGTATGAAACCCTGATACTTCGAAAGAGATTGTTCGTTTTGTAGACGAAGTGCATCCAGTTTTTGCCATAACCCTCTCAACTTTTTAGCACATGCTATGTGGGTCAAATGATGACACCATTCCAACTTTCAACCTTTCGAGAGTTCATTTGTAGTGCTTTTCAATTGCATGGTCATTTACCTAAAAAAAGTAGTAAAATGCATTAAAAATACCAAATGAAGTCAGAAATTGTTGAAAATTGATGATGTGGCTTTGAATGGTGCATTTTGAACACACAAAAAGTCTGGACTTCAAATAAGTTCATAAAAATGAAATCCCTTTGTAAGACATGAGTTTTCGTATGAAACCCTGATACTTCGAAAGAGATTGTGCGTTTTGTACACGAAGTGTATCCAGTTTTTGCCATAACCCTCTCAACTTTTTAGCACATGCTATGTGGGTGAAATGATGATACCATGCCAACTTTCAACCTTTTCACAGTTCATTTGTAGTGCTCTTCAATTTCATGGTCATTTAGCTGAAAAAAGTAGTAAATGCATTAAAAATACCAAATGAAGTCAGAAATTGTTGAAAATTGATGATGTGGCTTTGAATGGTGCATTTCGAAAAAATTTGTGACCTAAAAGCAAAAAGAATCACTAAAAACAGTAAGTAGGAACAAAATAAAATAAATAAAGTACAAAACAAAACAAAAAATAGACCTTTTTAAAAAAGTGCCACCTATTCGGCCACCACTACGTGAATACGACTAGAAACCCAACCAGCTTGTTGGGCTAGGATTTAGGCCCGTATAAGGCCCAATACACCCATAGGCAGTGACAGATTTGGCCCAGAAGCGTGCAGTTGAGAGGAGCTCGACAGGGTGTGCGCAGCAGTGCTTATAAACCACTCGCGAGTTCTCTCGGCTAGCAAGGTGGGACTAAAAATTTGGCCCGGCCAGCACCACACTTTGGTCCCGGTTGGTGGCTCCAACCGCGAACAATACCTAGCTTTCGTCCCGATTGGAACCAACAACCGGAACTAAAGGTCTCTTTATCCCGCCCTTTTGGGCTGATGAAAATTGATCTGTAGCCCCGGTTGATGGCACCAACGGGAACCAATGCCACCCTTTCGTCCCGGTTGGAGCCAGCAACCGGTACTAATGGTCTCTTCTTCCCGCCCTTTTGGGCTGATGAAAATTGAGGTTTAGCCCTGGTTGGAGCCACCAACCGATACGAAAGGTTGGCATTGGTTCCGGTTGGAGCCACCAAACGGAACCAAAGGTGTTCAAATATATGGCAGGACTTGTCGAAATTTCCACCAACTCCCATTTTCCCCCGTTCTCTTCCCTCCTGTAGTTGAGAGGAGCACGTCGCCGCCGGCCCGCGCCTCCTCCACGAGCCCCTCATCACCGTCATCGACGCCCCCAAGCCTGTCGTGAGCCCGAGCCCATCGCTGTCGCCGTCGCCCCCGAGCCCGTCGTTGCCCCGAGCCCATCGTTGTCGTCGTCGCCCCGAGCCTATCGCCATCTCCGTCGCCCCCGAGCCCGTCGTCGCCGCCCCGAGCCTGTCGCCGCTGGCCCGCGCCTCCTCCCCGAGCCCGTCGTCATCGTCGCCCGCGCCACCCCGAGCCCGTCATCATCGCCCGTCACCACCCGGAGCCCGCGCCCGTCCCCACCGTCTTAATCAGGTGATATAACATGTAAGAGAAAAAACTAAAGAAAAAAACCACATGGATCTTAACGTAAGGTTCCGCAGATATATCATCGATTGGGACTTAACAAAGTCTTAATCGACTCAGACTTAGCAAGACTGTTTGAGGATAATAGATAGTTTGCAACAAGTAAAGGCAACAATTTGCCTCAATGAATAGCAATTTCTCTGTAAAAAAAGGAAAATGAATCGCTTTTCATCCAGATAATAATAGAAGGAATCCGCGAACATGGTCGCCAGAATCTAGCGCCCCGAATGCAACAGCAACGCACACGAGTGCGTGCTAGCTATGTAGCACGGCACACACACTATCACCACATCTTTGGAGTCGCCCGGCCTGGAATCCGGTACCCCGGACGTGACAAGCAATGAGTGTCGTGGCAGCTAAACCCATTGTAATACACACACGATGCCAGGCGGTCAAATGATATGTAGCGTGTAAAGTTCTTGAAAGTTTTTTGTATAGAATCCATTGATTGACATTCATGAGAGAGGCGGTCCGGACGTCGTACATTGATATTTGTATATTAATTTCCATGTTGTAATATTTGCAGAAACTATGGATCAAAGAAACTTGGAACAAGAATAGATGTTGGGTGAGATAATCCGCGACGGAGTTGAGGTTGATTATTATCTCAACGACACCGATGGTTTGGAAGGAGAGGATGACTACTTCGGTGATCGAACAATGGAGGAGGAAGGACATGATCATGATGGCTCCGGTGACCGAATGTCGGAGGAAGAAGGAGACCATGATGACGGCTCCGGTGACCGAACGGAGGAGGGAGCTGTTGCAAAGTCCGGACCGAGCCAAACTTCGGTTACGAGACGAGGCCCGAAGAGAAGGTTGTGCAAGGATGAAAAGTTCACGATCACAGAAAACCGTGACGATGGCCTACAATTAAACCCAAGCGGACCAAGGACGGATTTTCTGCTCAGTGCAGAGCTATTGTTAGGGACAACATCCCGATCAGCATCAAGCAATGGAATAAGCCTAAGGGCGATGACGTCCCTGAAGGTGATTATGTCAATGATAGGCAGAAAGATGATCTTTGGACTGCGCTAAAGGGAAATTTCACCCTACCGCCAGAGGAGGATCCTTATAAGCTAGTTATAGAGCCACTGGTCAAGGCGTGAGCTCATAAGAAGATGGCTGATCTATTCAGGAGGTAGAGGAAAGAGTTGAAAGCAAAGTTTGTCGACAAAGGGGAGAATCCAGAATTCATCGGTTGATTTGAGAAGATGAGAGATCACTGGCCCGCATTTGTGGCCTACAAGACATCGGACAAGAGTAAGCAAATGTCGGAGACAAACAAGAAAAGTGCTGCAAAGAAGCAACATCCCCATCACACGGGGTCAGGTGGCTACCTCAAAGCCTGTCCGTTGTGGGACAAAGCTGAGAATGACCTGATTGCTAAAGGGGTCGAACCACAGACATTGAACTGGCCATACCGTTCAAGGACTTGGTTCTTCAGGGTTGGGGGAACTTTCGACCCTGAAATAGGGAAGTGTCGTTGGACGAACGAGCAACTTGCAATACCCATCAACAAGCTTCAGAAGTGTATCACCGCAGTGCAGGAAGGGACGTTCATTGCCGACAAAGAGAAGGATGATACGTCCATTTTGCATCATGTGTTTATGTTGATATTTATCGCTTTATGGGCTGTAATTACACTTCACGGTACAATACTTATGCCTTTTATCTCTTATTTTATAAGGTTTACATGAAGAGGGAGAATGCCGGCAGCTGGAATTCTGGTCTGAAAAAGGAGAAAGTTTGAGATACCTATTCCGCGCAACTCCAAAAGCCGTGAAAATCAATGAGGAATTATTTTGGATTTTATAAAAAATACTCGGCGGAAGAAGTACCAGAGGGGAGCCACCAGGAGGCCACAAGCCTGCCAGGCGCGACCTACCCCCCTGGCCGCGCCTAGGTGGCTTGTGGGCCCCCTGTTGCCCCTCTGGCTCTCATCTTTTTCTATAAGGAGGGTTTCGTTCCAGAAAAAATCAAGAGCAGGCTTTCAGGAGGAATCACCGCCGCCATGAGGCAGAACTTGAGCAGAACCAATCTAGAGCTCCGGCAGGGCCGTCCTGCCAGGGAAACTTCTCTCCCGGAGGGGGAAATCGTTGCCATCCTTATCACCAACACTCCTCTCATCGGAGAGGACTCATCACCATCAACATCTTCATCAGCACCATCTCATCTCCAAACCCTAGTTCATCTCTTGTAACCAATCTCCATCTCGCGACTCCGATTGGTACTTGTAAGGTTGCTAGTAGTGTTAATTACTCTTTGTAGTTGATGCTAGTTGGATTACTCGGTGCAAGATTATATGTTCAGATCCTTGATGCTATTCAATACCTCTCTGGTCATGGACATAATTATGCTTTGTGAGTAGTCACTTTTGTTCCTGAGGACATGGGATAAGTCTTGCTATAAGTAGTCATGTGAATTTGGTATTCGTTCGATATTTTGATGCATTGTATGTTGTCTTTCCTCTAGTGGTGTTATGTGATTGTTGACTACATAACACTTCACCATTATTTGGGCCTAGAGAAAGGCATTGGGAAGTAATAAGTAGATGATGGGTTGCTAGAGTGGCAGAAGCTTAAACCATAGTTTATGTGTTGCTTCGTAAGGGGCTGATTTGGATCCACTAGTTTAATCCTATGGTTAGACTTTGTCTTAATTTTTCTTTCGTAGTTGCAGATGCTTTCAAGAGGGGTTAATCATAAGTGGGACATTTGTCCAAGTAAGGGCAGCACCCAAGCACCGGTCCACCCACATATCAAACTATCAAAGTAGCGAACGCGAATCATATGAACATGATGAAAACTAGATTGACAGAAATTCCCATATGTCCTCGGGAGCGCTTTACCTCCTATAAGAGTTTGTCCAGGCTTGTCCGTTGCTACAAAAGGGATTGGGCCACTTTGCTGCACCTTTGTTACTATTGCTACTTGCTACATGCTACAAATCATCTTATCACACAACTATTTGTTACCGATAATTTCAGTACTTGCATAGAATACCTTGCTGAAAACCACTTGTGAGTTCCTTCTGCTCCTCGTTGGGTTCGACACTCTTACTTATCGAAAGGACTATGATAGATCCCCTACACTTGTGGCTCATCAAGACTCTTTTCGGGCGCCGTTGCCGGGGAGTGAAGCGCCTTTAGTAAGTGGAATTTGGTAAGGAAACATTTATATAGTGTGCTGAAATTTATTGTCACTTGTCACTATGGAAACTAATCCTTTTAGGAGCTTTTTCGGGGTATCTTCACCTCGAACGGAAGCACAAGGAGTTGCTCCTCAACCTGATGCACCTACTGAAAATATTATTTATGAAATTCCTTCCGGTATGCTAGAGAAACTGTTGGCTAATCCTTTTACAGGAGATGGAACATCACCTCCCGACTTCCATCTAATCTATGAAGATGAAGTTTGTGGTTTATTTAAGCTTGCAGGTTTGCCCGAGGATGAGGTCAAGAAGAAGGTCTTCCCCTTATCTTTGGGGGATATAACATTGACATGGTATAGGCTATGTGATGATACTGGGTCATGGAACTACAACAGATTGAAATTAGAATTTCATCAAAAGTTTTATCCTATGCATTTGGTACATCGTGATCGGAATTATATCTATAATTTTTGGCCTCGTGATAGATAAATTATCTCTCAAGCTTGGGGAGGCTTAAAACAATGTCATATTCGTGCCCCAACCATGAGCTCTCGAGAGAAATTATTATTCAGAACTTTTATGCTTGACTTTCTCATGATAATCGCACCATGCTTGACACTTCTTGTACCGTTCTTTTATGAAGAGAGATATTGACTTCAAATGGAATTTATTGGAAAGAATTAAACGCACCTCTAAGATTGGGAGTTTGATTAAGGTAAGGAGTCAGGTATGAATCTTAAGTTCGATTGCGTTAAATCCTTTGTTGAAACAAATACTTTTTGTGATTTAAGCGCTAAACATGGACTTGACTCTGAGATAGTAGCTTCATTATGTGAATCATTTGCTGCTCATATTGATCTCCCTAAAGAGAAGTGGTTTAAATATCATCCTCCCATAGAAGTCAATGTAGTTAAACCCAATCTAGTTGAAGAGAAAGTCATTGCTTATAATGATCCTATTATTCCTAGTTCTTACATTGAGAAACCACCTTTCCCTGTTAGAATAAAGGATCATTCTAAAGTTTCAACTGTGATACGTAGGGGCTACATTAGAACACCTACACCCCCTGAGAAAATTAGAGTTAAACCTAGCATTGCTATTACCAAAGATCTCCTGTCCGACAATGTTGATGTCCATGATATTCACTTCTGTGAAGATGCTGCTAGAATTGCTAAACCTCATGCTAGAGACAAACATAGGCCTCTTGTTGGCACGCCTGTTGTTTCTGTTAAGATAGGAGATCATTGTTATCATGGTTTATGTGACGTGGGTGCTAGTGTTAATGCAATACCTCAATCTTCATATGATGAAATTAGAGACGAGATTGCACCTGTTGAGATGGAACCTATTGATGTCACTATTTAGCTTGCCAATAGAGATACTACCTGCCCTTTGGGAATTGTTAGAGATGTTGAAGTCTTGTGTGGTAAAACTAAGTATCCTCCTGATTTTCTCGTTCTTTCTACCACACAAGATAGCTTTTGTCCCATCATATTTGGCAGACCTTTCCTCAATACTGTCAATGCTCATATTAACTGTGAGAAGCAAACTCTGACTGTTGGCTTTGAAGGTGTGTCACACGATTTCAATTTCTCCAAGTTTGGTAGACAACCTCATGAAAAAGAGTTGTCTAGTAAGGATGGAATTATTGCTCTAACTTCTATTACTGTGCCTCCTACTGATCCTTTAGAGCAATACTTGCTTGAACATGAAAATGATATGCATATGGATGAAAGGAATGAGATAGATAGAGTTATCTTTGAACATCATCCTATCCTTAAGAATAATTTGCTTGTTGAACTAATTGGAGATCCACCCCCACCAAAGGGTGATCCTCTGTTCGAGCTTAAACAGTTACCTGATACTCTTAAGTATGCTTATCTTGATGAAAAAGAGATATATCCTGTTATTATTAGTGCTAGCCTTTCAGAGCATGAAGAAAAGAAATTATTGAAAACTATGAGGAAGCACCGTGTTGCTATTGGATATACTCTTGATGATCTTAAGGGCATTAGTCCCACTCTATGCCAGCATAAAATTAAAACCGATCCTGATTCCAAACCAGTTGTCGATCATCAACGGAGATAAAATCCTAAGATGAAAGAGGTAGTAAGAAAAGAAATACTAAAGCTCCTGGAAGCACGTATTATCTATCATGTTGCTCATAGTGATTGGGTAAGTCCGGTTCATTGTGTCCCTAAAAAGGGAGGTATTACCGTTGTCCCTAAGGATAAAGATGAATTGATCCCACAGAGGATTATTACTGGCTATAGGATGGTGATTGATTTTAGGAAATTGAGTAAGCCACTAGGAAAGATCATTACCCTTTGCCTTTTATTGAGCAAATGCTAGAAAGATTGTATAAACACACACACTTCTGCTTTCTAGATGGTTAATCTGGTTTCTCCCAAATACCTGTTGCACAATCTGATCAGGAGAAAACCACTTTTACCTGCCTCTTCGGTACCTTTGCTTACAGATGTATGCCTTTTGGCTTACAGAGGATTGTTGAGGCTTTCATGGATGACTTCTCCGTTTACGGGTCTTCTTTTGATGATTGCCTCAGTAACCTTGATCGAGTTTTGCAGAGATGTAAAGATACCAACCTTGTCTTGAATTGGGAGAAGTGCCACTTTATGGTTAATGAAGCCATCATCTTAGGACATCAAATTTCTGAAAGAGGTATTGAAGTCGATAAGGCTAAGGTTGATGCGATCGAGAAAATGCCATGCCCTATAGATATCAAAGGTATAAGAAGTTTCCTTGGTCATGATGGTTTCTATAGAAGGTTAGTGAAAGACTTCTCTAAGATTTCTAGGCCTCTCACCGATCTCTTGCGAAAGGTTATTCCTTTTGTTTTTGACGATGATTGTGAGGAAGCCTTTGAAATAATTAAGAAGGCCTTGATAACTGCACCTATTGTTCAACCACCTGATTGGAACTTACCTTTTGAAATTATGTGTGATGCTAGTGATTATATTGTTGGTGCTGTTCTAGGACAAAGAGTTGACAAGAAATTGAATGTTATTCATTATGCTAGTAAAACTCTAGATAGTGCCCAAAGAAACTATGCTACTACTGAAAAGGAATTTTTAGCAGTCGTGTTTGCATGTGAAAAGTTCAGATCTTACATTGTTGATTCCAAGGTTACTATTCACACTGATCATGCTGCTATTAAGTATCTCATGGAAAAGAAAGATGCTAAACCTAGACTTATCATATGGTTTCTCTTGCTACAAGAATTTGATTTTCATGTTGTTGATAGGAAGGGTGCTGGGAACCCCGTAGCAGATAACTTGTCTAGGTTGGAGAATTTCTTTGATGATCCACAACCTATTGATGATAGCTTTCCTAATGAGCGATTGAATGTCATCAATGCCTCACGTAGTACACCGTGGTATGCTGATTACGAAAATTATATTGTTGCCAAGTATATACCACCTAGTTTCACATACCAGCAAAAGAAGAAATTCTTCTTTGATTTGAGACATTACTTCTGGGATGATCCTCACCTTTATAAGGAAGGAGTGGATGGTGTTATTACATGTTGTGTACCTGAGCACGAACAGGGACAGATCCTACAGAAGTGTCACTCCGAGGCTTACGGAGGAAACCATGCAGGAGATAGAATTGCACACAAGGTATTGCAATCAGGTTTCTATTGGCCTACTCTCTTCAAGGATGCCCGTAAGTTTGTCTTGTCTTGTGATGAATGTCAAAGAATAGGTAATATCAGTAAACGTGAGGAAATGCCTATGAATTATTCACTTGTCAATGAACCATTTGATGTTTGGGGTTTTGATTATATGGGACCTTTTCCAAAGTCCAACGGGTATACTCATATCCTAGTTGTTGTTGATTACGTTACTAAGTGGGTAGAAGCTATCCCAGATAGTAGTGATGATCAGAACACCTCTATTAGGATGCTTAAAGAAGTTATTTTCCCTAGATTCGGAGTCCCTAGATATCTAATGACTGATGGTGGTTCACATTTTATTCATGGTGCTTTCCGTAAAACGCTTGCTAAGTATGATGACAACCATAGAATTGCATCTCCCTATCATCCTCAGTCCAGTGGTCAAGTAGAGCTAAGTAATAGAGAAATTAAACTAATTCTGCAAAAGACTGTTAATAGGTCTAGAAAGAATTGGTCTAAGAAGCTTGATGATGCACTGTGGGCTTATAGAACTGCTTATAAGAATCCCATGGGCTTGTCTCCGTACAAAATGGTTTACGGTAAAGCATGTCATTTTCCTCTTGAGCTAGAGCATAAGGCTTATTGGGCAACCAAAGAGCTCAACTTTGGTTTCAAACTTGGTGGTGAGAAGAGGTTATTTGATATTAGCTCACTGGATGAATGGAGAACTCAGGCATATGAAAATGCCAAGTTGTTTAAAGAAAAGGTTAAGAGATGGCATGATAAAATGATACAAACACGTGAGTTCAATGTACGTGATTATGTCTTGCTATACAATTTTCGTTTAAGATTTTTTCCAGGCAAGCTTCTCTCTAAATGGGAAGGTCCTTACATTGTTGAGGAAGTATATCGTTCCGGTGCCATCAAGATCAACAACACGGAAAGTAATTTTCCGAGAGTGGTAAATGGGCAAAGAATCAAGCATTATATGTCAGGTACTCCCATAAATGTTAAAAGCAATGTTATTAATACCATAACTCTGGAGGAGTACATAAGGGATATTTATCAGCCTATTTCAGACTCCAAAAACGAGGAGGTATGTGATTCGGTAAGTAAACCGACTCCAAAACTTTCCAGTAGCAATTTTTCTCCGTTTTGGAATTTTTAGGAAAATAGAAAAAATTAAAGTAGTCTGGAAAGCGCACGAGGAGGCGACAAGCCTGCCAGGCGCGGCCTACCCCCTGGCCGCGCCTGGGTGGCTTGTGGGCACCTTGTGTGCCTCCCGGACTCCATTTTCTTGCGTAGTACTCCTTTTGGTCGGGAAAAATTCATTATATATTCTCCCGGAAGGTCTGACCCTCGTATCACGCAAATATCCTCCATTTTCGTTTCGAGCCTGTTTTTGCCGCAGATTTAGGGCAAGGATGTCGTCTCAGGAATCTATCGGGGAGAACGATCTCCCTCAAGTCTACGAAGAAGTAAATGCTGATCTGAAAAGAATGGAGGTCATGGAGGCAAAGGAAAGGATGCTTGAAGAAACTAAGGGCAAAACTAAGGAGGAGAATCTGGCGTTGGACAAAGGGCAATCTGTGCTCAACAAGGAAGAAGCTGAGGAAGAGGATTTTCTTCAACCCCATCTCCACCTTTTACCTCCATCCTTGATCGAACTCTCGAATTATTTTGGATTTTATAAAAAATACTGGGCAGAAGAAGTACCACAGGGGAGCCACCAGGAGGCCACAAGTCTGCCAGGCGCGGCCTACCCCCTGGTCGCGCATAGGTGGCTTGTGGGCCCCCTGTTGCCCCTCTAGCTCCCATCTTTTGCTATAAGGAGGGTTTCGTTCAAGAAAAAAATCAAGAGGAGGCTTTTGGGAGGAATCGCCGCCGCCACGAGGCGGAACTTGAGCAGAACCAATCTAGAGCTCCGGCAGGGCCGTCCTGCCGGGGAAACTTCCCTCCCGGAGGGGGAAATCGCCGCCATCGTCATCACCAACACTCCTCTCATCAGAGAGGACTCATCACCATCAACATCTTCATCAGCACCATCTCATCTCCAAACCCTAGTTCATTTCTTGTAACCAATCTCCGTCTCGCGACTCGATTGGTACTTGTAAGTTTGCTAGTAGTGTTAATTACTCTTTGTAGTTGATGCTAGTTGGATTACTCGGTGGAAGATTATATGTTCAGATCCTTGATGCTATTCAATACCTCTCTGGTAATTTGTGAGTAGTCACTTTTGTTCCTGAGGACATGGGATAAGTCTTGCTATAAGTAGTCATGTGAATTTGGTATTCGTTTGATATTTTGATACGTTGTATGTTGTCTTTCCTCTAGTGGTGTTATGTGAACGTCGACTACATAACACTTGACCATTATTTGTGCCTAGAGGAAGGCATTGGGAAGTAATAAGTAGATTATGGGTTGCCAGAGTGACAGAAGCTTAAACCCTAGTTTATGCGTTGCTTCGTAAGGGGCTGATTTGGACCCACTAGTTTAATGCTATGGTTAGACTTTGTCTTAATTCTTCTTTCGTAGTTGCGGATGCTTGCGAGAGGGGTTAATCATAAGTGGGACGTTTTTCCAAGTAAGGGCAGCACCCAAGCACCGGTCTACCCACATATCAAACTATCAAAGTAGCGAACGTGAATCATATGAACATGATGAAAACTAGATTGACAGAAATTCCCGTGTGTCCTCGGGAGCGCTTTACCTCCGATAAGAGTTTGCCCAGCCTTGTCCCTTGCTACAAAAGGGATTGGGCCACTTTGCTGCACCTTTGTTACTATTGCTACTTGCTACTTGCTACGAATCATCTTGTCACACAACTATCTATTACCGATAATTTCAATGCTTGCAGAGAATACCTTGCTGAAAACCACTTGTCAGTTCCTTCTACTCCTCATTTTGTTCGACACTCTTACTTATCGAAAGGACTACGATAGATCCCCTACACTTGTGGGTCATCAAAGGACGAGCTGACTAAGGCCCTAGGGAATCCTGAGCACCCTGGACGAACACGAGGGACACCAGGCTCCGTTCCGTGTAAGCTTGGGTTTCCCGATGCAGGCGGTTATAGAAGCCGAGAGAGAAGGATGAAAGTGGATCTGAGCAACATGGAGAAGATCAATGCAAGACTATAAAAGCTAAAGGAACTTGAGAGATAGCGAGCTACCCCAGAAGCTACCCTGCCATCTCAGTGGAGAAGTAGTGTGGCTTCCACGGAGCTTGTTCAGCCTGACTTCATGAATCCTATCTACCCCGTGTATACTATCATAGAGGCTCAACATTGCGAGCTTATGACGAAATGCCAGAAGCTAACTTTCAAGGCTGCTATCGGCTCTGTTCCACCTCCTCAACCCAACGGAACTTTTCACTGCCTTCCGATTCCACATAGCTTTGTTGTTGTGATAGTGGATGAAGTAATGGAGGGATTTGAGGAGCTCAAGCTTGACCACCCTACAGGTGAAGGGGAGAATAAGCTGGTTCATGCTGCGAGGAGTACATGTCTATGGCAGAAGGAGTACATCAAGCTTCCAAACTAGACGCCTCCGGGAAGTCGGTGCACTCCGCCTCCTCCTCCTCCTCCTCCCCCGATGAGTCTGGGCAATCCGCCTCCTCCTCCTCCTCCTCCATCGGTGAGTTAGGGCACTCCGCCTCCTCCTCCGGCGAGTGATCAGGGGACTCTTCCTCCTCCTCCCGCAAGTGATCAAGGAACTCCTCCTCCTCCTCCTCCTTCTCTCAAGTGGAAGACCACCGCTCCGGCGGCTAGCACAGATGCAAGGTTAGCAAAACGTAGAAGTGGGGAAAGAATTCCCCAGCTCGGCCAACAGGAGAAGCAATCGTGCCCCCCACTCAAGGTGTCAAGAGATATCGTCGCTAATCCTCTGGGGATGGTGCCCGGTACCAATCCTGGTGATTACTTGGGGAATGATGTAATTTTTCAAACACCTGAGGTAACAGAAGAAAAATATGAATACTGACACGGGAAGCCTCTCGCCAAACCTGGTCATCCTCCTCTAACACCGATGATGCACAAATTGCATGAGTGGTACATGAATACCTGCCTGGATTATGGGAGAGACACTATGTATATGGAAGTGAAATGAGAGTACAAATTCATTGTAGCTCAAGTGATTTGTGTTCAATTTGTGGAGTTGTTTCAGTTATACAATCAACTGGCCCTCGACAAACAAACCGTGACTTCCTACTGTTTTTAAGTATTAATTACTTCTATAGTTAAGTATCTAACTCAGCTCGTTCATTGCATGCATATATAATTATCCTCACTATATATATTATGAAGATTGAAGATCATCGAATAAAAAAAGGAGGAACCTTCGACGTTGGGTTCATTTTCCCAGATTCCATAAATGAATGGTCGGTATGACACGAACCCAAAGATATTGAGGACAACTTGCTAAAGTCGTTCCTTGTAAATCAAAACAAAAGGGAAATACTCTTTCCTTACAACTCCAGGTGAGTGTTGCTGTCTTTTGTGTATACTCGGTTTCACTTTACTCGAGGTTAAGTATAATGTAATTGATGAGTTATATATGCGTGCGCATGTACCACTATATTCTGCTATCCATTAAGCTTGACGGGGCAAAAGTAATTGTCTTAGACTCGAGACGTAAAGATCTCGATTATTATGCGGACATGACTACAATGCTCAAGAATTAACATCAGTCAATACCGGGTCCATATTGGCATGCAACTTTCGTTAATTTCCTGATATGAAGTAATCATTTTCTTTGCCTGGCAGGATTTGGAAGAAGTTCACCAATAAGGTTCCCGGTCTAAAAAAAAGAGTTGCAATTTACGCACCCCAAAGTAAGTAGTATAAGCTAGTTCCTCGCATCTCTAATTGATTCAAATTTTCATCAATATATCATTATGTAATTGATTGAACTCTATTCTCTTAAAGTTCTTGTACCAAGATAGTGGGACTGAGTTATTTGGATTCTACGTATGCGAGCTAATTCACCTCTCGACCTCTGAGCAGGGGGCATATCTGAGAAACAGTATCAAGTATGTAAATGATATTCACAATTTTATTTTATATATTACCAGCAATTGTGTTGAGTTTTATTCATATATATGCATGTATTGACCCCCTTCTTTAAATTAGATCTGGCAGATGCGGGATGAAGTCCTAACACATGATCGCATACGAGCAATTCAAGAGGAACTGGCGGGATTCTTTCTTGACCACGTCATATCTAAAGACGGAGAATACTATGTGTATAACTGATTGTTTCTTAGGTAGATGACGTTAGGGATTGTAAAATATGTTATATATATCGTAAAAGATGTTAGGGATTGTAAATGGTTTCCTTCATTTTCTAATTAGCTAGCGTCAAGTCTTTCTATATGTATAGTAGGTACCATCGACCAAGCACGGAGAAAGAAAAGACACTTCTCTCTATTAGCTAGCTAACACAATATGAAACCACTAAATGAACCCTCCAAAACCCCCACCTCCCCCCCATTAAAAAAACCCAGCTCCGGCCAGATGTTGACGCGTGGATTCCATTTGGTCCCCGTTGGTGTGAGAAACCGGGACTAAAGTTCCTCCTGCCTGGGCTCCCCGTAGCGGCCACGTGGAGACACTTTTGTCCCAGTTCGTAAGCAAACCGGGACTAAAGATTTTGGGCTTTAGTCCCGACCCTTTAGTCTTGGTTCCGAAACCGGGGCTAATGGGCCTCTGGAACCGGGACAAATGGGCCTTTTTCTACTAGTGCTGGTACATACCCTCAACCCCGAGGGTGAATGATACGTCTCCAACGTATCTATAATTTTTGATGGTTCATGCTATTATCTTGTCAAACTTTGGATGTTTTGTATGCCTTTTATATATTTTTTGGGACTAACTTATTAACTCAGTGCCAAGTGCCAGTTCCTATTTTTTCCATGTTTTTGACCCCTTTTAGAGGAGATTTTGAAACGGAGTCCAAACGGAATAAAATCCCCGAAAAGATGTTTTCTGTAACGGAAGAAGATTAGGAGACTTGAGAGCCAAGGAAGGGGGCCCCAGGGGCCGCACAGGACCCCACCCCGCGGCCAGGGGGGAGGCCGTGGCCCTCAGGCTTGTGGTCCCCCTAGACCTCCTTGCCCTAGGTTTTGCGCCTATATATCCCCAAAAATTCCAGAAAAAATCAGGAGATCATCGAAAGTACTTTTCCGCCACCGCAAGCTTCTGTCTCCGTCAGATCCCAGCTGGGGCACGTTCTGGTGCCCTGTCGGAGGGGGGATTCGGATACGGAGGGCTTCTTCATCAACACCATGACCTCTCCGATGATGCATGAGTAGTTCACCATAGACCTACGGGTCCATAGCTAGTAACTAGATGGCTTCTTCTCTCTCTTGGATCTGCAATACAAAGTTCTCCATGATCTTCATGGAGATCTATCTGATGTAATCTTCTTTTGCAGTGTGTTTGTCGAGATCCAATGAATTGTGGATTTATGATCAGATTATCTATGAATTTCTTATTTGAGTTTCTTCTGATCTCTCTTATGCATGATTTCATATCCTTGTAATTCTCTTCGAGTTTTGGGTTTTGTTTGGCCAACTAGATCTATGATTCTTGCAATGGGATAAGTGCTTGGTTTTGGGTTCATACCGTGCGGAGACCTCACCCAGTGATAGAAGGGGTAGCAAGGCATGCATCATGTTGTTGCCATCAAGGGTAAAAAGATGGGGTTTTCATCACTGGTTTGAGTTTATCCCTCTACATCATGTCATCTTGCTTAAGGCGTTACTCTGTTCGTCATGAACTCAATACACTAGATGCATGCTGGATAGTAGTAGATGTAGAAAGTATCGGTCTACTTGTCTCGGATGTCATGCCTATATGTATGATCATTGCCTTAGATATCGTCATGACTTTGTGCGGTTCTATCAATTGCTCGACAGTAATTTGTTCACCCACCATGATATTTGCTATTTTGAGAGAAGCCTCTAGTGAACACTATGGCCCCCGGGTCTACTCCACACCATATTTTCAGCCTTACACCTTTTTACTTTGTTGCACTTTCCGACTTCATATCTCACTTTGCAAACAATCTTGAAGGGATTGACAACCCCTTTGAAACGTTGGGTGCAAGCTCGTTTGTGTTTGCGCGGGTACTCTGGACTTGACGAGACCCTCCTACTGGATCGATACCTTGGTTCTCAAACTGAGGGAAATACTTACTGCTCTGGTGTTGCATCACCCTTTCCTCTTCAAGGGAAAACCGACGCAAACAAGAGAAGTAGCAAGAAGAATTCCTGGCGTTGCAGGGGAAGGACTTTTGTTGCCGTAGCAGAAGAATTTATGCCGCCGTTGCCGGGGAGGAGGATGAAGTCAAGAATAGTCTCCCGTCAACGTGCCAATTTCTGGCGCCATTGCCGGGGAGGATCAAGTCAAGAACTCATCCAAGTAGGTGTCGCAAACTCATCTCTTGCATTTACTTTGTTTCCAAGTTGCCTCTCGTTTTCCTCTCCCCCACTTCACAATTTGCCTTTTTCGTTCGCCCTTTTCTCTCGTTTGCCTTTCCTTCGCTTGCTGAAAATCTAGTGATATGGATCCTCACCTACTTGCTAATCTCTTTCAGAGATCCGCTTATGTGGAACCAATTGATAGTGAGTTGAGTGCACTTGACTTTCTCTATGGAGTTTTGCTTGAGATGCGTGAATCTGAAAATCGTGATAAAGAAATTTATGAAATGATTCACGAGGGCTCCTTGAATGAAAAGTATGATTGCAATGATTTCATTATAAATTCTATTAATGACAATCATGCTAAAAATATGCAAAACCCTAAGCTTGGGGATGCTAGTTTTGCTATGTCCACTACTTGTTGCAATGATATTTGCAATAATATTGAAAGTGGGTTTGGACAAGTCATGACTTTAGTTGATGATAATCCCACTATTTTTGAAGAGCGTCAACTTTGCATGCATGTGGATCATGAAAAGAATATCCTTTGTGATAGCTATTTTGTTGAATTGGATTATGATCCCACATGTAATTGCTATGAGAGAGGAAAATATTGTGGTAGAAACTTTTATGTTACCAAATTACCTCTCGATATGTGGAGATTGCTATTGTCTCTTTCTTCTTCCTTGCATATGGAAACTATTGGTTGTCTTGACAATCTGTTTTCCTGTAAAATGCCTATGCATAGGAAGTATGTTAGACTTAGATGTGATTTTCACATGTTTCATGATGCTCTCTTCGTGTCCGATTGCTATCATTTATGTCAGCATCATTATAATCCTTATGCCTAGCTAAGGGCTTTAAACAATAGCGCTTGTTGGGAGGCAACCCAATGAATTTATCTTTTTCTTTCTGTTTTGTTGCGCCCACACCATCATAATTCTATTGTGATTGTGTTTTTTGTGTTTCTTTTTGCGTTTGAGCCAAGCAAAACCTTTATGACTAGTCTTGGTAATGGTTGTTTGATCCTGCTGGAAAAAGACAGAAACTTTTCGCTCACGAGATGATTTTTCATTTTTATTAAGAAAGAGATTTTGAGTTGATTCTATTTGCTGCTGGTTGATATGCCTTTTGCCCAGGCAGTCTTAATGTTTCAGAATTTTTGAGGTACCAGAAGTATACGAAGTATACATATTGCTATAGAGTGGTCTGTTTTTTACAGATTCTGTTTTTGTTGAGTTGATTGCTTGTTTTGATGAAACTATGTTTAGTATCGGGGGTACTAGCCATGCAAAAGTGAGAATACAGTAGCCCAACACCAATATAGATAGAATTCGAGTTTGCTACAGTACCAAAAGAGGTGGTAGTTTGTTTTCTTGTGCTAATGTTATCACGAGTTTCTGTTTAAGTTTTGTGTTGTGAAGTTTTAAAGTTTTGGGTGATGTTCTCATGGGAAAAGGGATAAAGAGTGGAAAGAGCTCAAGCTTGGGGATGCCCAAGGCATCCCAAGCCAAATTCAAGGACTCCAAAAAGCCTAAGCTTGGGGATGCCCCGGGAAGGCATCCCCTCTTTCGCCTCCAATCCATCGCTAATATTACTTGGAGCTATATTTTTATTCACCACATGATATGTGTTTTGCTTGGAGCGTCTTGTATCTTAGGAGTCTTTTATTTTTTTTGTGTCACAATCATCCTTGCTGCACACCTTTTTGGGACAGACAGGCGTGCACTCATCGTGATTTTGCTAGAATGCTCATAGTGCTTCACTTATATCTTTTGAGCTAGATACTTTTGCTCTATGTGCTTCACTTGTATCTTTTAGACCACGGCGGTGCGTGACTTGGTAGTTGGCTTATGCTATGAAAGTAGTCCCAAATGTGATAGGTACCCAAAGAGGATGCAAAAACCTCCATCTTCATGTGCATTGAGTACAAAGATAAGTCTTGATTCCTCTCAATTAGTTTTGAGACGTGGATTTGGTAATATTAATGTAGCAACCCGACTCAAAACGAGTCAAGCCTCTGTGATTCTGTGCCATCCCTGGATCAGTATGCTGGCACACACAGTACATCAATGTATATATCAAAGTGCAATCACATGTAAATAACGTAAAACTGATATATACCTCAGAATCTCAGCGGAAACAGTCGAGGGAGTGGAGTCCCAATAAACACCAACGGCAGGTTGAGTGCGGAGCGCAACCTGAATTGTACTCTTACTCATCGAAGAAAATATCTGCAACATAAGACGTTGAAGTCATGTAGGTCAACATATTGAATATGCCTGCAAGTCACAAAAAAGAGGGGTAAAAATATCATCTATACTATATGCATATATGGTAGGTGGGGCTTGTAAGTTTTGAGCAGAAAGCAAAGTTTTCTCCTACAACAAGGGAGGGCTAAAAGCAAAATATTACTACTTTGTTGGTTGTTAATGAGATGGCTCCGCCAACCAGTTCTCATACCCAAGTTATCAATATTACCCACATCAAATATATATATATATATGGTGTTGAGAATTCCTCATAGTTTCAGTTCCTCTGGCTCAAGTTGTCCATGACCGTGGACACGGCTAATCGATTAGGTTTGAGTACTCTGTAGAGTTTTGCACACGTTCCCCACAAGATTTGATCGCCTCCGAATATGTCCTCGCACTTCAAGGTGTTTGAAGACCGGATGATCAAAACATGGTCTTTCAACGGGTCCCTCTGATCCCTTGTCGGTGCCCATCCAATCCTACCGTTCTTCTACATCTGCTAGCACCGCCTGTCCAGAGTCGCCTCGTTGTCCAATCAAGCCAGAGCCCATAATGACTTGTAGCCGTGCAGGTAAGCCTTGGGTCTTGAAAATATCCATCCGTCTCTTTGAGCCTGGGTGAAGCTTTCCGCAAGATGTCATGGCGCTTCCCCATGCATCCCAGGTCGTCCACTGGTTTTTCCAGGGAGCCCATCTAAACGGTCCTTCACCCAGGGGTATATTTCGTTCTGAGGTCTTGCAAGTCTTGGAGTCTTCAGGTCTTTATTATTAAGTTCTCACAACACTCATGGTAAACACTCAACCAAAACCCCGTCTACTAGGAGCATAGCATAATAAGTCCCGGCCAAAGTAACAAGGGGGTGGGTGCCTACCACATGATACTACATCAAGATCCAACATTTCCAAGTACCTACTTTGCATGCAATTGGGTGAAGAAAGGTAGAACTACAATGCATATAAAACATGGGTAATAATATGATCAACGTGACTTGCCTGGTATTACTTGATGAAGATAGTCGCTCTCATAATCCTGATAATTCTACTCGTCACACTCCGAGCAATCTATCGTAAATGAAATAGCATTCAATAAACATTCATGCAAAAAGGAAGAACCAAAAGAACATAATAGCAAAACATGTATTGGTGCAAAATAACAACATACCAAGATTTAATAAGAAAAGATAGGGCCTTATGGTGTTGTAAAAGGAAAGGTGAAAGGGATCATCTCAAAAGAGTCAAAGGATGATCAACTATCGCTATATAAGCTCGACTTGCATACACTACGGGAAATGATCAAAAATATTGGGAGAACAACATGAATGTTGTTTGACAAATAGTATAAGACATAAGAATTTATTTGTAGAAAGAATTTCTTGAAATGAAGCACTACAACACAAGTTATAGCGAATTGAAGTATGAATTGAATTTGCATTCAGAAGGTCAAGAGAAGTTGAACTGAAGTACGATGGTTACACACAAAAATATATGACATGAGTGTTTAGGGGTAAAAGGAATCAATTGAAAAGGTGGTACGATTTTCAAGATAAGATCAAATGAATGTTCGAATACAAATTTGAATCGCTCAAATTTGTAATGTTCAAACGTCGAAACTAATGATGCTACTGGATATAGGAGATCAATATGAGCGTGTAGAAAAAAAGAATTACTAGATTTGAAATAGCGGATCAAAAGATATAAATACTTCAATATAACATTGAATCGGCTTAGAACGATGTGAACACTTTTGGGCTTTAATAGATAAATCAGATTTGATCAAAATTATAAATTGAAAAGTTAAAACTAATGATACAAACGGAAAGATTACTTTGATACGAATCCGACGTAATTGGATTCATCTAAAACAGAGGTACGGAAAAAAAAGATATGATCAAAAGAAGTTTGAATATGAATGTGAACAAATTTCGAAATTTGAAAATTTCAAAAAGCTGATATGATAGGTTCACCGGATAGGTGGGATCAAGATGAAACTCTAGGCGTTGGTTTCATCTAATTCGGATAAACGAGTAAAAAGTTATGGCGATTTGAAAAATCAGGGTCAAGCTGTTTTACGGAAGAAAAATGTTATGTCTAAAAGAATTCTAGTACTAATGTATAAATACAAAGACTAATTGATAAATCTAATTACTCAACCGTATACTAGTATAGGAATAGTAGTCTAGAAATAATAAACTACGGGAGTATAAAAGAAAAATACGAAGAGAAATACCTTTAGAATGGACAGTAAGAATTAATTCCAATGAGGAGACGACTTCGAGAAATCCCGCCGAAGAGAAAAGAATATTTTTATTTAATAAACCTAGTCAAACCAAAAGATTGATTTAACCCGAAATAGATGATTTTTGGATGCTCCTATGGGTCTATATTTATAAGTGGAAGGGAGGTCTAATGGTCCATAGATAAGCAATGTGGGACTAAACATATACGTATTGTAGGCAAACTAGAAAAAAGAGGAAAATGGAGCCGCAGGGGCCAAAGGATTCGGCCACCGCACAGCGCACACACATGGCTGGGCTGGTTGGCCTTGTCAATTTTTTTAAGGATGAATAGTGTTTTCTTTTTGGAAAAGAAAAAAAAATGAAGAAAAACGTATAAACGAAATAGAGAGAACATTTTATATAGGCATATTATATATCAAAATTTTCAGAATAAAATTTCCTATGACATGAACATATTTTTAAGACCAAATAAAATACTTTTTTAAAAAATTATTTTTTTACAATAACTTTAAAATGAAAGGGAATTTGATTTTCAAATAAATTGCAAATACTTAAAATTTGAATCGAGGTATTGTCTCTGATTTTGGAGTGTCATTTTCCTCCTCTCGTTTGATTTTTTTTCAAAGGGTTTTGAAAATATTCAAACTCAAAATGAAAAGGAATTCAAAATAGAATTTTTTGGGAAAGTCATTTTATTCCCTCTCAGTTTTTTAAGAAGTTTCAAATTCCACTCAAGTTTCAATCACTCAAACAAACAAACAATCAATCTAATAATTATGTTAACATGCCAAAATTTATAATTTTGGGATGTTACAATTAAGAGTTATGATAGTAGGGTGTTGTGAATCTAGAAATACTTGTGTTGAAGTTAGTGATTCCCGTAGCATGCACGTATGGTGAACCGTTATGTTAGGAAGTCAGAGCATAATTGATCTATTGAGTGTCATCCTTTGTGTTGAGGTCGGGATCGCGTGATGGTTAACACCTACCAACCCTTCCCCTAGGAGTATGCGTTTAGCACTTTGTTTCGATTACTAATGAAAACTTTCGCAAGAAGTATGTGAGTTCTCCATGACTAATGTGAGTCCATGGTATAGATGCACTTTCACCTTCCACCATTGCTAGCCTCTCTAGTGCCGCACAACTCTCGCCGGTGCACAAACCCACCATATGCCTTCCTCGAAATGGCCACCATACCTACCTACTATGGCATTTTCGTAGCCATTCCGAGATATATTGTCATGCAACTCCCACCGTTCCGTCTCATGACTTGTGCCGTCACTCCCTTGTATGGCAATCCCTACTCATTCACATTGATATCTATTAATGGGAATCTCCATAGCCCTTTGATACGCCGAGTCGATGTGACCATCTCCTCCTTTTTGTCTCACAACCACCACCACACTCTATTCCACCTATAGTGTTATATCCATGGCTCACGCTCATGTATTGCGTGATAGTTATAAAATTTTTGAGAAAGTAAGAGTGCGAAAATAATTATTTGGCCAATACCGGGGTTGTGCATGATTTACATTAGTTGTGTGAGGATGATGGAGCATAGCCATACTATATGATTTTTTAGGGATAACTTTCCTTGGCCTTGTTATTTTGAAAGTTCATGATTACCTTGCTAGTTTGCTTGAAGTTTTATTGTTTTCATGTCAATAGAAAACTATTGTTTTGAATATTACAGATCTGAACATTCATGTCACGTGAAAGAAGTTACAAAGCACAACTATGCTAGGTAGCATTTCACATCAAAAATTCATTGTTTATCACTTCCCTACTCGAGGACGAGCATGACTTAAGCTTGGGGATGCTTGATACGTCTCCAACGTATCTATAATGTTTGATGGTTTCATGCTATTATCTTGTAAATCTTTGGATGTTTTGTATGCCTTTTATATATTTTTTTGGGACTAACTTATTAACTCAGTGCCAAGTGCCAGTTCCTGTTTTTTCCATGTTTTTGACCCCTTTCAGCGGAGATTTTGAAACGGAGTCCAAACGGAATAAAATCCCCGAAAAGATTTTTTCCGTAACGGAAGAAGATCAGGAGACTTGAGAGCCAAGGCAGGGGGGCCCCATGGTCCCCACAAGCCCCCACCCCGCGGTCAGGGCGGAGGCCACGGCCCGCAGGCTTGTGGGCCCCCCGGACCCCTTTGCCCTAGGTTTTGCACCTATATATCCCCAAAAATTCCACAAAAAATCAGGAGATCATCCAAAGTACATTTCCACCGCCGCAAGCTTCTGTCTCCGCAAGATCCCATCTGGGGCACGTTCTGGTGCCATGCCGGAGCGGGGATTCGGATACGGAGGGCTTCTTCATCAACACCATGACCTCTGCGATGATGCGTGAGTAGTTCACCATAGACCTACGGATCCATAGCCAGTAACTAGATGGCTTCTTCTCCCTCTTGGGTCTTCAATACAAAGTTCTCCATGATCTTCATGGAGATCTATGCGATGTAATCTTCTTTTGTTGTGATTGTCGAGATCCGATGAATTGTGGATTTATGATCAGATTATCTATGAATCTTATTTGAGTTTCGTCTGATCTCTCTTATGCATGATTTCATATCCTTGTAATTCTCTTCGAGTTGTGGGTTTTGTTTGGCCAACTAGATCTATGATTCTTGCAATGGGGGTTCATACCGTGCGGTAACCTCACCCAGTGACAGAAGGGGTAGCGAGGCACGCATCGTGTTGTTGCCGTCAAGTGTAAAAAGATGGGGTTTTCATCATTGGTTTGAGTTTATCCCTCTACATCATGTCATCTTGCTTAAGGCGTTACTCTGTTCGTCATGAACTCAATACACTAGATGCATGCTGGATAGCGGTCGATGTGTGGAGTAATAGTAGTAGATGCAGAAAGTATCGGTCTACTTGTCTCGGACGTGATGCATATATGTATGATCATTTACTTAGATATCGTCATGACTTTGCGCGGTTCTATCAATTGCTCGACAGTAATTTGTTCACCCACCGTGATATTTGCTATTTTGAGAGAAGAATTACTCTGGACTTGACGAGACCCTCCTACTGGATCGATACCTTGGTTCTCAAACTGAGGGAAATACTTACTGCTCCTGTGCTGCATCACCCTTTCCTCTTCAAGGAAAAAACCGACACAAACAAGAGAAGTAGCAAGAAGAATTACTGGCGTTGCCGGGGAAGGACTTTTGTTGCCGTAGCAGTGAACTACAACCTCCTCGTCACGACCTCCGCCAGAATGATGAAGATGGTCGTCGGAGATGATTTGCCCTCTCCACCAGGGTACTAGAAAGGCTCCAGATGGGTTTTTCATCGATACAGGGAGTTTCAGTGGTGGAGTGGAAGTTCTCTCCTAATTACTGAGGGTTTTAGTATATATATGAGTTTTCAGCGTTGGAATCACGCAAAACGGAGCCACGTGGGCCTCACAACCCATCAAAGCGCAACCACGGGGTGCCTGCGTCCTGTTACCTTGTGGCTCACAGGTGGCTCCCGTCTGGTGTTTCTTGGCTCCAATATTGCTCATATATTCCAAAAAAAATATCAATAATTTCCACGTGATTCCAAAAACTTCCATTTTCTGCATAAAAAACAACACCATGGTAATTCTGCTGAAAACATCGTTAGTCTGGGTTAGTTCTAAATAAATCACATGAAGTGCATCAAAACCATATAAAAGTATTGTGAACATAGGTAAATATGGCATGAATACTTCACAAATTATCGATACATTGGAGACGTATCAAATCCACCCCTCCCACGCACATCCCCACCCCTGCCATGTGACCCAGATCCACCACTCGTCGCCACCGGGCCGCTCCTCCCTTCCGCCCACTCCTGTCGCGCCGCCGTTGGAGGGCCAGTCGGCGAGGCCATGTCGTGCCCTAGGATGATGGAGGCGGGGCGTGGTCGTAACCCCTGCACGCCCCTCCCGCCTCGCATCCCCGAGCTCGTGTGCGGGCGCCACTCTTCCAGCTGCTGCCCTGCATGTCCGGCGACCGGCGCGGCGTGCCTGGCCATGAGCACGGTCGCCCTCCCTTGTAGTGCTCCACTTACGCTACGTCGCGCGGCCCAGCCCTGCTGTTACTGTGGCTCGCCACTAGCTGGGCGTGGGAACTGCATCCGGTCATAGAGGTGTTCACAGCCTGCCTTCCTTGTGTAGGTGCCCCCCTCGACTCCGGCGGCACTAACTCCCACCGAGCCACGACGACGGTTCAGACAGAGCAAGCGAGTCCACAATTATAGTGGCAGCCAATGAGCTCCTCAAGGCGGGTACTTGCTCGTGCCGCTCGAGCCCCGACGACCTTGGCTCTGCGTCTCTTCGATGTCCATGGTTGTCGGCGGTCTCTATCGGGCGGCTCCAGCCTCGGGGACCAGTAGTTGTGTCTCTGCCAGCTCACATGTCTCCCCAACATTGTGACGGCTATGGACACAGCGGCTAGGGTCTGCATTCCTCCAGTTCTAGCTTGTCGGTGTTACCGTTCGCCGTCGTCCCACCCCCTCGTGGTTTGCTTCGTTGTCTGCCCTATTGTACATCTCAAAGTCCTCTTTTTTGCGAGATCGAGTGCTAGTGTGTTCGGAGGTGGTGCCACCCTCTAAGGGCAGGTGCAGCCCGCCAACTCCTTCGGACATGGTGGCTCTCTAACTATTACCAAAAATATGGATTATTATCAAAAATATTTTCTTACTGAGTAACTATTTGATCTTAACCATTGATTGATTGAGCATAATTTTACCATATAAATATCATTTATAAGAGATGTTCTTATGAAATGAGAGAAAACATATTCACTTTTTCCTAAATACAAGCACACGATGCATGTCTTCTTATGTACAAGATATGCGCTACGACAAGAAGATGTTCCCCTTTTCTTTCTTTTGCCATACTAAAAATATGTCTCGAGCACTTATGTTAAAGAAATGTTAGAGTAGCACTCTCATAACTCATAAGCGTGAACTATTTGCATTATCAGGAATATATGTGTGCACTTACCACTTTGACATGCATGCAATCTAATTAATATTCATGTATATGCTTTATAATTTATGTGAATATTTGAATCGAATTCTATATGCTTTTTGTTCACGACACAAATATGTGTCATGTATGTCTCCATACTTTAAATGGCACTATAATATTCACTCGATTAGTAACATATTAATTAATGTAATTTCGTTAGACTAGTTTGATAGTGAAAATAAACTGAAATTACTTAGCGTGCGACAAACTCTCATCCAATGATAGCTCTGTTAACCGATGAACCGTGAAGGTGTTGAATGAAGATGTCATTATATCTTGTACATAAGGGAACATGTATCGTGTGACTGTATTTAGGAAATAGAGAATATCTTTTTCTTGTCATTCCTTAAAATAAACACTTGTCTTATAAATGATTTTTACATGGTCAAAATTATGCTCAATCAATCAACGGTCAACATCAAATATTTACAGATAATTAAAAAGATGTTCTTGACAATAATCCATGTTTTTGACAAAATCTGATCCAATTATGGCACAGTTAACCCAGGAACCGTGAAGATGTTGAATGAAGATGCCATCATATCTTGTACATTAACCGTCAAAATCAAATATTTACATATAAGTAAAAAAAATAACAGTAAAGATCAAATATTTATATATAAGTAAAAATTTGACAATAATTCGTATTTAACATTAATTAGACTAGTTTTTAAATTTTTATTTGGCAAAAGAAACAAACAACAAAAAATTGTGTTTGGATGGATTTGAACCCAAGACCAACCATAGGCTGGATTTTCACTTTTCCTCATTGGTGTAGATGCACCTATTGTCTAAATACACATTTTAAAAAAGTTTAAAAATGAGAAAAAAAATACTCGTGTGTACACCCAAACATTATATGTTTGTGCGTAAAGTTTTGGTGAAAAAGGACAATTTTGGCGCTTGTTCAAAATTGTCTTTTTTGATGCTTCATGATAGGTATTCATGGTACATTTTTTTATACACGCCACAATTTCTTTCATTGTTTAATTTTCTGTGCGAACATGGAATTTCCGGATGTACACGCAAAATTATTGTTATTCTTTAACATTTTAAAATATGTATTTCATATACATTTCATAAAAGGTGCATTTACATATAGGAGCCAAAACACCATACACAATGGAAACCTTATCAACAATCCATCAACGGTTCAACACGTTAGCTATGTATAAGAGCATCTACCCGCTAATTTTTTTTAAATATTGCTTTTTTCAAATCTTTTTGAAAAATAATGTGTCTATTTGAAATTTTTCAAAAATATTGTAACGTCGGCCTCCCAGTGGCCGACTGCCACTTGTCGGTTTGCCACTGGCCGAAAGGTGGCAGTCGGCCACCAGTTAGCCGACAGGTGGCAGGAGGGGGCAGTCGGCAGGGGAGGGGGGCCTGTCGGTCTGCCCGTAGCCGACAGGTCCCTGTCGGCCTCCTCTGAGCCGACAGGTGGCCTTTGGGCGGGAAACTCCTTTTTTTCACTGTTTTGACCTTCCTCTCAATTTTGAGCATGAAATGAACCCATTTTGACCCATTTTGACCCTTTTAGAAACGCCAGAGACCGTGGCGTTGCTGCTCCACTATGCAACGCCAGAGACCGTGGCGTTAGACAATAGACAAGTTTTATGGGACGAACTCATCAGTAGTGACAGGCTACTGAAATACACATAAATATCATACATAGAAGGTCAAGAGCTGTGCATCAATCACGCCGTCTCCCTCGACGCTCTGGTGGTGTTGGAGGCGTACTCCATCCAAACCTGTGCACTGGCCTAATGTTACGAGGGGGTAGCTCGGACCCACCCTGATCATAATCTGTATCCTGTGTATCCTGTGTGGGCCATGGTGGAGGAGTCGAATACATGGCGGACCACATGTCTAGCTGCCCTGTTGGCTCCTCTCGTACACTCCCGAACCCGGATCCGGACGCGGACGCATCATGATATGCATAGGATCCTGGAGGAGGGACCATACCTGTTGGAGGTGGATGGAACGTGAAACCAGGAGCGGATGAGGGAGGATGGGGGTGTGGATGATGCCATGCCGAGCTACCAGCCAGGTCGGGAGGGGGTGGATGCTGCCATGCCCAACTACCAGCCTGGTCGGGAGGGGGTGAATGCTGCCATGCCCAATACCGGAGAAGTACTACACTCACTAAATATTTTTCCACATCTATCAGACAACTAAATATATTTAAACTACTACATTCACTAAACTAATTCACAGAAGTAAAAATAATTTTACCCTTGAAGCGTGCGCAGAAACGAAGAACGACGAACGACGAACGACGAACACCGAACACCGATAGCAAGAACAACCGTCACCACCAGCTCCAACTCCACCAACTTCACCCACACCTCCGCCACCACCACCACTACAACCTCCTCCTCAACCTCCTCCACAACCTCCACCACCACCACCAAAAATAGCTGCAAAGAACCACCGCAACGCGAATGAGAAGGATGATTAGGCTTCCCTCAAACTTACGCAACTAAACCACGGTTCAAAACATAGTTTTATCGGAAGATTTTTCGTCTGGGGGAGAAAGAGAGAAATGAGAGCAAGGAGAAGAAAGGGAGGAAGAAGAAGATAGAGAAGAAAGAAGAAGAAGAAAGAAGAAGAAGAAAGAAGAAAGAAGGAAGGGAAGGAGAGCCCCTTTCGGCCAAGAGGTGGCCGACTGGCCTCCTGTCGGCCACCAGGAGGCCGACTGGCTGGCGCAAGCCGACAGGGATCAATCGACGTGTTCTGGCCAGTACTCGGCCGACGCGTGGCCGACTCAACACCTGTCGGCTAACTGGTGGCCGACTGCCACCTTTCGGCCACTGGCAAGCCGACAAGTGGCAGTCGGCCACTGGGAGGCCGACGTTGCAATATATTTCAAAATTTTCAAATAGACACAATATTTTTCAAAAAGATTTGAAAAAAGATAATATTTAAAAAAAATTAGCCATCTACCGACCCCCTATTATCGCTAAAACGCCCGAAATGTTTGTCCGATCAGTGCCCCGTTGAAAAAATGTGACCTATTCGGACACCTCATTTCATCCCTATACATTCGGACTGACCTGTATCAATCAAACACATCTCAAACATGAAGACGATATGAGGCTGTCCAGTTACCCTGGACACTTTATTTGACCCCACATGTAGTCATTGAAGCTTCATTCTCCGTGCTCCGGTCATGGGCACGCGCAGGGTGGGCGGCCATGGGCACGGCCACGAGCACGGCAAGGGGCGGGCGGCCACGAGGGTGGCATGGCGGGCACGGGCACAGCGAGGGGGGTGCGGCCACTGTCACGATGCGTGCTCCGGTCCACTGCCCTTGAAGCATCCAATGTACTCCCTCTGTCCGAAAATACTAGTCCTAGAGATGAATGTATCTAGACTTATTTTATTTATAGGTATATTCATTATATCTATTTTTAGGACAAGTATTTTCGGACGGAGGGAGTATTTGATAAAATGTCTATAAATATGAGGGGTTGATAGTAGGGGTCATGGTTGTTTTACAGCATAAATTAGATGAATGTACGGATGCTGACCGGACACATGGTGTGGACGTATGAGCCGTCGAATTAGATGATCGTGGTTGTAGATGTTCTAAATAAGCATGCACGTATTTGTTCAAATTGTTCATTTCATACTCCTACTAGCGTGAATGAATCTAATAGGTTGCTAGCTGCTGTCCTACAAGTGTAGGTCTCACGCGTAGGTCGCAGTCACACATTCACATTATAGTACACACTGGTTTGGGGATCTTTGGGAGCTGTTGGCTGCTGAGTTTCGGGACCAAATTAAACTGTTTATCTTCTTGGAGTAACTAAACACACTGGTATATATCGGTTCTTGGAAAGAGGATGTTCTATGGGTTGATTTCGATGAACGGTAGTGAGTATCTTGTATCTCTAAATAGGTACAACTCATTAGCTATTTTTCGTAAACATGCAAGTATGCCACATGAGTAACTCATGCATGTCATAAATTACATTGTTTTTTCTTGAAATAGGCTTTCGCCCTGATATATGGATATAACAACCACCAGATACAACATCCCGAACACCCCTGGGGCGGACAGCACAAGCACGCCCAAAAGAAAATATAAGAGAAATTCAGAGAAAAAATGCCAACAACGCCGGATCAACGAAAGCTACGACTCCCTGCGATCGTTGTGCCCACCGATCATAATCACCACGCTCCAAAGCCACCGAGTTGTCGTGTACCAAGCACCACCTTCAAGAAGGAATGCGACGATGTCTACGGTGTCGCCCGGACGAATCCTGGGATTTCTCCCGGTTCACGGAGGGTGGTGAGGTGAGAGGGTCACCCGACGCCCTTCAAGAAGGATGGTGGCGCCCGCAGGCGTCACCGCATTGGTGCCGGCAAGATCCGACAGGGATTTCTCCCGACCCCTCGCACCCACCACCCAGGACCAACCTACGGCTCCACCACACCCGCCGCCCACGAACATGCACCAACACAGTCACGAGGAAGCCGCCGTCGTCTCACCACGGCCAACGAAGCGAGGCCGGTCGGATCCAAACAAGACACCCATAAACAAGGACCGGCGGCACCGCAGCCACGAGGGAGGGAACAATCTCCACCGGCTTAGGCGGTAGCAGACCGGGCATAGCAGCAGCGGCACACCATACCAAATGTCCAGCCGAGCCTAGAACGAGCCCGTGAAGCTCCGCCGCCACGCTGCAGCAGTCGCGGCACATCAGCCGCCGTCCCTGTCGCGAGGAGCTCGCTAGAGCCACCGGAGAACAACCCACCACGGCCCCAGCAGGCCCGCCCCGACCTAGATCGGGCCTCTAGGGCCTAGTTCTGGGCCAGCCGGGCGCCACCGGCCTCCGCACCGCCGTTGTCCAGATCCATGCCGGAGCGCTGCCGGCCGAGGGGCTCCGTCGCCAGGACCGCCTGCCCGAGCTGGGATCCAGCGACGGGGGAAGAAGGGGGCCGCCACCGCCGGGCTGCGGGGCGCCGCGCGGGCAACGCCCGGCCGCGCCCGCCGGCGGCAGCGACGAGGGGGAGGGGAGGTGGCGGCTCGCTGGGAGGGGAAGGAGAAGGGAGCCGCCCCGGTCGCCTCGCTCAGGGAGGGCGACGCGGGGGGCCTCGGGGGCCAAGGACTTTTGACCTTTGACCGGTGCCCCAATTACATTGTTTTTTCATTACTCTATGCATACAAACATCACTTAATTAATTGATGCATGTTACTCTTAAGTTACTTTTTGCATTAGATTTTGTATTGACAATATATGTGCTGGTCACATATACCATACACATTTAGTTCACATTAATATTTTTATTAAAAATGGCATTCTTTTTACTGAATTCTTTTATACTCTTTATATTTTATTTTCATTTGCAAGCTTACATTCACTTTTCATAAGTTATATTTGTTTAGCAACTTTCATAATTCTTTTAGCAAGTTTCCCACGGCAACACGTCAGGGCATCATCTAGTATGTAAAAAGATCGGAGCTGACCAGCCCGGGCTAGTTGGCTCCATTTGACAGCTCAGTGATTGGTCCATGACTAAATATACACATCCATAAATAGTGTTAAGACGAAATAATTACTTTTGCAAGTTCTAGGACTAAATTATCACATACAGTACAAGTTTTTTGATCTGATGTGCTATTACCTCTAAAATAAATAATATACCTCGCCGGGACACGGATAGAAGAGGATCTGCGATACACGTGTGTGAGCATGCAAACCCTGCAATTGTCTCGTGATTTGAAAATATGATTAATCTTTGCATGCCTAGTCCTTAATCTCTATTTTAAAGGAGCTGTCTATGATTGTGATGGTAGGTTTCTCTTTCGGATTTATTTTCGTCAGACTTTCCACCTTCGTCCTGTTTTTTGGTCCGGTTTTTTTGTCCCTCCTCTCATCATCATATATTTAGTAATGCATTTATGTAAAAGAATAAATCAAATTGAATTGGTAATAAATTTTGAAAGACAAAACCTGAATTAAGTGACCTTACCATAACCGGCTCAATCCCATTTATTAATATTTCTGTATATCACCAAATTACATTAATTTCTAATAATTCTTTAAAGACCAAATCTGAATTAATTAATCTTACCATAAGTGGCTCAATCATATTTTTTAATATTTCCATACATCATTAAATTACATTCATTTTTAAAAATCTTTAAAGATCAAATCTGAATTAATTAACGTTACCATAAGTGGTGCAATCCCACTAATTAATATTTCCACACGTCACCAAATTACATTAATCTTTACTCACAAAAGGGGAGTGCATATGTCAAGAGACGGAGTATAAAAACTCACCGGGGATACCCAACTATAGAAAACTTTCAAACATATTTACACATAGGCTTATAAATGCTTCAATCTCTATTCTTAATGGAGTAGTTGGTAGCGTGGTACCGGTGTATTTTGGTACTCTAGTTTTATATTCGTCCCACCTCCCACCACACCTTCCAATTGGTTTTCTTATCCATTGACTTATTTTCTCTTCATTTCTTTCTTTCAAAGCAACACTTCCCTAACATACAAAAGATCATATATCTAACTTTCCTAACCGATCTATCTAATTAATGCAAAAGAAAAGAAAGTATCTCTCTCAATGTATCTGTTTTTGTAGAAAAAGTAGAGAATCTCTCCTTTCCTTTCTTTCAAATCAACACTTTCCTAACGTCTAAAATATCACATATCTAACATTCTTAATTGATCTCTCTAATTAATGCAAAAGGAAGGAAAGTATCTCTCTCACGATTGCATGTATCTCTATTTGTAGAAAAAGGAGAGAATCTGTTTGCCGATTGTGTGTATCTTTATTTTCCTAATTGATTTACTTGCCACTAAGCAAAAAATTACGCAAGGATAATTTTTTCCAAAATTTTCTATTATGTCGTGCCTTGGTCACCGTGCCAACAATAATCTCTACTCCTAAAGTCTTAGTACCTAGGTCACCGTGCCAACAATAATCTCTACTCCTAAAGTCTTAGTACCTAGGTCGTTGTACGTTTTCTTCGTTGCCATTCCCCCTCCCATAGAGATTCCCCTCCAACCAATCACCATTTTTTCTATCCCACAAAGAACCGATTGATGAATAGAAAACCCTAAAAATCCCTTACATTGAAACCTAATGTATGTCCTCCCTCCCAAGCTCCTTCCGGAACCGCCACAAGCCCCTTTCCTTCACTCCTTCCTACCTCGTCGGCTCCTCCCTACCGTCCCTACTCCACTCCGACCCTGACCCTCCACACGTGCTGCTCAGCCACACCGACGTGTACTAGGTCATTCGGTTCCTATACACCACTCCCTTCGCCCAGGCCATCTGCCGCGTACGCGAGGGACGTCCATGCGAGACATCGGTGCAGGGTGTGCAACTGGATCGTCTATGTCGTGGTGGACACAGACAAGGGAAATCCAGCACCCTGGCGTCAGGATGTGGTCGTCTCATGGTGCACCATGATTCAGGCTCTGGAGCTACGCAAATGCTTGGTGCAACGCAGATGGATCTCCATCTACACCCTCTTCGACCTGACATCCACCAAGAATGAGGACACGCCAGAGATGAGGTAACCTTGTGAATATAATGAAGGTATTATCACGTACATGGTACACACGCTTGAGTGTTGAGCTCACTTGCAGCTACATGCTCGTGCAACCATGGGTGTCGGGTGTTGGCTGAGGTAACAAATAACTATATTAGAAGATCTTTGTATTATTTTTTTGGAAAGGTCGAGCGCCTGAACCCAGGATCGAATATGCTAGGGACAATGAGGGAATTGTGGACCTTCATATTAAATATTAATTACGTTATTGGGTCCTTCAATTTTCTATAGATTACATGAACTAGGTTTCTTCAAGTGTCAACAGACTACAGGAAGTAAGTTTTTTATATCATTTTGGAAGTGTCTACATATTGTGTCATACTGTGTCTTACGTATAAGCGTTCGTGGACATAGTCATATTATATTTCTTGACAGTCATACAGAGAGCTAGACATGCTACCTTATCAAATCAAATGTGTTCATTCAAATGTAAAGAAATTTCTTAACAAAATGTGTCCTACAATACTCGATCGCCATCATCGTCGTTCATAGCAGCCATTCATGCGAAAATATTTTAGAAATGAAGCACTATATCCATTTGAAAATCAAATGTTCAATGCAATTTATTAGCTAGAAATTTATAACATGTGAAATTAATTAGGTCCATTTAAATAGTAACGAGAAAGAAGAAGACGAGGCGTCAATGGCGACCACACTAATGTTGACTTGGTGCTAGTTGGCGCCAATGAAATGGGTTAGGCTAGGAGTAGAAGATGTACGGTAGGACGATTATGAGAAGAATGATAATTATCCCTTCTAGCAATGAATGGTATGTGGGATGGAGGTGAAAGTTATTGGTGATTATACGAATACCTTCACGTTGCCACTCACTTCCAATATCGGTGTGTGTTTCCAATGTCGGCTACTATAATTATTTGTTGTTATCAATATTATGTGTTCTTTTAACCCACTTTATTATATTGTTAACATGGAAAAAATTATCGTTGTTGCAATGCACGGCGAAGATGAGGTGGACATCCTTTGATTTTAAAGGAGGTGCCACCAACTAAAAATGTATTGCTACTTCGAAAAACCGAGCGGGAGGGGATGTTTTGGGAGAAAAAGAGAAGGTGTGTCGTGTGGTGTTTTTGTGTTAAACTCGCATGTTAGAGATAATGCACGTGCGTTATGCTAGTTATATTAGATGGAGTCCATGCATGTAGCTTTTGGCAGCTCCACCAATCCAATCTCGCATGCATCTTTCTTGACTTTCATATTAAAATTTACTATATATTTTAAAATGAAAAGTTTAATTATATTTTTTTGTATATTTATATTATTTGTGACTAAGGCTTCAAATACGATCACTCTTCAATATGTTTTGATAAGTTTAAAGTTTTAAACTACTACAACTTACTAGAAGCGAATGATAAATTCATGAAGTTTGAAAAAACTAGAACTTAAACCATAAACTATAAATCCTAAGCCCTAACCCTAAACCCTCACATGACAAGTATGGGTGTGTCGTGGGGTGGTTAGCTGATGGATATATGTGGTTGAGGAGACGTCAACGTTTCTTTTGCTGCCTCTCACTTCTCTCTCGCTCATGTCTCCCTCTTCAGTCTCCTATGATGTTGATTATGTAAGTTCTAAGGTTTTTCTTCAAATTAGAAATTTGGTTGTTATTTTATTTTGTGTCATCATGGCATCATCACAATTCCATCAACAACATGTTGCCTTCATACCGGGTTATCCGTGTTTTGTTAGATCTCTAGCTCTATTTTATTTCATCATTTTTCCTGAATGATGAATAGTACCACCGTCTCCCCAGGGTTCCTTTGCCCATATTTAAGACCACGTGGGCACTTTGAACATCACCGTGTGACACTATTAAATTATTTTGTAATGGAAAATAATGTTCTCACTTGAGTCGAAAGTTTGTGTGTGGTCATGTTCGTTTGATACCGAGCGTTTGATTATGGAGGCACTAATAATGGATTAAAAAAATGAGTTGTCAAAATAAACTTGCCAATCGGTCAACTCCTAGTGCACAACCATCTAACCCATCTATCTCCCTCCTAATCACCCATTTAGCCTTTAGCAATCCTATCCTACATAAGGATGACCTCCCCTTCAAAAGATGGAATGCTAGCCACACAATAAACTTCCCCAACCTTCAGCAGCCGCCACCTCTGTGCCTCCCTCAATTTGCACTCCTTTCCACCCTCACATCGCCACCTGGCTGTAGCTGCCTCACACCCTTCGATCTGAACCATCCACGCCATATCCAACAACAACAAGCTCCCCGCGCCCCCACCTCACCTCATGGGCCCGCAAGGCCCTCCCCGAGCCTGTTCGTTGCCTTTGCCCATGCACAAGCATTTATGCAGCTCTTGATTTCCTGGGACACTGCCAACCGTGTGACTCTAACATCTTCTAACACTTTGCTTGCCTTCACGTACTGCAAAGACTAGTGTCGCCCCGCGTGAGTGCCACTCTCTTTTTCCTTCTTTCTCTCAAGTGCTCACAACCGGACTGGCATCTTTGCTTTACATGAACATCTTCACGTTCACGGGTTTGAAGTAGACGCCATAGGCGCTCTAACTGCCCTTTGTCGGAGACTTTCGTGCCTGCCCTTTGTCGGATTAAGGGAGGGGAGAGAAGCAAGTTGTGTGGGGATGGTGGGCATAAAATTGGGTCGGGATGAAGTTATGTGTCCTCATTGACATGCTACCGAGTCAAGATGGGGGCAAGTTGCATGTTGAGTATGTACATGCAACTAGTGTGGGTTAGGGTAGGAAACTTGCGTGTTGAGAATGGGCATGCAACTAAGTCTAAACTAGGGGTAAATTATACGTCAAGATAGAATATGCAACTAGGTCGAGGGAAAAATGAGTATCAGGGATGGGCATGCAATTGGGTCCAGGTCATGAGACAGTTGCGTGTTAACAGTGATCATGCAACTAGGTTGAGAGGCAAGTTGCATGCCCAAGGTCGACATGCAAATGAGTCGGCGGAGTTGCATGGTGGACATGCAAGTGACTGTCAACCCATACGAGCCAATATGCAACCGCATTGGGTCCATGCAGGTGCAGTTGGGTTGCAATGTTTGTAGTTGTCTAGTGGATGCAACTATCTGACAATCCTCATATAGGTCCAGCCCAGTTGCATTAATGACCCTAAAGTTTTTGCCGCGGTCTCATTGGGGTCATGTAGTAGTAGCCGCGTTGCAAATACTTGAATTCGCAAGTTTAGCGATGGACATGCGATTGGTGACAACTTTTTCCCCCAATTGTAGTCGCATTGAGGGAGGGCATACGTAGTTGCAATAGGGTTACAACACTTACAATTGTATAATTTCATAATTGCTTACTTGTTTATTTGTTCAAAATGCATTCAAATTGATCCATTTTTGTTTTACATAAAAAAATATGAAAAAATAAAGAATGATTTGTCACCAAATAATGCAAAGTTCTATATATTTCTTCACCGGTATTGACTTGAAGAAAATAATGTAAAATAGTGGAAAAAGACAACCATAAAACCACCCATACACAATGTGAGGCATGCACCTATAGAAACAACGAGACAATAACTCCCCAAATTTCGCCCATACCACGTGAGCGCAAAAAACCCCAAAGGAGACAAGCATCAACTAGTTCACAAGAGACCACCTAGTCCTAGCGATGTCAATGAGTACCAATTACCTATGTATCCTGCGGGTAAAACCCTATTAGCGTAAGGATATGGGTCCAAAAAATACCCATGGTGACATAAATAGATTTTTTTAAACCCATCGGGTATGGTGTGTACGGGTATGGTTTAGTATAATATATACCCGTGTATCCATGTTCCCGCCTATAATCTTAAAAGTAGGTTTTAAATATTATTTATCCACATGTTAAACATATCATATGTATATAAATCCCACAGCTAGCCCACGTCCAAATATGTTGCTGCTACAACTATGTGTTGTTGTTGTCATGAAGTGTTATTGTTTATATATTATTATTATAAATTTCGGAAATGATGTGTTACAGATTTGGATAATTTTATCCATGGGTACTCATTTAGTCTAACGGGTGATGGGTATGGGAAAAAATTATATGCGTCGAAGGGTATGGATACAAGTAATGGGTAAGGTTTAGGGTGACGGGTAAGGGTATGGGGTTGCTCCACCAGTACACAAATCTGGCGGGTTCCATCCCTACCTAGTCCGAGTTCATGGTGCCAACTAAGCCAACTAGCGCTCATCGTGGGTTGACCTAGCTATGCCTGGTTAAGTGGTTGACTGTGGACAAGTTGACCGGTCAACCATTAGCATTTGGAAAAATGCAAGAAATAAAAAAAAGTTCGTAAATTTGTGAATCTGGAAAAGTAAACGAGTTCAAAAAATTATTGGATTTCAAAAAATTCGCAGATTCAATCATAAAATTGGTCATGAATTGGAAAACAGATCGCATATTTTGAAAAAAACACTAATTTTAAAAAGTTCATAAATTTGATAAAAAGTTCAGGAATTTTAAAAATACGGATTTTGAAAAAAAAGTTTACTGGTTTCACAAAATTTCATGCATTTTGGAACAAATAAAACATGAGTTTTAAAAGGTTGTTGGACTTTTTACAAAATGTGTGTCGGTTTTTGGAAAAGTTCGCGAATAAAAAAAAAATCATGTGTCCTAGTTTTCTTAGAAAAAAGAGGTTCATAAATTTGAAGCTAATTTTCAAATTCACATTTAAAAAAGGAAAACTCTTACCTCCTTCCGTTTGATCCGCGCAATCGTTCGACCGTCGTTTCATCCGTTGATATTGCTTCAATCTAACGGACGAGAGTGTGCATGTGCTCTCTGGTACATCGACCGAGCCGCGATCGTTTTCTGAAACATTCCCGTTGTTTCAGGAAAGCGGTCTTGAAGCTGGAAGCAGCCACCCCATAGCAGCCACCCCACCGCACCCCAATGCGTTTGTGGACTAATCTTGTGCACTAAGCCTTTTAGGTATTTCATCGTTTGGCACAAGACGATTCATGCCCCTCAGTGTATTTATATGAAGATGGTCTTCTCTCTTACGTTTTGTTGTCGGTGGATTTGAGTCATAGGAAAAGCCATAATATTAAGAGGGGGTCCGTTTCGGAAAGGTTTGGGTGGAATCATCACGTACACATTCCTTCACACCCTTTGAGCATCCTACCTTGCCCTATCATGCCTAGAAAGATCCAAGCGGTAGTACCGCTCTGTTGAGCGGTACTACCTCTTATCAACGGTAGTACCGCCCTGGCGGTGGTAGTACTGCTCCAGGGGGCAATGGTCTAGCTAGTTCTGCTAGCAAGTACCTCTGCATGTGGGTATCAAAACTTTTTGTGTCGGACTGAGCGGTTTCTGGAGCTGTAGTGCAGTGCGGTAGTAATGCCAGAGTGCGATAGTGCTGCTTGTTACTACCGCGCAAGAATCCCTTAGTACTTCTGTGTTAGGTCCACAGCATATCCTGAGTTGATAAAGGAGGCGGTACTACCTCTTGTGAGCAGTAGTACCGCACCTCGCAGCGGTAGTACCGGTCCGGCCATAATACCAGCCTCTACCTCCCTCTCTGGTCGCTTCCCTCTGCCCCAGCGGTATTACCATTCCTGTCTGGAGCGATACTACCTCTTAACTTCGGTAGTACCACTCCCTGGAGCGGTAGTACCGCTCTGATGCGGGTTGAGTAACTGGGTAACAGTTAGACTCGTTCTCCCACTATATAAGGGGATTCTTCTTCCCCAAGAAGACCAGAAGACCACCTTTCCCAACCCTAAGCTCCTTTATTGGTCCAAGCTCCATTTTTTCCTGATCTCTCCCTAGCCAACAAAACTTGTTGATACTCTAGGGTTTTCTTGAGAGGGCCTTGATATATACTTCCACCAAGAGAAATTTGATTCCCCCAGTAATCCCTCGCGGATCTTGTTACTCTTGGGTGTTTGAGCACCCTAGATAGTTTAGGTCACCTCGAAGCCATATTCCATTGTGGTGAAGCTTCGTGGTGTCGTTGGGACCCTGCAATTCAATTATGGAGATTGCCCCAGCCTTGTTTGTAAAGGTTCGGTCACCGCCTTCAAGGGCACCAGTAGTGGAATCACGACACCTCTGATTGTTTGATGGCGTGAGGACAATACGGTGGCCTTAGCGGCATCTTGGGGAGCATTGTGCCTCGACACCACTCCAATAGAGATATACTTCCCCTCAAAAGGAAGGAACTTCGGAAACACATTCTCATCTTCATTGGTTCCACTTGGGGTTACTTCTTACCTTTACTTCTATTAGTTACTTACTTGTTATTATTGTTGCTAGCATCATATAGGTTGCTCACTTAGTTTCATATCTAGACACCTATTTGTTGCTAAAACTTAATTTGTTAAATAAAAGCTTAAAAATTGTTAGTTGGCCATTCACCCCTCCTCTAGTCAACCATATCAATCCTTTCATACTGAAATCAGATGCTACTGAAATTTAGGTAGGTACTGAACTACGAAAATGTATTTCATAGTTTTCTAGATTTTGGTAGCTTTTTATTGTTTCTGTATTCTACTAAAATTTAGGAATGTTACTGAAATTTATGCTACCAAAATTAGGTATGCTACTGAATTTATGCATTGTCTTGCAAAAATTTATGCACAGGCTCGCATAAATTTATGCTACTGAAATTTTGTGAATGGTGCTGAATTTTATCGCATGTCTTAAGGTTGTGAGATGCTTACCTTGGGCCTTGTTATTAATGCTCACATCACTTCTTGCATCTATATTACTTTCAGTTTCCCCTATTGCAAGTAGTATCTGTCTATAAAATATAGGGGGGTTGATCCTAGTGTGTGCACTTTGGATTCGAAAAGCATACTTAAATAGTGCACACATCTAGGGGGAGCCTGTCTATATATTGTAGAAAGTGTGGTTTGCATTCTATCTTACATATATCCTCTATGCAAATCTCATGTTGTCATCAATCCACCAAAAAGGGGGAGATTGTAAGGGCATATTTCTACCCTAGTTGTTTTTTTGATTGATGACAACCTGTTTGCGAACTACTCGTGTGCACTAAGCCTTTCACGTATTTCATCATTTGGCACAAGACGATTCATGCCCCTCGGTGTATTTATATGAAGACGGTTTTCTCTATTACGTTTCGTTGTCGGTGGAATTGAGTCATAGGAAGACGTACTGTTAAGAGGAGGTCATCTTCAGAAAGGTTTGGGTGGAATCATCACATACACATTACTTTGTACCCTCTTTCCCGCCTCAATGGAGCATCCTACCTTGCCCTATCCTGCCTAGAAATATCCAAGTGGTAGTACCGCTCTATTGAGCGGTACTACCTCTTATCAACGGTAGTACTACCCTGGCGGCGGTAGTACCGCTCCACGGCGGAAGTAGTCTAGCTAGTTCCACTCGCTAGTATCGCTGCCCTTGTGTCTCGACACTTTTCTGGTCGGACTGAGCGGTTTCTGGAGCGGTAGTGCAGGGCGGTAGTACCTCCCAGAGAGGAGTAGTACCTCTTGTTACTACCATGCAAGAATACCTTGGTACTTCTGGGTTAGATCCGCAGCATATCCTAAGCGGATATAGGAGGCGGTACTTCCTCTTATGAGCGGTAGTACCTCTCTGTCCGTACGACCAGCCACTGCCTCCCTCTCTGGTCACTGCCCTCTACCCGAGCGGTAGTACCGCTCCTCTCTAGAGCGGCACTACCTCTTAATATCGTAGTACCGCTCCCTAGAGCGGTAGTACCACTCTGATGCAGGCTGAGTAAGTGGGTAATGGTTGGATTCATTCTCCCACTATATAAGGGGGTTCTTCTTCCCCAAGAAGACCACCTTTCCCAACCCTAATCTCCATTGTTGCTCCAAGCTCCATTTTCACCCGATCTCTCTCCCTACCAAGAAAACTTGTTGATACTCTAGGTTTTGCTTGAGAGGGCCTTGATATACACTTCCACCAAGAGAAATTTGATTCTCCCACTAATCCCTCGTGGGTCTTGTTACTCTTGGGTGTTTGAGCACCCAAGATGGTTGAGGTCACCTCGAAGCAATATTCCATTATGGTGAATCTTTGTGGTTTAGTTGGGAGCCTCAGTTCACTTGTGGAGATTGCCCCTAGCTTGTTTGTAAAGGTTCAGTCACCGCCTTCAAGGGAACCACTAGTAGAAACACGACACCTCGCATTGTGTGAGGGTGTGAGGAGAATATGATGGCATTAGTGGCATATTGGGGAGCATTGTTCCTCCACATCGCTCTAACAGAGATGCTTCCCCTCAAAGGGGAACTTCGGAAACACATCCTTGTATTCATCAATTACACTTGTGGTTACTTCTTACCTTTACTTGTATTAGTTACTTACTTGTTATTATTGTTGCTAGCATCATATAGGTTGCTCACTTAGTTTCATATCTAGACAACCTATTTGTTGCTAAACTTAATTTGTTAAATAAAAGCTTAAAATTTGTTAGTTGCCTATGCCCCCCCGCTCTAGTCATCCATATCGGTCCTTTCAACTGGTATCAGAGCCTCGTCTCTTTATTAAGGGTTCCACCACCCAAAGAGTATGCTCGTGACGAGGATCAGGTTGTGGAGTTGCCCCAGGCAATAGTTGCGAACTCGGTCACTCGAGAGGATCTAAATGAGGCCATGTCCACCTTTAGGTCCTAAGTGTGTATAAAGCTCAAATACATGCTCAAAGATTTCCTTGATGGATACAAACTGTCTACCGATCCGTTGCGTTTCCTTGAGGAATCGGGGACCAACTCCGAAATAGAAAATGCTAGTAGTGATAGAAATAAAGTGCCTCAAGGAGAGAGTGGGGAAAATACCTTTGCCTCAGTTCCTCCTCCCGTGGTCTATGGAGGACTGGTTCACCCGCCGGATATTAGTAACCTCGGTCCTCCTCCTAAGGTTGTCAAGAATGATTTTGCTAAGTGGGTTTTTCATATCAAGGTTCATTTGAATCATAGCTCAACACAACTTTGTAGAATCATTGAGCAAGGATACTACCCAAATGATCCAAGAAACCTCACTCCAAGACAAGAGGTCGACAATCAGCTCAATCACTCCACCTTGTTCATCCTTAAAGCAGTAGTTCCCATTGAAGATCTTGCTCATTTTTGCCCCTTCACTCGTGCCAAATATTGTTGGGATCACCTCATTTCCATGTACAAGGGAAGCTCAAGTATTCAACAGTCTAACTATGAAGTGATACTTGTTGAGGTCGATGAATTTGTTATGATTGAGGATGAGGACCCTCGTGAGCTCTACCGAAGAGTGGCATCGTTTGTTGTTGCTCTTCAAGATCATGGAAGCAAAGATGTGGATGATAATTGGATCAACCGTAAGTTTCTCAAGGCTATTATGACTTTCAACAAGTATATGTCCTCTGTCATCCATCAAAGGCCAGACTTTCACTCCATGTCCTCAAGCGATGTGTTGGATGAGTTCATTTCGAGGAACATATTGAACAAGACAGTTGACAATGCTCTAGCTCGTGTCCAACGGTCAAGAAAATACTCCCCCAACCTTGCTTTGAAGGCCAACGCAGTTGTGGAGGAAGATGGAGAAGAAGAAGAGGAAATGTGCCCCGGAGGCACCAAGTATGCTTATCACGAGCACATGGCTCTTGCATCAAGGCAATTTTCTGGCAAAAAGAGAAACTGAAATCCCAATTTCTCCAAGAACAACTCAAGTGGGTCGAAATACAAGCAACGCGTGAGGACTTGCTACTACTATGGCAACTTGAGTCACTTTGTGGCAGAGTGTCCATATGAGAAGAGGGAAGACAATGATGGCAAGCTTATTCGCAAAGACAAGGCCAAGCCCTTCCCCAACAAGAACAACTTCTCCAAGAAGATGCCCCAAAAGGTGTTGGTGGCTCAAGAAAATTATATCTCCAATGAGGATGATGACAATGATACAAGTGGTGAAGTAATGGGATTGAGAAGTACCCAACCAAGGATTGAAAATTATCATAAGTGAACATTAAACATAACTAATAGTGAATAATACAACACAAGTAGGATGTGATTTCATAGCATAATTATTGATTTCATGTGCATGCATTTCACAAACCTTAACACTAATGTTCTTAATAAAGCTTAATTACTCATAAACAAAACTCACATATCACTATCTTCATATTTCAAAACTATTGCAAAGAATCAAGTTTAATATCCAATGATTTTCATGAATTTTTTTATTATATTTTTCCTGGACATTCATCATTTTGGGACTAATTTCATTTAAAGCAAATTGCCTTTGCAAATAACAAGATCTTAAACAAATGTAAGTGAAGAATGACAACACAAGTTTCTTTAAAATTTTCAACTCTCAAAATAATGTAAGTGAAGCAAGAGAGGATTTCTTCAAAATTTCTACTACTCTCAACATAATCTAAGTCAAGCATAAGAGAAATTTTCTTCAAAATAACAACACCACCATGCTCAAAAAGATATAAGTGAAGAACTTGAGCAATTCCATGGCTCAATTTTTTTAAGTGAAGCATAAAGAAAGATTCTAAAAAATCACAACATAATTTGCCTCTCTCAAATGGGTGTGTCCAGCAAAGTTTATTATAACAAACTAACCATCAAAGAAAGCAAAGACACAAATGATACAAGACGCTCCAAGCAAGACTCATGATATGTGACAAATAAAAATATAGCTCCAAGTCAAATTACTAATGGTTGTTACAAAAAAGAGGGGATGCCTTCCTGGGCATCACCAAGCTTAGTTGCTTGGTAATCCTTAGATATTGCCTTGGGGTGCCATGGGGCATCCCCAAGATTAGGCTTTTATCACTCCTCACTCCTTCATCCATCGTGATCTCACTCAAAATATGAAAACTTCAATCACACAAAACTCAACAAACATTTGTGAGATCCGTTAGTATAAGAAAACCAGACTTTACTTTAGGTACTGTTGAAAACATATTCAAGTTTTGTTCTTGTGTTATACCTATTGTATTCTAACTTTACCATGGCTTATACCCACTGATATAAATAATAGAATCATAAAAACAAGCACATAACGCAAAGAAAATAGAATCTGTCAAAAATAGAACAGTTTGCAAAGATTCGAATTTTACTCATACTTATGTAAATCCAAAAAATTTACTCATACTCATGGAGCGACCGAGCAATCGGTATCTTCCATGCTAAGTATTTATTCTCAAGACGGGCGTTTATACGCCATCATTGCACAAGAGGGGTTGGTAAAAGATGCCGAGTCCTGCATAATCTAAATTTAGTGAAGACAAAAATCCTTGGGAAATATGATATGTTGGAGGGCACACGTGAATTCGGCTAGCCATGGTTGTGAATGAATGTTAGATAGGAGTAAACTTTACAATTTTGTTTGGAAACCACCCATAACGAGTTTAGCATAGAAGATATTGAACCTTTGTCATAACGTTGACAATAAAAACACCACTCAAAAAGTATACTTTGTATCCTGTTTTAAAACTTGATCTCTCGCACTTGTGTAAATCAAATGCTTATTTCTGCGAAGGGCCTATCTATTTACTTTTATGTTGAGTCATCATCTTATTATTAGAAAGCACCAGTCCGGAGAGTACTATTGTCATTCTTATGCATTGATCCTAGTTAATGTTGGATGTGATCTTGAACTGGAATGACAATACCCTGAATTATAATGTTTAGTCGCTTCTTGAACCTCACAGGTGCTCTGCATTTATGTTTTGCAGTCTCGGAAAGGGCTAGCAGCGTACCATGTCACCGTATTATATCTTAATTTATTTGAAAAATTGTTGGTATGTGAGATATCTTATTATTATTGCTCGCTAGGTTGTTATGAATTGCCATAATTGAATATGATGCTTAATTGTTATCATGGATGTGGTTACTTACGATTTATGCTAAAAACTTTAACACTAGCCAAGCATATATACATCAACAACAACAAAAGACTTTATAAAAGTTTTCTTTATCACTTTGAGTTTATCAACTGAATTGCTTGAGGACAAGCAATGAGTTAAGCATCAGGGAGTTGATACGTCTCCAATGTATCTACTTTTCAAAACACTTTTGCTCTAGTTTTGGACTATAATATCCATGATTTGAATGAAACAAACCCGGACTGTCGCTGTTTTCAGCAGAACTAACTTGCTGTTACTTTTGTACCAAATAAAAGTTCTTGGAATTGGACGAAACTGTTTGTGAATTATTTATGGAATAAATATGGATTTGGAGTGAAGAACCACTTGAGGGGGCCTGCCCGTGGCCCACAAGGCAACACGGTGCACCCACACTCCTAGGAGCACCGTGATGCCTTGTGAGGCCCACATGGCTCTCCCGATCCTAATTCCACTCCTATAAATTCACATCATCGGAGAGAAAAATCAGAGAGAAGATTTCATCGCATTTGACGAGACGGGGCCGCCACCACCTCGTTTTCTTCCTTGGAGGGCTGTTTTGGAGTCCGTTTGGAGCTCCGGAGAGGGGGGTTCGTCACCGTCGTAGTCATCAACCGTTCCCAATTAGCAACTCGATGATGCTCAGTATCGGGTGTGAGTAATTCATGAGTAGGCCTGCTCGATGGTGATGAGATTTGGATGAGATTGATCATGTAATCGAGTTAATTTTGATAGGGCTTGATCCCTAGTATCCATTATGTTCTGAGATTGATGTTAGTGACCTTGCTATGCTTAATGCTTGTCACTAGGGCCCGAGTGCCATGAGTTCAGACTTGAACCTATTATATTTTCATGAATATAAGAGTGATTTGGATCCTATCTTGCAACTTGTAGTTACCTAATATGTGTCTTCACCCGCATACCCCAAGGTGACAATAATTTGGATTCTTTCTGTGATTGTCGTATTTGAGGAGTTCATGTATTCTTTATGTGTTAGTGCTTTGTTCCGGTTGTCTATTAAAAGCAGGCCTTCGTATCCCTAAGTTTCCAATAGGACCCCGCTGCAATGGGAGGGTAGGACAAAAGATGTCATGCAATTTCTTATCGCAAGCACGTATGACTACATACAAAATACATGCCTACGTTATATTGATGAATTCGAGCTAGTTCTGTGTCGCTCTATTGTGTAATTGTTATATGATTGATGTCATACATATCCTTTCATCAATGATCCATGTGACTGCGCTTTACAAATACTGAATCTTGCTAAGTTACTTTTGCTATTACTCGCACACCTGCTACTCAATTGCTATTGTTACTGGTGTTACAAAAATTGTTGCTATCACTGTTATCGCCACTACTATTATTTGCCGTGCTACTAAATACTTTGTTGTGGAGTGATATTCTAGGTGCAATTGAAGTGACAATTCAATTGTCAAGGCCTACAAATATTCTTTGTCTTCTCTTGTCTCAAACCAATAAATTAGGGCGAAATACTACCCGTGAAGACTGTCACGACCCCATATACTTGTGGTTTATGATTGATCTTGTCATTTTATTTCCCCATTTAATCAACAAGACAAGTAATGAACACTATTTCTGAAAAAAAACTGGATTAGAATTTGAAAGGAATTCAGAAACACTAGTGTTTCACAGATACAACAAGCAGAACAGTGTCATGATTCAGAAACAATAGTGTTTCAGAGATACATAAATAAGAATTGTGTCATGATTAGGAAACACTCGGGTTGTACACATACATCAAAAAGAACAGTTCGATGATTCAGAAATACTGGGGTCGTAAAGACATCAATCAGAACATAGGGCGGCTGTGTTGATTCATGTGCTTTCTACACATGTTTTCATGACTTTTTAAAGTGAAACAAAGATCATGTTTCAGAAACTAACTGACGCTTCCTAATGTGGTCTGCTCAAATTAGTTTTAGGAAACTCCAACACGTGGAGGAACCCACAGGCGGCGCTCAGAGCTGAGAACAATGGTCGCGCCTGTTCTCGAAGCATGACCCCTCGGTTAGCTCGATATCCATTAGATCCAACCATCTGACATGCGATATGGTGCGCCATAGTGTTGTAGAAACTTCAATTTATCTCAGGCACGCCAACGGCGGGCTGATATTGTAGTGGGTTGGCGGCAGTGCTATGCTAGGCGCAACTCTGTCGAGGCTGAAACAAGTCGGTTCTTTCCGCAACTGGGTGGTTGTTTCAGGAATTAATGTGTTGGGTCATACAACCGAGTTGCACGTGAGGATTTGGATCGAAAGGTTGTCGACGGGTACTTGCGCGGAGATCCGATGGTTATCTTGGTGATGGATGTTTAGTAGACATCTACCGGTGGACACGTAGTGCTCGTGTCTACTGGAGAATCTTCCCCTGTTTCTGTCATTACTTTTCTATAGCTTCAACTGGGTCACTTGGGAAATTTTTGGATCATTTTCCATCACGGCTCTCAAATATTGACAATCTTGTACTGCATGTCCAACCCAGAGTAAAGTTGGCACTCTGGGGGTGCTGCCGCCGCTTCCATTGCAGCTTTTAGGGGGGCACATGTTTGAATGTTGTGTCCTTGTTCATTGTAGTGCTTGCAGTGAATAGTCCTTTTTGGAGCTTTTTTATTTCATGTTGTCATTGCTTTCTTCTCTGGTTGTTTCACCTTCTTCTTTTGTTCGTAATCTCGCTACTCTAATAGCGTCTTCTTTCTCTTATATTTGTTAGTTGCTCGACCTTTCTTAGGGACACAAGCTAGGTATTGTAGCATATCTGAGCCTTGTTATTGTTACATGTCATCATTCATTGTTACTGTTTCTGCGGGGCGTTGTGTTGGGTGTTCACTCTGTTGCGTTGCTTGTTGATCAGGCAGTGCTCCACTCTTCGCCGCTGCTATGGCAGGCTCAAGAACTTTTATTGCAGCATCTAATATTCTCAGGACGTCATCATTACAGCATGCATTAGAAGCAAGCTATCTCCACCTTCGACACAAAGAGTTGTATGTGAGGGTGTTCATGGAGGGGTGTCCGAATTCTAGCAACCGGCCAGTCCTGCCCATGCTTGTTGTGGTTGCTTGAGACCACTTCTCCAACAAGTATTGCTGCAGAATTACTTGGACATTGAGATGAACCATTGCCCTTATTATGTGTGCACAAATGAGACCATTCATCTCAAAGTAGTGGCAGCTACATACAAACACACGCACATAATACAGCTTTGGGTTCTCATAGGAGCTTGCTTTTAGCTCAAACAAGAGGCCTTGTCCTTCGTAATCACTGTCTTTGTTGATAATGAAGCCGGTAGATGCAGTCACCTGATACGTCTCCAACGTGTCTATAATCTTTTATTGTTCCATGAAATTATATTATATATTTTGGATGTTTTATATGCATTTATATGCTGTTATATTATTTTTGTTACTAACCTATTAATCTAGAGTCTAGTGCCAGTTTCTGTTTTTTCCATGTTTTTGAATATTGCAGATAAGGAATATTAAACGGAGTGCAAACGGAATAAAATCTCCGGAAATGTTTTTCTTGGACCAGAAGACAAGCAACACACTTGGAGTAGGGGGCAAAGCAGTTGCCGGGAGGCCACAAGCCTGCAGGGCCCGTCGTGGGGGTGGTCGCGCCCCCTGGCTTGTGGGCCCCCTGCAGGTCTCCTAACCCTAATTCTTGGCCTATAAATTCCCGAATAATCCAATATTGCTAAAGAGAGCCACAAAAATAGTTTTGCGCCGCCAGGAGCCTCTGTTCTTGAGAGATCCAATCGGGGAGCCTTTTCCCGTAATCTGTTGGAGAGGGAATTGGTAACGGAGGGCATCTACATCGACTCCATTGCCCCTCCGATGATGTGTGAGTAGTTGACCACAGACCTACGGGTCCATAGCTAGTAGCTAGATGTCTTCTTCTCTCTCTTTGATCTTCAATACCATGTTCATCATGATCTTCATGGAGATCTATCCGATGTAATACTCTTTTGCGGTGTGTTTGCCGAGATCCGACGAATTGTGAGTTTATGTTCCGATTATCCATGAATATTATTTGATAAACTTATGAATTCTTATATGCATGATTTCATATCTTTGCAATTCTCTTCAAATTATTTGTTTGGTTTGGCCAACTAGATTGATAATTCTTGCAATGGGAGAAGTGCTTAGGTTTGGGTTCAATCTTGCGGTGTTCTCACCAAGTGACAGTAGGGGTAGCGAGCCACGTATTGTATTGTTGCCATCAAGGGTAAAACAAGGGGTTTTCATCATATTGCTTGAGTTTATCCCTCTACATCATGTCATCTTACATAATGTGTTACTCTGTTCTTCATGGACTTAATACTCTAGATCCAGGCAGGAGTCGGTCGATGTGTGGAGTAATAATAGAAAATGTAGAATCGTTTCGGTCTACTTGATATGGACGTCATGCCTATATGCATAATCATTGCCTTGGGTATCTTCATAATTATTTGATTTTCTATCAATTGCTCGACAGTAATTTGTTCACCCACCGTATTATTTTCCTTTATGAGAGAAGCCTCTAGTTAAATCTATGGCCCACGGGTCTATTTTCCATATTATATTTTCAGATCTATAAACGAAACATACCAAAAATACTTTGCTACAATTTATTTACTTTAGTTTTTCTTTCAGATCTATCAATATTTGATATCTATATCTATCAGATCTCATCCTTGCAAATAACTCTGAAAGGATTGAGAACCCTTTGTAGCGTTGGGTGCAAGTGTTTGATTATTTGTGTAGGTACTGCTATTGGAGTCTCGCTTGTTCCTCTTACTGGATTGATACCTTGGTTCTCAATAAACTGAGGGAAATACTTATCTACTTCGCTGCTTCACCCTTTCCTCTTCAAGGGAAAACCAACGCAAGATCAAGAGGTAGCATCACCTATTTCAGAAACATACCAAACACGCTACGAGTGTAGTAAGAAACAGCTTGAAGCTTAATGTTGGACCAGCAATATCACAAGAAATAGGTGAAAAACAAAACCACACATAGACTAGGCCCAACAACAACATTTTTTTTGATTTTTTGTTAAAGCTCAAAATTATGTGTACCGAGAGTATATTGGCAGAGTGTTGTTTCACCGGTGAATCCATCATTGTCATCACGATCAAGCATATTTTCTTCATGCATTTCATATTGCTACACAAACCTCCAAACGGAATCAGTGGGTCGAATCAGGGTCTTGAAATATGAGTTGAGCCCCTCAGGCGTGCGTGTTGTGCTCGTGAACGAGAAGAATTTATTCTTGAAATATGCTGGAGCCCACGTGTGTCTTGTTCGCCACATAATCTTGAGATGTTTGTTCTGAGCCACTTCAAAACAATTCAACATGTTCTGCCATGTTTCCTCAAATTCCTCAACAGTTTTGGGTTGGTTGATGCAAGTGTAGAACACATCTGCAAATGCCTCGTCTCTGCTCAACATCCTTCCCAACTTGGAATGCACATTGCTAAGCACATGAAACTTGCAACACCTATGGAAGTGTTTGGACTGCACAACTTAGTCCTAGTCAGTTAAGATGTTGGTAGGATGCTCGTTGTCCATCGCAAGCATCCAATCCTGAAACACCCACTTAAATGTTGCAATAATCTCATCCAGCAACAGGGCACATCCGTGTGCAATTGTGTGTAGGTGGTTGTTTACACAAACTATACAATAAAATGGCATGTTGTATCTGTTGGTGCGAAGGTTTTATCGAATAATACACAATCTTTGTATTTTGGGTACAATGCGCTTGTTCTCCCATCAAACTAAAATAAGGCAGTCACTCGGTTTGTTGCACGATGTTGTTGCTTCGCATAGAAAGACTCTGGATTCTCAGCCTTCCTCACCTCAAAGTACCTCACTATCATATCCATGTATCGGAATGTTAACCCTTTCCGGAGCTTTGCACGTTCATTTGTAACATCTATCTTCACATACCAGAGTACCCTAGTGTCACCTCCATGGATCCTACCAAGGACGCCCATGCAATCTGAATTTGAGAGGTTCACATCATGCAGCATCAACAAGGGTTGGTAATCCTCGGCAGGTATGATGCATTGCAAGTGGTAGTACCTAACACACTATGGTTTTTCCAACAATGGATGTGTATGCTCTGCAACAAAGCAAATCACTGTCCATCTGTCCTCCCTTATCCCAACAATCACACGTGCCTTACGACCATGAGGGAGCATCCTGTTTTTGATGTTTTTTATAACATCCATCCCTTCAATAGGCTGCCTACTGGAGTTGTTGTTTCCCATTCCAATGCTCTCTAATGTGATTCTTGTTTCCATTTTAATGGGTTTCTAGCATGCACACACTCAAAGACGCTCTTTATCAGTTTTGCCTCCTCTTTCTTCTCACCACTCTTCTGAGTGAATTTTGAAGTATATATATGTGACCTGAACTCCAACTTAAAGGCTTGGTCGTTGTAGAACTTTCGAGCAACTTTGAATATGTCAAACACCATCCCAACACAGGGCACCAATGGTTGGGGTGAAACATCTCCATCATTTCAATCATCTTGGACTGCTTCTTCAACCAACAACAAGCCATCTGAATCTTCACCACCGCCAACAAAAAATTGCATTGGATATAGCTTCCATCCCCTTCAGTTCCATGTTCCTGCAACAGAGTTGTCGTATAATAGTCACTACATCTCTCCATGGAATCAGCAAGATATGAAATCAACAGAAACTGCACAGTTTATCTTGTCATTTCATATCTCCATTTAATCAACAAGATAGGTAATAAACACAGTTTCTCAAAAAAAATCTAGCTTACAATTTGCATGGAATTCAGAAACACTAGTGATTCAGAGATACATGAAGCAGAACAGTGTCATGATTCAGACACACGTGGGTTGTAGAGAGACATCAAGCTAAACAGTTTGATGATTCAGAAATACTAGGGTTGTAGAGTTACATCAAGTAGAACTGATACATCAAGGAGAACATAGGGCGGATGTGTTTAGTCATGTGTGAGAGATATATATGCTTTCTACACAAGTTTTCATGATTTTTTCAGAGTGAAACAAAGATCATGTTTCAGAAACTAACCATGCTTCCCGATATGATCTGCTCGAAGTAGTTTCAGGAAAAACCACCTATGGGTTTCTGAACCATGAGGAAACTCCAACACGTGGTGGAACCCCACCCACCCCCCCCCCCCGGCGGCGCTAGGAGCTCAGAATGATGGTCACGCCTATTCTCGAAGCAGGTGCCTCGGTTAGCTTGATCTGCACCAGATCAAACCATCTGACGTACGATATGGTGCACCATAGTGTTGCAGAAACTTCAGTTTAGCTCCTGCACACTGGCGGCAGGCTGATTTTGCGGTGGGTTGTCAGTGACGCTGCGCGGGGTGCAGCTTTGACGGGGCCGAAACAAATCTATTGTTTCTGGAACTGGATGGTTGTTTCAGAAATTAATGTGTCAGAGGAGATGAACGAGTCACGTGCGAGAAGTTAGATCGGACGACTGCATACGGCTGCATCCAAGGAGATCCGACGGTTATCTTGGTGACGGATGTTTAGTAGACATCTACTAGTGGACGCGTACCACTCCTATTTAAAAAAGATAAATAAAAAGCAAAGCCAAAAAGTTAAATAAAAAACACCTGAAAGCAATATAAGAAAAAAATAACCGACTCAAAGCTTCTCAAAACTGCCTAGTGTACAAAGTTCCTAAAACATAGAATGTACAACGTTAAATAGGCTCCTTATTCACTACATTGTGCCTAGGAGGGGTGTGCGGCAATTGCAAATAATAATAAAAAGTGGCTTGGCGGGCACCAAGTAGGGTTTAGTCCACCACCTCGATGGTTGTTGGATCTATGCGCGGGTGGCGTCTAATCGATATCCCGCCGCGTCCTCATTTATTAATCCCACAATAACGGTTTTGTTGTAGAAACATTTATAATAGAGATTGTGTTCCAGATTCCCGCAACAACGGCTTTGTTGCAGCAACATTTTTCACACAGGTTACGTTATAGAGTTCTTGTGCAACATAGATTGTGTTGAAGAAATAATTTACAATAGAGGTTATGTTGTGGATTTTTTTGCAACAAAGGCATTGTTGTAGATTTTTTTTCAAACAAAAGGTATCGACGGATTAAAAGTTTTGCAACATTGATGATGTTGTAGAATATTTCTTGCAATAGCAAGGAGGATGTCGCGGTCGAGAGCTTGTGCGGAGACTGGCGCGTGAGCGACCCATTGTGAGCATGTGTGACGACGAGTGGAAGGCGGCATTGCGCTCCGAACATAGACCACGATGCCTAATGCTTGCCGTTTTCCGATGCCCCATCGCCGTTGGCCGAGAGCCTGCTCTTGGGCTCCATGTTGGCTATCCTGAGAGTTCACAGATTCTCTTGCTGCTCCATCACCGACGACCATCTGTGAGAAGGGTAGGCGAGTGAGAGCGCACCACCTACCCCTTCTCTCTTTGTCTGCTCTCTATTCCCCTCTCCTTCCTCTGTTTTGGGTTGAAACCTTGGGGGTCCATCGTAAGTGCATGTAGTTCCCCTTAGTGATTTTAGTGTATTGAAGACTTATAGGTTAAGGGACTAATATGTGTGTGAGTGTACACATGCTCTATAAGTCGCTGAGGAGCTTGATATATTCAAAGAAAGTCGACCCCTAAAAATGAATGCCTTCAACTGAAGACTTTGTTACTTTTCTGAAGATTTTGGAAGTGAGGAAATTGGTGTGTTCTTGAAGATATTGATGCGAGGACTTTGAAGCCTGAAGACTTTTGTTTTTGTAGTTTCATTTTCTTGTTATTGAGTCATAGGAACACTATATTGTGAAAGGGGGTCGAGATAATACTAAGGAAAAAATTTACAAGTGATACTCATCTCAAATCCTACACATAACAAATCCTTCGAGTGAAGCTTTTGGAAATCTCTTGTAGCTTAGTCAATTTCTTGAGTAATAGAGATGAAGTTCTTCTCGTCTTTGAGGAAATTGTTCTGGCTGAGGAGTTAGGATTTCACTAGTGCGAACTTCCGACAAGTAAGGAACATGATAGATCTGAGTATTTTCATAGTCCGAAAAGTCCGAGCGTTTATGTGCTTTAAACCAGATGTCCCCAAACCTTATCCACATAACAGTCGTATCATTAGGGTTCATTTATATCATACCATGTGGGGATTGCTCCCTGGCTATAAATATCTGTCCCCTACAACCACTAGCTAGTTGGCTGCTCCGAGAGAGAGATTGGCACTTGTCATTTGAGAGCATCCCATTCTCCAAGGACTTTGAGAGAAAATCATCACCCAGTAAAAACCCAAACACCCAAACCAAAACTAAAACACAAAGTGTTTGAGCATCACTGAAGAGATTGTTCCTGTGTGGAACCAATGCTTGTTAGCTTTGAATATTGTGTATCTTCCAGACAGTTAGGCCTCAATGGTCTATAGCATCCGAAAGTAAATTGTGGATTGCCGGGTGGCCGAGTTTGTGAGGGTTTTGAAGTCTACCCTGAAGACTTACCACGAGTGTTGGGCGAGGTGTGTGTGACTTTAGCTCAAGGAGAATACGGTAAGGATTGTGTGTCCTAGGATTGTGTGACCTTTGGTTTAAATACCAAGCCACTCCAAACTAGACGTGAGACTATCACAATAGTTGGAACTGGGTCATCAAATCAGTATCTTCATTCAGCTCCTGGTTCTATTTCCTAAATTGATCTATTTGCTCAAGTACTTGTCGATTAATTTGATCATTACTGTTTGTAGCCTTTGAATGAAGACTTCCGAATTCTTCAATAGTCTTGTTCTTCACCTACTTCTCTTGGTTATACGCTACCTGTGCTATGTGTATGTTTCATTTCATCATGATGAATATGCTTGTGATATGTTTCGCATGCACTTGAATACTTATTCCGATGCTAGTGTTTCATCTCTTAGCAATTTCCTCTATGAGTAATTCCTTAGTGAAGAATTTGTAAAAATTGCCAATTCACCCCCTCTAGTCGATATAACACACTTTCAATTGGTATCACACCAAGGTACTCCCTTGTTCTGTGCGATTTTGGTTTAACCATGTGGAGTTTTAGTTATGTCAACTACATGTATGATCAAGGTATCTCCGGGTTGTCCTAGATTTGAAGGGACGGGATACCCCTACTTGGAGAACAAGATGTGCATGCATCTTGAAGAAATTGACAATGGTATTTGGTTTGTTGTGGAAAATGGTGTTCCCTCCATCACCCCAACCATCACCGCCGCTGATGTGAAGAGATTCAAGCAACTCGACTCTCAAGCGAAGAATATCATATGTGGCCATCTAAGCAAAGTTCAGTATGGCAGAGTGAGTGCTTTGGGATCTATAAAGCTCATCTGGGACAGGTTGTACAAAGCCAACGAAGGTATATCAACTCAATGTGAGTCTCGAGTTGATATTCTTTGCAATCTCTTCAATCACTTCAAAAGGCTCGACAACTAAAATGTTCAGCAAACTTTCGATCGCCTCACTCATATTTCAAATGACCTCCAAGCTCTTGGTGCGAGTGGCATCACTGATCATGAGGTGGTGAAGAAATTGCTAAGATCTCTCGATTCCTGTTTCGATACACTTGCTTTGATGATTGAAGAGCATGGAGACTACAAGTCACCAGATCCTGCTGATATTCTTTAGAGACTCAATACTCACGAATTCGAACAATCTGAGGAAAGAGATCTATATGGGCCAAGCTATGGAAGATCTCGTGCACTAAAGGGAAAGGCAGTTTCCTCATCCGAAGAAGAAGAATCTGATTGCAGTTGTGGTGACCCTGAAGAACTTGGTCAGTAACTTGCAATGCCTGTGAGGAAATTCCAGAAGTTCTCGAGACGAGGTTAGTTTGGAAAATCTTCAAGAAGAGATATGAAGAAATCAGAATGTCCATCTGAGGACTACAGAAAAAACTTGTCACGAATGCAAGAAGTCCGACCATTACATATTAAAGAAGAAGAAGTACAAAGATGAAAATTTTGATGTCTCGAAGAAAAATAAGAAATCCTCAAAGTCTTCATATTAAAGTCATCATCTCTCAACAAGAGAAGTTACAGAAAGGATCGGGCTTTTATTGGCCAGGTAATTGATTCTACGGAAGAATCAAAAGAATGTGAAGAAGAGGAAGGATCTGAGGAGGAGTTAGAGTCTAGTGTGGCAAGCCAAGTCAATCTTCAATCTTGAAGAAAATGATTTCATCAACGACATTGATGATTGTGATGACGACTCTGCCCCTAATTCAAGTGATGAACATAATGAGTATAAAAGGTGCCAAGGTACTCAATCATGCTTCCTCATCCGATTCAAATGGTGAACATAATGCGTATAAAAAACCTAGGTACTACAAACTTGCTAATATTGCCACTAAGCAACAGAATGCTACTGAAAAGCTTCAGAAACTGCTAGACAAAAGCGATGACTCGTTGAGCGAGGAAATGGATCAGACACAAACTCTAACACATGACTTTCAATGTCTTCACTCTAAGTTTGAAAGCCTTCAAAAGTCGTCAGGAAATACTCTTAGATGATCATGAGAAACTTTGTTAAGAATTTCTTCAAAGAAAGCAAGATCTTGAGAAACTAAGAATGTCTCATGATGATCTTCAAAGGGGAAATAATTCTTTGCTTGCTCAACAGATCAGTTTTGCTCAGGAAGAAATGATTCCACCATGTTTGAAATGCATCGATCGTGAATCTGCTAATTCTTCACCTGAAAGTTCAAATGCTTGTATTGCTAGAAATTCTTCAACTATATATGTGGTCACATATTCCTCACTTGAGGAACCCGCAAATGTCACTCAAAAAAATGCAGGGTTAAAGGAATTGTATGTGAAAGGCGTATACAAAAGTCTCAATGGGCATCAAACCCTTTGCGATGTTCTCAAAAGCAAATTGTCAACATAAACCCTAAGAAATACGGTATTGCATTTGATAGGAAATTGAATTTTAATGGATCATACTGGAAACTTGAGCAGCATCCCAAAACCTCATGGGTTGCTGCAAAAGGACCTCCTGTAGACCCATCTACATTATCTCGCTTTACATGTGAATCTTGATATTCCTATGATGAGTCACTTGACTCCAACTATAGACTGTTCGAAAATTAGAATGGTCAAGTATTTGCTAGATATGTTGGAATTAACTGCAGGAATGGACCACCTTGATGAAGATCTGTGTTCCCAAAAGCTGCTTGGAAAATCTTTAGGTGAATGTCCTCATGACACAACCAATGAAGAACAGGAATCCCAGAGCAAATTCCTCAAGTCGACCAAGGTCTTCACTAGGATCGAATTCCTCGTATGGTCAAAATTCTCCTCATGCTTGTACTAATACTTTGGTTATGCAGGGAAATTACAAGGGTCATGAATATGCGCATTATTATTCAAATCATTATGTTCATGAATTGTCAAAAAGAATCTCTACATATGCATTCGAGTACACTAACCCCCTGCCGTGAAACGAAGTGCATTAGCTTAAGTTCCTAAATTTTCATATGGTGCTCGCAGAATGATGAACTCTTTGCCACCCCTTCAGATGTGGGTGGTGAAGAAATTGGACTAACCATTTATGCAAGTCAGGTCTCCACACGAACTTAAATGCCTGCAGAATTTGCTGGAGACCCGAGGAAATGCTTGAAAGGATGCACGCTGATGATGATGAAATGAAACAATCATTTCACACATCCTCATGTTATCTTAGCTCTACACTATTTGATGAAATTCAAGTCTAATGAATTTGATATCATATTCTTCACTTTGAAGCATATGAGATGGTAAGTTGTACCAATTCATCTGCAGGATGATACCTCTAAAGCCACTGAGTGGGTACTCGACAATTGATGTACTAATCACATGACTGGTGACAAGAATCTATTGATGGACATTCCATTAACTCCATCACATCTAAAGCATATCACCTACACAGGAAAAGGAAAAAAGCAAGGTATTGGGTCTAGGTAAGGGTGTAATCTCTAAGGACCAACACGTGCACAAAATCATGTTTGTCGAATCCCTTGGATTGAACCTCATGTCAGTCTCAATACTTTGTGATCTTGATATGATTGTCATCATTGGAAAATATCATTGTGTAGTCATCATGGAATCTGAGTAATCCATAGTCTTTAAAGGCTTTAGGATAGGAGATCTGTATATTGTTGATTTCTCTACAGGTCTACAACCAGCCATGTGTCTACATGCAAAATCGTAAGAGGGTTGTCTATCACATCGATCACTTGGTCGTGCTAGCAAGAGGAACCTGCACACTCTCGTGAAGAAGAAGCATGCCATTTGATCGAGGGAATCAAATTCCTCAAGTACCATTTTTGTGGGGCTTGTCAGCCTGGAAAGTTGACCAGATCCAAGCATCAGTCGAACACTATCATGACTACTTTCGGAATCGGGGCTCCACATACCCAGAAAGGTTCGAACTCTAGGGTGCGCTCGCTCTCCCCTCTTCTACCTCTCAACTTCACTACGACTCTCTGACGGCTCGAGCCAAGGAAAGAAAACAAGAACACGTGAGCAGTTTACCCAGGTTCGGGCCACCTTGAAGTGTAAAACCTACTCCTGCTTGTTTGGATTGCTTGAGGTGGAAGACGAGTACTAAGGTGGGTTCTTTCCATAGTGTAGACAATGGATGCCCCTGTAGAGGTCAGGTCTCTCTTTTATACTGACCTTGGTCCTCTTCCCCCGAAAATACACTTGGCGGGAAGGCTTGCCACAATGGCCATTTTGAAAGGGGACAGGACTATGGCCTGCCGTGACAACGGTGGTCTTCGCCTGCAAAAGTCCTTATCCATGACACGCTGGAGGGATCGGGGGTGACGGCCGTCCTGCCAAGCCCCTAGAGTTGGACCTCTTGCACCGATCGAGAAACCTTTGGGGGTTGCTTTGGGAACCCGCGGGCTGGCTCGGCTCCCTTAACGCCAAAGGGGAAAGCTTCTCTGTTCGTGCCTGCTGGCACCGGCCCTAGTGTTGTGCAGCATGGCTCACATCACCCACATGAGGAGGTTGGACCATGCGACCCTCGCACGCCGCCCTTGGTAAGACTGCCCCTGAGGGGAGGATCGTCCAGAGGTGGATTTTTTTTAGTGTAAGACAGTAGGATAAAATCCTACTGCATTTCTATATAATGCCAATAGTTACACATGTACATGATGGGAGGAGTGGAGTGGGGTGAGGGGGGGTGAGGTGGGCAGGGTGGAGTTACATATTATGTGGTGTCAGCTAGGGTTGCAACAATGTTATCTATGGTTTGCACCTTGCTAGCAGGCACACAGTGTCTAAGATTGGAGAAGTCTAATACAAATCTACGTCGCCAGGCCCCCAGGGATGGAGTTATTTGCTCAAAGCACTTGTTATTTCTTTCCTTCCATAGACTCCAGGCCGCCACTAGGAAAATCTCCATGAACATCTTCCTGGGGTGTTCTGTCCTCTGATGTTGCAGCATCGCTAGCCTATGCCGTTGCTCTGACCATTTGATGTTTAGCATATCCCAACAACGTTGGCTAAATCTGCATTCGAAGAAGAGAAGTTCAAGGGTTTCCTCCACGTGCCGATCACATAGCATGCAGTCAAGAGTAGACCCTATGTTGTAATGCCTTCATTTGAGCATATTCCTCGTGTTGAGCCTATCCATCAGCAAGAACCATCCGAACACCTTGATCTTTGGGACACATTTTGTTTTCCATAGCCAGTTAAACGCTGCATGCACCGTAGCTCCTCTGAAATAGAATCGTCGATATGCTGCCGTTGCAAAGGTGTCAGCTCCCCAGGTACACACCCAGTCATCTCCTCTAGGGTTTAGCCGCACATCTCTAATTTCCTGTTGCATCACCTTGAGTTCTTCATGCGCTGGTTCCGACAGTGGCAGTAAGAAGGCTTCCTGAAGCGAGCTTGTCCCCAAGAAGTTCTGAACCAAAACATCTTCAGCTCTAGCGAAGGAGAAGGTCTGGGGAAACTTTTCTGGATATACGGCATTGTTCTAGTCATCTTTCCAAAAGAGCGTCAAGAGGCCATTGTTAACCTTGACTCGCGTTATCCCTTGGAACACCGACATAAGTTTAGTCAGTTCTCACCACCAGAAGGAGCCAGAGGCGGATTCTTGACGCGGGCCTCGCGGGGAATGGCCTCGAGAAGAACTCCACAGGTCCCCAACAACCTTCAATGATGAGAACCTCATTAGGAGGGTCCCTCGCGAGGTTCGGACTCCTAGGCCATGGCGGGGAACACCCCGGGCCTAGAGTGCGCACCGGGCCCTAGGCTGCAGGCAGGCGGGCCTGGCTACCCCAAGTCCCAAAGCCCCAATAGTAGCCCCCGAGCCCACGACGTTCACGATCCGGCAATCAGAGGGCGAGATTGTGCGGGCTCTCACCGCATGTGGGCCAAGCCGAGCGCATGGCGCGCGACAGGGGCGCGGGGTAGCCCGCCTTTTCATAACGCTTTGGCATCCACCCCGGCTGACATAAAGTACTTACGCGGGGTGGTTCCATCATTACTCACCTTCATGCCGTACCCACCTTTTCTGCATCTTCTTCCTCCATGCAAGAACGCACCAGATCCAATCTCCGAGCAAGTCTCCTTCTCGTCCCTCTTGCGGCTCCGGTCCATGGATGGCGCCTGACGGCAAGAAAATGAAGGCCGCCGCTTCTGTCGTGAGCCCTGCCACTACTGGGCTTGCTCTCATGCCCTCCCGCATCTCTAAGGAGAAGGACTTGAGCCGGGTGCTCCCGCTGGTGGCCGGTGACATAAACGAGGAGGAGCGACTACTATCTCACCGAGCTCAGTAGCGCGGAGCAGCCTGATGAATACTGCCTACCACTTCTTCTTCCACAACATTTACGTGAGGTTGGTCCTGCCGTTCTTCGATTTATTCTATGCCATCCTTTCCCATTACCAGATCTGAGCCCTACACCTTCATCCCAACTCCGTCCTCCTCTTGTCCATCTTCTCCTTTTACTTCAAAGCCTTCATGGGCATGAGGCCCTCGGTGGCGCTTTTTGCCACTTCTTCAGCTTGCGGTTTACCGCCCAGGGCCAGCGCTCCGTGTGCGTCTCCTTTGTCGATGTCGCAGGCGCGGGCACCCACCTAAAGTCGGGGAAGAAGGTGGAAGGCTACCGGCACCATTGGGTCTGCATGGACGCGTGCCAGGAGAGATCTCTCCTGGTGACTCCCTTGGGTCCACCTGAGCAAACCTCTAGGTGGAGCCAGAAGAAGCTCACTGACCAGAGGGTGGGACCTGTCTTGGAGCAAATCATCTCCCTCGTGAAGGCCCGCATTAAGGAGTTCCTGGGGCATTGCATCGCTCCGCTTCAAGCACACTCGCGCCCCTTGTGGGAGTTCACCGATGGGAGGGACCCGATGCGCCCGCACGTGTGTGGCGTGACGCACGACGAGCTGGACGGAGCCTTGGTGGCTCTGCTAGGCCCCAGCCCCGAGGACCTTCCGCAGGCCACGCCGCCGTTTTACGCATGTGACGACGTGAAGGGAATGATCGCAAAAATGTCCGTCTTCAAAGAATGGTTGCTTGTCGGGCCTCCCAAGGGCTCCCCAATTACTGTGTCGTCCTCGGGAAATGTCGGTAGAAACCCGCATTCAGAGGCGACGGAGGGGGAGGAGGACGCCGGTCGTATTCCACCACCCAACCTCCATTAGTTCTTGCGCAACCTTGGGGGACGATGTTGCTGCGGACGAGTATGGCTAGGCGATTCCCCTAGGCATGTGGCCTCATGGGAAGGAGCAGGGTCGGGCCCCATGATGGCCGACGCGCCGGCGGCAGGAGCCCCTGACGATGGTACGATGCCTCCCCTCTTGACGGACGTACCTCTCCAGGGGCCCCCTCAGGCCCCCAGGGAGGAGGGAGGCCAGGGAAAGCTCGCCGGGGACCACGTCGAGCGCCCATTTGGTGGCGGCGGGGCGGCTCATGAAGGTGGTGAATACGCGTCGCCCGCCCTTGAGGAAGTGGGCCACCAGGACGAGTAAGTAACTTAGTCCATCCTCATGCTATTCATCCGTGATCGGTTTACTCAGGCAAACCCTTCTCGGCGTAGGCTCCCTAGAGTAGTGAGGAGAAGAAGAAGAAGGCGCCGAAGAGGACGATCTTAGCTGCCTCAACCTCCTCGATGGTGTACTCATGTCGATCGCGGAAATCTTCACTTCGCCACCGACGTAGATGTCTTCTGCCACCGAGTTAGGGTGCAGTAGATCTAAACTGACAGATTTCTTCCTTTACCTCTCCTTATTTGTCATGTTATTCGAGAAGGGTAAATAGAAGCTAATTTTACTGCCCTATTTTATCTTTATGATTTCACAAGTTCTTCAAAACGTGTTTATTACACCACAATTAATCAAGTAAACACCTATAGAAACGTCATTTCCCTTGAACTATTTTACTATGTCAAGAATTTCTTCAAAGATTCCTCAATTTGTGTGAAGTTTTGAATATTCACAACTCTGCAAGAACAGTTAGCAAAAAATTTCAAGACACCAATAGTTAAATTCCTCAACTTGATATTCTTTTGAAAAATTTCTGAGAACACATATGACCTCTTCAAATTCTCCGCACCTATACTTCGTTGACACATACAAAATGTGTGCTGATGAATCTCTAGGTTCTCATCAACTTTACTCATTTGCAGCGTTCCTTAAAGAAAATTTGCACACTTCCTCACAATCATCAAAAGATAAAATTCCTTAGGTGAAGAAAATGGTGGAAGGAAAAATGCCTCAGAAAGGAGGAAAGAAGGCAGAGACCAACACTACATTTTATATCCCTGGGGATATCTATGATGAATGTTGCACTCCGGAAGAGGAAATCTATGGAAAGGACACCAAGGAGAAGCGCAAAACACACATCCAAAAGATTGAGAGGAGATGGATGAACGAATGGAGGGAGTACAAATATGTTACTCCTAAATACATGAAGAAATTCGTTGTAAACCCTCCATTCATAAGACCTCCACTGCTGAAGGCCAAGTCGTCGATCCCAACAACATCATAAGTGGTGAAGAATTTCCGCTGGAGTGGGCCAAGCGTCAGGCCATGCTACAAAAGATATGTGTAGGAGCAGTGAGGCCATTCAACCTTGCAACTACTGCCGCTGCTGCCACCTTATCTACTGATGAACCATCTGCCAGTGCAACAACTCCAAAGCTAGCTCTCATGAATAAATATGTTGTGAAGACAATGTCTTCAAGCTGAAATACCTGATAGTGGATTCCTCAACCACCTCCAAGTGTGGCTGCAACTTCCTCGGCAACTGCTGCAAAGTCCCCAACACCAGTTGATGATTGTGATCTGCGTTGGGTTTTTCGTGAAGAGGAACGAGTTATCGCAGAATAATGCGGGTAACTATTTCCCTCAGTTATGAAACCAAGGTTTATCAAACCAATAGGAATAACAATCCTCAACCGTCTTTAGTGACTGCACACAAAGAAACAAATAACTTGCACCGAACGCGGGCAAGAGGGTTGTCAATCCCCCTTGACCTTGTTATTTGCAAGCAAATGAGGTGTGTAGATAATTGTTGATAATTGTAAATTGCAAAATCAAATAAAACACAAATAATGGCAGCAAGGTAGTAGTAGCATTTGTAAATATATAAGTGAATAGACCCGGGGTCCGTAGTGTTCCATAATGGCATCTCTCATGACAAAGGCATATGGTGGGTAAACAAATTACTGTTGGGCAATTGATAGAACATTGAATAATTATGCGATTTTCAGGGTAATGATCATGTGTATGTAGGCATCACCTCCATAAGCAAATATGTCGACTCCTGCGTGCACCTATTACTATTAATCCACTTCAAGAGCGCTTCTATGCTCGCCTCTCTATGTATTAAGTAAAATAGAGTAATGCTTGGAGAACAAATGACAGGATGTAGACAAAGTAATCTCAATTAATATGAATAAACCCCATCGTTTTATCCTTAGTAGCAGCAACACAAAGACGCATCTTGTCCCCTTCTGTCACTCGGATATAGAAATTCGCCAGGTTGAACCTACTACAACGCACCACTCCCACTAAAGAAATATTAATCTAGTTGGCCAAACTATCTCAATAGATCGCAGAGCATTAGAAGCTATGATGATCATGCAATTAAGAATCATAATAATCAGAGGTGACTCAAATACTTTTCATGAACAATCTGAACATAAACCCACAATTCATCGGATCCCAACAAATACACCATACATAGTTATTACATTGGATAGATCAAAGCGATGATGTGATTAACACTACTGGAATTGAGAAATTTGCCATCTGTCATGCCTTTGCCGTCTGCTGACGCATGGCAAAGATCCTCTTTGCCGTCAGCTAACACAAAGCAGACGACAAAGAGGTTGTCGATGGCAAAGGTTTTATTTGCTGTCGGCCACCTCTTTGTCGTCTGCTGAGGCATGGCAAAGGCCCCAGAGGCGGACGGCAAAGAGAACCCAGACGGCAAAGGGGCGCCACCCTAATGGCCGAAGCCCGCCCCACCCCACCCACCCCTTTGCCGTCCGCCTCCCAGCTTCTCCAGACGGCAAAGGGGGGCTCCCCCTAACGGCACCCAGCCCCCACCCCCGCTCCCCTAACGGCATGCTGCACCCCCGCTCCCCTCGATCTCCTGCCTCTCTGGCGCGCGCCCCTGCCCACTACAGCGCCGCCGCCACCACCCCCTTCACTGCTCCGGCCCACCGCCGCCGCCCATGACCGGAGCTCCCCGGTCCCCTCCTCCCCGCATCCCTCCTCCCTGTGGCCCTCCTCCCCGCCGCCCACGACCTGAGCTCCCCGCTCCCCTCCTCCCCGCAAAGGGGCGCCACCCCCACGGCCGGAGCTCGCCCTCCCCTCCTCCCCGCGTACGTCCTCCCCACGCCCCTCCTCCCCGCCGCCCAGGGCCGGATCTCGCCCTCCCCTCCTCCCACTGCCCTCCTCCCACTGCAGGTAAGTTTTTTTTTCTTTTTTTCTTTATTTCCTGTTTTTTCTTTTAAACTAGTAGATAGTATATAGTATAGACATATAGTGTGTAGAAGAAGAGGAGGACATATAGTGTATATAGTATAGACATATAGTGTATATAGTATATAGTATAGAAGAAAATAAGAGAATAGTATAGACATATAGTGTATATAGTATATAGTATAGAAGAAAATAAGAGAATAGTATAGACATATAGTATATAGACATATAGTGTATATAGTATAGACACAGGGCCGGGCCGACAAAATTCAAGGCCCCGTGCAAACTCTAAAATGAGGCCTATCTTCCGCTGTCCGAGCTACACTTTTCTTTAGCGGAGTAATCTAAAGAAGATCACATAAAAGGTGTAAATTCCAAACCATATGTAGTAGTGTTTTAGTGAAAATAATACACACTTGATACATTTTGTTCCCATTGATTATTATATCGGCAAGTTCATCCTTGAAACAATAAGGCCAGCTCGTGCGGGCCGAGGAAAAAAAGAACTGAGGGTTATATCCAACTCTTGTGCACTTTAATAAAAGGCGGCAAAACATTTGATAAATGGCAGTCAAATAGCAGAGGAAGTACACAGAAATTTAGACAATGTATAAAATGAAACTTAGAGAGCCTATACAGTGAATATTGGACAACACCAACACTGAATTTTGTACAACAAAATACTGAAATTGGGACATCACATACACTGAAATTTACATATAGCAAGATGAATGAAATTCTGACAGAAAATAAAAGGGATTATGGACAACATCACATCAACAAGACTTTATCAGTGTCAAGAATGAGCTCACCGGGAGGAGGGGATCCAAGTGGCCTGGCGTTTGGCTTCCAGGACTTAAGCTGCGCCATGTAGATCGAGCTTGACGATGTCCTAGACTCGTGGGCGGCACCACCAGCCCCAGTGGAAAGACAACCCGGTGAATCAGGCTAGGTCCCCGGTGTTCCCGGTGGCTTCGTACAACAGGTCCTCCACGGATGGAGCGGCGCATGCGGCGGGGGATCGTACTTCTGTGATGGACATGTAGCGTGTGCGCGGCGGCGGCTGCATGTATGCCGGTGCCCACACACCGCGCTTCTTGGACCAGCACCAGATTGATCTGTTGTGGGCTAGAGAGAGGAGCGAGCGATGGATCCATTTGATGGGCTGCGTGCTACCAAGTTGGGCCTTCTACAAAAAAATGGGCTATAAGCCAATACTTTGTTTAAAAAATGTAGGCCCCCAAAACTGGGGGCCCTGTGCGGATGCACAGGTTGCACACCCATGGGCCCGGGCCTGTATAGACATATAGTATATAGTATAGACATATAGTATATAGTATAGAAGAAAATAAGAGAATAATAAACTAGAAGAAAAAGGAAGAAGAAGAAGAAGAAGAAGAAGAAGAAGAAAGAGGAAAGGAGGAGAAAGATAAAAGAAAGAAGAAGAGGAGGAGGAGGAGGAGGAGGAGGAGGACATGAGTCCTCCTTCTCCTTCTCCTTCTTCTTTTCTTCTTCTTCTCCTCTTCCTTCTCCTTCTCCTCCTCGTCCTCCTGCTCCTCCTAATTTTACTTCTTCTTCTATTTCTCTTCTTCTACGTAGCTTAGACTCATCCAACAAAGCCTGAATTGGCTAATTATCCATCTAAATGACATAATTAGCTTAGTTAGCTCCTAAATGGTCTATTTAATAAAACATGACCTATACTTAGCTAAGTTCTCTCCTAAATGACATAATAAGGCTTACGTAGCTGCAACATGACCTATTCCCCCTAACTTAGGTATTAAATGGCCTATAATTAGCCTAGCTAGATAAAAAATGGCTTAATAAGCATAGTTTGCTCCCGAATGACCTATTTTACCCAAGTTAGCTCCGAAACGACCTATAGTTAGCTAGGGTTCCACCTAAATGACATAATTAGCTTAGTTAGCTCCTAAATGGCCTATACTTAGCTAATTTCTCTCCGAAATAACCTACATATACACTACTTCATCTAGTATTATTCTTCTAACTTTCTTATTTGTCATTTTGCAGATTACCTTCACTTCACGGGAAGCTTGAAAAATATTGATGGAATGCTTGAAGATGATTTCTTGTACCAAGGGTTGTATTGAAACTATTATAGTATATGAATATATGAAACTTTGTATGCACGTGGATGAAACTGGTGTAATATATGAAACTTTGTATGCACGTGGATGCAACTTGAAAGCTGGATATAAGAGGTTATTTTAATATGGTTATGAGTACGGAAAGAAATTTATTTATGTCAAATATATATATATATATATATATATATCCTGATTATTGTTAAAAATGCTGGATATAACAAAAAATAAATAAATAAGGGTCTGGTTCCCCTCTTTGCCGTCTGCCCCCAGATGGCAAAGGGGGGGAGGCAGACGGCAAAGGGGGAAATCTGCCCCCTCTTTCTCCCCTCTTTGCCGTTGCCCCCACATGGCAAAGGGGGGGAGGAAGACGGCAGAGGGGGGAATCTGCCCCCTCTTTCTCCCCTCTTTGCCGTTTGCCCCCACATGGCAAAGGGGGGGAGGCAGACGACAAAGGGAGGAGGCCTGCCGTTAACACTTAACGGGGACGTTGCACCCTTTGCCGTCTGCACCCTCATGGCAAAGATTCTTTGCCGTCCGCTTGGGAAAGCAGACGGCAAAGAACCTCTTCATCGGATTTTTTTACTGTCTACTTTGCCGTCTGCTGACCGACGGCAAAGCCTTTGCCGTCCGTGGTTGCACCCTTTGCCGTCCGCTTTGGCAGACGGCAAATTTATGAATTTCAGTAGTGTAACATGGTATTGAAAATCATAAGAGAGGGAGATTGCCATCTACGTACTGCCTACGGACTTGTAGGTCTATGGTGAACTACTCACACATCATGGTGAGGTCAACAAGGTTGATGTAGAGGCCCTCCATGATTGATGCCCCTCCGGCAGATCGCTGGAATGGAGATTTAGATGGCCTCCCGTCGAAACAAAGACTTGCAGCGGCGGAAGAAGTCTTTCAGGAGCGCTCTTAGGGTTGTCGGAATATTTGTGAATTTATAGGCTAGAGAGGGACGTCGGGAAGCATCCACGGGGGCCACAAACCTTCGCCACACTTTGTTGACTTGTGCCTCCCTCGTGCAGCCCCTCATCCACTTCTGATGCTTGCAGGTCTTCATATAGTCCAGAAAAAATCATATTAAAGTTTCATGGCATTTGTTTCGTAGGGTAAACATGCAAAGAAAAAAACACGCAGAAAACTGGAACTGGCACTGGGCACTGCATCAATAGGTTAGTGCTCAAAAATGTTATAAATTGGGATACAAATGCCAATAAAGTATCATAGAATGATAATGTATCAGCATGAAACAATAAACAATTATAGATACGTTGGATACGTATCAGCATCCCCAAGCTTAATTCCAACACGTCCTCGAGTAGGTAGATGATAAAAAATAGAATTTTTGATGTGACATGCTATCCATAATGTAATCTCTTGTTTGTATGTCATTAAGAAATGATCAATTAACAAACAGAAACATAATGATATTTATTAAGTATAAGCAACACAATTATTGGTTTTCAAAGTATACGATCCTAAAATAATGTTTACCCCCTATTCATCTTTATTGTATTACCAAGACATGACTCCGTCTTCACCACATAAATACGTATGTTAAGCACCACGGTGTTCAAGTCAGGAAATTGGATCGTATTTTTTCAATATGCATCAACTTTTTATTCTTCACGCAATACATGAGCATGAACCATTGGACATAGCATATAGGTGGAATAGAATATGGTGGTAGATATCAAAGGGGTAAAAGGTGGAGAGGATAATCTCACATCAACTAGGCGTACCAACGCGCTATGGAGATGATCATCGATAGATGTCAATGCGAGGAGTAGGGATTGCCATGCAAATGATGCACTAGAGCTACCAGTGTACGAAAGCTCAACTGAACCTAAGTGGGGTGTGCATCCACTTGCTTGTTCATGAAGACCTAGGGCATTTCAGGAAGCTCGTCATTGGAATATACAAGCCAATTTTATTATGATAAGATAATTCCCTCTAGCATATGGAGGTGACAACATCGGAGACTCTCGCTATGAAGATCATGGTGCCACTTTGAGGCACAAGTGTGCTAAAGGATAGTAGCATTGTCCCTTCTCTCATTTTCTCTCATTTTTTTAATATATGGTGGGCTCATTTGACCTCCCCCATTTTATTTATTTTTCATTCAGAGTCTCATCCTGATTTGTGGGGGAATCATAGTCTCCATCATTCTTTCCTCACTAGGACAATGCTCTAACAAGGATGATCATCACACTTTTATTTACTTACAACTCAATATGGAGAACTGATAGGAAGATATGACTCTCTGAGAATGCCTCTGTTAGTGTACCAGGATGTGCAATGATCTAGCATGGCATGTATCAAAAACATGATTGTAGGTGGCTTTGCCACAAATACTATGTGAGCTCTATATGATCATGCAAAGTAATATGACGATGAACAAACTAGTCATGTGAAGTAATGATGGAATTTGCATGGCAATATATCTCAGAATGTCTATGGAAATGCCATAATAGGTAGGTATGGTGGCTTGTTTTGAGGAATATATAATGAGGCTTATGTGCAATAGAGAGTATCATGCCGCAGGGTGTGGATGCACCGAGGAAAGTTGCACCAGTCCTCGAGGTGAGAATGGGCTATGCATGATACCGAAGAGGCTAGCAAATATGAGAAGGTAAAGATGCGTATGTCCAAGGTGTCACATTAGTCATAAATAACTCACATACTTATTGCGAAGTTTTATTAGTTTTGTTACACATAAAATCACTACTCGCATACCCCGAGGGAGGGGGTTGGTAGGAGTTAACCGCCCCGCGCCCCCGACTAGAGACAACACTAGGATTTTACTGAGGAATAAGAATGCTCACACATAATCACCATGCCTCTTTAATATTTAGATGAACAAAAATTTAACACCCCTTTAATCCTGACACTTATATGAATCAAAAATTATGGACTTACAACTTTTTATATTACCATATCAATATCATTAACTCACAATTTATCTATATGTGATACATGATGGTTTTGATTATCATTCGTAGAATGCCTATTATTTTTGGACTAGTCTTATGAACCATGCAAATTACTATAAGTGAAGAACGAGAGAATATTATTTCTATAAATTGAGGGAATATTCTTTGTTTCTTTGTGTGCAGTCAGTGAAGACCGTTGAGGATTGGTATTCCTATTGGTTCGATAAACCCTAGTTTCATAACTGAGGGAAATACTTACCCGCATTGTGCTACAATAACCCGTTCCTCTTCACGAAAACCCAACGCACATCATAGTCATCAGGAAGGATTTCTGGCGTCGTTGTCGGGGAATACCATCACCAACTGTCAAGTAGCTTCTCACAAGTTTTCATTCACTTGTTCTCCTTTTTATTTAATGTTACATTTAGTTTGTCACATAAAAATTAAAAATACAAAAATATTTACCTTTGCTTGTTGCTAGTTTATTTCATCGCTTGCTAGTTTACTTATCTTGCTTGAAGTTGCAATCATGTCTGAGTTTGAAATTAGTGGTGCTCCCGCCTCTAGTGCGGGAGCTTTTGAAAATCCAACTTTATCTTATGACGAACATGCTAAAAGAAATTTTGATGATGTTGCTAAAGGAAAACTTGATAACCTTGCAGATGATGATCCTTCCAAAAAGAAACCCATCATGGAAACAAAGAAACTCCACATAGGTAGTGGTAATATTATTGGGAAGAGTGTGATTCAAGATTTTTTTCATTTATGTGGGATCTTTACCATGGATAGGAGGCTCTACTGTTGCTAAAACTACAAGTTTTTCAGATGCTATATCTTTGCTCATTGTACAATTGGAAAGACAATTTATTCATATGCATCCCTTTATACAATGGTTGTTTCTAGAATTCTCAAATATTCAGGAAGCTTCTACTAAACGTCTAACTAGCATATTTATTGTTCAGGAATTTTATGAAATCATGCAAGAGGCTAGAGACATATTTTCTCATTATAGGATTAATGGTGAGTGCCCTCCCATAGAGGGAGTTCTTTATGAATTGGAAGGTATAAGAAAATTGAAGTCCAGAGACTACGTTTCTTATGAGGAAAACTTTAGAAAGAAGGTCCCATCGAATGTTCTAGTTGATAAGATTTCCGAAAACAATGATCAGTTTGTTGTACCAAAACTTGGTTTGGGATATGATCTTGATAGAGAATTAAGGAAATACCTTTATCGAAACCTGTACAATTAGGAGTTGATCATTACTTATGAGAAACATAAGGAGGAGCCTTCCACTTCTCCCGAGGTAGACCTCACGGATCTTGTGCAAATTAGTCCCTTAATTAATTTTGCCTTCCAATTAGTAAACTTGCTGCTGAAAGTAGGTACTATGATTATAGCATGACGGACCGTCTTCATGATTATTATAACACTTGAAACTATGCATTATGCCTAACTAAGGGCATGAAACAATAGCGCTTGTTGGGAGGCAACCCAATAGTTATCTTAATTTTCATTTTTTACTTTCTGTTATTTTGTGTTGAAATGATTATTGACTATGTAATGATTATTTGTTATGTTTTAGTTAGTGTTTTTGCCAAGTAAAGCCTTTGGGATAACTTATTTGATGAGTATGATTGATGTTGAGCAAAAACAGAAACTTTTGCCTCCAGTGCAGAATTTTTAATTCTCTGCAGGAGCGTGTGAAATTCTTGAAAGTTTTACACGGTACTTTTGTAAAAATTCTCCATGTTATCCTAATGTTTCAGAATATTTAGAGTTACATAAGTATGTGATCTTTACATATTGTTACATACTGTTCTGTTTTAAACAAATTATGTTTTGCCTGTAAAGTTTGCTTGTTTTGATGATGTTCTGGATTATATGGAGGCGTATAAGTCATGGATAAGTTAGAATACAATAACTAGTATGCAACTATAAATTAAGAATCAATTTATAACAGTACCTAAAGTATGCAAAATGTCTCTCATACTAAGTGTGTGATCGCGATGGACCATGGAATAAGGAATGGCAAGAGCCTAAGCTTGGGGATGCCCAAGGCACCCCAAGTATTATTCTAAGGAAGACTCAAAAGTCTAAGCTTGGGGATGCCCCGGAAGCCATCCCCTCTTTCATCTCAAACCATCGGTATGTCACTTGGAGCTACATTTTTATTCATCGCATGATATGTGTTTTGCTTGGAGCGTCGTTTGCTTTTGTTTGCTTTTACTTTCAGTTTGTCACAATCATCATTTGTTGGAGATACCTATTAAAGATAGACTCGCCTTAATTATAATTTACTAGAATACTCTATGTCCTTCACTTATATCTTTTGAGCTTGGCAGTTGCTCTAGTACTTCACTTATATCTTTTCGAGCACGGTGGCGTGTAGATTTTATAGAAATAATTTGCTCTCGTTCTTCACTTATATTTGTTTGAGAGCTGAATAAATAGTGACAGTAATTTTCATGGGTCATAAGACTAGTCCAAAAATAATAGGCATTCAATGAATGATAATCAAAACCATCATGTAGCACACATAGAGAAATTGTGAGTTAATGACATTGATATGGTAATATGAAAAAGGTGTAAGTCCATAATTGTTGATCCATATAAGTGTCGGGATTAAAGGGGTGGTAACTTGTTGTTCATCTAAATATTAAAGAGGCATGGTGATGATGTGTGAGCATTCTTAGTCCTCGTTAAAATCCTAGTGTTGTCTCGAGTCGGGGGCGCGCAACGGTTAACTCCTACCAACTCCTTCCCTCGGGGCATGCGAGTAGTGCTTTGATGTGTGATAAAACTTATAAAAGCTCACAATAAGTATGCGATTTATTTATGACTAATGTGACGCCTTGGACATACGCATCTTTACCTTCTCATATTTGCTAGCCTCTTCGGTACCATGCATAGCCCATTCTAGCCTCGAGGATTGGTGCATATTTCGCCGATGCATCCACACCCCGCGTCATGATATGTTGTGTTGCACATAAGCCTCATTATATCTTCCTCAAAACAGCCACCATACCTACCTATTATGGAATTTCCATAGCCATTCTGAGATATATTGCCATGCAAATTCCATCGTCACTTCACATGACTAGTTCGTTCATCGTCATATTGCTTTGCATGATCATATAGAGCTGACATAGTATTTGTGGCAAAGCCACCTTCCATCATGTTTTTGATACATGTCATGCTCGATCATTGCACATACAAAAATTAAATAAAATGGGGGAGGCCAAATGAGCCCACTGTTGGGGGTAACGTAGTAAATTCAAAATTTTCCTATGCAATACAAGGATCTATCTACGGAGAGACCAGCAACAAGAGAGGTTGTAGAGCATCTTCATACATTTGAAGATTGCTAAGCGGAAGCGTTACTATGAACGCGGTCGGTTCCGATCTATGTGCCGAATCACGTCACCTCCGTGTTCAACACACGTACAGCCCGGTGACGTCTCCCACGCCTTGATCCAGCAAGGAGGAGGGAGAGCTCGGCATCATGACGGCGTGGTGGCGGTGGAGCTACGAGGTCTCCCGATAGGGCTTCACCAAGCACCATGGGATAGGAGAAAGAGGAGAAGCAGGGCTGCGCCGAGAGAGAGATTTCGTGTGTCTCAAATTAGCCAAAACCTCTATATATAGGGGGAGAGGGAGGGGGCGCCCCCTTTAGGGTTCCCACCCCCAAAGGGTGCGGCAACCCCATCTAGGCCTGGTGGTGGCGGCCAGGGCAAGAGAGAGGGGGGTGGCGCACCCTAGATGGTCCTTAGGCCCATCTGCACTAGGGTTTCCCCCTTCCCTCTCTTGTGGTGCCTTGGGCCTAGGTGGGAGGCGCACCAGCCCAATCTGGGCTGGTTCTCTTCCACCTTTTGTCCCATGCTAGCCTTTGGGGCTATTGCCCCCTCCCTGTGTACCCCCGAAACCCTTTTGGTGGTCCCGGTACATTACCGGTGTCGCCCGAAACAATTCCAGCGACCAAATCCTCACTTCCTATATATAATTCTTTACCTTCGGTAACCTCGTATAAAAATTTCCTATAACTCTAGCGTCATCGAACCTTAAGTGTGTAGACCCTACGGGTTCGGGAGGCATGCAGACATGACCGAGACACCTCTCTGGCCAATAACCATCAGCGGGGTCTGGATACCCATGGTGGCTCCCGCATGTTCCATGATGATCTCATCGGATGAACCACGATTTCAAGGATTCAATCAATTCCGTATACAATTCCCTTTGTCTACCAGTATAGAACTTGCCCGATATTCGATCCTCGGTATCCCCATACCTTGTTCAATCTCGTTGCCGACAAGACTCTTTACTCGTTCCGTAACACATCATCCCGTGACTAACTCCTTAGTCACATTGAGCTCATTATGATGATGTTCTACCTAGTGGCCCCCGAGATATCTCTCCCTCACACGGAGTGACAAATCCTGATCTCGATTCGTACCAACCCAACAGATACTTTTGGAGATACCCGTGGTGCACCTTTATAGTCACCCAGTTACGTTGTGACGTTTGATACACCCAAAGCACTCCTACGGTATCTGGGAGTTGCACAATCTCACGGTCGAAGGAAAAGATACTTGACATTATAAAAGCTTTAGCATACGAACAACACGATCTAGTGCTATGCTTAGGATTGGGTCTTGTCCATCACATCATTCTCCTAATGATGTGATCCCGTTATCAATGACATCCAATGTCCATGATCAGGAAACCATGATCATCTATTGATCAACGAGCTAGCCAACTAGAGGCTTGCTAGGGACACATTGTGATCTATTTACTCACACATGTATTACTGTTTCCTGTTAATTCAATTATAGCATGAACAATAGACGATTATCATGAACAAGGAAATATGATAATAACCATTTTATTATGCCTCTAGGGCATATTTCCAACAGTCTCCCACTTGCACTAGACTCAACAATCTAGTTCACATCACTATGTGATTGCAATGAATTCAACACCCATACAGCTCTGGTGTTCGATCATGTCACTACAACAAATATGCCCATTTATGGCAAAAATATAACGATCAGGGTTTATTGGTCATAGATCAGTGACCAAATGATACAAAATGGTCGAGGGGTGTCAAGGTGGTCTAAAAACCCCATAATTGTGACTATTTCTGTAAAAAAGGTCATGGGTTATCACGTCAATTGGTCATAAAATGTATAGCACTATCCATGGCCTTATTTTGGGTTCACCTTGATCATATTAATATGTTCATAGACTGGGTAGTTACCTCAAATACGGATTTTCCTTTGTGTCATGTATACATGTAGTAGTTTTGTATAGGTGTCATCCATGTGTGTCAAATCAACCTAAGTGTGGAGGACCAACGAGGTATATCTACACTTGACACGTGGGTCCTAGCTATTCGGCAAATCCGGATTTGACGTGTGAGACCAACAGACCTAGAGAACACATCAATCCTCTGATTCGCTAGCATGGAGGGCCCACCTAAAAGACGAGTATTCAATGGCCCACAGGCCACCTTTCACCTGAGGCCATCTAACCTACCTTAGAAATAGAATACCGAGAAAATAAAAAGACCCCGAGCGGGTGGGCTAGGCCCGTTACGAAGAGGAATAGTTGGGTAGGTTGTCTACTCACGACAAGGGCTGGATTTTTATTAAAAATGCAAGGGATTGCTTTTATACTTTTTTCTTTCAATTTTAAAAACTTAAAAATTGTTCGAGGATTCAAATTTGCTCAACCTTTTTGTAATTTTATGAGGATTGCCCATATTTTTTCATATGCAAACAAAAACAATCGTATTTTGGAGTTATATATATTGGTCATATAGTTTATGTTTGTCGTTTGATGAATATGCATTTTTGTAAAATGGTTTCTTTCGAAATTAAAATAAAAAATAAAAAAATAATGTTATATAAGACAACCATTAGGCCCATATAGTGTATTATTTAATATTTATACTAGTGTTGTCATGACACCATGGAACTATTGAGCTCACCACCGCCCTTGTTAATGTATATAGTTTAGATGTCATGTTTCTACTACCCTCTATCCATTCCAACCTTGCCTTATAAAATATCACCTCAAGAATTAAACCCACATGTACAGAGACAAAAGACAATTCCTATTAACAAAAGAAGACATCACACGGGAAAAAAGTAGTCTTAACGCTGTCAAATATATTTTTAATACTAACGCTATCAAATATACCCATCATAATTAGAAAAGATCATCTAAACCCTCACGTACAATACTGAGACACTTCATATTATTAAAGGGCTATGTCATGTGGAGAAAAAAGGATTCCTGATGCTATAAAAGTTTTTTTATTTATTGGAATACACATGCTCGCGCCATATGTCAGCCAAATTTCCAACACGCGCCAAATTTCCCAAAGATTACCCGCGCGCGGCTTCTCGGCCCAAAACAGAGCAGCCCACGTCGTATAAGGTGTATGAAACCCTAACTCCTCCCAAATCTCCTGTAGCGCCGCCACCCCCTCGGCCCTCCCCGTCCCCCGGTTCTGGGACTCTCTCCACGACCCCCTCCTCCTCGTCGAGCCTTGATCTGGCCAGATCCATCCATTCCACCAGCACCGCCGTGGCTATGGCGGCAGGCCACCAGGACGGCAGAGGGAATCACCAACCTACTCGAGTCCTCGACGGCAGCAGGTGATACGTCTCAAATGTATCTATAATTTTTTATGGTTTCACGTTGTTATCTTGTCATCTTTGGATGTTTTATGTACCTTTTATATCTTTTTTTGGGACTAACTTATTAATTCAGTGCCAAGTGCGAGTTCTTGTTTTTCTGTGTTTTTGCCTCTTTTCAGATCTGATTTTGGAACGGAGTCCAAACGGAATCAAAACCCCGAAATGATTTTTTCCCGAAAGGAAGAAGATCAGGGGGCCTCTGGGCCAAGCCAGGTGGGCTCCAGGGAGCCCACAAGCTCCCACTCCACCACCAGGGGGAAGGCGGCGGTGGCAGGGCTTGTGGCCTCCCTAAACGCCCCCTGACCTAGATCCTTGGCCTATATATTCCCTAAAATACAGAAAACAAATCGGCGGAGCCTCAAAAATACTTTTCCGCCGCCTCAAGCTTCCGTTTCCGCGAGATCTCATCTGGAGACCCTTCCCGGCAACCTGCCGGAGGGGACTTTGGAGTTGGAGGGCTTCTTCTTCATCATCATCGCCCCTCCAATGACTCGGGAGTAGTTCACTTCAGACCTACGGGTCCGTAGTTAGTAGCTAGATGGCTTCTTCTCTCTCTTGGATCCTCAATACAAAGTTCTCCATGATCTTCATGGATATCTATTCGATGTAATCTTCTTTGGCGGTGTGTTTTCGAGATCCAATGAATTGCAGGTTTGTGATCAGATTATCTATGATATATATTTGAGTCTTTGTTGATTTCTTATATGCATGATTTGATATCCTTGTAAGTCTCTCCGAGTCTTGGGTTTTGTTTGGCTAACTAGATCTATGATTCTTGCAATGGGAGAACTGCTTAGTTTTGGGTTCTACCATGTGGTGACCTTTCCCAATGACAATAGGGGCAGCAAGGCACACATTAAGTAGTTTCCATCAAGGGTAACAAGATGGGCTCTGTCGTTTATATGAGATTGTCCGTCTACATCATGTCATCTTGCTTAAGGCGTTACTCTGTTCTTTTGGACTTAATACACTAGATGCATGCTGGATAGCGGTCGACATGTGGAGTAATAGTAGTAGATGCAGAAAGTATTGGTTTACTTGTTTTGGACGTGATGCCTATAGATATAATCATTGCCATAGATATCGTCATGACTTTGCGCGGTTCTATCAATTTCTCAACAGTAATGTCGGGACCCCGATCCTAAGTCATAAGAACCCAGCCTGTAACACATCACATCACTTTGCGGCCTCACGCACGGTAAACTCCACGGCTGCCACCTTACCTTGGCCGGGACCGTTTGTGTCTTTTGGCTCACGTATATGAATATGTTGCTAGCTTTCAAACGACAAAGAACCCGGATTGACATGACTAGTTATAAAACCAAGCGGTACATCCGTACAGGGACAGGCATACATAACCCAGCAAGGCTGGTGTCGATTAACAGCGTGTGTAGATGTGTCGTAGCAAGCTACAAGGACTCCATTACACCGCGTGACATTTCCCCGAGGGGACAGACACAACAGCAAAGAAGGATACACGCCGGTCAATCAATGTGTCTACAGCAGTAGCAAGCTACCAAGGCTCGATAGAAGCACAAAGAGGCATTTCTCTCTAAAGAGTACTACTAAAGGCAAACAACTAGGTGTCGAATCCCACACATATAATGCATTTCAAACATACACACATTATGCACGATATGTGTAGATACAACATGGCATCACAACATAACTCTATGACTCAAGCATTTATTACAGACTCATAAGAGTCAACATAGTATGATATTACAAACAGGGGTCTCGTGACCCGACACTCAAGTCATACAAACAACAAGCAGAAGCAAATCATGTCTGGGTACAGACATCTACTAAAAGTGGCTGGAAGAGCCTGAAAAGCTACTACGACCCTACCAAGGGAGCCAAACCTCTGTCTGGGATTCCCAAGCTATTGCGGTCAACATCGACCACATCGCGTAGAACCTTTTAATGAGTCTAAGTCTTCTCTGCAAAAACATAAATAAAGAAACCGTGAGTACAAAGGTACTCAGCAAGTCTTACATCAGAACTATCTACATATGCATCATGTTTCAATGAAAGGATCGTGGGGTTTGATTGCAGCAAGCCAGCTTTGACTCTTGGCTAACCTGTACTACGACTACAAGTTCTTTCTTTGAGGTGGGATAGCGCACACGAGTCCAGATATTCACCAATTCAATACACCACTATGGATCCACTCTCGTCTCCCTACGAGAAGGCCTTCCATAGCACTCACACTTATCTTGCATGTTTTAGAGTATCCATTTAAATTGTCTATGTACCACGTAATGTTTCCAAGTAGTCCATATCCGAGGACGCGGCTATTCGAACAGATTGAATCACCCTGCAGGGGTATACTTCTTCACACATGCTCCCACCACTTAGCACCATATGCACGTCATGCATCTCGGCAACCTTCAAGCGGAAGCACTGGCGTGGGTGTCGGCCACGACCGTTAACCACACAAGACCCTAGTCCAGGTTTATCGCCTATTTGAGACCGAACCCGCAAGGAAGTCCGACCGAGGTTTCCTCTATGACCCCAGACGATGTGTGCAGGGTTCCCTAGCCCACCATACGGGGGCCACTTGGTACACCTTGCCACTATGTATCTACCGCGGAGAAGCCTACCCATCGGGCAGAGCTAAACACGACCTCCAACACTTTTCCTACAAACACCAGAAACTAATTGCAACTCATGGACAGGGATCTAGGCAATTAATAAGCCGAGCGGGGTCATATTTCAAGGCCCAATGCATGGCATTATCTTGTCTTGGATAACATACATAGAACTCATTTCTTAAGGACGGTCCCAATGAGGCAACCCACCATGTACTCCTATATGGCCTCTCATCGCTACCTTTACCAAATCGGATTCACAGTTTTACTCTCACACTGTAGAACATGATCACAACCATTCCGATTCATCGTCCAGATGGATCAGACCCGACACGACTCTAAGGATAGCAGGCATTGTAAACAAGCATGGATGAGTAAGCACAACAAGGCTCCAGCAGTTGCTACTCATGCTAAGTGGTTTCAACTATTTACTGTGACAAAATCAGGTCATGCACAGGAATGGGTTCAACTACCGATAACATGTACAGTTGAATCCTGTTTGTCCTAATGCAGTAAAACAGAGCAGGAGCGAGAGAGTGGGTTTATATCAATATGCTCAAGGGGGGCTTGCTTGCCTAACACGTCTCAAGATAGCAATGAGTCTTCATCAATGTCAACGATCACATCGTCGGAAACATCGTTTACCGAGAGGGAACAACACCGACAAACAAGAAAGAACAACAATTACTTCACGGAAATGCAACACTATGATGCATGCTCAAGACATGAAATGGAAGGTGGCGGGGCTAATGTGGCTATCATTTCTTAAGGTGAAGCTGGGTTTGAATCAGGGTTCAGACATCACTTCAACAAGGTATTTTCCGGATACCCTTTTAATTGATTCACCTGATGCTCATAACAAATTGTTCCAACATGCATAGAGTTAGTATTTTGAGGTACTGATTTGCATTGACCAATGTTTGGTCATAACAATTGAAGTGGAAATCAAATAAGTATCAATTTCCATCTCCAAACTAAATATGAAATTTATCCTATTCACCATTTTGCCTATTTGGTGATGTTAACTTTCTCAAACCAGCATCAAAATGCCATAATCAGATTCTTTGGATTTTTCTGATCCTTTTTCATATATAAATTATTTTCATTGGACTTACACATTATTTTCTATGATTTTTAGAAGTTTTAGGCATTTTCTGGAATTATATTAAAATAGAAAATCAATTACTGCATCAGCAGTCAACTACGCCTGGGCCAGGTCAAACCTGACTAGTGGGGTCCACTGGTCAGAGACCCAGGTGCTAATCCCGCGCTCACCCGCACTAAGTGAGGTTTGACTCACCAGTGGGGCCCTCTGTCAGTGGCTCTAGGGGGGTTAGTTAGGCTAATAGGCTGGCCCCGTCGGGAGCTACCGGAACCTGACCGGCAGCGACCGCGGGCGCAGCGGAGGCTCGCCGGAGGTGCTAATCTCTAGCAGGGGCCGGAGGCACGGTGGTGAGCTCGAGCCCGAGCTCACCAATGGCGGCAGAAGAAAAGAGAGAGCAGGGCTGAGGAAAGGAAGAGAAATGGAGAGGAGGGGAGGAGATCGGGACGGCTCTCCCGAGCCTATCCTAGCCACCAGGTCGGCGGGGAGGCCAGGCAGGCAGGAGGTGTGGCGCTCTCACGAGCTCGCCGTCCCCTGCTTCTCCTGTGCCTTCTGGCAAGAGGTAGAAGACAGGGGTGCCCCTGGTGGGCTGGGCCAGCAGGGGAGCACAGGTTAGTTTCTCTCTCTCTCTTCTTTTCTATTTTTTTTATTTCTTTCTGGCATTTAGGTTTAGGATTTTGATAAAACATTTAATCATTTTATAAAACCCTAAAATAGTATTATGTGACAAAAATAAAAATAATCAATGCCACAAAATAGTTTCAACATTTTTGAAACTTTTATTTTAAAAGAAAACAAAATAACTCCATTCCAAACAGTTATTTAATCCAATCAAAAATCCTTTTCATAAGTTCGTGTGACTTAAAAATTTGGTTTGACAAATTTATTCCCTGTCATTATTTTCCCAAATAATTGGAACATTTTTCTCGTTCCTTTTAAGGTAATATTTTATTGCCTTTTTGTCAATTTCAACTCATTTGGCTTGATCACTTCCATTTGCAGATTCAATGCAATTTGAATGCATGCATGAAATGCAATGGCAAGAAAGGCAAACTTGGGCTGTGACAGCTCACCCCTACTAAACAAGAATCTCGTCTCGAGATTCAAGCGTAGTCGGGAAGAGGAAGAGGGGACACTAGACTATCACAATCTTCACGATCCATTTGCTCCTCTCGAGTACGTTGATTCATCGCACCATGTTGATCTTGACATCTTTGTCCTTGAGGTCTTCATCTAGCTTGACGACAAAAGAATAGGGAGACTACACAAGAGTCGATCTCCTCGAAGATCGAGCAACTCAAGATCAACTCATAGAATGAGACATAGGAACGTCCCTTGAGCTGAGACACAACACCAAAACACGGATGAGAAAATGAGACATATGACAGAGGTTCAATTGGTAGGCAACAAATCCAGGCTTAAAACAGATGCTGGTGAGGTTTCAAAGTAGCGAGGATTAGGTTGCCCTTCATGCCACAACGGGGCACCTTAGGAAGGTGACTCTTAGAGTTATTCCCCTCAAGTGGCAAAAAGAATTACTTTTGATCCTAAGATCATTGAAACTCTTCATACCAGGGTAAGGCAATTCACAAATGATTGTTGGAGGAATTTGAAAGAATGGCATACTCAGTTGGAAAGAAACTAGGGTTATGGAACAACTCAGCGAACGGAAGGCCCATTCCAATTATTACCGAGGATATAACCTAGTGTCTGAGCATGCTCTCAAGAACTTGAGCATTTCCATATTCATCAAGGTTTACCAACATCCGTGCCAAAGATCCTTGTGACACAACCTACTACTATGATGAACAGAGATGGAGGATGCAGATGCAAAGGAAGACAACACTTCCTCAGACTGCACCTTAGCTGTGCCAAGGGAACGAAATTTGGTTGATCGACCGAGAGACATTTAGCACTCCGCTTCTAATGTTCTCCTTGATGTACTAGCACAACCCAATTACAGATCATGCTTGATATCTAGCACATCAAGTATAGGTCGGACTTCGGGACTCAAAAGGTCCATGAGGAACAACTTCTGAAATAAGTTATACATAGTCCTCACGGGGGATGGCTAAGATTGTTGATACAAGATATTATAATATCAAGTCTTCCGGCTAGATGTGTTAGCCATTACATCACTTTACCGGGTTGCATAGAGACCAATATTATAATTCTTGGGGAAAGTTCCATCCATTTTAACTGCCTGAGATTCAGCTCCGGTTGGTGACACGATGCTTCAGACTCAGCATGTCCGAAAAGAAAGTTTGCAACAGAAATCGACGAGATAACGTTGCGTGATTCTCAGGAAATGAACTACGGAAGACAACTCCAAAACATGAGTTGTATTGCAAGACCCACGTGATCACACTGCCCAAGAAAACTGTGAACACATATAAATCTTACAACAAAACACTACCAAGTTCTGGATGGGAACCATTATTGCGGATAACGAAGCCATGTGCAAATCCGTCTGGTACCTTCGGGAATGGCACTTAACTTCTTTTCCTTGAACAAATCAATCAGTGGCTTGGTCTGCTAGGAAATACATATGGAGAGAGAGGTTGCAAAGCTATCAAACCACAGCATACATCGCACATGCATGACTGATTTGGGATGATTCTGAAGAAAACAAATTAACTTTTCTCGAATTCACGGCGACAACTTGCATCAAATGCACATGAATTAGAGGAAGTCACTTCTTACACCTAACATATACCTCGTGCATGAGACACGAAGACAATGTCTACAAGGTTTCCAGCACTAGCTTAAGGTCCAACATAGATCATGGAACAAATGAGAATGTTGCCCATGGGCTCAACAACAATTCATCAAGATACCCATATAAATGGATTTCCACAACTATGTGAGCAAGATAATAGCATTGGTCAGATCAAAGAATACAATAGTGTAGGCTCAGGGAAAACCCTGAGTAAGACACCGTTACAAAAATCGTTGGTTCTGAGTTAGATTTGACAATAGCCCATACTCAAATCAAAATTGAGCAAGATAATATATGCAACAATTGATCACACGAATCAACCGATGACAATATCATCTTTCTTCAAGACTCTAACAATAGGAAAAATATCCTTTTTAAATGAGCTAAGTTTAGGCGAAGCTTTTATCTTCCAACTCCCCAAGTTGTTGTTTAGCTTAACCAACTAGCTCGGGGAATCCAATACGTGTTCTTGGAGAAGGGGTTGGTTTATAGAAAAACCAACTTGATCACGAGCTCTATCATAACAGTCAGGAAACAACCTGGTAATACTTCCGAGAAGATATTTGGAAAATCACGAACCACCAATATATTATTAAGCTCGGGAACAATCTTGCTTTTCAGGGCAAGATGATGTGATCAATAGAGCGAGGGATTGACACAATCTTAACCCATCGATCGAAAAGTGCACCACGAAACATGGACTAGGTAGCACGGTCAATATTAGAATGACGATTCAATCATCATCACCATGAGAGTGAATTTATTGTCCATTAGCTACCAAGAAATAACATTGCTAGGAGTATTGATTTCACACATCATGGTTCACTTGTCGATACTCCAGTTACAACCAACACGAAAACCGAGGGATGAACAATGATAGCGAGAAGTATCACTACATCAAGAGCTCATAAGAGATGGTGCAATTCTCACGACATTCTTGACAACAAGAGGGTAATACTCCAAGATAGAACAGAACAAAAGTTGGGTTGGCATTTTGATCTGCAGAGTACAACTACTTTGACCCAATCCAAGAAATGAATGAGGTACTGGAGTTTGCTTCTCCCAGTCATTAGAGAATAGAACAACTTGACAGACCACAAAATAGAAGACATCGATGACATGAATGCACAACTACTCTTGACTATCCTTTCAATGATGAATGTCAAAATACAACTAGATAGGGCCAACTCAAGAGCACATGATTTCTTTATTTATGGATGCATGGATTAGAATGTCGAACGAGTTCAGCATAATTCTTCCAGATAACCCATGTAGAAGGGCGAAGTAGGCAGAATCACGATATGGAGTAGAGAACTCATCACGAGCACTCTTGTTATGATCTTTAGTTCACGGAGAACTTCTGCCAAAGATGATTCATGGTGTTGGAAGAATGATATACCACGAACCTTGGGAGCTACAACAGGGTGATTAAGCATTCTAAAGGAACTAGTAGCATTATCATCAGAGATGAGCGGAATGATCCTTGGATTCAAAGACCCAGAAATAGAATACCTAAAACTAAATAACATCATGAGATGTTTCCGAAAATGATGGCCAGAACTATCACACGGGAAGACATAGCACACCTCTAGACTATTGGGTAGTTTTCGGAGTAACATGTTTTCCTAATACTCCAACAAAAAATCGAGGTAATAAAGTAGCTCAACACAATTATTAGTTTGCTTTGTCCGGCCAAAAGACATTGGAAAAAGGAAGGAATTTGCAATCGCATGAGACTATTTGGGAACTTTGGAAAACTCCGACAGCATAACGGCTGTACGGCATGAAATATGAGGCAACCTGCAAGAAACTGACAACGTAACAATTGAATTCTTATGGAGACACTGATCCTTGAAGATATCAACTTTCCTATAAGTCTCCAACATAGTAACTCGTCATCCTAATGAATAGATGAGAAAGCCTAATTCTTAAACCCCGTAGAATAAAGAAGAGGGTGACTCGGAATAGGAATGACACAAGGAAAGGAGTAAAAGAGCCTTACGTTCCCTTCCACAAACAATTCCCTTATATAACTAAAGAGTTGCTAGACTCAACATTGACCAGTTTGGCATAGTTATCCTACAGGCAGTCAAGCTCTGATACCAAAGCTGTCGGGACCCCGATCCTAAGTCATAAGAACCCAGCCTGTAACACATCACATCACTTTGCGGCCTCACACACGGTAAACTCCACGGCTGCCACCTTACCTTGGCCATGTCCGTTTGCGTCTTTTGGCTCACGTATATGAATATGTTGCTAGCGTTCAAACGACAAAGAACCCGGATCGACATGACTAGTTATAAACCCAAGCGGTACATCCGTACAGGGACATGCATACATAACCCAGCAAGGCAGGTGTCGATCAACAACATGTGTAGACGAGTCGTAACAAGCTACAAGGACTCCATTACACCGTGCGACATTTCCCCGAGGGGATAGACACAACAGCAAAGAACGATACACGTCGGTCAATCAATGTGTCTAGAGGAGTAGCAAGCTACCAAGGCTTGATAGAAGCACAAAGAGGCATTTCCCTGCAAAGAGTACTACTAAAGGCAAACAACTAGGTGTCGAATCCCACACATATAATGCATTTCAAACATACACACATTATGCACGATATGTGTAGATACAACATGGCATCACAACATAACTCTATGACTCAAGCATTTATTAAAGACTCATAAGAGTCAACATAGTATGATATTACAAACAGGGGTCTCGTGACCCGACACTCAAGTCATACAAACAACAAGCGGAAGCAAATCATGTCTGGGTACAGACATCTACTAAAAGTGGCTGGAAGAGCCTGAAAAGCTAGTACGAACCTACCAAAGGAGCCAGACCTCTGTCTGGGATTCCCAAGCTATTGCGGTCAACATCGAACACATCGCGTAGAACCTTTTAATGAGTCTAAGTCTTCTCTGCAAAAACATAAATAAAGCAACCGTGAGTACAAAGGTACTCAGCAAGTCTTACATCAGAACTATCTACATATGCATCATGTTTCAATGAAAGGATTGTGGGGTTTGATTGCAGCAAGCCAGCTTTGACTCTTGGCTAACTTGTACTACGACTACAAGTTCTTTCTTTGAGGTGGGATAGCGCACACGAGTCCACATATTCACCAATTCAATACACCACTATGGATCCACTCTCGTCTCCATACGAGAAGGCCTTCCATAGCACTCACACTTATCTTGCATGTTTTAGAGTATCCATTTAAATTGTCTATGTACCACGTAATGTTTCCAAGTAGTCCATATCCGAGGACGCGGCTATTCGAACAGATTGAATCACCCTGCAGGGGTATACTTCTTCACACATGCTCCCACCACTTAGCACCATATGCACGTCATGCATCTCGGCAACCTTCAAGCGGAAGCACTGGCGTGGGTGTCGGCCACGACCGTTAACCACACAAGACCCTAGTCCAGGTTTATCGCCTATTTGAGACGGAACCCGCAAGGAAGTCCGGCCGAGGTTTCCTCTACGGCCCCAGATGATGTGTGCAGGGTTCCCTAGCCCACCATCCGGGTGCCACTTGGTACACCGTGCCACTGTGTATCTACCGCGGAGAATCCTACCCCGTCGGGCAGAGCTAAACACAGCCTCCAACACTTCTCCCACAAACACAAGAAACTAATTGCAACTCCTGGACAAGGATCTAGGCAATTAATAAGCCGAGCGGGGTCATATTTCAGGGCCCAATGCATGGTAGTATCTTGTCTTGGATAACATACACAAAACTCAGTTCTTAAGGACGGTCGCAATGAGACAACCCGCCATGTACTCCTACATGGCCTCTCATCGCTACCTTTAACAAATCGGATTCACACCTTTACTCTCACACTGTAGAACATGATCACAACCATTCCGATTCATCGTCCAGATGGATCAGACCCGACACGACTCTAAGGATAGCAGGCATTGTAAACAAGCATGGATGAGTAAGCACAACAAGTCTCCAGCAATTGCTACTCATGCTAAGTGGTTTCAACTATTTACTGTGACAAAATCAGGTCATGCACAGGAATGGGTTCAACTACCGATAACATGTACAGTTGAATCCTGTTTGTCCTAATGCAGTAAAAGAGAGAAAGAGCGAGAGAGTGGGTTTATATCAATATGCTCAAGGGGGGTTTGCTTGCCTCACACGTCTCAAGATAGCAATGAGTCTTCATCAATGTCAACGATCACATCGTCGGAAACATCGTTTACCGAGAGGGAACAACACTGGCAAACAAGAAAGAACAACAATTACTTCACGGAAATGCAACACTATGATGCATGCTCAAGACATGAAATGAAAGGTGGCAGGGCTAATGTGGCTATCATTTCTTAAGTTGAAGCTAGGTTTGAATCAGGGTTCAGACATCACTTCAACAAGGTATTTTCCGGATACCCTTTTAATTGATTTGACCTGATGCTCATAACAAATTGTTCCAACATGAATAGAGTTAGTATTTTGAGGTACTGATTTGCATTGACCAATGTTTGGTCATAACAATTGAAGTGGAAATCAAATAAGTATCAATTTCCATCTCTAAACTAAATATGAAATTTATCATATTCACCATTTTGCCTATTTGGTGATGTTAACTTCCTCAAACCAGCATGAAAAGGCCATAATCAGATTCTTTGTATTTTTCTGATCCTTTTTCATATATAAATTATTTTCATTGGACTTACAGATTATTTTCTATGATTTTTAGAAGTTTTAGGCATTTTCTGGAATTATATTAAAATAGAAAATCAATTACTGCGTCAGCACTGCGTCAACAGTCAACTACGCCTGGGCCAGGTCAAACCTGACCAGTGGGGTCCACTAGTCAGTGACCCAGGTGCTAATCCCGCGCTGACCCGCGTTAAGTGAGGTTTGACTCACCAGTGGGGCCCTCTCTTAGTGGCTCTAGGGGGGTTAGTTAGGCCAATAGGCTGGCCACGTCGGGGGCTACCGGAACCTGGCCGGCGGCGACCACGGGCGCGGCGGAGGCTTGCCGGAGATAAGCTAAACGGCGCTACAGAGGCCCATTTTGCAAGCGGTTGACGGCTACAGAGAGGTGGCGAAGCGCCCGATCTGGCAGGGGCATCTGTAGGAGCTCAGGTCACCGAAGAGAGTGCCGGCGATGAGCCGAAGCGGCGGCCGAAGCTCGGCCTTGTGCGGGTGATGGCTGCGGGGCAAGGGAAGGGCAGCTGACGGCCTCAACACGTTCCTGACGGCTCCAGGATCTCATTCCCGAGCTCGAACACGCGAGAGAGGCACCACAGCGACGACGACGACATGGCCGCGGCGAGGAGCTCTCGGCCATGTTGGGGAACGGGGCTACGATGCGGGAGAGCGAGGGGAAAGAGAGGGGAAAGAAGCAGTGGCTCACGGGGGTTCCATTTTTGGCATCGGGGAGGTTGGAGAAGCCCGGTGGCAGCAGATCAACACGGCGGATCTCGGTGACCGGAGATGAAGACGACGACAATGGCAGCGCCATGGGGGGCTCCGGCTCGATTCTCTCGACGGGGAGGTGCAGCACGTCATGGCGGAGGGAATGAGCTGCTCGGATAGGACTAGCAGGGGCTGGAGGCAGGGTGGTGAGCTCGAGCTCGAGCTCACCAATGGCGGCAGAAGAAAAGAGTGAGCAGGGCTGAGGAAAGGAAGAGAAACGGAGAGGAGGGGAGGAGATCAGGACGGCTCTCCCGAGCCTATCCTAGCCACCAGGTCGGCAGGGAGGCCAGGCAGGCAGGAGGCGTGGCGCTCTCACGAGCTCGCCGTCCCCTGCTTCTCCTGTGCCTTCTAGCAAGAGGTAGATGACAGGGGTGCCCCTGGTGGGCTGGGCCAGTAGGTGAGCACAGGTTAGTTTCTCTCTCTCTCTTCTTTTCTATTTTCTTTTATTTATTTCTTTCTGGCATTTAGGTTTATGATTTTGATAAAACATTTAATCATTTAATAAAACCCTAAAATAGTATTATGTGACAAAAATAAAAATAATCAATGCCACAAAATAGTTTCAACATTTTTGAAACTTTTATTTTAAAAGAAAACAAAATAACTCCATTCCAAACAGTTATTTAATCCAATCAAAAATCCTTTTCATAAGTTCCTGTGACTTAGAAATTTGGTTTGACAAATTTATTCCTTGTCACTATTTTCCAAAATAATTGGAACATTTTTCTGGTTCCTTTTAAGGTAATATTTTATTGCCTTTCTGTCAATTTCAACTCATTTGGCTTGATCACTTCCATTCCCAGATTCAATGCAATTTAAATGCATGCATGAAATACAATGGCAAGCAAGGAAAACTTGGGCTGTGACAAGGAATTTGTTCACCCACCGTCTACTTGCTTTCATGAGAGAAGCCACTAGTAAACACTACGGCCCCCGGGTGTATTCGCATCCATCGTTTACACCTCCGCTTTTACTTTGCTTTGTTACTTTGTTTCTTTCAGTTCTCACTTGGCAAACAATCTATAAGGGATTGACAACCCCTTCATAGTGTTGGGAGCAGGTTCTTTGTGTTTGTGCAGGATCTTGTGATACTCCTCCACTGGATTGATACCTTGGTTCTCAAACTGAGGGAAATATTTACCACCGCTGTGCTACATCACCCTTTCCGCTTCAAGGGAACACCAACGCAAGGCTCCAAGGCCACGGGGGAAATCCTTTGCATACTTGCCTAGGAAGTCCCTTAAGGCGTAGCCGCAGCAGAAGGATTCCCGGTGCCGTCGACACGACTATTCCTGGTGCCGTTGCAAGGGAAGCTCAGCTGACATCAGCAGGTACCACGCATCTTTGTTGCACCAATCGCAGGCGTCATAAGGGAGGGTGGGGCTTGACAGATCATCGCCTCGCCGATGCGGTCGCTGCCGTCTCTGCTAGCAGCAAATGATGTGCCTCTTGCTGACTAGCAGGGGCTGGGTGAGACGCGTCGCTGGAGTGGGTCATATCCAATGGACCCGGTACAAGTGGTGATGAGGAGTAGGACGACCGGACCATGCGGCGGGAGGCGGTGCTCGCAGCGGTCAAGGAGATGTGCACTTGGCCAAGGTGACCATGCCGCTCGCATCCCCATCTGGACATCCTCACTATCGTCGTCACCTTTGAGTTCAGCATCGATGAGTGTCTTCCTTTTATTTCTAATCACTATCAATCAATGAAGGTATTTGTGGCTGCTCAAATAATATCTGAATGTGCCAAGTCAATTGCTATGTAGGAACTAAAATTTGTTCCTCTGAAGGTGCCGGCGTCGGTGAGGCAATTTATCAATGGTGGGTTTAGTAGTTAGCGGTAACTCAAACCTACTGCTATTTTGTTTGCAGCCAAAGAAAAAACATGTTCATGCCATTTTCTGTAGTGATTAAAAAAATATCTTTGACTGAAGAGGAATTGGAGAGCGTTGTGCATTGATTCGGCTTGAGACAGTTGTTGCTTCTGCTTCGGCTGAAAAATGCAACGATGCCAGTGTGTTCTTGCAGCTTAGTTAGCCGAATAGACTTGCCAGATTACTCAATAGTTCATCATTTTTAATCATCCCAAGCCCAAGGATTATGGTTCAGCTAGCTCTACAAATACTACACTGATAGCCAAGCTGACAGTGCGATCACTGTTGTTTTAGTCAGAAACAAATGGCCTGCACCTTTTCAGATCATACTACTACCGACTTCATAATTTATCACCCCTGACCACCGGAATTCCAAGATCAAGCTGCATCCCCGTAACACCAAATGCAATGCTTCCAAAGTGTTCGTGCGGCTTAGTTAGCCCAGTGTAGAAAGTAGTAATTGGCATGTCGCATTGCTCAACACTTGGTTGTCTTCATTTTCCCCAAATTGTGGTGGATCTGCAAATCCTCCACTGCTAACCATGCTGCGAATGCAAATACTACTGTTGTTTTAAATAGAGATGTCATTGTATTCTACCCTTTTCTGAACATACTGACTCTTTTATAATTTAGCGCATGACTACCTGAATTTTTGTAAGATCGAACCTATGACCTCATGGCACTAGAAAGCATGAGATTCTTTGTTGATCGGCTGAACCATTATTTGCCAAGTCTCTGATTATTAATTGTGTTAAAGATAAACGATTGATGTCTCTTCAACTTGGAGTTTATTAATATGAGCTTTTTGTGCAGAAAGTGTTGAGCTAACACAAGAATAATCTTGTAATTCCTAAAATTTCTATGGGACCGTGTCTTAAGTCTTGTTTTTTTCTTGATTGTTGTGAAATTTTGAGTCTGATTCCTGAATGTAGAACCTCCATTTGTCATTTGGTTGCTCATATTTTGTATGCTATCTTATGTTTGATTGTTCCAATTATCAGGATGATCGGAAGCACTTGGGAGAAGCGAAGGGTTCCTGATGTTATGTGTGATAAACTAAAATTTATCTTTTTTGTCCAAGCTCTGTAGAACTATGTTGATGTACTCTTGTGCACTTCTAGGGTCTTTTTGTTTTGCGCTTGCACTTTAGAACCATTTGTTGTGCACTTGTGCACTTGTTGTGCCTCGAACCTTATATGTACAGATTCCCGGATGATGTATTGTATTCCATGTGATGTGTTGCTGAAATGAAATATACAGTTTATTTGCAATACTGTAATTTGTTGTACTATGTGCTTGTTTTCAAATGGGCCTAACATGAGATATGCATGCAAAAAATAATAATGCATCTGCCCGAATAAATCAGAACATTTTAATAAAATAGTAGGTATTGGGCTAGGCCCATGTAAGCTAGATTGGGCTGTGAAATTTATGATGATTCCATTTGGTCACTAACAATGCCACATAAGATCAGCCACATCAGATCCTATGTGGCTCAGTCAAATGGGTAATGACCAAATCAAAATTTTGGTCAATAGCGAGCTACGACGAAAATTTTAGAAAGGTCATGTTTATTCGTTCTTGATGGCCAACTATTGACCTTTTGAATTTGGTCACCGAAAGATCATAAAACATAAAAAATGACGATATAGTGACAAAAATAGAGGGTCAATAATGAACGAATTTCTTGTAGTGTGTCTTGCTTGTGAGAGAGGTTTATAGTCAACGGGTCTGAACCTTTCAGATCCGTGTGTGCTTTACAAATCTCTACGTCATCCTATAGATGCTACTACGCCCCATCTGGAACCATTCCAAATGATTGCTCCACTATACGAATCCGGTTTACTACTCATAGTCCTCCGGATTAGTGACAAAGCTTGCATCGACGTAACTCCTTTACAATGAACTCTTTAATCACCTCCATAATTGAGAAAAATTCTTTAGTCCATTAGTTACTAAGGATAACTTCGACCGATGTCCAGTGATCAATTCCTAGATCACTCTTGTACCCCACGACTGACTCATGGCAAGGCACACTTTAGGTGAGGTACACAACATAACATACTTGTAGAGCCTACAACTGATGCATAGGGGACACATTCGTCCTTTCTCTTTCTTCTGCCGTGGTCGGGCTTTGAGTCGTACTCAAATTTACACCTTACAACATAGCCAGGAGCTACTTCTTTGCTGATCTATTTTTAACTCCTTCAAAACTTGTCAAGGCATGCATTTCGTTGAAAGTTCCATTAAGCACTTTGATCTATCTTAATAGATCTTGATGCTCAACTCTCAAGTAGCTACATCTAGGTTTTTTCCTTTGAAAAGACTCCTTTCAAACAACCCTTTATGCTTTGTAGAAATTCTACATTATTTCCGATCAACAGTATGTCAACCACATATATTCATCAGAAATTCTATAGTGCTCCCACTCACCTTTTGGAAATACAAGTTTCTCACAAACTTTGTATAGAACCAAAAACTTTGATCATCTCATCAAAGTGTATATTCCAACTCCGAGATGCTTGCTCCAGTCCATAGAAGGATCGCTGGAGCTTTGCATACTTGTTAGCACCTTTTTAGGATCGACAAAACCTTTTGGTTGTATCACATACAACCTTTCATCAAGGAAACCATCGAGGAAACAATATTGTGACATCCTATCTGCAACATTTCATAAATGATGCAGCAACTGCTAACATAATTTCAACAGACTTTCAGCATCGCTACGAGTGAGAAAGTCTCATCGTAGTCAACTCTTCGAACTTTGCCGAAAACACCTTTGTGACAAGTCGAGCTTTCTTAATGTTGACTTCTCACCATCAGCGCATGTCTTCCTTTTAAAGATCTATTCACAGTTAATAGTCTTATGACCATCAAGTGGTTCCTCAAAATTCTATACTTTGTCTTTCATACATGGATCCTCTCTCGGATTTCATGGCCTCCAGCCATTTTTCGGAATCCGGGCCTACCATCACTTCTCCATATCTCGTAGGTTCATTGTTTTCCAACAACATGACCTCTAAGACATGATTACCATACCACTCTGTAGTAGTACACATCCTTCTCTGCCTACGAGGGTTTTGGCAGTGACTTGATCCGGAACTTCATGATCACCATCATAAGCTTCCACTTCAATTGGTGTAGGCGCCACAGGAACAACTTCCTGCGCCCTGCCATACAGTGGTTAAAGTGATGATTCAATAACCTCATCAAGTATCCACCATACTCCCACTCAACTCTTTCGAGAGAAACCTTTCCTCGAGAAAGGACCCATTTCTAGAAGCAAACACTTTTGCTTCCGGATCTGAGATAGGAGATATACCCAACTGTTTTGGGTATCCTATGAAGATGCATTTATCCGCTTTGGGTTCCAGCTTATCTGGCTGAAACTCTTTCACATAAGCATTGCAGCCCCAAACTCTTAAGAAATGACAGCTAAGGTTTCTCTAAACCATAGTTCATACGGTGTCATCTCAAAAGAAATTGAATGGTGTGCTATTTAAAGTGAATGCGGTTATCTCTAATGCCTAACCCATAAACAATAGTTGTAATTTGATAAGAAATATCATAGTATGCACTATATCTAATAGTGCACGACTATGACATACGGACACACCATCAGACTATGGTGTTCCAGGTAGCATGAGTTGTGAAACATTTTTCACGTGAAACAATTTTCACCTTGTCTTAAACGTTTACCAAACTCATAACTTAGATATATATGATTACCTCCACGATCACATCGTAGACATATTATCCTCTTGTCACGATGATCTTCAACTTCACTATGAAATTACTTGAACCTTTTTTCAATAATTCAAACCTGTGTTTCATCATATAAATACACTAGTATCTAATCAAATTATTTCTTAAGTATGAACATAATGATATCCACTGCGTGCCTCGGTACTCATCGGACTGCACACATCAAAATGTATTACTTCCAACAAGTTACATTCTTGTTCCATCTCACTGGAAAAAGAGGTCTTCAGTCATCTTACCCATGTGGTATGATTTGCATGTCTCAAGTGATTGAAAAATCAAGTGAGTCAAACGATCCATCCGCATGGAGTTTCTTCATGCGTTTATACCAATAGGCATGGTTTGCATGTCTCAAACGTTTCAAAAATCCATCGGCATGGAGCTTCTTCATGCATTTTTTACCAATATGACTCAAGCAGCAGTGCCACAAGTAAGTGGTACTATCATTACTACTTTGTATCTGTTGGCAACAATATTATGAACATGTGTATCACTACGATCGAGATTCAATAAACCATTCATTCTAGGTGCAAGACCATTTAAGGTATCATTCAAGTAAACAGAATAACATTATTCTCTTTAGATGAATAATCGTATTTTCCATTAACATAATCCAATCATGTTTATGCTCAACGCAAACACCAAATAACAATTATTTAGGTTTAACATTAATCTCGATGGTAGAGGGAGCGTGCGATGTGTGATCATATCAACCTTGGAAACACTTCCAACACACATCGTGACCTTGACTTTAGCTAGTATCTGTTTATTCCGTAGCTTTTATTTCGAGTTACTAACACTTAGCAACCGAACCGGTATCTAATACCCTCGTGCTACTAGGAGTACTAGTAAAGTACACATCAATATCATTTATATCCAATATACTTTTGTCGACTTTGCCACCCTTATCATCTACAAAGTGTCTAGGGTAGTTCCTCTTCAGTTACTGTTCCCCTCATTACAGAAGCACTTAGTCTCGCGTTTGGGTTCAACCTTGGGTCTCTTCACTAGAGCAGCAACTGGTTTGCGTTTAATGAAGTATCCCTTCATGCCCTTTCCCTTCTTGAAACTAGCGGTTTCACAAACCATCAACAATTAATGCTCCTTTTCGATTTCTACTTTCGCGGTGTCAAACATCGCGAATAGCTCAAGGATCATCATATCCATCCTTGATATGTTATAGTTCATCACGAAGCTCTAGTAGCTTGGTGTCAATGACTTTGGAGAACTATCACTGTCTCATCTGGAAGATCAACTCCCACTCGATTCAAGCGATTGTAGTACTCAGACAATCTGAGCACATGCTCAATGATTGAGCTCTTCTCCTTTACTTTTGCATAAAAAGAATCTTGTCGGAGGTCTCATACCTCTCAACAAGGGCACGAGCATGAAATCCCAATTTCATCTCTTGGATCATCACGTATGTCCTGCGACGTTCAAAACGTCTTTAACGGCTTAATTCTAAGTCGTTCAAGCAATATGCACTGAACTATCATGTAGTTATCAAAAACGTGTATGTCGGATGTTCGCAACATCCATAGATCACGTTTAGGGTTCAGCACACCGAGTGGTGCGTTAAGGACATAAGCCTTCTGTATAGCAATGAGGACAATCCTCAGTTAATGGACCGAGTCCGCATAATTGCTACTTCTATCTTTCAACCATATTTTCTCTATGAACGTATCAAATACCGTGGAGCTATAGCGTAAGTTACAACATAAATTGCAAACACCTATTTGACTATGTTCATGATAATTAAGTTCATCTGATGAACTCCCACTTAGATCGACATCCCTCTAGTCATCCAAGTGTTACACGATCCACGTCGACTAGCCCATGTCCGATCATCACGTGAGATGGACTAGTCATGCTGATCGTATCAACCATACGACTCATGTTCGACCTTTCGGTCTCCTGTATTTGAGGTCATGTATGTACATCCTAGGCTCGTCGAGTCAACTTAAGTGTTCTGCGTGTGTAAATTGGCTTACAACCGTTGTATGCGAACGTTAGAATCTATCACACCCGATCGTCATGTGGTGCTTCGAGACAATGATCCTTCGCAACGGTGCACACTTAGGGGAATACTTTTGAGAAATTTTCATGAGGGATCATCTTATCTTTCCTACCGTCGTTCTAAGCAATAAGATGTGAAAAAAACATGATAAACATCACATGCAATCATATAGTGACATGATACGTCCATTATCATCTTGCTCCTTTGATCACCATCTTCGAGGCACCATGATCATCATCGTCACCGGCATGACACCATGATCTCCATCATCATGTTCTCCATCATTTTGTCTCCATGAAGTCATCACGCCAATCTATTACTTCTACTACTATAGCTAACGTTTAGCAATAAAGTAAAGTAACCAACATGGCGTTGCATCTCATACAACAAATTAAGACAACTCATATGGTTCCTGCCGGTTGTCATACTCATTGACATGCAAGTCATGAATCCTATTACAAGAACATGATCAATCTCATACATCACATATGCAACATCACATTCTTTTGGCCATATCACATCACATAGCATACCCTGCAAAAGCAAGTTAGACGTCCTGTAATTGTTGTTGCAAGTTTTACGTGGCTGATTTGGGTTTCTAGCAAGAACGTTTCTTACCTACGTGACAGCCACAACATTGATATGCCAATGCTATTTACCCTTCATAAGGACCCTCTTCATCGAATCCAATCCGACTAATGTGGGAGAGATAGACACCCGCTAGCCACCTTATGCAACTGGTGCATGTCTGTCGGTGGAACCATTCTCACGTAAGAGTACGTGAAAAGTCGGTCCGGGCCGCTTCATCCCATGATGCCGCCAAATCAAGATAAGACTAGTAACGACAAGCAATTAACAAAATCAGCGCCCACAACTTTTGTGCTCTACTCGTGCATAGAATCTACGCATAGAACCTTGGCTCGGATGCCACTGTTGGGGTAACGTAGTAAATTACAAAACTCTCCTACGCCATACAAGGATCTATCTATGGAGAGACCAGCAACGAGAGAGGTTGTAGAGAATCGTCATACCTTTGAAGATAGCTAAGCGGAAGCATTACTATGAACGTGGTCGATGGAGTCGTACTCACAGCGATTCAGATCGCGGTCGGTTCCGATCTATGTGCCTAATCACGGCACCTTCGCGTTCAACACACGTACAGCTCGGTGACGTCTCCCACGCCTTGATCCAGCAAGGAGGAGGGAGAGGTTGAGGGAGAGCTCCGGCATCAAGACGGCATGGTGGAGGTGGGGCTATGAGGTCTCCCGGCAGGGCTTCGCCAAGCACCGTGGGAGAGGAGAAAGAGGAGAAGCAGGGCTATGCTGAGAGAAAGATTTCGTGTGTCTCAAATCAGCCAAAACCTCCACTACAAATAGGAGGAGAGGGAGGGGGCGCCCTTTAGGGTTCCCACCCCCAAAGGGTGCGACAACCCCATCTAGGGCTGGTGGTGGCGGCCAGGGCAAGAGAGAGGGGGGTGGCGCACCCTAGATGGGCTTTAGGCCCATCTGCACTAGGGTTTCCCCCCTTCCCTCTCTTGTGGCGCCTTGGGACTAGGTCGGAGGCGCACCAGCCCACTCTGGGTTGGTTCCCTTCCACCTCTTGGCCCATGATAGCCTTTGGGGCTGGTAGCCCCTCCCGGTGGACCCCTGAAACCCTTTCGGCGGTACCGATACATTACCTGTGTCGCCCAAAACAATTCGAGCAACCAAATCCTCACTTCCTATGTATAATTCTTTACCTCCAAACTATTCCGGAGCTCCTTGTGACGTCCGGGATCTTATTCAGGACTCTGAACAACCTTCGGTAACATCGTATAACAATTCCCTATAACCCTAGCATCATCGAACCGTAAGTGTGTAGACCCTACGGGTTCGGGAGGCATGCAGACATGACCGAGACACCTCTCCGGCCAATAACCATCAGCTGGGTCTGGATACCCATGGTGGCTCCCGCATGTTCCACGATGATCTCATCGGATGAACCACGATGTCAAGGATTCAATCAATCTCGCATACAATTCCCTTTATCTACCGGTATAGAACTTGCCCGAGATTCGATCATCAATATCTGCATACCTTGTTCAATCTCGTTGTCGGCAAGTCTCTTTACTCGTTCCACAGAAAATCATCCCGTGACTGACTCCATAGTCACATTGAGCTCATTATGATGATGCTCTACCGAGTGGGCCCAAAGATACCTCTCCGCCACATGGAGTGACAAATCCCGATCTCGATTCGTACCAACCCAACAGATACTTTTAGAGATGCCCGTAGTGAACCTTTATAGTCACCCAGTTATGTTGTGACGTTTGATACACCCAAAGCACTCCTACGGTATCCGGGAGTTGCACAATCTCACGGTCGAAGGAAAAGATACTTGACATTAGAAAAGCTTTAGCATACGAACAACAGGATCTAGTGCTATGCTTAGGATTGGGTCTTGTCCATCACATCATTCTCCTAATGATGTGATCCCGTTATCAATGACATCCAATGTCCATGATCAGGAAACCACGCTCATCTATTGATCAACGAGCTAGCCAACTAGAGGCTTGCTAGGGACACATCGTGATCTATTTACTCACACATGTATTACTATTTCCTGTTAATACAATTATATCATGAACAATAGACGATTATCATGAACAAGGAGCTATGATAATAACCATTTTATTATTGCCTCTAGGGCATATTTCGAACACCCACCATATATAAAAAAATTATTATGGGGGAGGCAAAAGAAATAAAAAAGAAAAGAAAAGGCCACCATATAAAAAAATAAATGAGAGAAAAAGAGAGAATGGCCAATGCTACTATCCTTTACCACACTTGTGCCTCAAAGTGGCACCATGATCTTCATAGCAGGAGTCTCTTACTATCACCTCCATATGCTAGTGGGAATTATCTTATCATAATAAACTTGGCTTGTAAATTCCAATGATGGGCTTTCTCAAACGCCCTAGGTCTTCATGAGCAAGCAAGTTGTATGCACACCCCACTTAACTTCAGTTGAGCATTCATACACTTATAGCTCGAGTGCATAATGTGCATGGCAATTCCTACTCCTCGCATTGACTTATATCGATGGGCATCTCCATAGCTCGTTTGTACGCCTAGTTGATGTGAGATTATCTTCTCCACTTTTTACCCCTTTGATATCTACCACCATATTCTATTCCACCTATATGCTATGTCCAATGGTTTACGCTCGTGTATTACGTGAAGAACAAAAAGTTGATGCATATTGAAAAAGTACGATCCAATTGCCTGACTTGAACACCGTGGTGCTTAAAATTTGTATTTATGTGGTGAAGACGGAGTCATGCCTTGCTAATACAATAAAGACGAATAGGGGGTAAACATTCTTTTAGGATCGTATACTTTGAAAATCAATAGTTGTCTCGCTTATACTTAAGAAATATTATTATTTTGATGTTTGTTAATTCATCATTTCTCAATGATCATACATACAAGAGATTACATTATGGATAGGATTTCACATAGTTTTTTTGTTTCTATCATTTACCTAATTGAGGACAAGTAGGAATTAAGCTTGGGGATGCTGATACCTCTCCAACGTATTTTGTTCTATGTTGATATATTATCATTCTAGGATACTTTTTGGGCATTTATATACCAATTTATAATATTTTTGAGCATTAACCTATTGACCCAGTGCCCAATGCTAGTTCCTGTTTTCTGCGTGTTTTTTTGCTTTGCAGGTTTACCCTATCAAACGAAGTTCTAATGCCATGAAACAATAATATGATTTTTTTCTGGACTATATGAAGACTTGTAAGCATCAGAAGTGGACGAGAGGCCGCATGAGGGAGGCGCAAGCGAATAGGGTGCGGCCGCAACCTGATGGCTTGTGGCCTCCCCTAGATGCCTCCCGACGTCCCTCTCTGGCCTATAAATTCACAAATATTCCGAAAACCCTTAGAACACTCTGAAACACTTTTTCCCCCGCCGCAAGTCTCTGTTCCAATGGGAGGCCATCTAAACCTCCATTCGGCGATCTGCAGGAGGGGAGATCAATCACAGAGGGCTTCTACATCAACCTTGGTGCCCTCACCATGATGTGTTTGTAGTTCACCAAAGACCTATGGGTCCGTAGGCAGTACCTAGATGGCAATCTCTCTCTCTCTTATGATCTTCAATACCATGTTCATCGGATCTTCACTTTGATCTATCTGATGTAATCACTATGTATGGTGTGTTTGTTGGGATCCGATGAATTGTGGGTTTATGTTCACATTGTTCATGAAAAGTATTTGAGTCACCTCTGATTATTATGGTTCTTAATTGCATGATCATAATAGCTTTGTAATTCTCTCCGATCTGTTGAGATAGTTTGCCAACTAGATTAATATTTCTTAAGTTGGAGTGGTGCGTTGTAGTTGCTTCAACCTGGCGAATTTCTATATCCCAGTGACAGAAGGGGACAAGATGCGTCTTTGTGTTGCTGCTACTAAGGATAAAATAATGGGTTTTATTCATATTAATTGAGTTCACTTTGTCTGCATCATATCATTGTTCTCCAAGAATTACTCTGTTTTTACTTAATACGTAGAGAGGCCAACGTAGAAGCGCTATTGAAGTGGAGTAATTGAAATAGGTGCAGGCAGGAGTCAGCCTATTTTCTTATGGACAAGATGCTTATATACACATGATAATTGCCATGAAAATCGCATAATTATTCACTGTTCTGTTAATTACCCAACAGTAATTTGCTTACCCACCATATGCCTTTGCCATGAGAGACGCCACTAGGGAACACTACGGCCCCCGGGTCTATTCACTTATATATTTACAAACACTACTACTACCTTGCTGCCATTATTTGTGTTTTTATTTTATTTTGCAATTTACAAACGTCAACAATTATCTACACAAACGAGATCAAGGGGATTGACAACCCTCTTGCCCGCGTTGGGTGCAAGTTGTTTGTTTCTTTGTGTGCAGTCGCTGAAGACGGTTGAGGATTGGTATTCCTATTGGTTCGATAAACCATGGTTTCATAATTGAGGGAAATAATTACCCGCATTGTGTTGCTATAACCCGTTCCTCTTCACGGAAAACCCAACACAGATCACAGTCATTAGCATCCGAGGTTTCATAGATTACCTAGGTTTGTGAAAATTTGAAGGAATTCATCCGAGCTTTAATGCTAGAATATTCTTCTATGGAGCCACCATTTAGATCCGAACTATATGTCAGACTACTTCCAAGGTGGTGCACCACCTCGGTCCCGGGCTGATTTTTCGGAATTTATTTCTGATTAGTGTAATTTATTTACTACCGAGATGTAGGAATAGTAGCCCTCAAGGTGTGTGTCGGTCTAAAACCCTAGATGCACCTAAAGGATAAAAATAAAACCGCTAATCGTAGTAGCCCCCGAGACTCCTGTCGATTCGCGAAATCGGCCAGAGGAACAATTCCTTACTCGGCAGCATACTTTAGTAATTAAAACACGGTGTGCAGTAGCCTCCGAGATTCAGGTTGGGTGCGGCCGACAAACCTGACGATCATAATCTCCTTGAAAATTGTTTTGCATTTGATGTGTACGTTTTGACAACGCCAAGGTGCACATCGACGGGAAAGACGTCAAACTGCGGGTCGGAAAAGATTTTCCAGTTGGTGTAACTTATTCTCTCAGGAGCTATATAACTAGTATCCCTCGAGACTTGGGTTGGGCAACATGGCTCGCCCTAGGATCGTATTCCCTCGGGAACTACTTCATCCATTAAGTTTGTTTTTACAACAGCGAGGTGGAGCTCGGCAGGGAAGACACCGAACTATAGGTCAGAAAAAAATCTCTGAGAATAAGTACCACACATAACAACTCGAACAAGAGGATGTCCCTCCTTTTGAGGATCGAATCTCCTCGGAAACCGTATTTGAAAGGACGTGGATGTCCCCTAGAGGGGGGTTAATAGGCGCTTTAAAATAATTACAGTTTATGTTTGAACAAATGCGGAATAAAACTAACTTTTATTTTGTCAAGTACAAAACCTAAAACAACTAGGCTCACCTATGTGCACCAGCAACTTATGCTAAGCAAGATACACAACTAAGTGATAGCAAGATATATGACAAGAAACAATATGTCTATCACAAAGTAAAGTGCATAAGTAAAGGGTTCGGGTAAGAGATAACCGAGGCACGTAGAAACGACGAAGTATTCTGAAGTTCACACCCTTGCGGATGCTAATCTCCGTTTGGAGCGGTATGGAGGCACAGTGCTCCCCAAGATGCCACTAAGGCCACCATAATCTCCTCACGCCCTCACACAATGCAAGATGTCATGATTCCACTAAGGTCCCTTGAGGGAGGTCACCGAACCCGTACAAACAAGGTTGGGGCAATCTCCACAACTTAATTGGAGGCTCCCAGCAACACCACGAAGCTTCACCACAATGGAATATGGCTTCCAGGTGGCCACAATTCTCGGGGCAATCTCCACAACTTAATTGGAGACGCCGACGCTTGCTCGGAGCTTTACACCAAAAGGATTGAGCTCCAAGGCACCACCAAGCTTCTAGGGGTACCATGTACCCAAGGGTAATAAGCTTCTCAACTTCTCACTTCCACGTATCACCGTGGAGAACTCAAACCGATGCAACTAATGCAATGACAAGAAAAAACAAAGTGGTCAAGTCCCTCACACTCAACTCCCTCCACAACATTCTCCTATAATACGAATGAAAGGATGCAAATGGTTTGAGTTCTCAGTGAACGATACGATCAAGCTACTCACTTTAGAGCCCCCATTGACACTACGACAATCTATCCTAAAATAGAAAACGTATCAAGGGCAATCCTATACCTTGCACCTACTCCTTTTGAGCTAGATGATGATGATCTTTGCTTCCTCAAGATGGACCACCTTTCTTGATTGCGTTGGTTTGATGAAGACCAGTTGATTTCTCCCCCATACTCACTATGGGTAAGACACTCTTCAGAACATCTTCACAAGTCCATTGCCACCACAATGGAAGGCAAGCTTCAAGCATGATATCTTCGTGATTCTCCACTTGAACTTGAACACTGCAATCTTGATGATGATCACCACTTGATATCATCCTTCATAGGTTGAATGAGATTTTCCTCTTGACGCAAACCCATGGAGACACACCTAACCCCACATAGAACTCTCACGAAGACCATGGGTTAGTACACAAAAGCATTATGGACAATGCTTACCATACCATGGGATCACTTGATCCTTCTCGGTACATCTTGTATACTTTGTGTATTGATCATCTTGATTTACTCTTTGCTTAGTCTTGATCAACCTTGTGTCTTTATGACTAATCTTTGGATAAAACTTTGAATACCACCTTGGTCATCATATAAACTCCTTTAAACCAACAGATGGACTTCAAGAAGTGCCTATGGACAAATCCTTCAAATATGACTCAATGCAACCATTAGTCCATAGGGATTGTCATTAATTACCAAAACCACATACAAAGAAATATGCTCAAACAATCACCCCCATTTTGGTAATTGATGGCAATCACTAATAGAGAGTTTATATAAGGAAATAAGCATAATCAACCCCATACATACAAAGCTATAATGCATGTGTACAAGACAAAACCCTCTAAGCATCACCAACTAAACTCTCTAAACTTCTCCCCCATTGGCATCGATTGCAAAAATGGACAAAAAGTTTAGAAAGCCAATATAGTAGGTGGTCCTACAAAAAGTGTGTACTTATCAACAATAGTGCAAAGAAATACACAAATACAATGATAAAGTTGGAGGAAAACGAACTATATCGAGGACCCAAAGATTGCAAGAAGGATCGTATGTAACAAAGACATACAGAAGAGAGAAGCAAGCAATCAAAAGATACCAATAGGAACAAGCAATCATATGGTCCTTCGAACCACATGAATAAAAGATATTATGATAAGGACAAAAGTGTGTTTTATCAAAACTAGAGAAGCTCCCCATGATTTGTGCACTAATACGATTTTTTTGTATTTGATACAAGTGCACAAAATAGGATAGTTGCTCCCCCAAAAATTAATAAAAGCACACAACAAGTGCAAGAAAATAGATGAGACAATAAGCATACCACTTGCACAAAACATATGGTTGAGCAACATGTAAAAGAGGCAACTTAAGAATAGGCTCAACCAAAATGATGTGTGTGAGTCATGGCAAGACACTTCAGAAGACTAAGATGAGGATGAGCATTACTCATCAACATAGTCTTGAAGAAATGAGAAACAAAGTGCAAGACATATCCTTCTCACACACACACTACTAGAAAATAGGTTCACAAGCTTAAGAATAAACTAATTGAGAACCAACGCTTGTGACAACCCATGGTGAAGAAAGAAAATAATAACCTTGTCAAGAGAAGGGATACCAACCAAAATGTCAACACCCTTGTCAAGACACGTATGAGAAAATTAATCTTCGCCACCAAGGAGTGCATCAAGATGCAAGGATAAAAGATCCGCACTCAAGACAAATCCTTTCACGAATCCACCAAGAACTGAAAAAGGAAATTCAACGGTGGACGTGAAAGAGAAGAGGATATCAACTAGAGATGTAACTCCTCTCATGTGTAAAATATTATAGGTAGAAGACAATCATGATGATATATATCCACAAAGAAGGATGTACACACGAAATGGTTACAAGAAGGAACAAACAAGATGTCCAAAAGGAAGTCATAAATATACCAATAAGATCTTTGCTTGAAAGCATAGCACATGGCCTAATATTTCTTATTGTACAATATGAACTTCCAACTTACAAACATCAAAGACATCCCAACTAGCAATAAGACATCATCGTTCGGATGCTTTGAGAACGGAAACAAAGACGAGAAGAATGAATCAAGAAATGCATGCCATGATGCAACCTACAAAAGGTTGAATGCAAGAAATGTATGCATAAAGTAGATATTTGTTACCGAGATAGCACTGGATTGATGTAGTACATAGTTGTTCGTTGATCATCCTAACCTGGCTCCAATAAGAACATGGTGTTAACAACTTCCTTGAAGGTGAGCCAAGCATCCAATGCATCTCCAATTGTTCCTAGAACAACAAAACAAACAAAATGGTGCCCAAACTCATTGGGACAAAAGAGTTAGAAAACCAACAATACATAGGACAAACTCCACATAAATATGTGCATATATATGAAATTGAATTTCATGCACACTTTTGCCAATTTGTGCAAGGTGGAGTTTCCCCTATATATCGGGTCAAGGAAAGAAAGCTTGCAGAAGAAACTATATATGTATAGTAAATATGCATGCTCAAGGCATTCAAAAGTCAAATCAATATATAGTTGATAAGACACCAAAAGACAAGGTATCAAGTGAAAATAAAATACCAAACGAAAAATTATCACTTCAAGATACCAACTAAAAGATATATGAAGGAATGATATCCATTGATACAATCCAAATAAAAGGAAAGAAGATACCAATAGAAGGAAAGCAAAGACGAGGTATCTAGTTCCCAAAAGAGAGCAAGGTTCCAAACAAACCAAACCCTCGACAAATTGTCATGATGGCACAAAGCATCATAAAGAGCAAGACTTTGCTCCCATCAACACACTCTTCATGTGGATCAAAAGATTTTATGATAAACGCATAAAGAGAGTGTTCTAAAGAAAATAGGATAGCTCCCCCAAGATTTGTGCATTATATAGAATTTGCATTTGAATACAAAATGCACAAGATGGTGTCATCAATTTCTCCATATCTGTAGAAACACCAGACATGTTCAAACTAATCCACAAGAGGCAAGGAAGATAAACTATACATAAATCCAATGTAAAGATGATTAGCAAATTCTACCACATGAAGAGAATACCAATTTGTCAAAGGACAAGAAGTATTTGGAAATAATTCCCATCGGTAGATTGCAAAAATATCCAACATCATATTTACTCCTAAAACGCAAGCAAATGACACTTGTAGAGCTAACATGCCACCTAGGAACAAGATAAATTATAATATCAACACTAAGTGGCAATACCTCAAATATACACATTCTCTAGGTTTGCAATATGCACATAGCATATTACTTCCCCATACTGTGATTGCCCAACATTTATTAGCAAGTGGAAAATGAAAACCAACAAGAGATCATTAATGGACCATTTAGAATTTGAATTTCTCATGAGTAGGACATACCACATAGAGACTAGATAAACTTGTAATACCAATACTAAGTGGTATTACTCATGTATACACATTTATAGGATTATGAGGTGCGCAGAGCACATCATTTCCCCACAATGGGATAATCCATTAATCCGTCAAAAGGGCCAACAGAGATACAAAGAGGATGCAAAAAGGCTCAACAGAAGACTCACATATACATGATGTGCAAACCAATATACAAATACTTGATTACTCAAGATAAGCAAGTTGGAAGCACAACATATAGAAACACATGCATGGTACAAAATCACAACATGCAAAGGGGAAAGTAACTAACAATGTAAGAAATTTAAGTACAAGTTACCGTAAGGAGGCACAATGGATATAAGATAGAAAGTCGATAATAGAAATTATTTGGCTTGAGATAATATGAATGATGAAGACCCCTTAACTCTTCATTATGTATCCAAGTCTCCAATGTCCTCCATTATCACCTATTGATCAAGTTTGAGCTTGTTGCTCCATAACCATGTTAGGTCCTCCTAAAAGGTTAGTCCCAATAGGCTTGGTGTCGTGGGTATTAGTCTGAAAGTAGATGTGTAGGGTACGAAAGGATGGGCAGAGCCTTAGCTACGGCGAGGTTGTATGAGTTCAGGCCCCTCTATGGTGGAGGTAAAAGCCCTACGTCTCAGTGCTCTTGGGAGCTTGTTGTCGAGTGGAATATGGATTACAGTGAATTTCTAACCCTTGCACCAGTGGAGAAGCGTGGCTTATATAGAGTGTGCTACCCTTCATAACGGTTCGGTGCACCAGGGTGGAGTAGTGGCGAATAAATGCCTACGTTACAGGTAACGTATGTATTAAATGCTAATAAAGGTACATGGAAACGTATGACCGTTGCCCTCCAGGGGGGTTATGATGCACAGAGTGGAATCCAGTCGGTAAGTTCGATACGCTCCGAATGCTCATCTCCGACTGGATGATGGAGGATTCGTCACCGACTAGATGATGGGAAGTCCTTAATTCAGTCGGAACTGACTAAGGGCCTTGTCCCTTATGAAGGTTAGTCCTTGGGTAGGACTCATTGGGCAGGCCTATGACCCTACCCTAGGACTATAACCCCATCATTAGTCCCCGAATGGATTGGGGTTGGAACGACGAAGCGATGCTTGGAGTACGGATCCGACTGGTACGGATGCGACTTTGGCGTTGTTTGCCTCGATCCATTTTATCCTCTTTGACCAGTGATCCGAGTGGACGTATTTGTGAAACGAACCGTCAGGGACCGAGTGCTTCCGTGGTATCTTTTGACGTGACCAGTCAACTGACAGCGGCGGATTTTCCGGGATCCTCAAATTTCGGTTGCCGCGCGCTCAGCGGACATCGTAATCGAGTAGTATCTGTCGCCTCGATTCTCGAGCCTTCATCTTCTCCACTAATATCGCAGCAAGGGATAAGATTTTGGGGCCACCTGCGAGTGACCCAGTCGGAACCTTATTTAAACCTCTGCGGCGAGGGTTTTTCGTTACACTAGCCGGGTAGCTCACACTTGCCCCGCTTCTCTCGCCATCCTCTGTGCATCCCACGCTCCTTCTTTCTCCTTCTCCCTCGCGGATCTGCAGCCTCCGCCATGACAAAGGGGCATACTAGCAAGCTCGGGGCGCGGAAGGCGGCGGCTCCTGCTTAGCAGCGGCAGCGAGCACTGCCGGCGGGTTGGATCCAGGGGGATTTCCTCCCCTCCACGGTGACTGAGGGGGACTTGCTGGATTTGGTGGAGCACGGCATGATCGAGCACAAGACGTGGAGGTTGCCGGCGGAGGGCGAGACCGAGCCGGCGTCCCAGGAGAGGGAGCGCGTCTTGCTGCTCAGTCACGTGCATCGACGCTTCTCTCTGCCTCCTCATCCCTTCTACAGAGGTATATTGAACCACTTCAGGGCGCAGCTCCACCATTTTCCTCCCAACGCAATAGCTCATCTCTCTGCCTTCGTTGTGCTGTGCGAGTGCTTTATCGGCTATCCTCCCCACTGGGGGCTTTTTAAGCACATCTTCTCTGCTAGATCTCAAACCATAAAAAGGTTGAGCCAGTCGGATGACAAAACTCACCTCCTCCAACTCTGCGGAGGCTTGGGCTTTCAGAAGAAAAGTAAAAGTAGCTATCCTGCTCTTCAGCTGTCTGAATCCGTTAGGAATTGGTAGTCGACTTGGTTTTACTGCGAGGACGTTGCTAGCCCGAATGCCACCACTGGACTACCACCTTTTAGCTTAGACCGACCGGCTCTGCCTAGGCAACTTGCGCTCACGAAGATGGGGAAGATCCAGATCCAGCCTCTGGTCGAAGCGCTTGTAGAGGTCGTCCGAAAGGGTGTCACTGGCATAGATTTGCTGGAGGTTTTTCTGGGTCGGCGTATCTAGCCTCTGCAAGCTTGACACCACGCCATGTCGCACTACGCGGGGCCTGAGGACTCCACTCGGACTAACCCCGAGTGCGTGACCGGGGAGCTGGTAGCGTCGTGGGTCCTCAACATCACAAGCGCCTGCGATAATCCCAGAGGATCCTGGCGAGTGAAACCCTTCTGCGCGGACAACCCTCCTCCGAGTGAGGTGAGTATAACTTGTCGAGTGCACCCAATTGTCTTAGATTTATCGCTTTTTCTTGTATTACTATCTTACGTCTGATGTTGTCGACTGTATCTCGTGCAGGCATGGACCAACTGGTTTTCTCCTGTCTCGAACGGAAATCCAGCCGAGGAGGAGGAAGGTAGCCAGGAGAGCAGTGTGGAGAGCGTCGAGTACGTCTCTAACAGTGGGGAGACGGAGGAGGAGTCCGAAGAAGAACAGGGGGAAGATGAGGAGCAGAACTCACCGCACCCACCTCCAGAGCCTCGAACCAAACGCCGCCACGAACCCATGGCTCCGTCAGCTCCTCCAGCGGCCTCGAGTGCTCCGCCAGCCACTCCTCTGGTTCCGAGTGCCTCGCCAGCTGCTCCCGTGGTTCCGAGTGCTAAGAGCACAAAGAGGACCAGGGACTCTGCTGCTGAGCCCGCGGGTCAGCCCTCTAAGGTGGCCAAACCGAGTGGATCCAAGCCTCGGAAGGCTTTGCCGCGGATGAGGATCGCCGTTCCCGTCGCCTCAGCGTAAGTGCATTGTTCTTCCATCTTCTTCCAGTATTTGATTGAACTCATGCTTATTGGTCGAATGCAATTTACTCGACAGAGCTGCCACCTCCGACACCTCTCCGCCACGCCAGGGGGACGATCCCATGGACATGGACAATGTTGTCACATCTTAGCCAGGTGCGTCGTGGCGATTCCGAGAGCTTTACATTATTGCATCACGAATTCTGTCTTTGGTCTTGCTTTTTTCCTGCGATCTCACGTCGTTCGGTCGGGTTTCCTTCAGAGGTGATTCCCGTGGAGGAGGAGGACCAGGAAAGGCCCGAGCAAGCTACGGTGCCTGTCCTTGAGGCTGTTCCACCGGTTACTAATCCTGCCATGGATGCGCCACCGACTGAGACGATGGCGTCGACTGGAACGACACTTATCGCTGCTGAACCGACTGGAGCAGGACTTGGGATGCTCAAGGAGTCTCTTGTGGTGCCAGGTCCGTCGACTGTCCAGTATGACGCCCGGCGCCTCCCAGAAGATCAGGTGGGAGCTGCCAAGGAGGCCATGGTGCTGGCGGAGTTGATGGCGGGTGACGCCAAGAGAGCGTATGACTCCATCACGTCTGTGTACAAGCGAAGCTTGGAACTCCGGGACGATATCCGAGTAAGTGGGCTAGTAAGTATTTACTTTCCTCTTGTAACCCACTAGGTGTTTAAGCAATGTACTCGGATAGAGTATGTTTATTTTGCAGTGGGTTCACTCTTAGTGAACCCAGTGGGTGTAGTCCCCAAGACTTCTGTCGAGTGCTTGCACCGGCAGTTGACTTTATATACATTTTCTTTAACTTGATCAGATCAAAACTAATCTGTTCGAATGTTACCGGTGGGGGCACTCCGAGTGCACCTACTGGATGAGTCCCCGAGAGTAATTTTACTCATGTTGGGTAGTAGTAACCTCATAGGCTTTTTTGTTGTTATGTATCTCAATAGGGCGGGCCTGTTTGAGCTTCATGCCAGTGGGGTCACTCTTAGTGAACCCACTGGGTGTAGTCCCCAAGACCGCTGTCGAGTGCTTGCGTCGGCAGGGGTCTGAAGAACTCCGAATTTTTATTGTTGTTCTTGTTGAATTTGTCTGATCATCTCTTGGCGCTGACTTGCAGAAGACTTGCGAGATGGGATCAGCGTACGAGACTCTGAGGGCTGAAAAGGTTCAGTTTGCTGCCCAACTGGATGTAGCAATGCTTGCCCTGGCTGGTATGAAGGATGTTCTGGCTGAACGAGAAAAGTCCTTGGAGGAGTCCGTGAGGCAAACAAGGCATTGGCGGCTGAAGTGGAGAAAATGGGGAAACAAAGAACCGAGCTGATGGGACAGATGCAGGTGTTGAACAGGCGGTGCATAGCAGAGGAGAATTACGTCAGTGACTGGGCAAGGAAGATGATAGTGCTTCTTGGTGGTAAGTTCTGTTTTTCCGAGTGCTTCTTGACTGTATCTTGCACTCTGCGCTTATTTTTTGCTCGTCCTGTCTGTGCAGATTTTTGCATGGACGCTGAGGCTGAGGCAGCTGACGTTGAGCGGTCGGTTCTTCCGAACGTTCCACTCGGCGAGGATGCCAATTGTGACCTGCTCCGAGCGCACATTCGCCTGGGCAAAGTGGGACCTTTCATCGGTTGACTGAGAGAGGTCGTCGGCCGAATCGACAAGGAGCTTTGGCCTGAAGACGAGTCTCGGCGAGAGATGGAAGGTTTGATGACTCGGCTGGAGGAGGTCCCGAACCGAGTGCACGCGTGGAAGAAGTCTGCGGCTCGCTGTGGTGCGGACGTGGCGCTGTCGCTGGTCCGAGTGCACTGCAAGGAGGCTCGCGAAGAGAAGCTGAAGGCGTTGCAAGTCGCCAACACCAAAAAGCTTCGATTCGAAGATTTCATGGAGACCTTCCTTGAGAGTGCCACTCACATTGCAGACGGGATCGACCTCGACACTTTCGTGGAGCCTGCCAGTCCCAGTGCCAGTCCTGACGACGTTTAAGAAAACTTTTACCTCGGTATGCCGAGTGTTAGCTGTATGAAACTTTGCCCACTGCTATTGGCCGTCACATTCGTGGTTCGGTGTGGATAAGCTTGATCTACACCGAACCAACTATCTTTAGACGAACTTTGAATTTGAATCGAATCTTTTGCTCTTCCTTTGCCAAAGAGTTGTTGACACGATTTTGGCTCGTGGTTTTTGTTTGGCGTTTCTTGGTGAAGCCAATGGCAAACATGCGGAGCATGTAATTGTCAGTTGTCTTGACATCTGCATGAGCCTCACTGAGGGTCTGCTGAATCTCCGAGTGGATCTGGCAGATACACTCGAAGGCAATCGAGTACTTAGGCGATTCGTGATCGCAGCTAAGTCTTCGGGTGCGACTGTCAGGTCGTACTCGGAGTGAGTTGTTACTCATGTAATTGTCAGTTGTCTTGACATCCACATGAGTCTTAATGAGGGTCTGCTAAGCCTCCGAGTGGATCTGTAAGATACATTCGGAGAAAGTTTGTACTTAGGCGATTCTTGATCGCAGCTAAGTCCCCGAGTGCGACGTTTAGTGCACACTCGAAGAAAGTTTGTACTTAGGCGATTCTTGATCGCAGCTAAGTCCCCAAGTGCGATGTTTAGTGCACACTCGGAGAAAGTTTGTACTTAGGCGATTCTTGATCGCAGCTAAGTCCCCGAGTGCGACGTTTAGTGCACACTCGGAGATAGTTTGTACTTAGGCGATTCCTGATCGCAGCTAAGTCCCCGATTGCGACGTTTTGTGCACACTCGGAGAAAGTTTGTACTTAGGCGATTCTTGATCGCAGCTAAGTCCCCGAGTGTGACGTTTAGTGCACACTCGGAGAAAGTTTGTACTTAGGCGATTCTTGATCGTAGCTAAGTCCCCGAGTGCGACGTTTAGTGCACACTCGGAGAAAGTTTGTACTTAGGCGATTCTTGATCGCAGCTAAGTCCCCGAGTGCGACGTTTAGTGCACACTCGGAGAAAGTTTGTACTTAGGCGATTCTTGATCGCAGCTAAGTCCCCGAGTGCGATGATTAGTGTACACTCGGAGAAAGTTAATACTTAGGCGATTCTGGATCACAGCTAAGTTTTTTTTTTGATACCGGAGTCTGCGACTGCGGAAGAATTTTGAAGCTGCAAAAACTCAATCTGCTTTGTATTACTTCACCGATACTTGTTCTTTACATTGCTTCAGTTGACGGTCATGTGTAGAAGCGCTTGAGGAGATCTCCGTTCCAATGCTCGCGGCTCGTCCGTTTCCCTGTCGATGTTGTAGAGTCGATATGCTCTGTTGTTCAGCACCTTGGAGATGATGAAGGGTCCTTCCCAGGCGGGAGCCAACTTGTGAGGTCTCTGCTGATCCACTCGGAGCACCAGGTCGCCTTCTTGGAATGTACGACTCCTGACGTGTCGCGCGTGAAAGCGCCGCAGGTCTTGTTGGTAAATGGTTGAGCGTGTCAGTGCCATCTCGCGCTCCTCCTCTAGACGATCCACTCCATCTTGCCTTGCTTGCTCTGCTTCATCTTCGAAGAAGAGTTCAACTCGTGGAGCGCTGTGAAGCAAGTCACTCGGAAGGACTGCCTCTGCTCCATAAACGAGGAAGAACGGGGATCGCCCTGTAGATCTATTTGGGGTTGTGCGGAGACCCCAAAGCACCGAAGGTAGCTCGATGACCCATGCGCTGGCGGCATGTCCCACTTCTCGCAGGAGTCGAGGCTTCAAACCTTGCAGAATAAGTCCATTCGCCCACTCTGCTTGCCCGTTTATTTGGGGATGCGCCACAGATGCAAAATCCACTCGGATACCTTGGCCTGTACAGAAACTTTTGAATTTGTCTGAGTCAAAGTTTGTTCCGTTGTCAGTGATTATGCTGTGAGGTACCCCGAATCTGGAGATGATGTCCCTGACAAACTTGATGGCCGTAAGGGCGTCGAGCTTCTTGATGGGCTTGGCTTCAATCCACTTCGTGAACTGGTCGACTGCCACCAATAGATGTGTGAATCCCCCTTGGCCTATCTTGAATGGACCGACTGTATCTAATCCCCATACTGCAAACGGCCAAACAAGAGGGATTGTCTTCAACGCAGATGTTGGCTTGTGGGACTTGTTAGAGTAGAACTGACAGCCTTCACATCGGTCGACCATATCTATCGCCATTTCATTCGCCTGCACCCAGAAAAAGCCAGCTCTGAATGCTTTGGCGACGATTTCTCTTGAAGAGGCGTGATGACCGCAGGTTCCCGAGTGAATTTCTTCCAGGATTAACTGTCCCTCCTCAGGAGAGATGCATCGTTGAAGGACGCCTGAAACGCTTTCCTTGTACAAGTGGCCATCAATGACAGTGAACGACTTTGACCTGCGGACGATCTGTCTGGCTTGGACTTCGTCTTCTGGTAATTCTTGCCTCACGATGTATGCAACGATCGGCACAGTCCAACCGGGGATGATAGCAAGAATCTCCATGATCAAATCAACCACAGCAGGGACTTCGACTTCAGTCGGATCTGCCGAGCTCTTTGGTTCTACTGGTTCCTCTGTGAAAGGATCTTCTTTAACTGAGGGAAGGTGGAGGTGCTCAAGGCAGACATCACTCGGGATTGGTCTCCGAGTGGATCTGAGTTTTGCCAACTCATCAGCTGCTTGGTTTTTCAGTCGCGGAACATGGTGGAGTTCCAAACCTTCAAACTTTTTCTCGAGCTTCCTCACCGCATTGCAGTATGTGGTCATGGTGGGGTTCCTGACGTCCTACTCCTTCATCACTTGATTAACCACCGAATCCGAATCACCATAGACCATCAGGCAACGGACGCCGAGTGCGATGGCCATGTGCAGTCCATAAAGGAGAGCTTCGTACTTTGCCTCGTTGTTGGAGGAATCAAAGTGTATCTGCAACATGTACTTGAGTTTGTCACCCTTTGGCGATATGATCACAACGCCAGCGCCGGAGCCATTCAACATCTTGGACCCATCGAAGAACATTGTCCAATGAGCCGAGTAGATGTGGGTCGGTTGCTGTTGTTCTACCCATTCTGCTATGAAGTCAGCCAGAGCTTGAGACTTTATAGCTTTCTTGGCCTCGAACTTGATGTCGCAGTACAACATCTCCATTGCTCACTTCGCCACTCGGCCCGATGCGTCCCGATTGTGGAGGATTTCCGACAACGGAGCATCAGAAACGACAGACACCGAGTGGTCTTGGAAATAATGAGCCACCTTCTTCACAGTCATGTAAATCCCGTAGATAAGTTTTTGATAGTGGGGATACCTGTGCTTGGAAGGAGTCGGGACTTCGGAGACATAATACACTGGCCGCTGAACCTTGTATGCTTTGCCTTCTTCTTCCCGTTCGACTGTGAGAACAATGCTTACGACTTGATTTGTAGCCGCGATGTACAGAAGAAGGGACTCTTTACTGATCGGAGCAGTAAGAACCGGCTAGGTGGAAAGTAGGACTTTGAGGTCGTCAAATGCGACTTGGGCTTCGTCTGTCCACTCGAAAGTATCTGATTTCTTCATGAGTCGGTACAGAGGAAGCGCCTTCTCGCCGAGTCGACTGATAAACCTGCTCAAAGCCGCTAGGCAACCTGTGAGCCTTTGAACATCATGTATTCTGACCGGCCGCTCCATTCGGACAATGGTCCCGATCTTTTCGGGGTTGACATCCATCCCTCGTTCGGAAACGAAGAAACCGAGTAACTTTCCACTGGGAATGCCGAATGAACACTTGGCTGGGTTGAGCTTGATATCGGAACCTTTGCGTGACTTGACTACGATATCATCCATATACGCCTCCACATTCCGACCGATCTGGTCGAGGACGCATTTTTGGATCATGCGCATAAAGGTTGCTCCTGCATTCTTCAAACCAAATGGCATAGTGATGTAGCAGAAGCACCCGAATGGGGTGATGAAGGCTGTTTTTAATTCGTCGGGGCCATACAGACGGATCTGATGATAGCCAGAGTAGGCATCAAGGAATGACAAACGCTCGCAACCCGCAGTCGAGTCGACAATTTGATCGATGCGGGGGAGCGGAAAATGGTCTTTCGGGCAGACCTTATTGAGATGCTTGAAGTCGATGCACATTCGGAGCGACTTGTCCTTCTTGGGCACCATGACAACATTAGCGAGCCATTAAGAGTGGTGTACCTCAGGAATGAAGTTGGCTGACAAAAGCTTGGCCACCTCTTGTCCGATTGCCTTCCTCTTGTGTGCGGCGGACCGACGCAGGCGTTCTCGGACAGGCCGAGCGGCGGGATCCACATGCAGTCGGTGCTCAGCCAACTCCCTGGGTACACCTGGCATGTCAGAGGGCTTCCATGCGAAGATGTCCCAGTTCTCACGGAGGAATTGGATGAGCTCGGCTTCCTATTTACGATCGAGGGTGGTGGAGATGTTCGTCGGGGCAGCGGTGTCGTCCGTCGGGTGGATGTTGACCTTCTTCATCTCTCCCGCCGACTGGAATGCAGATTTCAAAGCTGACTTCTTTGAACGCATCAAGTCAGCGGGGTCGACTGTCTTCTTGTACTCGTCAAGCTCGAGGACAGCCATCTGCTGATCGGCGATCCTCGATCCCTGCTGCAGACACTCCTCGGCCCGCTGCCGATTGCCTGTGATAGTGATCACACCTTTCGGGCCTGGCATCTTCAGCTTTAGGTACACATAACATGGCCGGGCCATGAAAAGCGCATACGCCGGGCGGCCCAGAATTGCATGATACGCACTCTGGAAGTCCACCACCTCGAACATCAACTTTTCCTTGCGGAAGTTCTTGTCGGAGCCGAAGACGACATCCAACGCGATCTGGCCGAGTGACTTGGCCTTTCGTCCAGGGATCACTCCATGGAACTGCATGCTGCTCTCGCTAAGTTTGGACATCGGAATGCCCATCCCCTTGAGAGTGTCAGCGTACATGATGTTCAAACCACTGCCGCCGTCCATGAGGACTTTGCGCAGTCGGACTCCTTCCACCACCAGGTCGACGACCAGAGCCTGCCTCCCTGGGGTGGGTACGTGTGCTGGATGATCCGACTGGTCAAAGGTGATCGCAGTCTAAGACCATTTGAGGAACGTGGGGTTGGTCGGCGTGGCCATGTTCACCTCCTTGTTCACCAGCTTCAGTCGACTCTTGCTCTCGACGTCAACAAAAATCGTCAGTGTTGCATGGACTTGGGGGAACGGATCTTCCTTGTCCTCCTCATCCTGTTCATTTCCCTTTTCACTCGGTTGCCCTTCGCCGAACCCCTAGAGCAGGTGGGGACATTGCCGAGTGGTATGCTTCGGATATATAGCGTTGCCCTCTTCATCCATCTTCGTGTGAATCGGACATGGCTGGTCCAGGATGGGGTTTCCGAACTGCTTCTTCTTGGGGGTGAACTGAGCCTTCCCCTTGCCCTTGAACTTGGCATTGGTAACGGCTGCGGCCTCTGCCTGCGGAGTGGACGGAGCTTTCTGCTTCTGCTTCCGAGTGTTGTTCCCATCTCCATCAGTGACTGCTTTGTGCATGCCGCTCCGAATTCGGTCTTCTTCTTCGCCATTTGCATAGTGTGTCGCTATCTCCATCATCTTACTCATGGAGATGTCACCTGTTCGACCGAACTTCAGGTGCAAATCTCTGTACCGCACACCTGCCTTGAAGGCGCAGACTGCTTGGTGCTCTGTGACGTTCTCGACCGTGTGGTAGAGGGTCGCCCAACGCTGAATGAAATTGCGCAGGGGCTCATTCTGCTTCTGGACACAGTGCTGGAGCTCCACGAGGCCAGCAGGGCGTTTGCACGTCCCTTCGAAGGTCCTGATGAAGACTCGGGCCAGATCTGCCCAGCTGTAGATGCTTGAAGGGGCCAACTGGTTCAGCCACGCTCGTGTCGAGCCGTCGAGCATCAGAGGAAGGTGTTTCATGGCGACGTGGTCGTCTCCTCCTCCGATCTGGACTACCAGTCGGTAGTCGTCCAGCCACGTTTCTGGCTTGGATTCTCCTATAAACTTCCTGATCCCCGTCGCCAATCGGAAGTTAGGAGGGATGTCAGCCGAACGGCTAGCTCCGCTAAAACACTCGGGACCAGAGATGATGGTCCTGCTTCCACTCGGACGGTCCATATCGTGACCATCGCGGTGGGCTCGGCCCCTATCGACCCTCCTCTGGGCGATATGCCCTCTTGCGTCGGGCCTTGGATCATAAGTGTCACCGAATGAACGCCGATCATCAGGATGTCGGGGCCCATAGGGCCCATCCCGCGGAGGGGTGCGTGAGCGGTGACAATCTTCGGGATTCATGGAGCGGCTGTCTCCCCTGTGTCGGTGATGAGAACCGGGGCTGTGAACTGACCGATGCGTGTTCGCGCGAACAGAACTATTGTGAATCCTGTTGTGCGACTGGGAGACCGCTGAATTTTGCTGCTGCGCCGTGTGCAGCAGGGCACGGATCTGCTCGATCCCTCTGCCAGCCTCTGAATCAGTCGGCTAGAGGGAATCGGCTATCCTGGCGGCGGCAGCCAGGTTGAGGACGGGTGTGCGGAACACCTCCACGTTGCTCTGACGAGTGCGCCGACTGGCAGAACATCGGGGTTGACGGCGAGCGCCGGAGGTTTCGCCGACCTCGTGCTCGTTCCGACCGGTCTGGCGGGGGCTTTCATGGGAGTTGGCCATGTGCACTTCGGCTGCAGGCCCGCGACCCACGTACTCGGAAGGGAACTCAGTCGGAACTGATTCCGAGCACTGGGACGGCGACGCAACTACAATCGACTCAAGGACCGCCAGTTGTGAAGACGCGCTCTGGCGCGCCTGGCGTGTTGCACCCAGCGCTGGAGCCGCGGACGGCGAGACCGCTTGTTGCGGCGCGTGACAGGGGTGAAGGTCGACACCGGAGCCGATTGCTGGAGAAGAAGAATACTACGGGCGCCGGCATGGAAGTGCGTAGCCCCGCGATTGGGGAGCGCCTCGACGTCGAGAGGGGCGTCCCGAAGCCATGCCGAATCGTCGACGATGAAGGAGAGAGCGCCGAAGAGGATCTCGTGACCCATGCTCAAATCTCCACCGGATGACATGATGAAAAAATGTAGTCGCAAACTCGCCGGAAGTCGCTTAGACGCCTGCCCCACGGTGGGCGCCAACTGTCGTGCGTATAAGTCTGATAGTAGATGTGTAGGGTACAAAAGGATGGGCAGAGCCTTAGCTACGGCGAGGTTGTATGAGGTCAGGCCCCTCTACGGTGGAGGTAAAAGCCCTACTTCTCAGTGCTCTTGGGAGCTTGTTGTCGAGTGGAATATGGATTACAGTGAATTGCTAACCCCTGCACCAGTGGAGAAGGGTGGCTTATATAGAGTGCGCTACCCTTCATAACGGTTCGGTGCACCGGGGTGGAGTATTGGCGAATAAATGCCTACGTTACAGGTAACGTATGTCTTAAATGCTAATAAAGGTACATGGAAACGTATGACCGTTGCCCTCCAGGGGGGTTACGATGCACAGGGTGGAATCAGTCGGTAAGTTCGATACGCTCTGAATGCTCATCTCCGACTGGATGATGGAGGAATCGTCACCGACTCGATGATGGGAAGTCCTTAATTCAGTCGAAACTGACTAAGGGCCTTATCCCTTATGAAGGGTAGTCCTTGGGTAGGACTCATTGGGCAGGCCTATGACCCTACCCTAGGACTATAACCCCATCACTTGGCTACCCAAACGGTTCTTTTCTTGACACCACTTTGAGTACCAACAAACTTGGCAAATACATTTCCAACCTTATCCTTCCCAAGAGAATAGATATAATCAATAATTATTGTGTTGGATAAATTACCTCTCGTGCAAGAAGAAGCGAAGTGACCCTTCTAACAACATAAGTAGCAACATCTACCCTTTAATTTCTTCCCAATTGATTTCTCAACTTGAGGAGTGTTAGCTTGAGTCTTCTTGGGGAGAGGCCTTTCTTCAACTTGTGGTTGAGTATGTGTTTGAACTTGTGGCGTCTTCCCTTGTTGCTTGTGATTTTGGGGCTTCTTCTTTAATGGGCAATATCTAACATGGTGCCCTTCAATTTTGCACTTGAAGCAAACAATCTTGGCCGAATTCTTGACTTGTTCTTGGCCCTTCTTCTTTAAGATTTTGGACTTATTCTTCTTGTTGGAATTTAATCCAAGTCCACCTTTGTAATTTGGGGATTTTTTCCCACACAAGGTATTGTTGAGTGTGTACATCCCTTCATGACTCATTTCCAAGTCTTTCTTTAAGGAAGTGACTTCGGTCTTGAGCTCTTTGATTTCCTCTACATGGTTAGTATAAACACAAGTACTAGAGGAAGTATAAGCATAATTATTAGAGCAACATGGCAAGGAAAGTAATTCATCACAAGATGTAGCAACATTATGAGTAGGTGAATTGTGAGGACTAGCACATGACAATATATCATTTTGTCTAGAAGTAGTGCTAATGTCCACATGAAGCTCACTTGATGTTACCTTGGTACTAATAGCCTCATGAGCTAATTTTAGCACATTATGGGATACTAGAAGATCCTAATAAGAGCTTGTGAGCATTACATGACTTTCTTGCAATTTCCCATAATTTCTAGATAGCAACTCAAGTTGAGCCCTTAGATCAACATTCTCCTTTAATATGGATGCAAGGATGCAAATGGTTTGAGCTCTCAACGAACGATACGAACAAGCTAGTCACTTGAGAGCCCCCTTGACAGTACATCAATCTATCCTAAAATAGAAAACCTATCAAGGGCAACCCTATACCATGCACCTAGTCCTTTTGAGCTAGATGATGATGATCTTTGCTTCCTCAAGATGGACCACCTTCCTTGATTGCATTGGTTTCATGCAGACCAGTTGATTGCTCCCCCATACTCACTATGGGTGAGCCACTCTTCAACACATCTTCACAAGTCCATTGCCACTTGATGTCTTTGTGATGCTCCACTTGAACTTGCACACCGCAATCTTGATGACGATCACCACTTGATGTCATCCTTCATAGGTTGAATGAGATCTTCCTCTTGATGCAAACCCATGGAGACACACCTAACCTCACATAGAACTCTCGCGAAGACCATGGGTTAGTACACAAAAGCGTTATGGACAATGCTTACCATACCATGGGATCACATGATCCCTCTCCGTACATCTTGTACACTTTGTGTGTTGATCATCTTGATTTACTCTTTGCTTAGTCTTGATCAACCTTGTGTCTTTATGGCCAATCTTTGGATAATACTTTGAATACAACCTTGGTCATCATATAAACTCCTTGAAACCAACAAATGGACTTCAAGAAGTGCCTATGGACAAATCCTTCGAATATAACTCAATACAACCATTAGTCCATAGGGATTGTCATTAATTACCAAAACCACATACAAAGAAATATGCTCTAACAGTATTGCACTTTGAATTTGCTGCATTGAAAAATAAATGCAGCACCCCCGAGACTTAATTTGGGCATCGGTGGTCGAATTAAGGATCGATATTTGTTTGGCACAAACTTTGTTACGTTTGACACAATTTATGTGTAATGATTGTACGTATCCAAGTACTTTACATCATTAATGCTCGGATCCGCATTGTACAAGACTTTGTTGACAGGCCATGAGCTTCAACCTCCTCGGCCAGTAACCGAGGAGTGTTTGTCCTAATTATAAAGACTTTATAAGGGCAAAGATTCATGGCAAGCAAGGCAATCCAGCCATACTGTTCTATAAACAAAGGTACATAGAGAGATTACTTATTTAACGTATAAACATATTCTGGGAAAAATAGTTCATTTATAAATTCCTTTTCCTAGGATATTATGTCTGACCATGATTGTGAAACCTCAACAACAATCATTGTGGGAGAAAATATTGAGGATTTAGTTCGGGGAATGTTCCCGAACTCTGTGTTCTTTTATGAACCAAAATTTTCACTTGTGTTGTTGCTGGCCAATTATATTCTTAAGATGGCTAGCTTTAGGCTTCACCTAGTATGAGGTACTAACCCGTATGACCCAGAAATAATGATGACCCACAAGTATAGGGGATCAATCGTAGTCCTTTCGATAAGTAAGAGTGTCGAACCCAACGAGGAGAAGAAGGCTCTGGTAAACAGTTTTCAGCAAGGTAATAACTGCAAGCACTGAAACTAGCGGTAACAAGTGATGGTGTAGTGAGGTGAAACGTAGCAAGCAAAAAGTAACAAGTAACAAGTAGTAGCAACTATGCAGAAAGTGGCCCAATCCCTTTTGTAGCAAGGGACAAGCCTGAACAAAGTCTTATAGGAGGAAAAACGCTCCCGAGGACACACGGGAATTTCTGTCATGCTAGTTTCATCATGTTCATGTGATTCGCGTTCGTTACTTTGATAGTTTGATATGCGGGTGGACCGCCGCTTGGGTACTGCCCTTACTTGGACAAGCATCCCACTTATGATTAACCCCTCTCGCAAGCATCCGCAACTACGAAAGAAGAATTAAGACAACGTCTAACCATAGCATTAAACTAGTGGATCCAAATCAGCCCCTTACGAAGCAACGCATAGACTGGGGTTTAAGCTTCTGTCACTCCAGCAACCCATCATCTACTTACTACTCCCCAATGCCTTCCTCTAGGCCCAAGTATGGTGAAGTGTTATGTAGTCGACATTCACATAACACCACTAGAGGAAAACACAAAATACAGCATATCAAAATACCGAACGAATACCAAATTCACATGACTATTATTAACATGACTTATCCCATGTCCTCAGGAACAAAAGTAACTACTCACAAAACATAATCATAATCATGATCAGAGGTGTAATGAATAGCGTCAAGGATCTGAACATAAACTCTTCCACCAAGTAATCCAACTAGCATCAACTACAAAGAGGAATCAACACTACTAGCAACCTTACAAGTACCAATCGGAGTCGTGAGACGAAGATTGGTTACAAGAGATGAACTAGGGATTGGAGAGGAGATGGTGCTGATGAAGATGTTGATGAAGATGCCTCCCCTCCGACGAGAGGAGTGTTGGTGATGACGATGGCGACGATTTCCCCCTCCGGGAGGGAAATTTCCCCGGCAGGATTGTCCTGCCAGACCTCTAGATTGGATTTGCTCAAGTTCCGCTTCGTGACAGCGGCGAAACCACGAAAACCTCCCGATTGATTTTTTCTGGAACGAAACCCTTCATATAGCAAAAGAGGGGGGCCAGTGGGCCGCCAGGGAGCCCACAAGCCCTGTAGCCGCCACTAGGGGGGTGGCGGCTACCAGGCTTGTGCCGCCCTGGTAGCTCCCCTCTGGTACTTCTTTCGCCCAGTATTTTTTATATAATCCCAAAAAATTCCACGTAAATTTTCTGGGAATTTTGAGTTGTGGAGAATAGAGGACTCAGATTTGCTCCTTTTCCAGTCCAGAATTCCAGCTGCCTAAATTCTCCCGTTACAAATAAACCTTGCAAAATAAGAGAGAAAAGGCATAAATATGGTACCACAAAGTAATATTACAGCCCATAAAGCGATAAATATCAACATGAAAGCATGATGCAAAATGGACGTATCAAATAACAATCACAGAGGTTCTCTCTTTACCCCCTAGCTGAACAATCTGGAACGTATGGGGTAAGCACAAGGGCCAGGCAACCGAGCTTGGCTAAAATCTTAAGTCAAATTGATGCATAATTATGTCTTCATAATGATGATTACGTAAGGTGTCCCTCGCGTATTGAATACAAATGCTTTTATGCTATATGCTATTTTGACTCCATTGTGACTCTTTATAATCTTCAAGTGCCCATCATCGGTTTACACACCTTTGTAGATACTACACAGGTTGTTTCTGTACTACCAAGACAACCCTTAGCGGACGTCGCGGTGCCCAAAGGAGGTTGTGTTAGCGGAAACGAGGCAATCATGTATCTAGGCTTTATAACTTTCACTTAGTCATAGGAGCTTACAGTTTTGGAGGCCAGTTACTAGCCCCCGGTTAGTGTGCGATGTCAGCCGAGGTCAATCCATTAACACTCCGACCAAATTTATGAATGGCCCACGGGGTAACCTCTATCGGTCTATAGTTTGACAGAGTCATCGAATCGCTGACCAATTTATGCCAATTGTGACAATCAGTTTTCAGCTTTATCCACTAAGGTACTTGACTAGTTAAATCGCAAGTACAATCGCAGTGGTTCTCCCTTTGCACACCTAGCCGAACAAAGCGAAATATAGTAGGCAACCACAGGAACAGGGAAACCCAAGTATCGACCGAAGACACAATTCAAAACTGATGCATATAAAGGAATATCCGAGAACATTTTGCCGAGGACTACTCAGAGTACCTTGGCTTTTCGTGGGTTCGGATCTAGTCAAAGTCCCCCATTGGTATTTCTGATAATTTACAGGAATCCTACATTGTACTACAAGAGTTATGCTGGAGGCACACAGTATCTCCCGAGACTCAGTTGGGTTAGGCCAACCAAGCTGAGGATCGGATATCCTCGGGAACCAGTCCAGATATCATGTGCATTTTGCCAATGCCGAGGTTTAAGTCAGCAGGAAATATACCGAGGCGTATATCGAAAAAGATCTCCCAAGATGAATTATTGTGCACGGCACCTCGGTCATGAGGATTCCCCACATCTTAAAAGAAAACGTAAAAATAGATTAGTGGTGTCTAAAGCACGAAAAAACAAAAAACTTTAGCAAAAACTTTGCGTCGGAACTAAATCAAGTTTCTTGGTGCCAATCCAAAAATTGGTCTTAAAATTAGTTTGTGCTTCCGTCGTGCTTTAACATGACACATCCAATCTCAAGATTTCACGTGGGTCACCTTCGGCTTCAACCTCCATATCCCGAAGGTGGAGTGTTTCTCTGAGGCCAGTTTAGCAAACTAAACTCGAGCGACTTTAGAAATAAACTAGCCAATCTAGCTATCGACCACACACTCAAGTCGAGAAAGGAGCGACAGAAAAATATTTTGCAGTGACCAAGAAGAAAACATTATAAAACGACATATTAAATTTTAAGAGCCCCCAAGTAACATGGATAAAGGAAGTGTTTTTTAACAAACAACGCTCTTAACAAGACAAGTTTTTAACCACAAAATTATTTTCTTAACACAAATATAATGGTTGGGTGAATTGTTCGAAAATAAAAATTGAAAAAAGTTGAGCATGAAAGCGACTTAGCTGGTTAATGTGCTCGGTGTTGATGACGAGGGCCGAGCTTGTGGCAGGTCAAAGTCACAGCCCCAAGCCAATCATGAGGTAGCCGGCAAAGAGCTCGGCATGATGAAGTGACAACAATGTCATGGCTGATGCACTAAGTCGTAAGCCTTACTATAACAATTTGATGTTACAATAATGTCAACCACTTCTCCATGAGGAATTTCGGAAGTTAAACCTCCACATTGTTCCTCGAGGATTCCTTTATACATGTGTGGCCAAACCTACTCTTAGGGATCAAATCATAGCAGACCAAAAGCGTGATAAGGGTATATCCTAGATCAAGGAGAATATTTCTAGCGGAAACGCTAAAGATTTCTCTATGAATGATCAAGGTGTTGTGTTCTTTCAGAACCGTTTGGTGGTTCCTAAGAGACAATATCTACGTAGTTGATCCTTAATGAGGCTCATAATGCCCTCTCACGATTCATCCTGGTAGTACCAAGATGTATCAGGATCTAGGTTCTAGTGGACTACGATGAAGAGAGAAATTGCTCAATTCATTGCAAGTTGCGACGTTTGTCATCGAGTTAAAGGAGAACATCAAAGGCCTATTGGCACCCTTCAAAGTTTAGCTATTCTTGAGTGGAAATGGGATAAAGTCAGTATGGATTTCATCACCGGATTTCCCAAGACCAAAAGAGGGAATAATGTTATCTTTCTGATCATTGACTGTCTCTCCAAAGTGGCTCATTTTCTTCCTGTTCGAGAAAGTATGAAAGCTAGTCAGCTAGCGGAGTTATATATTTCCCGAATAGTGTCTCTTCATGGTGTTCCTTTGGAGATTAACTCGGACCGTGGAAGTAATTTTACTTACTGTTTCTGCAAAAGCTTTCAAAATGCCATGGGAACTCATCTCTCCTTTAGCACTGCTTTCCATCCTCAGTCAAGTGGTCAAGTAGAACGAGTAAATCAAATCTTGGAAGACATGCTTAGATCTTGTGTTATATCTTTTGACATGAATTGGGAGAAATATCTTCCGTTCGCCGAATTTGCTTATAACAATAGTTATCAATCAAGCTTGGGTAAAGCTCCTTTTGAAGTTCTCTATGGACGAAGGTGTCGAACACCTGTTAACTGGCCAAAAACCGGAGAGAGGCAACACTTTGGTCTGGATATGATCCAGGAGGCACAAGAGCAAGTTCGCATTATTCGTGAAAAGTTGAAAATAGCCCAATCTCGTCAAAAGAGCCAATATGACCGCCATCATAAGGTTGTGACCTTTGAAGTTGACGAGAAGGCTTACCTTTGGGTTACAAATATAAAGGGTACCCATGGATTCGGTATCAAAGGCGAATTGGCTCCTCGTTAGATTGGTCCCTTTCGCATTCTTGTCAAACGAGGAGAGGTTGCGTACCAATTGAAACTTCCTATGCATCATTCCAAGGTCCATGATGTTTTCCACGTCTCTCAACTCAGGCATTGCTTCTTGGATCCCATCCGTGAAGTGAACCACGAAACGCTTGATCTCCAGGATAACCTTTCATAGCGAGAATACCCTGTTTGTATTCTTGATCAAGCTGAGCATGCCACTCGACGTTGAAACCTCAAGTTTCTAAAGGTTCAGTGGTCAAATCATTCTGAAAAAGAAGCAACCTGGGGAAGGGAGGACCATCTCCGCTTACAGTACCCTACGCTCTTTTGACGACTCCTAAATCAGAGGACGAGATTATTTTGAGTGGGGGTGAGTTGTCACATCCCTCGTTTCATTTTGCTTTATGCCTAGCTAGTGTGTGCATCTTTTTATTTTTGTAAAGTTGAAATGGGGGTGAAGAAAACCCTAGCACCTCACCCTAAATAAAAAAATTCAAATGGTGTGGTTTTCAACGAACCCAAAATGGACTTAAAAAATGTTCATCTTTTCTGTTAAATGTTGGCAACAACCTTACAGGGATGAACTTTATTTTTCAACAACTTTAGATATTTTAAATAATCCCCAAAAGCCACTGAAATGGTCAAAATAAATAAACTATAAATACTTAGACAACTCAAAAAAATGGTGAAATAATTTATGGAGTTTGGAAATATTCCAAATATACCCCATATTTATTTCTAGGGTTTTTGGTTTAGGTTTTGAGCCCACACAAAATCATAGAACTCATGTTAGAACTAAAATAGAAAAAAAAATAGAAAAAAACAAAGAAAAGAGAAAACCTTACGTCGCCCAGAATCTGACTAGCCTGTGCCACTCGTCTTCCTCTTCTCACCACGAGGACGACGTCATGGCAGACGCACGGGAGGCCCTCGCCACCTACTGCATGCCACGTTCCGAGCATCGGGTTCATCCCCTTCGCCCAGGGGATAAGGGAAGCCCATGTGTCTATCCTCTCGCCATTCCCCGCTCTCTCTTCTCTTCTCCCATCTCTGCCGCTGTCACCTCTCAACCCTGAGGTGCTCAATCACTCCGCCTCGTCGCACTAAAGCTCCTCGCCATAAGAATCGGAGCCAGTCGCCCCCAAACGCCGACACGCCATTGTCTTCCTCCTTCCGTCACCGAGGTCGCCGCCGTCGATCGACATGGCCAGCCCGTCTCCGAGCCCGCCCTCGACGCCTCTGCAACCATTGTGAGCCGCAGAACCCATTTCTCCCCTTTTCCCTTCGTTCGCAAGCCGTAGCCATTGAAGCCATTAACGCCCGAAGAGATCCGTCGCGGAAGCTCATCGCCGGTGAGATTCCGATGGTCCTCAAGCCCAACCGAGGCCACCAATGGTTTTGCGATGACGAGTAGGTGTTGTACGCGCTCTGCTTTGCTTCATTTGTGCTCTGTATCGTCGATCTCGACAAAGGCCGAGCTCTGGTGGCAGCCAAGGTCGTCCCAAGTGACATCTCCAGCCACCCAGCCCCTATGGCTTGTTCCAATAGATGCGCGGGCGAGAGGCCGATCTAGAGTTGGAATGGTCACCGGAGTTGGGTTTCTGACCCCCTCCGCCGTGTGTAGACCTTCTAGTGGCTCAACAAAGGTGGGTTTGACCCCATCGACCAGGGGTTTGACCTCCCTGGGTCAACCACATGTGGGGCCAGCCCATGGTTAATTTAGATAGGCTAATATTTTTCTTAGTTAGGATCAATTAACCTAATCACCCACTCAGCAATGTTCCCAGTTCTGTTAAGATGGTTTTAAGTTTAGTTCTAAACTCAATTAATGCCTGGGTTGTTGACCAGTGGACCCCACTTTGACCTGCAATGGTCTCTCTGACCAGCTGATGTAGTACTCGTGTCATGCTGATGCAGTAATTCCATTTATGGTATAAATAAAATCCTAGAAATAGCTATAAACTTCTAAAAATCATAGAAATTAATCTATAACTCAGATTAAAATAATTTGTACATGAAAATTTATCACAAAAAACCAAAGAATCCATTGGTGCTATTATCATGCATGATAGAAAAAGATATACCTGAGCATCAGGTCAAATCAATTAAAGCGGTATCTAAAAATACCTTATTTGAAGTGGCATTTCAATCTTTGATCCAAACCAGCTTCAACCAATTCATTAATGGATGCATTAGCTCATCCTTCATATTCATGTAATGCCATGATCATGCATGTTGCACTTGTCATGTATTGATGGTGATTGTTTGTTTCGGTAGGCTCCGCTCCACATGATACTCAGGAGTATCCAACTGAAGGAGTATATTCCTCCGCTGATCCACAAGGAAAGCACCCCTTTTGATCATTCCGATAAAATCCCATGTTCTCGCTCCTGCTCTCATTTATTGCATTAGGACACATCACTATAGATGCTTTTGCTTCGGTAGTTGAACCCATTCCCCTGCTTGACCTGTAATTGTCACAGTAAATAGCTAAACCATGCAACCTAGCATACCTGGTAGTTGCTTGAGCCATGATTTGCTTTACCCTGCTATGCTTAGAGTTGTGTCAGGCATGTTTCATCTGGATGATGAACAAGAGTGAATAAATATTTTCTGGTGACAAAGGTTAAGTGTTGAACATGATTTGGTAAAGGTACCCATGAGAGGGTGTGTAGGAGTACATGGCGGGTTGTCTCATTGGAACCGTTCTTAGGAACTGAGTTCCGTGTATGTGATCCAAGACTAGCTACTACCACATGCTGGGCCCTGAAATATAACCCGCTCAGCCTATTAATCGCCTAATACTCTGTCCAGGAGTTGCAAGCAGTTTCTGGTGTTTATAGTTATGCTGGAGGCCATGCATAGTGCTGACCTTAGAGGTGGGCTGTGACGCGGTAGGCAGTGGCACGATGTACCAAGTGGCACCCGGATGGTGGGCTTGGGAACCCTGCGCACATCGTTTCAGGTCATAGCGGAAGCTTCGGCCGGACTTCCGTACGGGTTCATTCTCAAATAGGCAATAAACGTGGACTAGGTGTTAGCACGGTTAACGGTAGTGGCCGACTCCCTCGTTGGGCTTCCGCTTGAAGGTTGTCGAGGTGTGCGAAGTGCACATGGCGATAAGTGGCGAGAGCGTGTGTGAAGAAGTAAACCCCTGCAGAGTTATGGTCTATACAAATAGCCGCGTTCGCGGATATGGACTACTTGGAAACATATGTTGTTCATAGATAACTTTAATGGCTACTCATAAAGTATCAAGATAAGTGTGATTATCATGGATGTCATTCTCGTGGGGAGACGAGATAGGATCCATGATAGTGTATTATTGGGAAGATAGTGGACTCGTGTACGACTTCTCAAAACTTGTTCAAAAATACTTGTAGTCGTAGTGCACATTAGCCAAGAGTCAAAGCTGGCTTGTTGCATGAAACCCCACAACCCCCTTGTTGATACATTTCCATAAGTAGATAGATCTGATTTAAAGTATTGATAAGTACTTTCATACTCATGTTTGCTTAATAACTGTTGCAGAAGATACCCACGAACCATTTGGTGGGTTCTACCTAGACGTCGATGATGATGAGTAGCTGGTATCCTAGCTACGACATGGCCCTTCGAAAGGGATCTGTAGATAGTCAGGCTTAATGCCTTTTCCTTTCATATTTCTCTACTCAGACAACTTTAATGCTTCTGTATGGCTTGTATGATGTTGCGTGTATGACTTGAGTGTCGGGTCATGTGACCCCTACCTGTATGAACTTATTATGCAAGGCTCTTCTGAGCCTTCTAAATAAATGATATGATGTTGCAGGTTATTTTGTGATGCCATTGTTGTATCTATGCATATTGAGTATGTCATGCGTACGTGTGATGTGTTGTGATATGTATGGGGTTCGACACGTAGTTGTGCGCCTTTAGTAGTACTCTTTACAGAGAAATGCCCCTTTGTGATTCCACTGAGCCCTGGTAGCTTCCTACTGCTCCGGACCCATTGGTTGACCGACATGTATCCTTCTTTGCTCATGTTTCTGTCCCTTCGGGGAAATGTCTCGCGGTGTAATGGAGTCCTTGTAGCTTGCGTCGACTTGTCTACACACGCTGATGACCGACACCTGCTTTGTTGGGTTATGTATGACTGTCTCCGTACACATGTTCCACTTGGGTTTATAATTAGTTATGTCGACCCGGGTTCTTTGACATTGGAATGCTAGTGACACATTTGCATACGTGAGTCAAAAGATACAAACGTTCCCGACCAAGGTAAGGTGTTAGTCGTGGGGTTAACCGTGCATGAGACCACAAAGTGATGATGTGTGTTACATGTTGGATTCCTATGGCGTAGGATCAGGGCCCCGACATTTATGACGCGATGAGTGCTGGATTGACGAAGCAATGACGCGCCCAACCAGTGCAATCCATTGGTGATGAGATTCTCCGGAGAGTATTCGGCCCTCACGATGCCAAATTCTTGGTAGGATCGCTGAGGTGTTGATACGATGAGATATACCTCAGCTCGACAAAGCAATGATCTGTCTAGTGCAGGTCGACAGCCGTGGAGCAACTTTGCTGGACTAGTTTGACACCAGTATAATGGTGAAGATTGCCTTGGAAAATGCTCAAAGTTCATGGGCATGTGTTTTAGAACAACACATAATACCTTTTCGAAATTCCTGCAAAAAGGTTGTCCAAATCCCATTCATGAAGAAAGATGAACTCGGGTCGGATTCGTTTTCGTGAAGAAAACACATCCAAGTTTGATAGGGCTAGATCCCTAGTGTCCACTATGTTCGGAAATTGATGTTGCTATGACTTTGCTATGCTTAATGCTTGTCACTAGAGCCCTAGTGCCATTATTTCAGATCTGAACCTATTATTATTTCATGAATATCAGTGTGTTTTGGATCCTATCTTGCAAGTCGTAGTCACCTATTACGTGTCATAATCCGCATCCCCCAAGGTGACAGAAATTGGGACTCTTTCCGGTGATTGGTGTAGTTTGAGGAGTTCATGTATTCACCATGTGTTAATGCTTTGTTCCGGTTCTCTATTAAAAGGAGGCCTTAATATCCCGTAGTTTCCAATAGGACCCTACTGCCATGGGAGGGTAGGACAAAAGATGCCATGCAAGTTCTTATCGCAAGCACTGCTAGGAAAAGGGCTATAGATGATATAGATACTAATGGCGCACCACACAAGCAGTGCACCACTACTATATAGTAGTGGCGCACCATGTGAGGTGTGCCATTAGTGTGATGGACACTAATGGCGCACCACACACTCGGTGCGCCACAACTATATTTTTCTTATTTTTATTTTTTTTGCAAAACTACTAATGGCGCACTAGCAGCTGGTGCGCCATTAGTAACCAGGGTTACGAATGGCGCATCTGTTAGTAGTGTGCCACTACTATAAAAAAAATTGTTTTTTTTGCAAACTACTAATGGCGCACCACAGCTAGTGCGCCATTAGTAACCAGTGTTACTAATGGCACATCTGTTGGTGGTGCGCCACTACTATTTTTTTTTTGCAGAACTACTAATTGCGCACGACAGGAGGTGCGCCATTAGTAACCAGGGTTACTAATGGCGCATATGTAGGTGGTGCGCCATTAGTAGTTTCTGTTTCCCTCAGAATCGAAATTTTAGTTTCCCTCCTCTCCACTGAAAATGCTCCCGCCACTACGCGGCGCGCTCCACCCGAAAACTTGAAACAAGAACCGCGCTCATCCAGTCCATAGACCCCATCCCCGCCCGCAAAACGCTTCCTCCTCCCGCACACCACCCGCCGCCGTCGCCGCCTCGAGGCCGTCCGCAAGGGCAACGCCGCCGTCGGCGTCCGCGGCACCGACACCGTCGTCCTCGGCATCAAGAAGAAGTCCACCCCCAAGCTCGAGGACTCCAGGTACCATCGAATCCCCTTCCCCCTCTCGCTCACCCTCCTCCCCACCTCGCCTTCCGGCCCGCAGATCTCATCTCGCCCTCTTCCTATTGCAGGTCCGTGCGGAAGATCGCGAGCCTGGACACGCACGTCGCGCTGGCGTGCGCGGGGTTCAAGGCGGACAGGCCCGCCCTGTACCAGACCGACCCCTCCGGCACCTTCTCCGCCTGGAAGGCCAACGCCACGGGGAGGAACTCCAACTCCATGAGGGAGTTCCACGGGGAGGAACTCCCAGCGCCGCTCCGCCTCGTCCCCGTCACTCCCCCGCGCATGCCCCCATCTCAGATGCGCTCGCTCCCCGCCGCCGCTGCCTCCTCCCCCACGTGGCCACCACCCCCTCTCCCCTTGCCCCCTTGACGACCGCCTCCTCCTGCATCCCCTCTTAACCTGAATCCCCTCTTGGCCTAATCCCCTATAATTTGACCTGTGTGCTGGGTTTCTTACTGCCTTTTAGTTCTGCAGGTTGCTGGATAGTTGAGGTTGCTCTGAATTTATGAAATGGTTCTCTCAATTTTTCTTTTGCCATGAGATGCCCGATTGAGTGTAGCGTGTGAGGAGTAGGTTAGAATATTGACTGTTTAATGGAAAGCCCTAGCCATCGTACTACTGATCCCCGTGATCATCCGCATCCGACTAGTGTGCTGCCTTTGGATAGGTGGATGTTCCCAGTTGATTAACTAATGTTAGATGCATAGTTTTTGCATGTGTTATAGAAGCTTTATTCATGTGTATGGAATGGTATAATGTAGTAATGTCAGAAGCATGATAGTATGCAAATGTTCAGTTATTCACGAATCATATTGGATTTGTGTAACTACCAGTTTAGTTGCCACATATATAATTTGAGAAAGCATAGTGACTTACCGTTTCATGCTTCAGCACCAATCAATTGAACATGCTTATTTTTTTCAGGTTGACCTGCTGGTGGTGGTGTACTGCTGGTTGCAGTGGTGTTCCTCTCCCAGGTTGTAGTGGTGTTCCTCTCCCAGGTTGCAGTGGTGCTCTTCTCCCAGGCTGAAGGTAATTATTGATCCAAACTTTGTGCAAAAAATTACTGATGTCTTGTTGTATGTGATGCTCATTCTCTGACATTATGCTTTGACTTAAACAAAATGAAGTATTACAATGGGTGTTTGTTCCACAAGGTGGAGAAGGATTTCCTGGCACAATCTGGGGACCCTACTGGAATTGGCAGTGGTGGTGATTCCGTGTACAAGTGAGCATTGTTTTACTAAACTCTCATATATGTGTTCGCCCCAACTTATGTTTTTCTGTGCGTGCGTGTGTGTGTTACTACTTACTAAGCTCTAAACCTTATACTTTGGTCTTTTGTTTTCGATATTTACTTGAACTTAGGCTGTCTATTGCTGTCAAAGATATGCCTGAAAGCTGAATCTTCTTTCTCCGGGTTCCTTTATGGTGATCAAGCTTGATTTTTTAATGATGAAATCCGTCCAGAATTAAGGCATTCAAAAACTGGTACTATTGCTATGGCAAGTGCTGGTGAGAATTGCAATGCCTCATAGGTACAATATTACAACGCTACTGATGTTTGATTTTTTAGGACCTAGGTCTGCCTGCTTCTAACTTATTGATATCTATTTTTTATTTCTTTAGTTCTACATCACATTGAGGGATGATGTCGACTACCTTGACGACAAGCACACGGTTAGTAGTACTTATTCGCTGTTTTCTTTTTTCTGTCTGGGTGAGAGGTTGATGATTGCTTCAGTGAGCTGATCGCTTTGTTCTGTTGATTGCAGGTCTTTGGGACGGTTGCAGAAGGTCTTGACACACTGACAAATATAAATGAAGCTTATGTTGATGATAAAGGAAGACCGTTTAAAGACATAAGGTAGAATATTGTTTCACACCTGTGGTAAATTGCATAGTTAGGACATATCTGCCAAAGAACGGGGCTGTTTGATTTGGTGCCCTTGAGAACCAAAAGTTTGCCAGCCTTCTCAAACTGTAGCTGCTTATTTTTTTTATCTGCTATATGGTTTGATGCAAAAAATTTAGGTTATGTTCTATCTACCCGTCAGTTCATTTTTGGGGCCAAGTGTGGCCCAAATCTGAGCTGCCAGTTTGGTCTGCAGAATTTTGCTGGGTTTCCATGGGCTAAATTTCGGCACACACCAAACATACCTTTTTTCAGCATTAACTTGCTTTCATTCTTTATGCTTGCTGATTGTTCGCCAATTTTCTTACTGACAGGATTAAACATACATATATCTTGGATGAACCTTTTGACGATCCTCCTCAGCTTGCTGAACTTATTCCTGAGAATTCTCCATTAGGAAAGCCACGTGATGAGGTAAGTCGAGTTATGTCATTTGTGTTCATTTCAGCAAGATCTCGAGTATGAATGCACCTGTCTCATTGACATCCTTCACCATATAAAAGTGGTTATGTTCTCAATGCCATATTTTGCCTTCTCGGTGTGCAAATTCACAGGTTGCAGAAGAGCGCCTAGAGGATAGCTGGGTCCCTCTAGATGAAACAGTGGATCCTGGTCAGCTTGAAGAGTTGATCCACTCTAAGGAAGCACATGCTAATGCAGTGATCCTTGAGAGCGTAAGTCTTGGTGCCATATCAAAACCAACACCTTACTCGTTAGTACTCCTAGTTAACATGTCGTGGTTATTTAATTCAATCATTGCCAAGCTCTGTTAGGAAGAAACTCTAAATGGTTGTTCTAATTCCACACCGGAGCCTCTTACAGTCATTGCCTATTTGTGCTCTCGCCTCTTCAACAATCAGTAGAGCATCATTCTGAAGTTAGCTAAGTAGCAAGCTAATGTGGTTGTCGCCTTGCAGGTACAACAGCTAAGAAAGATGGGAGAGAAAATGGGAGTGGAAAACACTTAAATTTGGAGCTGCATGAATTAATCTGTGAGTATTTTTATATACTTTGTTGATACACTTACGAGTAACTTTTTTAAGTAGGATTGAATATTCAAATCATTTGCTGATGAGCACGCTTCCGCATGTCTTCCTAGATTTCTTGCTTGATCCATCATCATATAATTGAAGGGCTTCACTGATGATATTACCTTTCTTTCTCTGAATAACCCTCGTGCTCTATCTTCATAGGTTTGTAGCACGATTGATCTAGCGTCGTTGATTGTCAAAGCATTGCTAGATTACACACATATCCCATCACTGTTTGATACTTTCTTCACACATGTATCGCTTCATGGTCTCAGTGCTGATAGGAAGAAAGTAGTCCAGGCTAAATGATTAAACACCTCAATGGCGGTAGCCTAGGCATCTTTCCGCAATTTTTTCATCCCATTTTTGCCCAGTTGGTTGTAATTTATGCATTTCACATGTAAAGACAAATAAAACTGAAGCAACTGCACATAATATTTATATCGGCAGTGCATAGTTCAATATCACTCAATATAATAGCTCAATGCAAAGCTCAATGCATAGTTTTACAAGCACTGGAACATAGTTCTATATAATAGCATGTGAGATGATTATAACTTTTATAGAAACCATATTGTTAACTATGATATCATGATAATCTTTTGATCGAATATTTTTAATACGCATATGATATTTTAACAACTTGATCTGGTTCTACTTTCTTGACAAATTTGTGCAAAATGTTTTCAGGTACTCAACCTATTGATGCACATGGACATGATGACTCTTTAGTGTTTATGGACCAACCAACCTGTAATCATGGACCTTATTGTCTTGAAGACCATTTGGTGTTTCGAGTGTTTTGTAGCTTGCACTTTGTGCATGTAGATACAAACTTGTGTGTTCTGGACCATCTGAATTCTCTCATAGTAACCAATAGTCCTTATCTTTTTGTGACTTGTGTGTTCTAGATGATTGTTAAGATGGTCAAAACTATGCTTCCTCTAGGTTAATTTGTTTGTCAACTTGCGTTCAATGTATGTGCATGTTTATAAACATATTTTCATTGTGGTGTAATATGTGTTTATCTTGAACCTTCGTGTGGGTGGGAGGATAATAATTGAATATTTTTAGAGCTAGTAGTATAACCTGTGGCGCACCATGAGCTATACTAATGGCGCACGTGTGAGGCATACTAATGGCGCACCTGGGAGGCATACTAATGGCGCACCTGGGAGGCATACTAATGGCGCACCTGAGAGGCATACTAATGGCGCATCTGGGAGGCATACTAATGGCGCACCTGGGAGGCATACTAATGGCGCACCTGGGAGGCATACTAATGGCGCACCATGAGCTATACTAATGGCGCACTACCTGGTGCGCCATTAGTATACCAGATACTAATGGCGCACCTGTGGTGCGCCATTAGTAAAAAATTCTAATGGCGTGATGCTAGTGGCGCACCTATAGTGCGCCATTAGTAGCCAAAATAGGTGCGCCACTAGCAGGCCTTTTCCTAGTAGTGAAGCACGCATGACTATATGCGGAATACATGCCTACATTATAATGATGAACTAGAGCTAGTTCTGTGTCGCCCTAGTGTGTAACTATTACATGGTCAATTTCATCTAAATCATTATCCATCACTAATCCACGTGCCTACGCTTTTCATATACTGAATCGTGCTAAGTTACTACTATTGTTGCTACTGTCACACTTGCTACTAAATTGCTACTGTTAATTTTGCTACTAAACTGCTACTGTCACTACTACTATTTGTCGTGCTACTAAATCCTTGCTGCAGAGAGATATCCCACGTGTAGTTGAATTCACAAGTCAACTACCAAGGCCAATAAATAGTCTTTGGCTCCCCTCGTGTCGAACAAATAAATTAGGGTAAAATACTACCCGTGAAGACTGTCACGATCCCCTACACTGGTGGGTTAGCAAGACACACACTCGAAGATATATTATTTATCAAACACCTTTGCTATGGTTTTGACCTCTAATTTGCATGATTTGAATGAAACTAACCCGGACTAATGTTATTTTCAACAAAACTATCTTGGTGTTATTTCTGTGCAGAAATAAAGGTTCTCGGAATGGGATGAATTTCTTTTTGAATTATTTATGGTATTTATAAGGAATTATAGAGCAAAGATGTGCTAGAGAAATGCTGTCAGGGGGCTACAAGCCAACAGGGCACCCCCATGTTGCGTCCTGATGGCTTGTGGGGCCCACATAACTCTGCCAACCCTAATTCCAGTCCTATAAAATCACATTTTAGAGACAAATAGGAGAGAAGTTTTCATCGCGTTTCATGAGATGGAGGCGTCGCCACCTCCTGTTCTTCCTCGAGAGGGTTGATATGGAGTCCATTTGGGGCTTCGGAGAGGGGGATTCATCGCCGTCATAATCACCAACCCTTCTTCATTAACACTGCCATGATGCTCATCACCAAGAGTGAGTAATTCCTTTGTATGCTTGTTGGATTGTGGTGGGCTTAGATGAGATAGATCATGTAATCGAGTCAAGTTTGATAGGGCTTGATCCCTAGTATCCACTATGTTCTGGGATTGATGTTACTATGACTTTGCTATGCTTAATGCTTGTCACTTGGGGCTGAGTGCCAAGATTTCATATATGAACCTATTATGTTTTCATGGATAAAAGAGTGATTTGGATCCTATCTTGAAAGTTGTAGTTTCCTACGATGTGTCTTGATTCGCATACCCCAGGGTGATAATAATTGGGATTCTTTCCAGTGATTGCCGTAGTTTGAGGAGTTCATGTATTCACCATGTGTTAATGCTTTATTCCGATTCTCTATTAAAAGGAGGCCATAATATCCATTAGTTTCCAATAGGACTCCGCTTCCAAGGGAGGGTAGGACAAAAGATGGCATGCAAGTTCTTATCGCAAGCACGTATGACAATATACGGAATACATGCCAACATTATATTGATGAATTAGAGCTAGTTTTGTGTCGCCCTAGCTAGTGTGTAACTATTACATGATCAATGTCATCTAAATCATAATCCATCACCAATCCACGTGCCTACGCTTTACATATACTAAATCTTGCTATGTTACTAATGGTATTGCTGCTGTCACACCTGCTACTGAACTTTTATTGTTGCTACTATTACTAAAATTGTTGATATCACTGTTACTCTTACTACTACCATTTGTTGTGCTACTAAATCCTTGCTGTAGAGAGATATACCACGTGCGGTTGAACTGGCAACTCAACCGTGACAGCCAATAAATATTCTTTGGCTCCCCTTGTGTTGAATCAATAAATTAGGATGAAATGCTACTTGTGAAGACTCTCGTGATCCCCTATAGTTGTGGGTTATCAAGACCTATTTTGGCGCCATTGCCAGGGAGCATAATTTTTTTTGAGTTGACTTGAAGATATCCAATTGCCACTATGAGGAACTTAAAAGATAATCGAACTAAGATCGCCCCCCTCACGCATGAGAGGAGGTAAGGAACTGACATCTAGCTCTGCTTTTGATTCACCTAGTATTTTGAATCAGCTTGTTACACCACCACGTGTTGATCATCCTGATATGTCACATGAACTTGATGATGCTACATCTGAAATTAATCATGATACTATTGCTACACATGTTGAACTAAAATTGTGCCACAGAGTGATTTACTTGATGCTCATATTGCTAGAGCTAGCAAACTTGAAAATGCTGAAACTAATGAAGACTTTGAATCACCTGTTACACCTCGTCCTCCTAATAGATATGAATTACCGTATGTACCTAAAGGTTATGTTATGGATGGTGAGGTAGCTAGGCACTTTCTTACTTGCAAAGATAGAGATGATTCGAAAAATTTATTATGCAAACTAAAAGAAAAATCTATGATGGAGAAAATGAAACATGATCCTAAATTTGCTACTTCTCCTATATTTGTCACTGATACGGACTGTGAATTTGCTATAGACCCTGAATTGATTCCTATAATAGAGTTTGATCCTTTTCATGGTTATGAAAATGAAATTGTGGTCCAACCCCTTATGAAACTGAATGATATTGTTACTTTGTTCACCAGCGATGAAAAGATACACTACTATCACATCCTTAAGCTTTTTTGTTTCTCACTGAAAGGCGAGGCCAAGGAATGGTTTCTTTCTCTTGCTCCTGGTTGTATGCATAGTCCCCAGGATATGCTCTATCACTTTTCTCGAAAATATTTTCCTGCTCATAAGAAACAAGCTGCTTTATAGGAAATATTTAACTTTGTTCAAATTGAAGAAGAGAATCTCCCTCAAGCTTGGGGGAGGCTTCTCCAGTTACTTAGACCTTTGCCTGATTGTCCTCTTGAGAAGAATGAAATTCTTGAAATATTTTAGAATGGACTAATCGATGCTTCTAAGGACTTCCTAGATAGTTGTGTTGGTTGTGTTTTGAGGGAAAGAACCTTGCACAAGCAGAAAAGTTAATAAATAATATATTGCAAAATGTTGATGATTGGACAGTTCCTGAACCACCGCAGGAACCTATTCAGAAGAAGAGAGGTATTCTATTCCTCGGTCCTGAAGATAAGCAAGAAGCAAAAAAGATCTATGAAAGAGAAAGGTATTAAAAGTGAGGATGTCAAGAAATTACCACCTTTTGAAGAAATACATGGAGTTGATACCCTGACACACGTAATAGAGGTAAACTATCTCCGCTCCTTTAGTGAAAATGATATATTTTGTGCTAAGACTCCTGATCAATGCATGGATGAATTTGACAATTACATTGTTAAACAAGAACACTTCAATAACTATGTTAAGTATCAATTGAAGAATAACGCCATGATGATAGATCACTTAAGTGACTTGATGTTTAGAATTGCTAATGATGTGAAAGGACTAGGTAAACATGCTTCTATAGTTCACACCCAACTAGATCAAGTAGCTAAGTCACAAAATGATTTGCTTGCCGAGATGAATAGTATTAATGATCATGATGTTAGAGTAATGACTAGAGGAGCTAGAATGACTGAGGAACCTCTTTAACCTGAAGGTCACTCTAAAATAAAAGAACAAGATTCTAAAAGAATTAATGATGATAGTCCTAGTCCCACTAAGAAGAATAAGAAAAATGATAGGACTTTGCATGCCCTTAGTGAACCTTATATTGAGAAACCTAGTGAGACTCATAATGATGTTTCTATTTCTGATGTTGAGACACAATCTGGTAGTGAACATGACCTTAATGATAATGATAATGATAATAATGATGTTCATGTAGAAGGTCCACCAGGTAGTAATAAGGAACCTAATAATGATGTTGAGATAGAACCTGCTAAGGGTCTTGATAACCCACCTCCTAAAAATAATGGTTATGACAAGAGAGACTTTGTTGCTAGAAAACATGGAAGGGGAAGAGAGCCATGCGTTAAAAAAACCATGTCACTCCCTCAAAAGTCTTCTAAAAGTAGGGACGATGAAGATTTTGAAAGCTTTGTTGAAATGATTAGACCTGTCTTTTTGCGCAACCGCTTGACTGATATATTAAAAATGCTTGTGTATGCTAAATACATAAAGGATATTATTACCAATAAAAGAAAGATATGTGAAACTGAAATTGCTACTATGCTTTCTAGTTACTCTTTTGATGGTGGGATACATAAGAAGTTGGGAGATCCGGGTATATCGATAATACCTTGCTTTATTAAAAGAAATTATGTTAAAACTGCCTTATGTGATTTAGGAGCCGATGTTAGTGTTATGCCCTTATCCCTTTATAGAAGACTTGAATCCGATAATCTTACACCAACTAAGATATCTTTGCAAATGGCTGATAAATCTACTCCTTTTCCTCTTGGAATTTGCGAGGGCGTACCCGTTGTGGTTGCAAATCTTACTATCTTAACAAACTTTGCTATTCTTGATATGCCCGAGGACGATAATATGTCGATCATCCTCGGTAGATACTTTCTAAATATTGTGTATTATTGATTGCAACAAAAGCAAGGTCACTTTTCATGTTAATGGGAATCAACATACGGTGCATTTTACGAAGAAGCTAACTATGGTTAACAATATTAAAGTCATTCAGCCTATTCCCACGGTCATCATTGGAAATTTTACCATCCCTCTACCTACTGCCAAGAAAAACAAATACTATAATCTCATTGTGGGGGATATGCAAATCCCCATTGAGGTAACCTAGTGATATACAAAAATTCTTCGGTTTCATGTTTATTGAAAGCGCTTGTTAATAAGACTTGATCAACTTTATTAATGGTTCCTTTTCGAAAGACAGGTGATTGATGAATTGAGTATTTACAACTTTCTGTACTCTATGTTTATTTTATGTTCTTTTAGTTAAATAAAAGTAAAAAAGCCATGATTAATCTTTTTTTGAGTTTTCTGTACCATAGAAAATGAACCAAAAATAAAAAGTCTCAGAATGTCGTAAAATGTTAACATGGATTTTCTGGATTAAATAAGATTTTTTGGCATAAAAATGACAGCAGGGAGACGCAACTGTGGGCCACAAGCCAACAAGGCACCCTCCTCGCCGCACCATGATGGCTTGTGGGACCCATAGGCCCTTGTGCCTTATCCCTTTAGCTCACATCATCCCCTACCTCCAGAAAAGTTTCCCTGCCTCTCTCACACATGTTCTTCCTCCAGAAACTGAAATTTTGATCTCTTTACTTGCAAACCCGTTCTGAAACTGTTTTGAGGAAATTGCTCCTTGGTATGTGACTGCTCCATCTCTCCAATTAGTTTTTGCCTTAGTGTTTTATATTTGTTATAAATTGATGCACTTGGTGCTATAGAAAATGAGCTTGCATGTCAAATTATTTAAGTTCCAAGTAGCAAGAATGCTTGCTATAGCCTCTAAGTATCCATATGAGTACTTGCTATCATTCTCATAAAGTTTTATTATGATACTTTTGTGGCTCAAAAATTCCAGAAATTGTGTCTAGAAACATGAACTTCTTGAGGAGATGTTCTTCGAGGAAGGATTATTCGAGTCGGAGTCCCAAGGGAGTTGTGGGGAAGACTCGGGATAGCGACATCAAGACCTTTTGCAACACGGAGGTTAGGCCTTGTGAATGGACACATAGACCCTTCATGAGTGAAGCTAGTTTTTATGAAGAATTCATGCAATTTGTTGCAAATATCGGGCTGACCAACTTCCTCGTAGATAAGTGTGACTAACACTATATCCTTACTAATTTCTTTGTTCAAAACTTCTATTTCATAAACACGCTCGATGCTCCCACAGTACTTTTTGACTTATATGAAACAACCCATGAATTGACTCTTAATATATTTTGTGAAATATGCTTGCTTCCCTCTGATGGGGGAATGTGTGATCCTAAGCCTTAGGAATTTGAGGGTGTCCTCCTCACCTTAACTGTGGGGGAAACTAGGGGCGTATCAAACGGCAGCTAGTTTGCATTTCCCTTCTGTGTATTATTTCTCTTTATTTATAAGAAAATGCATAACTTCTATGGAGGAGGGTGGTGGTCTGAGTACCCCAACTCTGGCTATTTTGTGCCGCACAATTTATCGTGATAAAACCTACAACGTCAGAGCTATTGTCGCGCGCCGCTTGCATCTTAATTAAAGCAAAGGCAAGATTCATGGTGGTATTTATGCTACATGCCTAGCAAAGTATTTTGAAGTGGCTATATGACCTACTGTTTATTTGTTGCCCTAAGTTTACCTCGACCACCAATCTATGCTATAACATTAATTCACTCATGAAACTAATTTACTGCAAGGCATCTACTATAACTTAGTATACATAGAGAACACTCGCGATATTATTGTGTTGGTTGCACCCTCTTTGTTTGATTTTCATGCTTGGAACGGATACACCGTCATGCCAAAGGACATAATTGCAAGTAAATTTGCCTATCTATATGCGCTATTATCCTGCTGTTCCAAGTAAATATTCCTATCCAAATACACCGTCATGAGTCCACCATACCTATCTATATGCATTATTACCTTGCCGTTCCAAGTAAATTTGCATGTGCCTCCTCTAAAATATTCAAATAAACATCCGTTTTATGCACTCGTACCTCTCATGGAGCGATGGGGCAATCGGTATTTTCCATGCTAAGTAAGTTACTCTCACGACGGGAATTTATTCGCCCTCAACGCATGAGAGAGGTTGGTAACAAGGATGCCTAGTCCTGCTTAATCAAAATTAAAATAAAACAAAACTCCTTGGGAAAATTGATATTTTGCACGACACTTCTGAATTTGGCTAGCCATGGTTGTGTATGGATGGTGGATAGGAGTAAAACTTTACAATTCTATTTGGGAACCACCGATAATGAGTTTATCATGGAAGATACTAGAACCTTTGTCGTAACATCCACAATAAAGAACCCACCCAAATTTATTTTTTCAATCTTGCTTTAAAAACTTGAGCTCTGGCACCTGTGTAAATTAATGCTCCCCTCTGCGAAGGGCCTACCACTTTACATTTGTGTTGAGTCATCTCCCTCTTACTTGCAGCACCAGAATGGAGAGCACTATTGTCATTTTTATACATTGAGTATAGTCAACGTTGGATATGAGTATGACTAGGATCTTTTCTATTCCGAATTATAATATTTAGCACTGCTTGAATCTCAGAGTTGCTCTGTATTTATGTTTTGCGGTCTCAGAAAGGGCTAGCAAGATACCATGTCACCATGTTATATCGTGATAGTTTTGACAAATTCTTGCCATGTGAGATATCTTATTATTCCTTGATAGTTGGTTGTTTATTGCAATTATTGAATATGATGCTTAAAATATTATCATGGATGTGGTTATTTATGATTTATGCTGAAAACTTGAACACTAGCTAAGCATATGTATAACGACGAGAATAAAAGAGTTTGTAAATGTTTTCTTTATCACTTTCAGTATATCAACTGAATTGCTTAAGGACGAGCGATGAGTTAAGTTTGGGGGAGTGTATACATCTCCAATGTATCTACTTTTCCAAACACTTTTGATCTGGTTTTGACCTCTCATTTGTGTGATTTGAATGAAACTAACCCGGACTGACGTTGTTTTTAGCAAAACTACCTTGGTGTTATTTTTGTGCAGAACTAAAAGTTCTTGGAATTGGACAAAACTTTTTGTGAATTATTTCTAGTATTTATAAGGGATTATGGAGCAAAGACCTGCTAGAGAAACGCTACACGGGGGCCACAAGCGAACACGACACGGCTTCCCCAGGTCGCGCCCTTATGGCTTGTGGGGCCCACGTGGCTCCTCCGACCCTAATTCCGGTCTTATAAAATCGCATCTTCAGAGAAAAAAATTGGAGAGAAGTTTTCATTGCGTTTCAGGAGACAGAGCCATTGCCACCTCTTGTTCTTCCTCCGGAGGGCTGATCTGGAGTCAGTTTGGGGCTCCAGAGAGAGGGATTCGTTGCCGTCATCATCACCAACCCTTCTTCATCAACACCGCCCTGATGCTCACCACCGGGAGTGAGAATTCCTTTGAAGGCTTGTTGGGCCACGGTGGGATTGGATGACACAGATCATGTAATCTAATTAACTTTGATAGGGCTCGATCTCTAGTATCCACTATAAGATTGATGTTACTATGAGTTTGCTCTGTTTTACTAGGACTTTGCTTTACTTAAAGCTTGTCACTAGGGCCCGAGTGCCATGATTTTATATCTGAACCTATTATGTTTTCATGAATATAAGAGTTATGTGCATCCTATCTTGCAAGTTTGAGTTACCTATTACGTGTCTTGATCTGCATACCCCAAGTTGACAATAATTGGGATTCTTTCCGGTGATTGTCGTAGTTTGAGGAGTTCATGCATTCACCATGTGTTAATGACTTGTTTCGGTTCTATATTAAAAGGAGGCCTTAATATCCCTTTGTTACCAATACGACCCCGCTACCACGGGAGGGTAAGACAAAAGATGTCATGGAAGTTCTTATCGCAAGCATGTATGGTTATACACAGAATACATGCCTACATTATATTAATGAATTTGCGCTAGTTTTGTGTTGCCCTAGTGTGCAATTGTTACATGATCAATGCCATCTAAATCATTATCCATCATCCATCCATGTGCCTATGCTTTACATATACTGAATCTTGCTAAGTTACTGCTATTGTTGCTGCTGTCACACTTGCTACTCAATTGTTACTATTACTAGTGTTACCAAAATTGATGCTATCATTTTTACTGTTACGACTGCCATTTACCATGCTACTAAATCCTTGCTGCACAAGATATCCTAGGTGCGGTTGAACTGGCAACTCAACTGCTACGGCTAATAAATATTCTTTGGCTCCCCTTGTGTTGAATCAATAAATTAGGGTGAAATACTACCCATGAAGACTGTCGCAATCCCATATACTTGTGGGTTATCATGTCCGAGTTGGTATTCCCTCAGAAGGGGCAAAATGCATCTTTGATGAACCTGAACAGCCAAATCATCTAATGCAGGTGCTAATGAAGCCTTTGGCACCAGGCAAACCTCCTAGAACCACATTCCTTGTGAAGGACTTGCTCTATGTGGCAAGAACGGTCTACCGCATCTTGACCAAAATCCTCAGTCCTATCAAGGGTCATAATTATGAAGAAGATGTTGTGGGAATCAATAAGTATTTTCTATTCAACATCATTCATGGGATTCCCATCAACCTTCATGATTTCTTCATCAGGACTTTGGCCAACATTGCTCTATCACCGTTTGAACTCAAGCCTTATGCTCCGTGGATCATGAAATTCATCAGGGCTAGATCCTAAATCCTTATAAAGAGGATTTTCAAAATCACTTTAGTTTCTTGCCTCCACTCGAATTCATCAAGAAAACCTTCTCCTCAATGGATGGTATGGGCAACACTGTCATTGATGAAGGATCTCGCCCCCTTGAAGGACAATTTTGTCAAGATGCATCATATTCCTCCAATGATGACATGGCATTGCAAGATTCCGTAGCAAAAGCCTCAGCTCAAGTTCCTCGAGAAATTACCTCCCGAGTGATGACTGGCTGAGAGCTTCTTCTAAGTATTCATCAGAAGGTCACTTTGGTGCAATTCTTCGTGACCCGATTGTCACACATAATTCTATGAGTAAGAATCACAAATATCTTCATGAAAACTTCGATCGCACATGGGCCATTCCGTCTCACCTCAAGACTCCCGAAGAACTTAAAGAGATGGACTTTCAACAGGACTTTGATTGGTATTTTCCGCCCAAGAAGAAATTCAAGAAAGTTCAAGTTCCTCTGCTGGTGACCAGTTCATTTTCTTCATAGCGCTCGACGGATGAAGGTGAGGATCTTGACGACACTACTGCAGACCCTTCATCGACAAACGACCCCAACAACGTTGGCGCTCCTCCACCACCATCAAGATGATATTCTTCAGGGGCATTAGTCCTTAATTTCGTCATTTTTTGTCACTTGATGACAAAGGGGGAGAAATTTGAGTTAGTCTTCAAGAAGGTCTACCTATATGGTTGTATTTTTTGTTAAGTTGCAGCTCTCGTTCTTTTGAAGTGTTTGGTTGTACGAGTTGTAAACTTAAGTCTGATGGTGGTCTGACACTTTTGAACTGCTTTTCCTCGCATGCTTATTCCTCGTGTTGATTAATGCATGCATGTTGAATTTTGTGAGACACCACTTTCCATCATGCATTTCAATTTCCTCATGTTATGTGTTAAATGTGTGTATGGATTACAAGACATACGGGGAGATCTCCATGGTATTAACCTACAATGTGTACTTGCAGACCAAAACAAATTCCTCAAATATGCACATCTTCAGGGGGCTTCTCTATATCTTGCAATCAAAATTCTCAAACTCACTACTTACACTTCATATATTTACCCGTTGAAAATTTAAACTATTTATCATCAATCACCAAAAAGGGGGGAGATTGTAAGTGCAGCTAGTGCCCCTTAGTGATTTTTGTGTACTGAAGACCTGTAGATTAAGGGACTAATATGTGTGTGAGTGTACACAGACTCTATAAGTCGTTCAGGAGCTTGATATATTCGAAGAAAGTCGACCTTAAAAATGAATGTCTTCAACTGAAGAATTTTATACTTTCTTGCAGATTTTTAAAGTGAGGAAATTGGTGTGTCCTCGAAGATATTGATGCAAGGACTTTGAAGGGTGAAGACTTTTGTTTTTGTAGTTTCATTTTCTTTCTTTTGAGTCATAGGAACATCATACTGTTAAAGGGGGTCGAGGTAATACTAAGGAAAATATTCCAAGTGATGCTCATCTCAAAGCCTACGCATAACCAATCCTTCGGGTGAACCTTTTGGAAATCTCTTGCAGCTCACTCAATTTCTTCAATAACGGAGACAAAGTTCTTCTCCTCTATGAGGAAATTGTTTTGGCTGAGGAGTTATGATTTCGCTAGCGAACTGCCTACAAGTGAGGAACATGATAGATTTGAGGATTTTCATAGTCCTAAAATTCCGGCCATTGTAGTGCTTTGCGCCAGTTGTCCCCGAACCTTATCCACATAACGGTCATATCATTAGGGAGCATTTATGTCATATCATGTCAGGATTGCTCCCTAGCTATAAATAGCCGCCCCCTACAACCACTAGTTAGTTGGCTACTCCGAGAGATAACTTGACATTTGTCATTTGAGAGCATACCATCCTCTCATGACTTTGAGAGAAAATTATCAGCGAGGAGAAACCTAAACACCCAAAATAAAACCAAAACCCAAAGTGATTGAGCATCGCTGAAGAGATTGTTCTTGTGTGGAACCAACTCTTGTTACCTTTGAAGACTGTGTATCTTCTACACGGTTAGGCGTGAATGGTTTAGAGCATCCAACGGTAAATTGTGGATTGTCGGGTGACCGAGTTTGTGAGTGTTTTGAAGTCATCCATGAAGACTTACCACGAGTATTGTGCGAGGTGTGTGTGACGTTAGCTCAAGGAGAATACCTTAAGGACTATGTGTCATGGGACTATGTGTCCTTTGGTTTAAATACCAAGCCGCTCCAAACCAGACGTACGAGTGTCACAACAGTTGGAACCGGGTCAGCAAATCACTATCTTCAACGAGCTCCTGGTTCTATTTCGTCGAGTACTTCTCGATGAAATTGATCATTACTATTTGAAGACTTTGAGTGAAGACTTTCTCAATTTCCTCATCTCAAATTCTTCAGCCACCTTGTTGTTTATCTGCTTATCTTGATTACACGCTACGTGTGTTGTGTGTATGTTTCATTTCAACATGATGAATATGCTTCTGTTATGTTTCGCATGCACTTGAGTACTTATTTCGGTGCTATTGCTTCATCTCTTAGTAATTTCGTCAACGAGTAATTCTTGAGTGACAAATTTATAAAAATTGTCTATTCGCCCCTCCCTTAGTCCATATGACGCACTTTCATCCGTCGTTGGGTTGTGTGTCTCTCAGCTGGAGATAAGAGAAACATAAGTCCATGTGGGGACCCCACAGACGCATGTGTCACACAAACAAGGTGGCTAATGCAAAGTTAGAAATCATCCTTGGATTACAAAAGTTTTCCTTTTTTAAGGAAAATCTAATGCCAGTTCATGATCTTTTTTTTTGCAGGGTAATGCGAGTTCATAATCGATCACGTTTCTACATGGACGGCACCTTTCGATGAAAAAAAATTCATTGCCAACAGGTAACGAAAAGGGGACAGCCGAACCTTGCAAAAGAATCTAAGGAGCAACAACAACGGACCAGGGAGCCACACAACGATTATATCGCGTGATTATACAATTAGATATAAGATAAGTACACCTATAAATTTATTCCAGATAAGTAATTCTCATCTATACATGCTTTAGTAAAATCGTTGTAAATAATACTAAAAAGTTTCAAAGTGATATTTTTGGATTTTACATTCACAAAAATAAAATAAAATAAAAACAAAAGTGTTAGTCATTTTCTTGAGATGTCATATAAACTTGTTCTAGTAGCTTATTAAAGTTTCAAAGTGATATTTTTTCATATTTAAAAAATATTTTTTCCACCGCAATAAACATGGTCCCCAATAGCTGGTTGTCGTGATCTAGGAGCAATCCCCCAAGAAACAAACCGTTGGTTGGAGAAGGAAACAACCAGCCAACAAGAAGGAACTCCTCGATTGTGCTCCTGTAGCAGTCCAGCGCGACACCCCTCGATTGGCCCATGGTGCACGCGAAATAAAGATATAGGAACGACTAGCTAAGTTTTTTTTAAAAATAAAATAAATACAGAGAAATAATAATTTGAGAAAATGCCATGCTTTGAATTTTTTTTGCCGTGCTACCTTGTAAAACCACCATACTCTACATAAAAAGTTTTATCAAACTTTGATGCAATGAAAAACGAAAATGCATCCTCTCAAACATTAAAATATGCCATCCTATTTATGATAAAAAAAACTGCCATCCTTTGAATAATAAAAATGTCATCATGTTGCTTGCCATGTCACTAAAAATAAAAATGCCATCTTCTCGATAATAAAAATGACATACGATTCTTGATAAAAATACCATCCTGCTTGTAATAAAAATGCCATGCACTTGATAATAAAAAATGTCATGCCATGAGAATAAAAATGTCATCCCTCAGAAATATAAATGTGATCACTGAATAATAAAAATGCCATCCTCTAAATAACAAAATATCTGATCCTCTTAAAAAAATGCTATAAAACATAAAAATTCTGGATTTTTGGACGAACTAAAAAAAATTAAGTTCAAAAATTATATGGCATTTCAGAAATGAAATGTTCACAAAAGGTTCAAACCCCCCACCTGGTGACCTATTTTTGGACCCTAAAAGCGACGCATTCACCAACGTACAACGAATACTTCGTAGGGGATCTCTAGCAGACCCCATATAATGCCCCAAACTGTAAAAATCATCAAAATACGGGTTCATGTGAAAAAAATTGCGAGATCAGACCCTGTATCGGGCCGTGATCTGTACTTTTTTAAGGGGCACTGAAAACATTTCCATCAAGTTCGTAAAAATAAAGATTTCGGAGGCAACCCGAGGACGTCCTGTATACACGCAAAAACGTTGGCGGGAGTCTAACTGCCATCGAAACCTTCATGGCTTGCTCCCATCTGTCCGTCCCCGACTGCGCGCCGGCCGCCGCGCCGGCTGGCCGTGCCCGTCTACGGCTCATGTAGCTAGCTAGATGAATCGATTCGATTCGAAGGGGCTAGCTACCTAGCTAGCCCTAGCTGAATTGATCTGATTCCAGCTACGCTAGCTAGCTAGCTAGGGCTGAATCGATTCGAACGAGCTAGTTAGCTTTAGCTTGCGGAGGAGTCTGGCCGCCACCTGCCCCGCACTAGCCGCCCGTCCGTCGACGACCGCTTGTTCGTCGATGGCCGCCCCGCGTTTTCCTTGTCCGCCTGTTCGTTGGTGGCCATCCTGTCCTACAGTATGTGTCGATTTTTAGATTGATGTGAGAAAGAGAACGATGAGAAGAAAAAAATGAGCTACAACCGGTATGTTTAGAGAATATTTTTTTTACCGGTTCATTTTCCGGGTCTGATTCTGCTCATGTCCGCACCGACCCATAAAATTGTTTTTCCGTCAACTGTGAACATGTTTTGCGGATCGGTGTAATACGTGGTATGCTAGAGATGCTCTAATGGCCTTACGCCCACGATAATTAGGGTGTTCAGGGTGTTCGCTGGTTATTGGCTGACGTACACGAGTTAGCTTTTCAAACGAAAAAACATCTTTTTTTTTGCAATATAATACGGTTAATGATTAACTGAGAAGAAAGCAAACTCCTGTAGTAGAAGATATTTATTTTGATATCTCGCCTATTAATTGGTTTATTGATATTCGTTTGCTCATGGAGTGCTTTGTAAGCTGATGCTCGTTGAAATGCAACAATCCTTGCTCTTATTAGTAGGGTGTGTGTGTGGGGGGGGGGGGGAGGGGGGAAATGAAGGCGGTTTACAAAACTTCGTACGGCGAAGACTCTCGGCCATGGCTGCATAAGCATTTCTATTGTTTTGATCAATGGGTTGCACAGGGTCTCCTACGGGCCCAATGTTACATACATAAATAATAAATCATGAACGTTTGGATTCTAAGCTTGACAACTTTAATTCACACGAGGTTTGTAAACATGGCACTTTTTTGGTAAAAAACAAACTGGACAAAGTTGTCATGTTTTAACGACAAAAAAGCCATCTTTTTATCAACTAAAACTGTCATAAAAAATATTCGCAATGACATGCTCAAAATCTGAACATTCAAAATTTATCGGGTCCATTATATAGGAGGACGATCTCAAGAAAATGTCAAGGAAAATCTCTAGGAAAACCATGTTTCGGTGTAACAAGCAGCCAATCTTCAATTGTTTGTGTTGATTACTACTTTGAAATACCAGATATGATTGTCGGAGTCTCGGAGAGAAAGGCGAAAACTATGCATCTGTGGTAAAAAAAACACAGGCGGAAACGGGAAAGTGGAGAGATCCCATTCCCCTTAGGACCAACTAGCGATTTGACATTTTATTTCTTCCGCCGACAATGAGATTTGCAAGTGTAGAATTACGGGAGTCGATTTGGCCTCTTTTTTTTAAAACAAGGCAAAAGACTTGCCATTTCATTGATTAAAGGAGAAGGTTTTAGACATAAGCCGTAATACAACAAATAGGAAGACTACTCTTGTGGCATTACCACACGGAAATGTTTCTGTCGAGCCAAACCCCAAAGTGACACCTCGTGTTCGATTTTGTTGATGATGATCATGAAAGGGGCCATCATGTTGCGGAAGACGCTAGCATTGCGTTCGGACTAAACCTCCCAAGAGATGAGAATCGTGAGGGAGGCAAGCGCTTTGGGAGAGACGAGTCGGATCTGAAGGTTACTATTCCTCCATTCTCTCACTGAAGCCCTCGTCACCGAAGTAGCCGTGGTGATGTGATGCATGCCGAGACATGGGAGGATGTCATTCCAAATGTGCATGGTGTAGCGGCAACGAAAGAGCAGATGAGTCGCGGTTTCTTGGGTTTGCTTGCAAAGAGGGCATAGACCGCAATTAAGCCAACCACGGCGGCTAAAGCGGTCCGAAGTACAAATCCTATCTTGAAGAACAAGCCAAGCCAAACACTGAACAGACAAGGTCCGAGGTGGTGAGGCCTTCAAAATGTGCCTTGTAAGCCGAGGATGCAGAGTATACCCCATATTTGGTGAACTTCCATATAATCGAGTCTTGAACGTTGTCACCAAGGGCCACCGTTGTTAATTTGCCCCAAAGATTAGAAAATTGTTGGATGTGTTCATGGGAGAGGCCATTTGAGATGTCAATATTCGTAATCCTCTCGTTGTTTGTCATAGCTTGTTGAACTGAGGAGTTTTTCTTGCGAGAGAGATTGTAGAGACCGTGAGCGTCGTCGTAAGGGTGCAAAACTCGTAGCCAAGATGGATTCCAGAATCTCGTCGTCCTTCCATTTTCCACATCGACCATAGTGTCTACCGCAAAGAAATGGCGGTCGTCTTCCATGCATGTGTGACGCCCTCGATTTAATCGTACGCTAACCATACACGCAAATGCGTACGATCAAACCCAAGGACTCACGGGAGGATATCACAACACAACTCTAGACACAAATAAAAATAACATCAGCTTCATATTACAAGCTAGGGGCCTCGAGGGCTAGAATACGAAAGCTCGATAAACACACGAGTCAGCGGAAGCAACAAGTATATGAGTACAGACATAAAACAAGGGGTGCCTTAGAGAAGGCTAGCACAAAAGATACAACGATCGAACGAGGCGAGGCCTCCTGCCTGGGAACCTCCTAACTACTCCTGATCATCAGCGGCCTCCACGTAGTAGTAGGCACCGTCGGGGTAGCAGTTGTCGGTGGCGGGGACCTCCATCTCCTAGGCTCCATCATCTGGTCGCAGCAAACGGATCAAGGGGACAAGGGGGGAGCAAAGCAGCGGTGAGTACTCATCCAAAGTACTCGCAAGTCTTACATCAGAACTATTCTAATTATGCATCAGTATCAAAGAAGGGGGTTATGTGTGGACTGACTGCAGCAATGCGAGAATAGAGAGAGAAGGCCTAGTCCTATCGAAGACTAGCATCTTCAGGGTCTTGCAGCAATAGATGAGAGTAGAACAGGGGTAAAACATAAATAGTCATATTGTTGCAGTAATATTAAAGTGAGGTCACGCCTAAGGATCCTCCCTCGACTCCCTGCGAGGAAGCAATACCGAGGCAAACTAATTCCAGTTAAGTAACAATTGTAGTTGTAAAAGATCGGGGCACAACTCCAAGTCGTCCTGTAACCGTGGACACGGCTATCCGAATAGTTAATTTTCATCCCTGCAGGGGTCCACCACATGTCCCGTCACGCTCGATAACACTGGCCGGACATACTTTTCTGGGTCCTGCCCGGCCTTGGAATATCGACACGTCGCAGCCCCACCTAAGACTAATCAGAGAGGCCAGCCCGCCGGTCTAAATCCTAAGCACAAAGGGTTCGTGGGCCCAGTTCCCCTTCACGCTCCTGCACGTGGCGTGGGCGGCCGACGTCAGTCCTAGCATCCCTTAATCACAAGCGCGATGCATCTCGGGACCACTCGGGCGCGCGCCGCTACATTGCTGGCATCTGAAAAGCTTCGGCTGGTACCGCGACGCCGAGTACCCATAATTCTTCCCGCGTAGCCGGTTAGTGCGAAAAGGTCTCCGACCAACCCAGATCAAATACCCAAATCCATTAGCATTTTAATTAGGCCAACAACACAGTCTCACGGAAATCCACCCGTCTTACAACTAATCACCAATGATCCCAGTAACATGGTCGAGTAACTGTGTGGTTGTAACATCGGGGGGAATCCGAGGTATCACCCTCGTTGGATTCCGAACGATGTACCCGTCAAGGTGGGCTTAGAGGAATCACCCTCGGGGGTCCCACACTCGCGGGGTGGCACGACAGAGACGTCATCGGGAATGGTGAAAGAGGAATCACCCTCGATAACCACGACCGACTAGCTATACTACAGAGATATCATCAGGAGTACTTAGCGAGGTGTCACCCCCGGTACCCGATAGTATCTCTGTAGCGTCGTACAACGAAGGGGGGGTGAATGTGCTGTGTCGGGTCTGGCTCGTCGATCAGAGATCGAGACTTGAAAACAAGCGGGGCAACTGGACTACGGGGTCAGAGGGGATGACTGCTCCACCTATACTAAGCAGATTAAAGGTACAGGACTGAAAGTAGCAGTTCAACAAAAATAGGCTATGCATCAGATATAGGAGCTAACTACAACAGTAGCAAAATACTAATGCAAGAAGTAGGAAGAAAGACATAGGCGATATAGGAATGATCAAGGGGAATTTGCTTGCCTTGCTGCTCTACGGCCAAGGACTGATCGGCAGAGTCGTAGATGTACCCGGCAGCAGCGTCAGTCTCGGGGTCTACCGGTAAGAAGAAGGGGAAGAAACAATAAATAATAGCACCGATGCAACACAAAGCATGACATGGCAAGATGCAGGCTAGACATGAGCTAACGCAGCAACATCCGTCATAGACGGGTCGGAAGAATATCTGACGATATTTTCCGGGTCTCGGGCTACTACCGGTTATACTGGAAACGATGGAAAAGTTCCATGTTTGCTATGCTAGGGACGTGTGACAGACGAAGGGCCATGTATCCGGGTTCGTCTCGCTTTGCTGATCAACTTTCATGTTGAAAATATTACGATTTGACTTACGGATTATTTTATATTAATTTTCAAAGTTTTATTAATTATTTAGGAATTAAAAACAGATTTAGCTATTTTAATGAAATCCTATTATGACATCATCGCGATGTCATGCTGACATCAGCAGTTGACTGGTCAACTGACCAGCGGGTCCCGAACGTCATAGGCACAAGTTTTATTTAAGATTAAATATTATTTAATCAGATTAATTTAGTGGGGGACCCACGTGGCATTCTCTCATTATGTTAATTAATTATTCTAATTAAGAGATTAACATATATATTTATTTAACTAATTCATTAATTCATTAATTAATTATTTTATCTATTTATTTATTTATTTAATAAAAACATTATTTTTATTTTTACTTTAACTATCGCGTGGGGCCTCCCTGTCATAGACAGCGGGTGCGTTGGCCCCACCGGTAAGTGACCTTAGGCCAAAATACTCGATTTTATCCATAGATATAAACATGCAAATATCGTATTCCTCCAATATCTATATACGCAATACATACATAAATACGGGTATCAAATACATACATACATACATACGGAATACAACATTTGTTTTTTTTTATTTTTTCTCAAAACTCTCATCTCCCTCTCTGTGTTAACAACAACACAGAAACAACTCTGTGCTAACTCAACATAGAAGAACCAAATGTTCAATCCTTCCTACCGGAGTCTACCGTCGACGGATCGGGGTCCCGTTTGCCGGAACGGAACCGGGGCGGCGAGGAGAATGACATGGTGGGAGGAGCCCGAGGAGGGGCTCACCGACGTTGACGGGAGGGGCCGGTGAAGCCGGAGTTCGCGGGAAGCGGCGGTGACGGCGAGGAGGAGGACGAGGCGGTGACGGTGACGGTGACGGTGACGGCGTGATTCCGGCGAGGAAGAGGTGTAGGGGAGGCCCGGTGGGGGAGGGGCTCGCCGGCGTGGTGAAGGGGCCGGTCTCCCTGCCCGGTCCCTCCTGGACCGAGCGGGAGGAAGGGAGGCGCGACGGGGGGGCCCTGGCCTGGGTCGGTCGGCCAGGGAGGATCCCGGGAGGGCCTCGGCCGCCGGAGGTGTTGGATTCCGGCCGACGTGGGGGGGTTCCTCGGTGAGGAGAGGCAGGGGGCCGTCGGCAGGAGGGGAGGAGGGCTGGTGGGGGGAAGCGGCTCGCCGTTCAGGAGAGGGGCCGACGGGGGAGAGGCCGTCGGCGGGAGGAGGAGGCCGTGGGGGAGGGAGATGGGGTCACGGGAGAGAGAGGTGGGGGATCTGGCGTGGGGTGGGGCTCTCGTGGGGGAGGGAGCTACGGTTGGTGGCAGTGGGGGGCGCTGTCGGTGGGGGGTGGGCCCCCCATGAGGGGGAGGCTGGCGGCGCTCGGTGGGAGGGGAGGGAGCGAGAGGGGCTCCCTCGCCAGGGGGGGCGCTAGGGTTTGGAGTGGGAGGGTGGCGCGGGGTGGGCTGGCCAGTTGGGCCTTTTGGCCCAGCTCGGCCACGGGGGTGGGGGTTGCTTTTTTTCTTTCTTTTTTTTGTTTCTTACATTATTTATTTTACTATTCGATTTTTCTTTTTAAATACTTTTTTTTATACTTTATTTTATCATTATTATTTTTAATACTTTCCTTTTTATATATATTCTTTTAATATTTGTAATGAACTTATAAAGTACTTTTCTTTTGTTTTCAAATTTTGGATCCGGACAGACTCGAATCAACGCGGGTCTGACATGGGAATTCGATGACGTGGCATCATTAGCGGTTGATCACTGTAGCTTAATTACAATAATTACTGTTGCAAAAGTCGAGGATGTCATAGCATGGCACTTCCATGCCAATCCATGGCTTGATATTATCTTTCCACTCATACCGTAACCATCAAAGTCTCAGGGTCTTAGCAAATTTGTTCAGATTGAGCACACCCAAGCCACCCTTCTTCTTTGGCTTGCAAACGAGGTCCCATTTTACCTTGAATTTCCATCCAGAAACCTTGCCCATGCCCGCCCAAAGATATGAATGGCGGATGCTATCAACTTTCTGAAGGGCCTCCACCGGGATGTTCTTACTTATGATCTACGTTGGGTTTTCCGTGGAGAGGAATGGGTGATGGAGCATAATATAGGTAAGTATTTCCCTCGGTAAAGAACCAAGGTTTATCGAACCAATATGAGTAACAACTAACCCCCGTCTTCAGCAGCTACACACAAAAGAGCAAACACTTGCATCCAACGCGGGCAAGAGGGTTGTCAATACCCTTGGACTCGTTATTTGCAAGCTTGTAAGTAGTGTGGTTGGTACTAGATAATTGTAAATTGAAAAAAAGTAAATAAGAACAGCAAGGTATTGTAGCATTTGTAAACTGATATCTGAATAGACGTGGGGTCATAGTTTTCCCTAGTGGCATTTATCATGAAAGTAAGCATACGGTGGGTAAACAAATTACTATTGGGCAATTGATAGAAAAGTGCATAGTTATGTGATATTCATGGCAATGATCATGTGTATCGAGGCATCATGTCCATAAGCAAATAGGCCGACTCCTGCCTACACCTATTACTATTACTCCATCCATCAACTGTTATCCATCATGCATCTAGTGTATTAAGTAAAATATAGTAATGTTTGGAGAACAATGACATGACGTAGAAAAAGATAATTCAATTAATATGAATGAATCCCATCATTTTATCCTTAGTGGCAACAATACAAATATGTATCGTTCCCTTTCTGTCACTAGGGATATAGAAACCCGTCATATTCGACCCACTACAATGCACCCCTCTCACTGAAGAAAGATCAATCCACTTGGCCAAGGCAAATCAATAGATCGGAGAGATTTATGAAGCTATGATGATCGTGCACATAAGAATCATAATAGAATTCAGAAAAGACTCAAATATTTTTCATGAACAATCTGAACATAAAACCACAATGCATCGGATCCCAACAAACGCACCGCACAAAAGAATTACATTGGATAGATCAAAGTGAATATGCGATGATCATTGTATTTTAGATCAAGAGAGAAATAGAGATCGACATCTAGGTACTTGTTGGGGAACGTCGCATGGGAAACAAAAAATTTACTACACTCACCAAGATCAATCTACGGAGACTAACATCTACGAGAGGGGGTGCATCTACATACCCTTGTAGATCGCTAAGCAGAAGTGTATATAACGCGGTTGATGTAGTCGAGCGTCTTTGCGATCCAATCACGATACGTCCCGCAATCTCATCATGATCCGTCCCGCGATCCCATCTTGATCTGTCCCGATCTAGTGCCGAACGAACAACACCTCCACACTCAGCACACGTACAACTCGATGACGATCTCCACCTCCTTGAACCAGCAATAGAGAGGATGAAGAAGTAGATCAGTTCTCCGTCAACACGACGGCATGGCGGCGGGGTTGGTGGAGTTGTTCCGGCAAGGCATCGCCAAGCAAAAACAGAACCGATCTAAGAAACTGATCTATGGGAGAGACAGGGCTACGCCGTGGTATTGGATGGTTCCAGCCCTCTCTCCCCATCTATATATAGTGGGATGGGGAGAGGGGCCGCATCCTAGGGCGACGGCGAAAGGAGCGAGTGTCGGCTGCCGTAGGGGTGGCTTGGCCCCTAAGTTAGGGTGGCGCCACCCCCTAGAGTTGGCCCTCCACCAGCCCAAGCCGCATGGGCCTTAGGTGGAAGGTGTGCCTAGTCCACCAGGGGCTTGTGCGCATCCTTCTCAGCCCAGGTGGCCCCTTCCGATGGATCCCCGGAACCCCCCGATACACTAACGGTGACGCCTGAGCTTTTTCTGGTGAAAAACACAGAACTTCCCATATATGAATCTTTACCTCTGGACCATTCCGGAGCTCCTCGTGACATCTGGGATCTCATCTGGGACACCAACAACCTTCAGTCACCAATATCCATAACTCAACTATAGCGAAACGTCACCGAACCTTAAGTGTGCACACCGTGCGGGTTCAAGAACTATGTAGACATGACCGAGACACCTCTATGGTCAATAACCAATAGTGGGACCTAGATACCCATATTGGTTCCTACATATTCTAAGAAAATCTTTATATGTCGAACCACGATGTCCAGGATTCAATCAATCTTGTATGTTGTTCCCTTTGTCCTTCCGTATGTTACTTGCCCGAGATTCGATAGCTGGTATCTCCATACCTAGTTCAATGTCGTTACCGGCAAGTCTCTTTACTTGTTCCATAATACAAGATCCCGTGACTAACTCCTTAGTCTCATTTCTTGCAAGCTCATCATGATGTTGTATTACCGCCCTAGAGATACATCTCCGTCATACGGAGTGACAAATCCCAGTCTCGATCCATGCCAACCCAACAGACACCCTCGGAGATACCTGTAGAGCACCTTTATAGTCACCCAGTTATGTTGTGACGTTTGATACACACAAAGCATTTGTTCGGTTTCCAGGATTGCATGATCTCATGGTCATAGGAACACATACTTTGACATGCAGAAAAAAGTAGTAGTAAGCTGACACGATCATATGCTACGTTTGCAGTTTGGGTCTTGTCCATCACATCATCCTCCTAATTATGTGATCCCATTATTAAAAGACAACTTATGTCTATGGTCAGGAAACCTTGACCATATTTGATCAACGAGCTAGTCCTTAGAGGCTTAGTAGGGACAGTGGCTTGTCTATGTACCCACACATGTATTTGAGTTTCCAATTAATACAATTATAGCATGGATAATAAACGATTATCATGAACAAGGAAATATGATAATAACTAATTTATTATTTCATCTAGGGCATATTTCCAAAAGTCTCCCACTTGTAATAGAGTCAATAATCTAGTTCACATCACTATGTGATTCATACCCAAGGAGTTCTGGGGTTTGCTTGTGAGAGACGTTTTTAGTCAACGGTTCTGAACCTTTCAGATCCGTGTGTGCTTTAAAAATCTCTATGTCATACTGTAGATTCTACTACCGTGCTCCATTTGGAACTATTCCAAAGGACTGCCCCATTATACGAATCCGGTTTGCAACTCATAGCCCTTCATATTGGTGTCAAAGCTTGCATCAGCGTAACCCTTTAGAACAAACTCTTTTATCACCTCCATTATCGAGAAACATTTCCTTAGTCCTTAAGGTACTAAGGATAATTTTGACCGTTGTCTAGTGATCCATTCCTATATCACTCTTGTACCCCTTGGCGGACTCATGGCAAGGCACACATCACGTGCGATACACAATATCACATACTACAGAGTCTATGGTTAATGGCATAGGGGACAACCTCATCCTTTCTCTTTCTTCTGTCGTGGTCGAGCTTTGGGTCTTACTCAAATTCACACCTTACAACACAGTCAAGAACTCCTTCTTTGACCGATCAATTTGAACTCCTTCAAGAACTTGTCAGGGTATGTTATTCATTGAAAGTTTTATCAAGCGTCTTGGTCTATCTCTATAGATCTTGATGCTTAATGTCCAAGTAGATTAATCCAGGTTATCCTTTGAAAAACTCCTTTCAAACAACCCTATATGCTTTGCAGAAATCCTACATCATTTCTGATCAACAATATGTCAACTACATATACTTATCAGAAATTCTATAGCGCTCCCACTCACTTTCTTGGACATACAAGTTTCTCACAAACTTTGTATAAACCCAAAAGCTTGCATACTTTCTCCAGTCCATAGAAGGATCGCTGGAGCTTGCATAATTTTGAGCATCCTTAGGAATGATGAAACCTTCTGGATGTATCACATGCAACCTTTACTCAAAGAAACCGTTGAGTAAACAATGTTTTGACATCCATCTACAAGATTTCATAACCGAAAAATGCAGCAATTGCTAACATAATTCCAACAGACTTTAGCATCGGTATGAGTGAGATAGTCTGATTGTAGTCAACTCCTTGAACTTTTCGGAAACCTCTTTGCGACGAGTCGAGCTTTCTAAATGGTGACATTTACCATCATTGTTTGTCTTCCTTTTAAAGATCCGTCTGCACTTAATACTCTTACCAACATCAAGTATTTCTTCCAAAGTCCACACTTTGTTTTCATACATGGATCCTATCTCGTATTTCATGGCCTCCAGCCATTTGTCAGAATCCGGGCCGACCATCGCTTCTCCATAGCTCGTATGTTCATTGTTGTCCAGCAACATGACCTCCAAGACAGGATTACTGTACCACTCTGGAGCAGTAAGCGTCCTTGTCGACCTACAAGGTTTGGTATTAACTTGATCTGAAGCTTCATGATCACCATCATCAGCTTCCACTTCAACTAGTGTAGACGCCACAGGAACAATTTCCCGCGCAATTCTAATATCTTGTTGAAGTGATGGTTCAAAAACCTCATCAAGTTCCACAATCCTCCCACTCAATTCTTTCGGGAGAAACTCTTTCTCGAGAGAGGACCCGTTTTCATCAACAAACACTTTGCTTTCGGATCTGAGATAGGAGGTACACCAAACTAATTCCTTTGGGTATTGCATGAAGGTGGAAGTATCCTCTTTGGGTTTGATCTTACCAGGTTGAAGCCTTTTGATATAAGCATAGTAGCCCCAAACTTTAAGAAACGACAGCTTAGGTTTCTCTAAACCATAGTTCATACAGTGTCATCTCAAAGGAATTAAATGGTTCCCTATGTAAAGTGAATGTGGTTGTCTCTAATGCATAACCCCAAAACAATAGTGGTAATTCGATAAGAGACATCATAGAATGGACCATATCCTATAGGGCACGACTACGATGTTCGTACACACCATCACACTATAGTGTTCGAGGCGGCATGAGTTGTGAAACAATTTCCACATTGTCTACCAAACTCGCAACTCAGATATTCATCTCTAGGATCACATCACAGACATATGATCCTCCTGTCATGACGGTTTTTAACTTCATTCTAAAATTGCTTGAACTTTTCAACACTTCAGACTCGTGATTCATCAAGTAAATACATCAGTATCTACTCAAATCATTAGTGAAGTAAGAACATAACAATATCCACTGCGTGGCTTAGTACTCATTGGACTACATACATCAAAATGTAATTTTTCCAAGAAGTCACTTGCTCGTTCCGTCTCACTGGAAAAAAGGCCTTCAGTCATCTTGCCTATGTGGCATGATATGCATGTTGCAAGTGATTCAAAATCAAGTGAGTCCAAAAGATTCATCTGCATGGAGTTTCTTCATGCGTTTACACCAATAGGCATGGTTCGCATGTCTCAAATGATTCAAAAACGAGTGAGTCCAAAGACCCATCAGCATGGAGCTTCTTCATGCGTTTTATACCAACATGACTCAAGCGGCAGTGCTACAAGTAAGTGGTTCTATCATTTCTACTTTGTTTCCTTTTGGCATCAATATTATGAACATGTGTATCATTACGATCGAGATTCAATAAACCATTCATATTAGGTGCATGACCATTGAAGGTATTATTCAAGTAAACAGAGTAACCATTGTTCTCTGATTTAAATGAATAATTGTATTGCAATAAACATGATCCAATCATGTTTATGCTCAACTCAAACACCGAACAATATTTAGGTTCCACAGTAATCCCTAAAGTAGAGGGAGCGTGCGATGGTGATCACATAAACCTTGGAAACACTTCCGACACGCATCGTCACCTCGCCTTTAGCTAGTATCCGTCTAGTTCGTAGCTTTTTATTTCTAGTTACCAACATTTAACAACTGAACCGGTATCTAATACCCATCTGCTACTAGAAGTACTAGTAAAGTACACATCAACAACACGTATATCTAATATACTTTTGTTGGCATTGCCAGCCTTCTTATCTACCAAGTGTTTTGCGTAATTCCGCCTCAGTGATCATTCCCCTCATCGTTCGAGCACATAGTCTTGGGTTTAGGTTCAACCTTGGGTTTCTTCATTGGAGTGAAAACTTACTTGCCATTCTTGAAGTTTCCCTTATTTCCCTCGCCCTTCTTGAAACTAGTGGTTTTACTAACAATCAACACTTGATGCTCCTCCTTGATTTCTACCTTCATGGTGTCAAACATCGCGAATAGCTCAAGGATCATCTTCTGCATACTTGGTATGCTATAGTTCATCACGAAGCTCAGTAGCTTAGTGGCAGTAACTTTGGAGAACTATGTCAATGCTACCTCTTGAGCTTGCGTTGGTTTTTCCCTTGAAGAGCAAAGGGTGATGCAGCACAGGAGCAATAAGTATTTCCCTCAGTTTGAGAACCAAGGTATCAATCCAGTAGGAGAATTGAGTCAAGTCCAGAGTACCTACGCAAACACAAACGATTTTGCACCCAACGCTATAAAGGGGTTGTCAATCCCTTCAAGATTGATTGCAAAGTGAGATCTGAAGGCGGAAAGTGCAACGAAGTAAAAGTGTAAGGCTGAAAATATGGTGTGAAGTAGACCCGGGGGACATAGTGTTCACTAGAGGCTGCTCTAAAAATAGCAAATAATACGGTGGGTGAACAAATTACTGTTGAGCAATTGATAAAACTGCGCAAAGTCATGACGATATCTAAGGCAATGATCATACATATAGGCATCACGTCCGAGACAAGTAGACCGATACTTTCTGCATCTACTACTATTACTCCACACATCGACCGCTATCCAGCATGCATCTAGTGTATTGAGTTCATGACGAACAGAGTAACGATATAAGCAAGATGACATGATGTAGAGGGATAAACTCAAACCAATGATGAAAACCCAATCTTTTTACCCTTGATGGAAACAACATGATGCGTGCCTCGCTACCCCTTCTGTCACTGGGTGAGGTCACCGCACGGTGTGAACCCAAAACCAAGCACTTCTCCCATTGCAAGAATCATAGATCAAGTTGGCCAAACAAAACCTACAACTCGAAGGGAATTACAAGGATATGAAATCATGCATATAAGAGATCAGAAGAAACTGAAATAAGATTCATAGATAATCTGATCATAAATCCACAATTCATCGGATCTCGACAAACACACCGCAAAAGAAGATTACATCGGATAGATCTCCATGAAGATCATGGAGAACTTTGTATTTAAGATCCAAGAGAGAGAAGAAGCCATCTAGCTACTAGCTATGGACCCAAAGTTCTATGGTGAACTACTCACGGATCAACGGAGAGGTCATGGTGTTGATGAAGAAGCCCTTCGTATCCGAATCCCCCCTCCGGCAGGGCACCAGAACGTGCCCCGGATGGGATCTTGTGGAAACAGAAGCTTAAGGCGGCGGAAATGTATTTTCATGGATCTCTATTTCAGTTTTGGATTTTTCCTGAATTTATAGGCGGAAGAGGTAGGGCAGACGAGCCACAGGGGGACACAAGCCTGCTAGGCGCGCCACCTGGCCGCGCCTAGGGGGCTTGTGGGGTCCCCTTGTGGCCCCTGCCTTGGTTCTCAAGTCTCGTGCGTATCTTCTGTTCCGTAAAAAATCTTTTCGAAAGTTTTATTCCGTTTGGACACCGTTTAAAATCCTCCTCTAAAAAGGGTAAAAACAAGGAAAAAACAGGAACTGGCACTTGTCACTGAGTTAATAAGTTAGTCCCAAAAAAGATATAAAAGGCATACAAAACATCCAAAGTTTGACAAGATAATAGCATGGAACCATAAAAAATTATAGATACGTTGGGGACGTATCAAGCATCCCCAAGCTTAACTCCTGCTCGTCCTGGAGTAGGGAAGTGACAAAGACTGAATTTTTGATGTGGAATGCTACCTAGCATAGTTGTCCTTTGTAACTTCTTTCATGTGACATGAATGTTCAGATCCGTAAGATTCAAAAGAATAGTTTGATATTGACATGAAAACAATAATACTTCAAGCAAACTAGCAAGGTAATCATGAACTTTCGAAATAACAAGGCCAAAGAAAGTTATCCCTACAAAATCATATAGTCTCGCTATGCTCCATCATCCCCAGACAATTAATTTAAATCATGCACAACCCCGGTATTGGCCAAGTAATTGTTTTAGCACTCTTACTTTCTCAAACCTTTTTCAACTCTCACGCAATACATGAGCATGAGCCACGGATATAGCACTATGGTGGAATAGTGTGTGGTGGTGGTTGTGAGACAAAAGAGGAGGTGATGGTCACATTGACTCGGCGTATCAAAGTGCTATGGAGATGCCCATTAATAGATATCAATGTGAATGAGTAGGGATTGCCATACAAAGGATGCACTAGAGTTATAATTATGTGAAAGCTCAAAAGGAGAACTAGTGGGTGTGCATCCAACTTGCTTGCTCACGAAGACCTAGGGCAATTTTGAGGAAGCCCATCATTGGAATATACAAGCCAAGTTATATAGTGAAGATTCCCACTATTATATGGTGGTGGCAAAACAAGAGACTCTCAATCATGAAGAACATGGTGCTATTATGAAGCACAAGTGTGGAAAAAGATAGTAGCATTGTCCCTTCTCTCTTTTTCTCTCTTTTATTTATTTGGGATCTTTGGCCTCTTTTTTTTCTCTTTTTTTATGTGGGAAACTTTGGCCTCTTTTTTTTATTTCCTCACATGGGACAATGCTCTAATAATGACGATCATCACACTTTTATTTACTCACAGCTCGAAGCTTAGAACGATAATGACTCTATAGGAAATGCCTCCGGCAGTGTACCGGGATGTGCAACGATCTAGCTTGGCATATGGTGTTGAAACATCTCGCTAGCTATCTTACGATCATCTAATGGCAATATGACAGTGACGGCACAATTCATGAGACGGAACGGTGGGAGTTGCATGGAAATATATCTCGGAATGGCTATGAAGATGCAATAGTAGGTAGGTATGGTGGCTGTTTTGAGGAAGGCATATGGTGGGTTTGTGCACCGGCGAAAATTGCATTGTACTAGAGAGGCTAGCAATGGTGGAAGGTAAAAGTTCATCTATACCATGGACTCACATTAGTCATGAAGAACTCACATACTTGTTGCAAAAGTTTTTATTAGTAATCGAAACAAAGTGCTAAACGCATACTCCTAGGGGAAGGGTTGGTAGGTGTAAACCATCGCGCGATCCCGACCGCAACACAAAGGATGACAATCAATAGATCAATTATGCTCCGACTTCCTAACATAACGGTTCACCATACGTGCATGTTACGGGAATCACTAACTTCAACAAAATTATTTCTAGATTCACAACACCCTACTAACATGACTCTTAATATTACCAAATCCATGTCTCAAAACTAATTGAGAGGAATCAAACTTCTCTTTCTACTCAATGCACATGAAGATGGAAGTTTTATTGTATACTCTTTGGATACCTATCACCTTTGGGAATACTTTCATAGCACAAGCCAACTACCAGGTTACGCACCGCCGTGCTCTAAAAGATCTAAGTGAAGCACATAAAGCAAAATGGTCTAGCTCAAAAGATATAAGTGAAGCACAATCAGCATTCTAGCAAAATCACGATGAGTGCATGTCTCTCTCAAAATGTGTGCAGCAAGGATGATTGTGACACAACAAAAATAAAAGACTCCTACGATACAAGACGCTCCAAGCAAGACACATATCATGTGCTGAATAAAAATATAGCTCCAAGTAATGTTACCGATGGATTGAAGACGAAAGAGGGGATGCCTTCCCGGGGAATCCCCAAGCTTAGGCTTTTTGGTGTCCTTGAATTTGGCTTGGCGTGCCTTGGGCATCCCCAACTTGAGCTCTTTATACTCTTTATCCATTTGTCCATGAGAACATCACCCAAAACTTGAAAACTTCACAACACAAAACTTAAACAGAAACTCGTGATATCATTAGCACAAGAAAACAAACTACCACCTCTTTAGGTACCGTAGCGATCTTGATTTCTATTTATATTGGTTTTGGATTACTGTATTATCCCTTTTCATGGCTAGTACCCCCCCCCCCCCCCGATACTATCCATAGTTTCATCAAAACAAGCAACCAACTCAACAAAAATAGAATCTGTCAAAAACAGACCAGTCTGTAGCAATCTGTATACTTCGTATACTTTCGTATCTCAAATTTTTTGAAAACTTACGACAGCCTGGGAAAAAGGCATATCAAACAGCAGCAAAAAGAATCAAATCAAAATATCTTTCTAAATAAAAATTAAAAATAATCTCGTGAGCGAAAAGTTTCTGTCTTTTTCCAGCAGGATCAATCAACCATCACCAAAACTAGTCATAAAGGTTTTGCTTGGCTCAAACACAAAAAGAAACACAAAAAACACAATTATAACAGTATTATGATGGTGTGGACGCAACAAAACAGAAAGAAAAAGATAAATTCATTGGGTTGCCTCCCAACAAGCGCTATTGTTTAACGCCCTCAGCTAGGCATAAGGTGATGGAATCACGTATCGTCGTCTTTGGTGCTCAAACCATAAGTAGCTCTCATCATGGATTCATAAGGCAATCTTATTTTCTTTCTAGGAAAATGCTCCATGCCCTTATTTAAAGGAAATTGAAATCTAATATTCCCTTCCTTCATATCGATGATAGCACCGATAGTCCTTAGGAAAGGTCTACCAAGAATGATAGGGCATGTAGGATTGTAATCAATGTCAAGCACAATGAAATCCACGGGTACATAGTTCCTATTTGCAATAATAAGAACATCACTGATCCTTCCCATGGGTTTCTTGACAGTAGAATCCGCAAGATGCAAATTAAGAGAACACTCCTCAATCTCATTATAACCCAGAACATCACATAAAGACTTTGGAATCGCGGAAAAACTAGCACCCAAATCACACAAAGCATTGCATTCATAGTTTTTGATTTTGATTTTGATAGTAGGTTCCCACTCATCATGAAGATTTCTAGAGATAGAAACTTCCAATTCAAGTTTCTCTTCAAGAGATTTTATCATAGCATCGACGATATGATCGGTAAAGGCCTTGTTTTGGCTATAAGCGTGTGGAGAGTTTATCATGGTTTGCATCAAGGAAATGCATTCAATCAAGGAGAAACTATCATAATTGAATTCCTTGAAATCCAAAGTAGTAGTTTCATTACTACTCAAAGTTGTAATATCTTCTACTCCACTTTTAATGCTTTTAGCATCAAGATAGATGGACTCCGAATCATTGGGCCGTTTTTCAACCAAACTGGATTCATATCCAGCCCCATCATCATTAGGTTTGACACTAGAAAACAAAGATTCAATGGGAATCACACCTAGCACTTTAAGATCTTCGTGATTCTCATCACAAATTTCAGGTTTAGCAACCATTTTATTGACTAAGGTAGCCTGTTTATCAGAAATCTAGCCTACCAATTTTTCAAGACGAGCAAACTGAGAATTTAGCGCAAGGAATTCTTTGGCCATATCATCAACTTCTTTATTCATAAAAAGAGAAAAAATAATTTTGGTCCTTCAGTTCCCTATGGAAGTAACTCTCATAATCAAACTATGTAGACATGAAGCCTTTAACACTTGTTTCAATCTCTTCCAACATCAGCATAGTAAGCATCAAAATCCCTTGGTTGGGCCATATAGGTCTTAGCAGGCAGACAAGCGAACATAAAGCAAGCGAGAGAAAAGGGCGAACGAAAAAGGGAAACGAAAAAGGCAAAAAAAATTGTAAATTTTTGTTTTCCAGAAGTGGGGGAGAGGAAAACGAGAGGCAAAAAAGTAAATGCAAGAGATGAGTTTGCGACACTTACTTGGATGAGTTCTTGACTTGATCCTCCCTGGAAAAGGCGCTAGAAATCCTTCTGCTGCCTCTTGAGCTTGCATTGGTTTTTCCTTTGAAGAGGAAAGGGTGATGCATCACAGGAACGGTAAGTATTTCCCTTAGTTTGAGAACCAAGGTATCAATCCACTAGGAGACTCGAGTCAAGTCCAGAGTACGTGCACAAACACAAACGAGATTGCACCCAACGCTATAAAGGGGTTGTCAATCCCTTCAAGATTGATTGCAAAGTGAAATCTGAAGGCGGAAAGTGCAACGATGTAAAAGGGTAAGGCTGAAAATATGGTGTGAAGTAGACCCAGGGGCCATGGTGTTCACTAGAGGCTTCTCTCAAAATAGCAAATAATACGGTGGGTGAACAAATTATTGTCGAGCAATTGATAGAACAGCGCAAAGTCATGACGATATCTAAGGCAATGATCATACATATAGGCATCACGTCCGAGACAAGTAGACCGATATTTTCTGCATCTACTACTATTACTCCACACATCAACCGCTATCTAGCATGCATCTAGTGTATTGAGTTCATGACGAATAGAGTAACGCCTTAAGCAAGATGACATGATATAGAGGGATAAACTCAAACCAATGATGAAAACCCCAGATTTTTACCCTTGATGGCAACAACACGATGCATGCCTCGCTACCCTTTCTATCACTGGGTGAGGTAACCGCACAGTATGAACCCAAAACCAAGCACTTCTCCCAGTGTAAGAATCATAGATCAAGTTGGCCAAACAAAACCCACAACTCGAAGAGAATTACAAGGATATGAAATCATGCATATAAGAGATCAGAAGAATCTCAAATAAGATTCATAGATAATCTGATCATAAATCCACAATTCATCGGATCTCGACAAACACACCGCAAAAGAAGATTACATCGGATAGATCTCCATGAAGATCATGCAGAACTTTGTATTGAAGATCCAAGAGAGAGAAGAAGCCATCTAGCTACTAGCTATGGACCCGAAGGTCTATGGTGAACTACTCACGCATCATCGAAGAGGTCATGGTGTTGATGAAGAAGCCCTACGTATCCGAATCCCCCCTCCGGCTGGGCACCAGAACGTGCCCCATATGGGATTTTGCGGAGACAGAAGCTTGCAGCGGCGGAAAAGTATTTTCGTGGATCTCTCTTTCAGTTTTGGATTTTTCCTGAATTTGTAGGCGAAGAGGTAGGGCAGACGAGCCGCAGGGGGCCCACAAGCCTGCTAGGCGCGGCCCCCCTGGCCGCGCCTAGGGGGCTTGTGGGGTCCCCTGGTGGCCCCTTCCTTGGTTCTCAAGTCCCGTGTGTATCTTCTGTTCCGGAAAAAATCTTTTCGGAAGTTTTATTCCGTTTGGACACCGTTTAAAATCCTCCTCTGAAAAGGGTCAAAAGCACGGAAAAACAGGAACTAGCACTTGGCACTGAGTTAATAAGTTAGTCCCGAAAAAGATATAAAAGGCATACAAAACATCTAAAGTATGACAAGATAATAGCATGCAACCATCAAAAATTATACATACATTGGAGACGTATCAGTCAATCACTATCTTATCTGGAAGATCAACTCCCACTTGATTCAAGTAATTGTAGCACCCACACAACCTGAGCACATGCTCAATGATTGAGCTCTCCTCCTTTACTTTGCGGGCAAATATTCTTGTCGGAGGTCTCATACCGCTCAACATGGGCACGGGCCTAAAACCCCAATTTCAGCTCTTGGAACATCTCATATGTTCCACGAAGTTCAAAACGTCTTGAGCGCCTCAATTCTAAGTCACAAAGCATCACACACTGAACTAGCAAGTAGTCATCAAAACATGTATGTCAGATGTTCGCAACATCTACATACGATGCTTGGGGTAGCGCATGGAGCAGTGCATTAAGGACATACGCCTTCTACACAGCAATGAGAACAATCCTCAGCTTACGAACCCAGTCCACATAATTGCTACTATCAACTTTCAACTTAGTTTTCTCTAGGAACCTATCAAAATATTGGGGAGCTACAACGCAAGCTAATCATCTACAACACAATTTGCAAAGACGTTTTGATTATGTTCATGATAATGAGTTCAATTAATAATATTACTTAAGAACTTCAACTCAAATTGACATCCCTCTGGTCCTTCGAATGGTACATGATCCAAATCCACCAACCCGATCATCACGTGACATGAGGTGGCTTCAATGGTGAACATCTCCATGTTGCTCATATCAACTATATGAATCATGTTGGACCTTTCACTCTCGTGTGTTCTGTGGCCATGTGTGTACATGCTAGGCTCGTCAAGTTTAACCAGAGTGTTCTGCGGGTGCAAAACTGTCTTGCACCCGTTGTATTCGAACTTTAGAGTCTATCACACCCGATCATCACGTGGTGTCTTGAAACAACGAACTGTAGCAACGGTGCACACCCGAGGAGAACACAACTTTATCTTGAAATTTTATTGAGCGATCAACTTATAATGCTACCGTCGTCCTAAGAAAAACAAGGTGCATAAAAAGGATTAACATCACATGAAAATCATAAGTGACATGATATGGCCATGAACTTGTGCGTGTTGATATCCATCTTCAAAGCACCAACATGATCTCCATCGTCACGGGCACTACAGCATGATCTCCATCATCATGATATCCATCATTGTGTTGCCAGCAAGGTTGTCGCGCCAACCATGCTTCTACTACTATTGCTGTCGTTTAGCGATAAAGTAAAGCATTAAATAACTCTTAATGATTGAGACGCAGGTCATACAATAATTAAAGAAAACCCTATGGCTCCTGCCGTTTGCCGTAGCATTGACATGCAAGTCGATATTAACTATTACAACATGATCATCTCATACATCAAATATATCACATCATGTCATTGGCCATATCATATCGCATGCATACCCTGCAAAAACAAGTTAAACGTCCTCTAATATTTTGTTGCAAATTTTACGTGGCTGCTATGGGTATCTAGTAAGAACGCTTCTTACCTACGCAAAAAACCACAACGGTGATATGCAAGTTGCTATTTAACCTTCTACAAGGACCGCCTTTTGTCGAATCTGATTCAACTAGAGTAGGAGAGACAGACACCCGCCAATCATCTTCATGCAACAAGTTGCATGTTAGTCGATGGAACCGGTCTCTCGTACTGGACGAGTAAAGTTGGTCCGGGCCGCTTCATCCAACAATGTTGCGCAATCAAGAAAAGACAAAGGAGGGAAGCAATCTGAATATCAACGCCACAAACTCATTTGTGTTCTACTCGAGATGCCATATACGCATAGACCTAGCTAAAGATGCCACTTTTGGGGAACATCGCATGGGAAACAAAAAATTTCCTACCCTCACCAAGATCAATATATGGAGAATAACATCTACGAGAGGGGGGAGTGCATGTAGATCGCTAAGCGGAAGCATATATAACACGGTTGGTGTAGTCGAACATCTTCACGATCCGATCACAATCCGTCCCGCGATCTCATCACGATCCATCCCGCGATCCCATGATGATCCGTCCCGATCTAGTGTCGAACAGACGGCACCTCCGCGCTCAGCACACGTACAGCTCGATGACGATCTCCACCTCCTTGATCTAGCAAGAGAGAGGATGAAGAAGAATACGAGTTCTTCGTCAGCATGAGGCAGCGGTGTTGGTGGAGCTCTTTCGATTGGGCTTCGCCAAGCAAAATTGGAACCGATATAGTGGAGAAAAATGATCTATGGGAGAGAAAGGGCTACGCTGTGGCATTGGTTGTTTGCAAAACTCTCTCCCCATCTATATATATAGTGGGAAGGGGGACGGGCTGCGCTCTAGGGTTTCCACCCTAGGGGCGGCCAAAGGAGGGAGGGGTGACGACCAAAGGAGGGAGGGGCGGCTGCCCTAGGGGTGGTTTGGCCCGCAAGTTAGGGTGGCGCCACCCCCTAGGTTTGGCCCTCCACCAACCCAAGCCGCATGGGCCTTAGGTGGGAGGGGAGCCTAGTCCACCAATGGCTGGGGTGCATCCTTCTCAGCCCATGTGCCCCCTCCGGGGCTGGTGGCCCCTTCCGACGGACCTCTGGAGCCCTTCCGGCACCCCCGGTACGCTACCTGTGACGCCCGAGCTTTTTTCGGTTACCAATACGGAACTTACCATATATCAATCATTACCTCCAGACCATTCCGGAGCTCCTCATGACATACGGGATCTCATCCGGGACTCCAAACAACCTTAGGTCACCAACATACATAAATCAACTATACTGAAATGTCACCGAACCTTAAGTGTGCAGACCGTGCGGGTTCGAGAACTATGTAGACATGACCGAGACACCTCTACGATTAATAACAAATAGCGGTACCTGTATGCCCATATTGGTTCCTACATATTATATGAAGACCTTTATTGGTCGAACCACGATGTCAAGGATGCAATCAATCGCGTATGATGTTCCCTTTGTCCTTCGGTATGTTACTTGCCCGAGATTCAATCATCGGTATCTCCATACCTAGTTCAATCTCATTACCGGTAAGTCCCTTTACTCGTTCCGTAATACAAGATCCCTTTTCTCGGGGATATTCCCCACAACCAAGACCCGGCTCATGAGGTTAAGTCCTCTTTGGGATTAAGTCGCCATGGCATTAAGTCCTCTCTAGGCTTAGGTCGTACTGACATTAAGTCCTCTTTGGGCTTAAGTTGCCCTGACGTTAAGTCCTCTCTGGGATTAAGTCGCCCTAAGGTTAAGTCCTCTTGGGCTTAAGTCGCCCTAACGTTAAGTCCTCTCTAGGCTTAAGTCGCCCTGATGTTAAGTCCTCTTTGGGCTTAAGTCACCCAGATGTTAAGCCCTCTTTGGGCTTAAGTGCCCAAAGATAAGAAGGCCTCCGAAGATGACTCATGAAGATGAGTCCCAAAGATTAGAATCCCTCAGTAAGAAGCCCGCGGTAAGCCGCCCGTGATAAGTCGCCCGCGCTAAGCCGCCCGTGGTAAGCCGCCCGCGGTAAGCAACTCGCGGTAAGAAGCCAGAAGAGAAAAGATTCCTTCACAAGGGAAGCAAGACCCAGATTGGGAGTCAAGAAAGATTAGTCCTAGTCTAAGTAGGACTCTATCGTAAGCCGCCCCTTCCACCTATATAACGAGGGCTAAGACACCCCAAGAGGGACAAGTTAGGTTGAGCCATCATAGGTTCAAGTCATTAGAGATAGACATATTAGACACCCTCGAGATTAGAGGTGGCGATTCCGCACCCTTCTAATCGAGATCATCATCTTCATCAATGAAACACAAGAAGGACGTATGTATTTACCTTCATCGGAGGGACCGAACCTAGGTAAACTCGCGTCTCTTGATTCTGACACACCCCTCTCAAGCCGCCACATAGTTACGATGACCGCATACCTAAGTTCTCTCACGAGGACATATGCCGTAAACAACTCACGACATTTGGCGCTCATCATGGGGTTAGCGCACGGTGAAATTGTGTTCTTGAAGGGACTTTTCCAACCATTAACTAGACGAACAAGGGAATAGTGGTAGACACAGCCAACAAAAGTTAATGTTTTGCGATGGAGTTGCGAACCGCCAAACTCTTCAAGAAATACACAGCCAGTCGGGTCAAATTAATTAGTATGAGTTGTAGATCGAGGCGAGTTAAGTTTTCGCGTATGTACGTTGCTACAAGTCGCCAAGGGATCAAATCAAGATTGTCCGCCAATGCATTTGTTTTCGTTGAAGTTTTCCACGTTATCACACCATGGGCAACCGAGTCATTATGGCCTACCGCTGCTCACTTCAAAGAAATTTCCATGACTGCACACTGAAGCTACAAACTAGCGGACAACAATCATGAAGGGGTCATATGATGCCAATGAAGCAAAATCAGTTATGGAGTAATACTAATTGGAACTGCAGGTCATGGAGGTAATCAGGAAGTGGATCAGGGAGCCAAGGGAAACACAAAAGAAAGAAGGCCCCGACTCCGAAGCAGACTCAGCGTCGCCCCTCCGTGTGGTCCGTGCCGCCGCGGAGCTCGCTCCGATCACCACACCTCGTCACATTGGCCGCATCGCCACACAAGCCACTGCTCCGGCCGAGCCCTGCGCTGGCTTGCCTCCATCTTGCTCTGCTCACCGCTTCACCACACCTCACCGCACCTCGCCGCACCAACCTCCGCACCGGCCGCATCACCGCACGAGTCGCCACTCCGGCTTCCACTGCGGCCTTGCCCGGCCGCCACACATACCGCCTTCCGTGCCTTCAGCCACCGTGGTGGCTCAACCTCTGATCATCCTCCTCAACGCCGGTTTACCTCCGTTCTCTGCCTCATGGCCTTCTTCCCCATGCGTCGTGCCTCCAATGGTTGCCGCATCATGTCGTCACAGCCGGTTACTGCCGGATATGCACACACCGGCCTCTGCCCGAGCCGGCTGCCCGCAGGCCCGTGCCATCTCCTCCGCCTTGAGCGTAGCCTTGCCGCCTCGCCACCGCCGCAAGCAGCCGCGGCCATCACGCTCCGTCTCCAAGTTGTGGCCCGCCATGAAGCCGTTGTCACCACATGCCCTCTCTGTTGTGGCCCGCCTTGCACCACCACTGCGTTGCATCCACCGCCCCGGCCTCTCCCCGCCGCGAGCCGCTGCTGCGCTCAACCCGCCGCCTGGGCCTCACTCCGCCATGAGCCACCACCGCCTTGCGCCACCGCTACGCTGGATCCATCGCCCCGGCCTCTCCCCGCCGTGAGGCGACATTGCGTTGGAACCGCCGCCTTGGCCTCTCTCCACCTTGAGCCGCCGCCGCCTTACGCCACCGCTGCGATGGATCCACCGCCCCGGCCACGAGCCGCCGCAGCGCTGGACTCACCGTCGTGGCCAAACCCCGCCTTGAGTCATCCCCACGCTCTAGCAGCCTATCTCCTGCCCTCTCGTCGCCACGAGCGGTCGGCCCTGAGTCGGGCGCTCTCAAGCCGGCCCCGTGTAGGCTGCCTACCCCCTTCCCTGCACTGGTGATCCAAGGAAGAAAGGGGCAAGGGGCAGTTGGACAAAAAAAAATCGGACGGACGTGTTAAGAGAGAGAGAGAGAGCGCTATTTGCGATGAAATTATCATCAGGTGATATATTTCCTTGTAAAAATATTCATGTGGATTCGTTTTTTCAAGATTTTTATACTTATGACTTGTATGACTTTAGGCGCACGTTAAATTTTAGATGGAAGGACACACTAGTGTTCAAATGCATTGGCCAATTCCGCGCAATGCAAGCCCCTGATCCCGTGGTCCGGTCTACTCTAACACATTGGTGCTACCCCGTATGAGCCGCTCACCGGACACGTGCATCCGTTGAACAAGTGGTCCAGTCTACATCAGCATGACGCGGCCCACTCTCATGTCCGCGTGACCAAAATGGCTTACAATGACGCGGCCAACTCTCACATCTACCTGGCCAAGACGACTTACAATGCCATGGCCGATTCTCGAGTCCGTGCCAAATCGCGAGACAACTCTCACATTTAACTCAACCTGCGGTCCGGTCTACATCAGCATGCTGGTGAAGTGCTTGCCTATGCGAGCCGCCCAATGGACGCGCGCAAGACGCCGCCCCTGCAGTCCAGACGACATCAACCCGCCGGTGCAGTGCCCGTCTGTACGAGCCGCCCAACTGACGCCCGCAAGTCGCCGTCCCCACAGTCCATTCTCCATCGACCTATCAGTGCAGTGCTCGCCTATATGAGCCGCCCAACGGACGCATGCAAACTGCCTCTGCGGCCCGTATCCCGCAACAACATTGGAGCAAAGAAAAAATGACATTTATGTCTTGCACAACATCATCAAATCACGGACCACCTACCACTCGTGCCGGGTTCCTCAATGGATAGACATGTTGGCCAATACTATCTACTTTAGCATATCAAAGGTAACGGGAGAGTTTGTCATGAAGGAAACATCCCTGGTGAAGCTACAAATTGAGCTGACCATTGTTGAGCCGGTAATTCAAATCAAGAGACAAAGAAAAGAAAAAATCGCCCTCGACGAGCCAGGAGAGCCGAACTACGTGAGAATAAAGCATGGGCTAAGGGGCATATACACTTAATTTGGCCATGGTATTTGCCAAAGACATATGATGAGCGGATCATCAGCTCACTACGCCGTCTCCAATTTGGATAAATTCCATCATTCAGCCGTCAAACTTATGCCGGCTTATGTCACAATCAAGTATGGAGACTCTCAAGCCGCCTCCTTGAGTCGACTTAAGACTCGGGGACTACACAGACATGGCTCGGTAGATTCAACCGGCTGAATAATTAAAGAACCCTGGGTCATTACAGGAAAGATAAGCCGGTCTCGGGGGCTGCTGCCTCATTGGCGGAAAGATTTAAAGTCGCCCAAGAGGACGAGCCGCCATGATGCGACCATTCAAGCATGGGTGCCCTGCCTCATTAGCGGGTGATTTTAAAAGTCGCCCAAGAGGATGAGCCGCCATGATGTGGCCATTCAAACATGGATTCTAAACGATGCCAAAGAGGATGAGCTGCCTTGGCACACCGTCCAAACATAGGTGTTATGAGCCAAAGAGGATCAGTTTCCATGATGCATGGTTCAAATATAGGCGCCAATTTATGTTCTTCAGAATCAAGCTGGCTTAGCTCGGGTCTACTAGTTTCCAAGTTGTTTAGGATTAATAGCATTGTCTTTTGCAATCCTATGCTCGGTTTTTACTTGATCATAGGTCACTTGGGGGGTTCCAATTAATTGAATTCAGCTTTCTTACCCTCTTGGCTACCAAAAAACTAACGCATTATAATGGTTATACTGGACGGTATGTCTATGCGACTCGCCCTATTGGCCCCATGTACTCATGGCGAGTCAATCCATTTTGGACCCTCACTTGCCAATGTTAAAACATCGAGGTGTACAGCGAGAGCCAGCATATGGGGAATAGATAAACCATGGGTTCATAGAACCTGCTTCATTGAAGCCTCACTTGAGCCTCATCCGCTAGTCTAAATTAAAAAGGTATTGCACAAACCTCTTAGGGTACAACTAGAGCCTTGCAAGCCCGTCTACCCGCCGTGACTCATTGAGCCGGCTTACGCAAAATAACTTGATGCCATATCATGGTATTACCTTTTCTCAGAAAACCGGAACTATTCAATCATATACATGCATCATCTTGCATTGCATCATGCATCATACATACATATCATGCCGGTCTTCAAACCTGGTCAAAGCATAAACTTCTGGAGGAGTAAATAGATCTTTGATAGCCAATATGGATGGATCTTCATCATGGTTTATCGTAACCAGTGTTAAATGATTGGGGGTTTTTAAGCCAGCTTGGAAGAATTGATTATTGTCGAAGAGCCTCCCTATCACATATAATACCGGGTCATCTAATTGACCGGCTCGTGAATTTCTTCGACTTGTGCTTTGTCGTAAACTACAACACTTATAGATTGCTCAAACATATATTTGCCGGATTACATTGCAACCACGATCAAGGATTTCTTTCATCACAAAGGCATCATCAGAGTGGATATGATTTTATTCTACAATGAAAGGAATAGTCTCGAGTCACTGCACGCACACGACCCGGCAGTTGGGGCTACATTATTTGAATCAAGATTACATCAAAGTATGAAAGTCTCATGTCACTACAAGCATGCACCATGACACTTGGGGGCTAATGCAAACCGCTTTTTCAAATCATCACATCAGACCCGACTATCTCAAGGAGATAAGCCGGCCCTTGGGGGCTACAGGTCACTCTTCATTCAAGTATGGATTCAAGCAAAAGCCGGCTCATCGTTTTTATAATGACCCGACCCTTGGGAGCTACACATTGTTGCTCAAGTTTACACAAACATATCTACAAAGTCCATGCTCATTATTTCATAATGACCCGACCCTTGGCGGCTACATCATATGATGTTTTATTTTCGAAGGAGAATAACGTGTAAGTCCCGAGTCGCCGCAAGGAATCAACCCGGCACTTGGGGGCTACACTATTCAGATCAAAATTTCTAATGTCCCAGGTTGCTGCAGGCAAGACAGTTCGACACTTGGGGGCTACAACACTCAGTTTTTTCACAGATCATGAGGTCCAAATTGATGACCCAACCCATCACACACTGATGAGTCCTCTTTGGGATTAAGTCGCCCTCACGTTAAGTCCTCTCTAGGCTTAAGTCATCCTGATGTTAAGTCTTCTGTGGGCTTAAGTCTCCCAAAGATAAGAAGGCCTCCGGAGATGACTCCTGAAGATGAGAATCCCTCAGTAAGAAGCCCACGGTAAGCCGCGCGTCATAAGCCGTCCGCGGTACGCAACCCGTGGTAAGGAGCCTGCGGTAAGAAGCCCGTGGTAAGAAGTCAGAAGAGAAAAGATTCATTCACAAGGGAAGCAAGACCTGGATTGGAGTAAAGAAAGATTAGTCATAGTCTAAGTAGGACTCTATTGTAAGCTGCTCCTTCCACCTTTATAAGGAGGGGTAAGGCGCCCCAAGAGGGACAAGTTAGGTTGAGTCATCATAGGTTCAAGTCATTAGAAATAGACATATTAGACACCCTCAATATTAGAGGTAGCGATTCCGCACCCTTGTAATTGAGATCATCATCTTCATCATTGAATCACAAGCATGACATAGGCTTTTACCTCCATCGGATGGGCCAAACCTGGGTAAACTCGCGTCTCTCGATTCCGACCAACCCCTCTCAAGCCGCCACATAGTTGCCATGACCTCATACCTAAGTTCTCTCACGAGGAAATATGTCGTGATAAAACCGCGACACCGTGACTAACTCCTTAGTTACATTTCTTGCAAGCTCATCCTGATGTTGTATTATCGAGTGGGCCGTAGAGATACCTCTCCATCATACGGAGTGACAAATCCGAGTCTCAATCCATGCCAACCCAACAGACACCCTCGAAGATACCTGTAGAGCACCTTTATAGTCACACAATTACATTATGATGTTTGCTACACACAAAGCATTCCTCCGGTGTCCGGGAGTTGCATGATCTCATGGTCATAGGAACAGATACTTTGACATGCAGAAAACAGTAGCATTAAACTGACACGATCATATGATGCGTTTATAGTTTGGGTCTTGTCCATCACATCATTCTCCTAATGATGTGATCCCGTTATAAAACGACAAATCATGTCTATGGTCAGGAAACCTTGACCATATTTGATCAACGAGGTAGTGCTTAGAGGCTGACTAGGGACAGTGTCTTTTCTATGCACCCACACATGTATTTGGGTTTCAATGAATACAATTATAGCATGGATATTAAACGATTATCATGAACAAGGAGATATAATAATAACTAGTTTATTATTGCCTCTAGGGAATATTTCTAAGAATACTAAGTACAAACACGTAGGTCTATGTTGAACTACTCACACAACCATGGGAGCAGCAAGGATCATGTAGAGGCCCTCCGTGATTGGTCCCCCTCCGGCAGGGCACCGAAAAAGGGCTCCAGATGGCCTCACGGCGGAACATAGACTTGCGTTGGGGTAAAAAGTGTTTCGGTTGTTCTCTAGGTTTTTTGCAATATATGTAATTTATAGGCCAGAGAGGGGCATCGGGAGGCAACTAAGGGGGGCACGAGGCAACAGGGCGCGACCTACCCCCCTGGGCGCACCCTATTGGCTCATTCCTCCCTCGCGAGGCCTCTGGTGTCCTCATGTTTTATTTTGGTCCAGAAAAAAATCATATTTTAGTTTGGTCGAAATTGGACTTCATTTGGTACTGTAAACGTGAAAAGCCAAAAACATGTAGGAAACAACAACTAGCATTGGTAATTGAGTTAATAGGTTAGTGCTCAAAAGTAATATTAATTGGTAAATAAACACCCAAAAAGTATCCTAGAATGATAATAAAATAGCGTGAAGCAATAAAAAATTATAGATGCATTGGAGACGTATCAGCATCCCCAAGCTTCATTCCTGCTCGTCCTCGAGTGGGTAAATGATACAAACATAATTTTTGATGTGACATGCTACCCAACATGTAATCTCTTGCAGGTTGGATTATTGAGAAAGGACGAATTAATAAACATCAACATAGTAATGATTATAACCATAAGCAACATAATCTTCAAGTTTCAAAGCATACAATCCTTAAAGAATATTCACTCCCTATTCATTTTTTCATATAAATATAGCATGCCTCCGTCCTTGCCACATAAATAAAATGTTAAGGACCATGGTGTCAAGTCAGGAAATTGGATCATACTTTTTAACACGCTTGAACTTTTTATTACTTGCGCAATATATGAGCGTGAACCATGGATATAGCATAAAGGTGGAATGGAATAAATTGGTAGATTTCAAAGGGGTGAAAGTGGAGAATAAAGTCTTGCATCGACTAGGCGTATCAACGGGCTATGGAGATGCCCATCAATAGATATCAATGTGAGGAGTAGGGATTGCCATGCAAGGGATGCACTAGAGCTATAAGTGTATGAAAGCTCAACTGAAACTAAGTGGGTGTGCATTTACTTGCTTGGTCATGAAGACCTAGGGCATTTGAGGAAGCCCATCAACGGAATATACAAGTCAAGTTCTATAATAAAAAATCCCACTAGCATATGAAAGTGACAAAACAAGAGACTCTCGATATGAAGAACAAGGTGCCACTTTGAGGCACGAGTGTGTAATAAGAGGTAGTAGCAATGTCCCTTCTCTCTTTTCTCCATTTATTTATTTATTTTTCTATTTTTCCCCTTTTTTCTCATCCGGAGTCTCTTCTTGACTTGTGAGGGAATCATCGTCTCCATCATCCTTTCCTCTTCGAGACAATGCCCTAAACAATGATGATCATCCCACTTTTATTTACCTACAACTTGATATGAAAAACTGATAGGATAATATGACTCTATATGCATGCCTATGGCAGTGTACTAGGATGTGCGACGATCTACCATAGCAAAAGATATCAAAAAAGGATAAGACGTGGAAATATCATACTAGCTATCTTACGATCATGCAAAGCAATACAACAATGGAAGTATAAGTCATATGGTGTGATAGTGGAAGTTGCATGGCAATATATCTCAGAATGGCTATGGAAATGCTATGATAGGTAGGTATGGTGGCTATTTTGAGAAAGTTATAATGAGGCTTATTTGCAACAAAGCTTATCATGTCACGGGGTTTGGATGCACCGGCAAAAGTTGCACCAATTCTCGAGGTGAGAATGGGAAATGAACGATACCGAAGAGGCTAGCAAATATGTGGATGTGAGAGTGAGTATATCCATGGATTCAGTCATAAAGAACTCACGTAGTTGTTGCAAGATTCTTTTAGCTCTCTTGAAGCAAAGCACTACTCGCATGCCCCTAGGGAGAGGTCGATATGAGTTAACCATAGCGCTCCCGACTCAAAAAACACTAGGATTTCAATGAGCAATAAGTATGCTCACACATCATCACCATGCCATAGAAATATTTGGATGAACAACAAGTTGACAACCTCTAATTTGCAATAATCTTATTAACCAATGATCACGCACTCATGCTCTTTCACATCACCACATTAATATCATTAACCACGATTTGCCTTTCATGTGCTACATGTGGTTTTGATTATGCGCTCATTGGATACTTATTATTTTTGACCTAGTCTTATAACCCATGAAAATTACCATGGCAATTTATTAACTCTCAAACAAATACAAGTGAAGATTGGGAGTGCAATTATTTCTATAATATTTGTATGCCACCATGCGCTAAAAGATATAAGTGAAGTACTAGAGCAACTCCTAAGCTCAAAAGATATAAGTGAAGCGCAAAGAGTATTCTAATAAATCATGGTGATAATGTGCCTCTCTAAAATAGATTTGTCCAGAAAACAATTATTGTCTGAGACTAAAGATAAAAAATCAAACTAAAGCAAATGACGTTCCAAGCAAAACTCATATCATTGATGAATAAAAATATAGCTCGAAGTGACATACAGATGGATTGAGACGAAAGAGGGATGCCTTCTGGGGCGTCCCCAAGCTTAGATGCTTGATTATTCCTAGAATATTACCTTGGGGTGCCTTGTTCATACCCAAGCTTAGTCTCTTACCACTCCTTATTCCTTCGTCCATCGCGATAACACCCAAAACTTGGAAACATTAGCACACAAAACGGAACAGAAACTTCGTGTGATCCATTAGTATAATAAACATATAAAATAATTTAGGTACTGCTATAAATTGATTTCTAATCTATTATTTCATAAGGCACTGTATTCTAACTTCTCCATGACTTATACCCGCCGATATAATCCATAACATCATCAAAACAAGCAAACTATGCAAGCAAAACCAGAATCTGTCTAAAACAGAACAGTTTGTAAAGATATAGTTAAGTGCCATACTTCTATAACTCCAAAAAAATTGAAACATTAGGACGACCTAGGGATTTCTTATAAAAATAATTTGTACAAATTTCAGATCAAAAATATGTCCCAGTAAAATCACAGAAATTCTGCACTGGACACTATAGTTTCTTCTTTTTAACCGTATCAATTTTACTCATCATGTAAGTCATCCCAAAGGCTTTACTGGGCATAAAAACTAATTTAAACACACACAAAAATCACTACAGTAGAAATAATCATTTTATGACATACACACATAAAGTAAAAAATCAAAATTAAAGATAACTATTGGGTTGCCTCCCAACTAGCATTATTGTTTCATGCTCCTAGCTAGGCATAATGCATATGATCAAGTGTTGTCATCTCGAAGACGACCCATCAAGCTATAATAATATTGCTGGAAATATGCCCTAGAGGCAATAATAAATTGGTTATTATTATATTTCCTTGTTCATGATAATCATTTATTATCCATGCTAGAATTGTACTGATTGGAAACTCAAATAGATGTGTGGATACATAGACAACAGATTGTCCCTAGTGAGCCTCTAAATGACTAGTTCGTTGATCAAAGATGGTCAATGTTTCCTGGCCATAGACATGAGTTGTCATTTGATAATGGTATCACATCATTAGGAGAATGATTTGATGGACAAGACCCAAACTATGAACGTAGCATATGATCGTGTTAGTTTATTCCTACGATTTCCTACATGACAAGTATCTATTCCTATGACCATGAGATGAGGCAACTCACTGACATTGGAGGAGTGCCTTGTGTGTATCAAATGTCGCAACGTACGTGGGTGACTATAAAGGTGCTCTACAGGTATCTCCGAGGGTGTCTGTTGAGTTTGCATGAATCAAGACTGAGATTTGTCACTCCGTGTGATGGAGAGGTATCTGAGGGCCCACTCGGTAATACAACATCACAACAAGTTTGCAAGCAATGTGACTAAAGAGTTAGCAATGAGATATTGTATTACGTAACAAGTAAAGAGACTTGCCATTAACGAGATTTAACTAGGTATAGAGATACCGACTATCCAATCTCGGGCAAGTAACATATGGATGGACAAAGGGAAAAGTATATGGGATTGATTGAATCCTTGACATCGTGGTTCGACCGATAAACATATTCATATAATATGTAGGAACCAATATGGTCATCCAGGTTCTGCTATTAGTTATTGACCGGAGAATGTCTCGGTGATGTCTACATAGTTCTCGGACCTGCAGGGTATGCACACTTAAGGTTTGGTGATAATTTAGTATTAATGAGTTATGTATGGTGGTAACCAAAAGTTGTTCGGAGTCCCGAATGAGATCCCCGAATGTCACGAGGAGCTCCGGAATTGTTCGGAGGTAAATATTGATATATTAGATGGTCTCCAGAACGATTCCAGAATTCACCAGAAGGGTTTAGGATGTTCCCGAAAATATTCTGGTGCGAGGATACTTTGGTTGGCCCAAGGGGTAAGGCCCACGGTGTTTTAGGTTGATGCAAGAAGAAGTTTTGCGGACGCGAGGGAGCAGACGCCAAAGACCCTAGCGTCTGGCCCTGGACACCGAAGACCGTGTCGTTTGGTGCAAGAATCTAGGAAGGACTTTTCCCTACGTTCCAAACCGATTTTGGGGAGGCCCTCTCCCCAAGTTACGGCCCAAGGCTCAACATATAAATAGAGGAGCAGGGCTAGCCCCTAGAGCACAAGGTTTAGAGCTTCCTCTAGTTGATCTAGTTCTAGTTCTAGTTGGTCCTAGTTGACTAATTTGAGCTAGCCCTAGCCACCTCTAATTCTCATAATTAGAAGTCCTGTGTGATTCTAAACTCATTCCTCTAGTTCATCCTCCGATATAATTCGGTTATGCTTGGCGAAGCCCTGCGGAAATAGTTACACCACCGCGGACACCATGTCGTCGTGCTACCGGAACTCATATACTACTTCGCCCGTCTTGCTGGATCAAGAAGGTGAAGACGTCATCAAGCCGTACGTGTGTTGAACGAAGAGGTGCCGTCCGTTCAATGCTAGATCGGGATGGATCGCGATTGGATCATGAAGACTTACAAAAACATCAACCACGTTATATACGCTTCTGCTTGGTGATCTATAAGGGTATGTAGATGCACTCCCCCTCTCGTAGATGTTAGTCTCCATAGATTGATCTTGATGAGCATAGGATTTATTTTGTTTCCCATGCGACGTTCCCCAGCAGTGGTACCAGAGCTAGGTCTATGGGTAGATGACATCACGAGTAGAGCTTAAAGGAGTTTGTGGGTGTTGATATTCAGATTGCTACCCTCCTTAGTCTCTTCCTGATTCAGTGGTATTGTGGGATGAAGCGGCTCGGAAAAACTTTACTCGTACACGTACGAGAGGCCGATTCTATCGACTGACATGTAACTTTGTTGCATAAGATGGCTGGCGGGTGTCTGTCTCTCCCACCTTAGTTGAATCGGATTCGACAAAGGCAGTCCTTGTAGAAGGTTAAATAGCAACTTGCGTATCACCGTTGTGGTTTTGCATAGGTAAGAAGTGTTGCTGCTAGATATCCATAGCGGCCACATAAAACATGCAACAACGAATTAGAGGACGTCTAACTTGTTTTTGCAGGGTAAGTTGGGGTATGATATGGCCAAATGACATGATAATATATATTTGATGTATGAGACTACCATGTTTTAATAGTTAATATCGACTTTCATGTCGATGCTAGAGCAACCGGCAGGAGCCATAGGGTTGTCTTTAATTATCGTATGACCTGCGTGTCAATCATTAAGTGCTATGTAATGCTTTTCTTTATCGCTAAACGGTAGCAATAGTAGTAAAAGCATGGTTAACACGACAACCTTGATGGCAACACGATGATGGAGATCATGATGATGGAGATCATGGTGTTGTGCCAGTGATGATGCAGATGATGCCAGTGCTTTAGAGATGGAGATCAAAAGCACAAGATCATGGACATATCATGTAACTTATGATTCGCATGTGATGTTAATCCTTTTATGCACCTTGTTTTTCTTAGGACGACGGTAGCATTGTAAGGTGACACCTCACTGAAATTTCAAGATAAAGTTGTGTTCTCCCCGAGTGTGCACCATTGCGAAAGTTCGTAGTATCGAAGCACCACATGATGATCGGGTGTGACAGACTCTATGTTCACATAAAATGGGTGCACGACAGTTCTGCACATGTGGAAGACTCGGGTTAAACTTGACGAGCCTAGCATGTACAGACATGGCCTCGGAACACACGAGACCGAAAGGTCAAACATGAGCCATATAGTAGATATGATCAACCTAGAGATGTTCACCATTGAAACCACCTCATCCCACGTGATGATCGTACTTGGGTTGGTGGATTTGGATCATGTCACACTTGAACAACCTGAGGGATGTTGAGTTGATTGGGAGTTCTCAAGTAGTATAATTAATTGAACCCATTATCATGAACATAGTCTAAGTTATCATTACAAAGTATGTTGTAGAACAATAGCCTCCACTGTAGCTCCCCTGAATTTTTGATGCGTTGCTAGAGAAAACTAAGTTGAAATATGATAGTAGCAATTATGCGGACTCTGTACGTAAAATCAGGATTGTCCTCATTGCTACACAAAAGTCTTGTGTCCTTAATGCACCGCTGGGTGTGCTATCCCCCAAGCTTCGGCTTTGGATGTTGCGAACATGTGACAAACAAGTTATGATGACTACATGATTGTTCAGTGCGTCATGCTTTACGACTTAGAATTGAGGCTCCAAAACGTTTTGAACATCTCGGAACATATGAGATGATCCAAGTGCTAAAATTAGGATTTCAGGCTCGTGCCCGTGTTGAGAGGTATGAGACCTCCGACAAGATTCTTTGCGTGGAAAATGAAGGAGAAAAGCTCAGATTGTCTCTGTGCTACAATCACTTGAATCAAGTGGGACTTGATATTCCAGAGGAGATAGTGATTGACATAGTTCTCTAATTCACTCCCACAAAGCTACTGAGCTTCGTGATGCTATATCGATGATCCCTGAGCTATTCACGATGTTTGACACCGTGAAGGTAGAAATCAAGAAGGAGCATCAAGTGTTGATGGCTAGTAAAACCACTAATTTCAAGAAGGGCAAGGGCAAGAAGAGAAACTTAGAGAATGATAAATTAGTTGTCGCTCCAATGAAGAAACCCAAGGTTGAACCCGAACCCGAGACTAAGTGCTTCTATTATGAGGGGAATGGTAACTGAAGCGGGACTTCCCTAGATACTTGATAGATAAGAAGGCTGGAAACGTCAATAGAAGTAAATTAGATAGACGTGTTATTGATGTGTACATTACTACTACTCCTAGTAGCACCTGGGTATTAGATACCGGTTCAATTGTTAAATGTCAGTAACTGGAAATAAAAGCTAGTGAATAAGCGGAGACTAGCTAAAGGCAAGGTGACGATGTGCGTTGTAAGTATTTCCAAGGTTGATGTTATCAACATCGCACACTCCTTCTACCTTCGGGATTAGTGTTGAACCTAAATAAATGTTATTTGGTGTTTGCGTTGAGCATGAACATGATTAGATCGTGTTTATTGCAATGCGGTTATTCATTTAAGTCGGAGAATAATGGCTATTCTGTTTACATGAATAATACCTTCAATGGTCATGCACCCAATGTGAATGGTTTATTGAATCTCGATCGTAGGAATACACATGTTCATAATATTGATGTCAAAAGATACGAAGTTAGTTATGGTAGTACCACTTACATGTGGCACTACCTATTAATTCATATTGGTATAAAACACATGAAGAAACTCCATGCTAATGGATCTTTTGGACTCACTCGATTTTGAATCACTAGATACAAGCAAACAATGCCACATGGGCAACATGATTGTATGCCTTGTTTTCTAGTGAGAAGGAATGAGCAAGTTACTTATTGGAAATAATACATTTTGATGTATGCAGTCTAGTGAGTGTTGAAGCACGTAGTGGATTGTGGGGACCCCGCCTTACGAGTCGAGACCATAGAATGAACGTGTACAGTGATCCTAGAGATCAATGCTCACTGAACACGTAGATACTGAATAACAAGAGTCTTACATCCATGAATAACGTCTAATATAGATAATGACCATTATGGTAAATTCTTACATAGATAGGTCCATGAAGGCCAATTACACCAGCAGAACTAATAGCGGAAATCTTGGTAGTCCATGTGAACCCGTGCCATTAGCCTTAACCAACAGGCATTCTGACTCGGAAGCATCCTAGTTAGCGTGTACGTCTCGGATGATGAATTCTTCTCCATATTCTGGTTCCTCCATATCTGGTCAATAAAATAACTAGTGGCAAGCCAATGAGTACTTTGATTGTACTCGCAAATAGCCCATGATGTGGATTAATTAATTGAGTGCAATATGAAGTATGATGCAGCCTTTGCGGAAATCAGGTTTTATTCATGCATAAACATGGTTAAGTATTTAGATGGTCATGCATAAATAGTAACCATAAGAACATGTTACTGATATCAACATAAGTATTCCTAGGGCTAAACATCTCATGTTCACCCTTCATGTCAAGTCACTGGACTTGTCCCAAGTAATCACTCTCTAATGTAACACCTTTATACACACACACACTTGGTTTGTGCGGAAACGACTGGATGTAGTCTAAGCGGGATTACCCAACTGTCCTTGACCGTGTACACGGCTATTCGAATAGTTTTACACTCTGTAGAGGTCGTACGCCGCACCCACGAGATCTGGCAAACTTCCGTGTAATCCACGACTCGCGGTATTCAACATACCAAAGGTAAGTACCCGATCATTGCCTTTTCCCCGACGACACTAGAAAAAGAGTCCACTCGATTGGTACTCAGCCCACATGATGTACGTCTTACAAGCACCAACTCTAGACCGTATCATCCATGCAGGGACCAACGGTGTGACCTGAACACGTAAAAACAGCATAGTCATCCTACTAGGCATGAACCCGTCATGAGAATGACCTTATTACTCCCGCCACTAGTAATGTGGGTCTTTGCTAGCACAACCAGAGTAATCAACAAAGCCCCGTCCCATAAAAGGGTATCGGGGTCGCTCATGTAAGGTTAGGATGGTCAGCAAATCTTAAATCTAATCCCATTTCCAAAACCACTCACACAAATCCTTTCTTGCTACACCACTTCTTTCTCAAGTGATCATCCATCTCAACACCATAACCCTAGGGCATTAGTGGCACCCGATGGGGTTTTCGGAAAATCTTTGTAATCACCTCTTTGTTACCATCACCATGCATATGATCATCCTATGCGTAGCACTACTATCTAATTTTCAACTTTTTATCAGCGTGACCCTCATAGATGGTAAGGCCATGCTCAATGCAAGTGCTCTAGGGGAGCCATCGGTAACACCATCCCGGGGTGTACCGATTAATCCTGACTATATGCATCGGAATAAAGTAATCAACATGTCATGCATAAAACATTTTATCAGAAATGGTCAAAGGGTTGCTTGCCTTGATCAGCTAGGTATCCGAGGTCTTCAAGGTCTTTGGGTCCAAGGCCTTCGTCAAACGTGTGATCTATCATCGTAATAGCAATAATAATAATAAGGACCACAACCAAAAACAGAGTACAAGCTCACATAAAAAAATGTTACCCTATTCTGCAAAACCCTATTATTATTTATCAAAGTATTTGTTTCTCGTTTTGAAATGAAAATTTGTTTTTAAAGTCTTTTTAACAGGGGTTAGAAATACTTAAACTAGGTTTTAAAAAAGACATGTGCATAATTTTTTTCATAAAGATTCCACAAACAGTAGTTTTAAATACTACATAATTTTACAGGAATTATGGTGGAAAAATATTTAAGTTTGGATAAGTAATTAATCCTGTGGATTTTTTTTAGAAACAAGAATTAAAAATAAATGAAGGGTCCAGCTAACTCGCCTGCTCGGCCAGCAGCTGGGCCGGCCCAGCTGGCCAACCCGCCAGCCAGCCAGCCCAGGCGCGCGCGCGCCGTCGGGTTCAAACCTGACGGGCGAGCCCCTGCGGCCAGCGATAGAGTGGAGAGAGGGGGAGAGAGAGGCCGCCGACAAGTGGGGTCCTCCTGTCGGGGTCGTCTTCTACCTCCAGAGAGAGGAGAAGGGCCGCTCATCGGCGACAGCTCTGGGGTCCTCAAGGCCAGGTGAGCACATGAATTGTCTCGTGGCACTCCCTCCTATTAGTTGGGGGTTGAGGGGACAATGGAGGTGGCCTGGGTCGCTAGCAACGACGAAGCCGCGATGGAGACCATTCGGGAAAGTGTTGGGAACGGTGCTCCGAGCGGGGAGAAGGACATGGGAGTGGTGGAGAAGGCTCGGGAGGTCTCTGCGGTCACAGGGGGGTGAAAGGAGCTCGGGAGCATGCCTGTAGCCCGAGATAGACGGAGCCCCGACGCGGCGGCGCCTCGCTCAATCTCGAGTACTGGGGATCTCTTAGCTCCAGGGGGTGCTCGGGGTGGTCAATTGGAGTGGATAGGGAGGTTCTGGTGGTGTGGAGGAGTGAGGGGGATCCTTTATATAGGCGGGCGACAAGTCACCGAACGGTGGTGCACTGGTGGTTTTGATGCCGCGGTAGGAGAGGGACAGAGAGCTCGGGAACAAAAACGTGGTATTGCGGACACGGTTTAGGACCGCACAACATCTTCAAGAGGAGCGGGGGCACTCTCTTGGTGCGCCGAGGTTGTGGGGTTCTTCTGGCCGCTTCAGCCGTGCGCGGGCATGCGTCGCGAGGGGAAGAGGAGAGGGGAAGAAGAGGGCCCGATGGTTCCCTGGACTCGGTCATCGATGTGGTCAAAGAGGGGTAACGGCTGGGGGCGGGAACTGGCCGCCGTTGGCCCCCTTGGGCTTGGGTGTGCTCTGTAGTGTGTCTAGAGTGCAGCTTTAGCATGCCACGGTATGCTGGCGCGCTCTAGCGTGTCTTGGCCGAGCCTGGGGTGTCTAGGAGATGGGGTAGATGTTCCTTGGATGCTAGGAAACGAGAAAGTCAAGCTGGCCAAAGGGAGAGAGTTAAAGTGGTGTTGTTAGTCTTGATTCAGGAGCTATAATAGAGATTTTTGCTCATTCTCATTAAACCAGTGGTGGGCCTCTCGTCTGCAGTTGTGGAGGGGCACAGGTAATCTGTCGCAAGAGTTTGCAGTGAAGGGAGTAAGTCTGGAGGGTGTTAGATGCTGATTTTCAAATCTGGTAGAAGGTGTTTGATGCATGTTTGGGGAAGTTAACCTCCTCCAATTGCATTGTGAGTTAACAGGATTTGGTCTTGGATGTAATTACGAGGCTCTACTAAATTTGAGCTCCATTAGAGGAGTTTGGCAATGCAAACTTGAAAATGCCCACAAATGGGCAGATCTACCATCTTGTGAGAAGATGTGAGCCAATTAATTCCCCCAATTCCAAATCTTGGCATGATCTTCTTATTTGGGGGTATTGAGCACTCGTGCAAAGTTTGAGACCAAATGGACAAACTTTGCAATGTAGAGTTGCTCCAACTTGATTCTCGACAAAGAGGGTTTCTGAATTATTTGGTGAATCAAATCACCTTGGATGGAGGTGAAACTTGGCATGATCACCAAATATAGCATGTGGGACATGCTAGAATCTTCTGGGAATTTATTGAGAATATTTCCCTTAGAAATATTTCAAAAGGTCAAAATAGACAGAATTGGTTTTCAAGGGTTTGCTCAATTATTTTTGAACAGGACTACGGGTTTAAACTCTTATGTAGGGAAAATATATGTCCTCTGAGTATCCCCAAGTTTTCTAAGATTTTTCTAAGGTAGGAAAATAATTTTTCACCCAGAAATATCATTTCTAGCCTAAAAAGGGACGTATAAATAAAACAGAAAAATAACTTTAAAAATTATTATTAAATGGTTTTCAAGAGTTTTATTAATATTAGAATAAGAATAGAATCTTTGGGTGAAGACACTCCCTTAAGTTCAGGGACTTGTAGTGCAAATCCCAAAGCAAGGTTCTGGTTTACTAAAATAATTAAAAATTATTTTTGTGGAAATAATATTTCATAAAAACTGTTTTTAGCGATCTACTCACAAGCACACATACGAACAATGACAATCAAGACACTCATAGCATTTAATTAAAAAGTTTCAATTTATACCAAATTTTGAAAGAGAGACAACACACACAAAGTGATGTGAAAACAGGGTGTGACAAACCTATCCCCCTTACAAGAATCTCGTCCCCGAGATTCCTAAGCTAGGTTCTAAAAAGGTACGGAAACTCGGATCTAAAATGCTCGGCTTCGTCTAGAATGCGGATCAGTCTCTCGCGATAAGTGATGTGTGGCTAAAGGTCAATCGCTCGATGATCGATGTCCTTATAGAGATCTGGACGGCCTAACGCTTGAATGCACTTCCTGAGTTGTGACACTTGGAAGACGTTGTGCACACCTGAAAGTTCTGGAAGTAGCTCAACTGGTAAGAAACTGCTCCACGCCTTGCGGTGATCTTAAAGGGTCCAATGTACCTTGGAGCAAGCTTCCCCTTGACGTGGAAACACGTGGTTCCCTTGAGAGGCGTGATGCGGAGGTACACGTGATCTCTAGGGTTGAGTTCCACTTCTTGATGGTGTGAATCCGCATAGCTCTTTTGTCGCGAGTTGGCAACCTTTAGGTGCTACCTGATGAGTTTCATCTTCTCCTCTACTTCACGGACGATGTCTGGCCCGAAAATCAGTCCTTCACCACTCTCGGACCAGTTGCGAGGAGTGCGGCACTTACGTCTGTACAATATCTCAAATGGGGCCATCTGGAGACTGGACTGATAGTTGTTGTTGTAAGAGAACTCGGAAAAAGGCATACAATCTTCCCACTTGGTTCCGTGTGCCAAGACACAAGCGCGGAGCATATCCTCAAGCATCTGATTTACTCATTCTGTCTGCCCGCCGGTCTGCAGGTGAAAGGCGGTGCTGAAGAGAGCTTGGTTCCCAAGGCCTCATGAAACTGCTTCCAGAATCTCGAAGTGAGTTGTGTGCCTCGATCGGACACAATCTCCTTGGGAACTCCGTGGAGCCTCACAATATGCTCAATATAGAGACTGGCCAACTTGTTTCCCTCATATTTGGTACTGACGGGGATGAAGTGGGCCACTTTGGTCAGATGGTCAACGATGACCCATATGGAGTTTGTCCCTTCCCTGACTTTGGTAGACCGGTGATGAAGTCCATATCGACTTTATCCCACTTCCATTCAGGCACTTGGAGGGGTTGTAGCAGCCCAGCAGGTCGCTGGTGCTCAGCTTTGAGTCATTGGCATACGTCGCACTTGGCGACATATGAAGCTATTTCCGTATTCATGCCATGCCACCAGAATCTTTCTGTGAGGTCTTGATACATATTGGTCCCACCAGGGTGAATTGAGTATGGAGTGTCGTGGGCCTCCTGCAAGATTAGATTCTTGAGTTCCCCCTTGTTGGGTACGCATATGCGATTCCCAAACCACACAACTCCATGTTCATCCACTGAGAACCCTGGGGCCTTGCCTTCCTTGATCTTCCTCTTAATGACGGCAATGCTCTCGTGTCCCTTCTGGGCCTCTTTAATGTCGTCCATGAGCGTGGGTTTGGCTTCGAGGTTTGCCAGGAATCATTGTTCGACTAGCTCTAACCCGAAGCTTTCCAGCTCCTCATATAGAGCGGGTAGCCTTTCCTCGATCATAGCATTCAAGGTGCAAGCCTTTCGGCTCAAGGGATCTGCTACCATGTTGGCCTTATCGGGGTGGTATTGAATGCTAAGGTAGTAGTCTTTAATCAACTCCAACCATTTTCACTACCTCATATTCAATTCCTCCTCTGTAAAAATATACTTCAGACTCTTGTGGTCGGTGTATATTTCGCATCGCTTCCCCAAAAGGTAATGCCGCCACGTCTTGAAGGCATGAACTACGGCTGCCAACTCGAGGTCATGAGTGGCGTAGTTCTCTTCATGAGGGCGCAGTTGCCATGACATACAAGGCACGACCATGCCGCACTACATAAAAATGCCACCGAGTACAATTCTTTATTCATCGCAGTATATCACAAACTCTTTGTTGATATATGGAGTGGCCAGTACTGGGGCGGTGGTTAATCTCTTCTTTAGTTCTTGGAAGCTTTCTTCGCACTCTGGCGTCCATTCAAACTTTTTGCCCTTCTTCAAGAGCTGAGTCATTGGTCGGGCGATGCGAGAGAATCCTTCTACGAACTTGTGGTAATATCATGCAAGTTCGAGGAAGCTTTTGACTTCCTTCAAATCGATTGGCGACTCCGAGTTTGTTACCGTAGTAATCTAGGAGGGATCGACTGCCAATCCATCTGTCGTCATGGTATGACCCAAAAATCCAACTTCGCGTAGCCAAAATTTGCACTTGCTGAATTTTGGCATAAAGTTGATGCTCTCGAAGTTTTTGCAACACGATCCTCAAGTGTTGCTCATGCTCTTCTTCGGACTTGGAGAAGATCAGTATGTCGTCGATGAACACAACAACAAACTTGTCCAGATATTCCATAAAGACTTTGTTCATGAGGTACACGAAGTAGGCTGGGGCATTGGTCAACCCAAATGACATGAACGTGTACTCGTACAGACCATACCTTGTCATGAATGTCGTCTTCGGTATGTCCTCGGGCCGAATCTTTAGTTTGTAGTACCCGAATCTGAGATCGATCTTGGAGAATACCTTGGCACCATTTAACTGGTCGAATAGGTCTTCAATCTTGGGGAGTGGATACTTATTCGTTATCGTCACTTCATTTAGGGAACGATAATCAACGCAGAGCCTCATAGTCCCATCCTTCTTGGACACGAATAGAACAAGTAATCCCCAAGGAGAGGCGCTAGGACAAATGAATCCCTTCTTGATCTGCTCAACTAGCTGCTTCTTCAACTCTGCAATTCCTCGGATCCCATCCTATAGGGTTTCTTATACATAAGCCTTTATCGAGACATGAGTTCAATGATGAGCTCGATGTCTCGATAAAGAGGCATCCCAGACAGTTCATCCAGAAAGACGTCCGGGTATTCACATACCACTGACACTTGGTCCTACTCATTTCCCGAAAGGCAGTTAACCTGAGGGACTTGAGCGGAGGTAGGCCGAGGAACATACTTGACTTTGATCCCTTGGTCACTGGTCATGGTGATAGCCGTACTGGCGCAGTCCAGTATGCTCTGGTGCTTGGCCAACCAGTTCATACCAAGGATCGCGTCCAAGCCTTGCGACTTAAGAGCGATGAGTTCTGCTATGAAGTTTACTCTATTAATGTTGATCCCAACTCCCCTACATCCTATGTTGGTCCTCAATACTGCACCCGGGGTATGTACATCCATTTGGCCATTTAGGAATGTAGGTCTCAAACCACTCTTCACAACATACTTTTGGGTGACAAAAGAATGTGAATCACCACAATCAAACAATACTGTTGCTGGAGTGGAGTTTACGAGTGTCGGATTCCGGGCTCCGCAAAACCCTAAAGATTCGAACTCAGGGACGTGAAAGAAGATCTATCACTGGCTCGCCTCACCTAACTCACTACTCGCCGAGAATGGTAGGGAACTCACTCGATGGTGAGGAAAACACAAAACACGACAGTTTTACCCAGGTTTGGGCCGTTGAGAAGCATAATACCCTACTCCTGCTTTGGTGGATTGCCTCTCGTGGAGGTTGGTGGATGAACAAGTATAGTGTCCGAGAGCCTCCGGAGGCTGGATCGACTTTGTTTGGTGCTAGTGGCTGAAGTGAATGAATCGGGGTCGGATCGGTCCCTCTACGAAGTAACCTACCTTATATATTTATAGTGGCGGCTCTGGTCCTATTCCCTTATCATTTCGACAGGAAGGGATCCCACAACGGCCAATTTCGAAGGGTAACACAGGAACATGCTTCCCCTATCTAAAAGTGGTCTTCGCGTGCAAAGTGGCTGCCAGCGCTGCAGGGACGGGTTCAGGGATGACGTCCGTCCTACCGCGGGTGGCGATGGCCTTGTTGCACCAGAATGGAAACCTTTGGGAGATGCCTTCGGAACCCCGGTACGTCCTTTCCCCCGTTGCACTAAAGGGGAAACTGCGCTGCCCTACTATCCGTTGCTCGCTTGTCCTTCCTCTGCGTCATCCTTGATTCGTGAGGCCGGGCCTTGCCTTTGAATATCTGTCGCTCCGGAGGGATCCTGAGGAGGCCCCCTGCGGGTCTTGATGTTGTCCCTCCTCGCGAGGCTTGGCCCCTCGCAAGGGCCTTGTCTTGGGTGGTGCCGGGCCCGTTGGTTTTTCTTGATGAAGTGGGCCAGCCCTGGGCTGCAAGTACGCAAGTCTGGGTACCCCCATTCCCAGAACACCGACAGTAGCCCCCGGACCCACGACGTGCTCGGGTTGGCTTCTGGGCGAAGCCTCAGGGACAACATGAAGCAGCGCGTGCCCTAGTCGTGTGCGGGCTAGGCGGCACACGTGTCCAGCAGCCATGCGGTGACGCTCTCGTTCCCCGTGGCGTCCGGGGCGTAGCTGACCATGATGGCATGATCTCCTAGAGGCGTGGCAGCCGTCATTGTTATTCATTAATGGCATCGGCATGGCCGGCCCACACCCAACGGCCCTCACGGACGTGACTGCTCGGTTGACAGGTGAGGCGACGTGGGCGGCAACCCTCCTCACGGCACCCAAGGGGCACACAACGCTTGTGCTCCCATGACATTTGGTGGCCGCAGCTCGCCTATAAATCTGCACCCCTGTCAAGTGGGAGACACTACAACCTTGAGCTTCCTCTCTGCTTCCTTTGCTCCGCCGAGAAAAACCCGCTCTCCTCTTCGTTTCTCTGTCTTCCATGGTGTCTTTGGGAGGCGAACCTGGCAGGGCAAGCATGCGGCTCTGTCCGCGCCCTCATCCGCCCCCGGGAGCAGCGGTGGAGGGCCCTCAGGGTCTTCGCGCATTCGCAGCCGCTGGGCTCTCGCCGATGAGTAGTCCCTCATCTGCACCTCTTTTCCTGGTTATCCTATCCGCTGCTTGGTGGTTGATCTTCCCTCTTCTCCAGTGCACCCGCCGCCAAGAATTCCAAGCTTGGTGAGCTTCAGGAGGAGGCGGAGGGCCTGCGGGCCCAGCTCGAGAGTGCCGAGGTCGCCCTCCAGGCTTCCCGCCAGGGCGAAGCGGAGGACAAGGATGAGCTGGTGTCGCTACAGAGGCAGGTTCAGGAAGCATCCAATGCCGTGCATGCCACCCAGGATGAGGCGGCGTATGCCCGGATGATGGCGTCCCAGCGTGCCAAACGGTTCGAGAGCATCGCCGGCTGAGCGGTAGGCACGATGCGCCGATTCGTGGGGGATGTCCCGGTGCTGCCAAATATGAGAAGCGACGGGGGCTACCTCACCTTGTTCCACAAGGTGGTGTAGACGCTGGAGGCCGGTGTCTCTCGCGTGGAGGAGGAGAGCGTGTCCGACGCACGCGAGCTTCTGGGCCTTGCCTTAAAGCTCATCTTCTCCAACCTGCGACGCCTTGTCCCGCAGCTCGACCTGTGGCGCGTCATCGAGCCAGTGCCCGTTGAGTCCCATCATCTTCTCCGGGACGAAATGCGCCCGCACATGGACGCCCTAGTAGAGCGGTATGTCTGGGTGCCCATCTCCAGTGAGGGGGAGGACTCCAATGCCAAGCCTGCCGGCGCCAATGGCAGCATCGGAAGCCTCTTCCCCTAGGCGCCCCTAGCTTTCGTGTTCCTTCCCGTGTAATGACGAATCATGAACTCTGCCCTGTCGGGCGTTAGACTTTTGCCTATTACCTTCTCCATTCTCCTTTTTTCCTTTTGTTCTTGAATTGATGGATTTCTCACTTGTAGTTGTTGCGGTTAGGTTTCCTTGCATTGGGCCCGTCGATGACCCAGTCGTTGCTCGGGGGGAGCGGCGGTGAGGGCCCTCAGGAGGTCCCATCCTCCCGATGCATCATTTGCACCGCTGCACACTTGGTCGATGGCTTTGTTTCTTGCCGCAATTTAGTCTTCAGGAGCTGCATCATTTCGTTAGTATGCGTGGTTTTAATTCATAGTTAGTTTGACGCAAATGAGATGGCCCCCGTCCGGGCCTGCGGGGTACTTAGCTCGTCGGTTTGCGCCGGTTCCTTCCATAGCTCCTCCTGAGTAGCTCCTGCTTTGTAGGTGGGACAGGGTGGAGACCCATTCGGCATTCTATGTGTGCAGGTCCCGGTTATGACCGGTAAGGCTCCTGAGGCTCTATGCTCACGAGCCCCCTTTGGCGCTCGACTGATTCCTCATCATGTCCCTTTGGTCATCGCCCCAGGGTGCCCTGAGGCCTCCCGAGACTCTTTGTGGTGGTACCGTGTGATACGTCCATTTTGCATCATGTTTTCATGTTCATATTTATCGCTTCTTGGGCTGTTATTTCACTTCACGGTACAATTCTTATATATTTTCTCTCTTATTTTGCAAGGTTTACATGAAGAGGGAGAATGCCGGCTGCTGGAATTCTGGCCTGAAAGTGGAGCAAGTTTGAAATACCTATTCTGCGCAACTCCAAACGCCGTAAAAATCAACGAGGATTTTTTTCCGGATTTATAAAGAATACTGGGCCGAAGAAGCGCCAGAGGGGCGCCAGGGGTTGGCCACAAGCTTGCACGGCGCGTCCACCCCCCAGGCCGCGCCATGAGGGCTTGTGGGCAACCTGCTAGCCCACTTGCCCCCCTCTTCTGCTATATGAAGGGTTTCGTCAAGGAAAAAATGAGAGAGGAGCTTTTTCGTTGTTTCGCCGCTGCATGGAGGCGGAACTTGAGCAGAACCAATCTAGAACTCCGGCAGGACGATCCTGCCGGGGAAACTTCCCTCCCGGAGGGGGAAATCGTCGCCATCGTCATCACCAACACTCCTCTCATCGGATGGGACTCGCCACCATCAACATCTTCATTAGCACCATCTCATCTCCAAACCCTAGTTCATCTCTTGTAACCAATTCTGTCTCACGACTCCGATTGGTACTTGTAAGGTTCCTAGTAGTGTTGATTACTCTTTGTAGTTGATGCTAAGTTGGATTACTTGGTGGAAGAGTTTATGTTCAGATCCTTGATGCTACTCATTACCTCTCTGGTCATGAATATGATTATGCTTTGTGAGTAGTTACTCTTGTTCCTAAGGACATGGGATAAGTCATGCTAATAGTAGTCATGTGAATTTGGTATTTGTTCGGTAATTTGATATGTTGTATGTTGTTTTTCCTCTAGTGGTGTTTTGTGAATGTCTACTACATAACACTTCACCATTATTTGGGCCTAGAGGAAGGCATTGGGAAGTAGTAAGTAGATGATGGGTTGCTAGAGTGACGGAAGCTTAAACCCTAGTTTATGCGTTGCTTCGTAAGGGGCTGATTTGCATCCACTAGTTTAATGCTATGGTTAGACTTTGTCTTAATTCTTCTTTCATAGTTGCGGATGCTTGCGAGAGGGGTTAATCATAAGTGGGATGCTTGTCCATGTAAGGGCAGTACCCAAGCACCGGTCCACCCACAGATCAAACTATCAAAGTAACAAACGCAAATCATATGAACATGATGAAAACTAGCATGACAAAAATTCCCGTGTGTCCTCGGGAGCGTTTTTCCTCCTATAAAACTTTGTCCAGGCTTGTCCCTTGCTACAAAATGTATTGGGCCACTTTGCAGCACCATTTCTACTTTTTTTACTTGTTGCTTGCTACGAATCATCTCACCACACAATCATTTGTTACCGACAATTTCAATGCCTGCAGATTTTACCTTGCTGAAAACCACTTGTCAAATTCTTCTGCTCCTCGTTGGGTTCGACACTCTTACTTATCGAAAGGACTACGATTGATCCCCTATACTTGTGGGTCATCAAGACTCTTTTCTGGCGTCGTTGCCGGGGAGTGAAGTGCCTTTGGTAAGTGGAACTTGGTAAGGAAACATTCATATAGTGTGCTGAAATTTATTGTCACTTGTCACTATGGATACTAATCCTTTGAGGGGCTTGTTCGGGTTATCTTCACCTCGAACGGAAGCACAAAGAGTTGCTCCTCAACCTGCTGCACCTACTGAAAATATTTGCTTTGAATTTCCTTCGGGTATGCTTGAGAAACTGCTGGCTAATCCTTTTACAGGAGATGGAACATCACATCCAGACTTGCATCTAATCTATGTAGATGAAGTTTGTGGTTTATTTAAGCTTGCAGGTTTGACCGAGGATGAGGTCAAGAAGAAGGTCTTTCCTTTATCTTTGAAGGATAAGTCGTTGACATGGTATAGGCTATGTGATGATACTGGATCATGGGACTACAATTGGTTGAAATTGGAATTTCATCAAAAGTTTAATCCTATGCATTTAGTACATCGTGATCGGAATTATATTTATAATTTTTGGCCTCGTGACAGAGAAAGTATCGCTCAAGCTTGGGGGAGGCTTAAATCAATGCTATATTCATGCCCCAATCATGAGCTCTCGAGAGAAATTATCATTCAGAGCTTCTATGCTCGGCTTTCTCACGATGATCGCACCATGCTTGACACTTCTTGTACCGGTTCTTTTATGAAGAGAGATATTGACTTCAAATGGAATTTATTGTAGAGAATTAAATACAACCCTGAATATTGGGAGCTTGAAGAAGGTAAGGAGTCACGTATGAATTTCACTTTTGATTGCGTTAAATCATTTGTTGAGACAAATACTTTTTGTCACTTTAGCGCTAAGTATGGACTTGACTCTGAGATAGTAGCTCCATTGTGTGAATCCTTTGCTGCCCATATTGATCTCCCCAAATGGAAGTGGTTTAAATATCATCCTCTGTTAGAAGTCAATGTAGTTAAACCCACTCCAGTTGAAGAGAAATTCATTGCCTATAATGATCCTGTGGTTCCCAGTGCTTACACTGAGAAACCACCTTTCCCTGTTAGGATAAAGGATCATTCTAAAGCTTCAACTGTGATACGTAGAGGCTATATTAGAACACCTACACCCCCTGAGCAAATTAGAGTTGAACCTAGCATTGTTATTATCAAAGATCTTCTGTCCGACGATGTTGAGGGACATAATATTCACTTATGTGAAGATGCTGCTAGAATTGCTAAACCTCACGCTAGAGACAAACATAGGCCTGTTGTTGGCATGCATGTGGTTTCTGTGAAGATAGGAGATCATTTTTATCATGGTTTATGTGACGGGGGTGCTAGTGTTAGTGCAATACCTCAATCCTTATATGATGAAATCAAAGACGAGATTGCACCTGTTGAGATAGAGCCTATTGATGTCACTATTCAGCTTGCCAATAGAGATACTATCTGCCCTCTGGGAATTGTTAGGGATGTTGAAGTCTTGTGTGGTAAAACGAAGTATCCTGCTGATTTCCTCGTTCTTGATACCGCGCAAGATAGTTTTTGTCCCATCATATTTGGCAGACCCTTTCTCAATACTGTCAATGCTCACATTGATTGTGAGAAGCAAACTGTCACTGTTGGCTTTGAAGGTGTGTCACATGAGTTTAATTTCTCCAAGTTCGGTAGATAACCTCATGAAAAGGAGTTGCCTAGTAAGGATGAAACTATTGCCTTAGCGTCTATTGCCGTGCCTCCTACTGATCCCTTAGAGCAATACTTGCTTGAGCATGAAAATGATATGCATATGGATGAAAGGGATGAAATAGATAGAGTTGTCTTAGAACAATATCCTATCCTTAAGAATAACTTGCCTGTTGAACTGCTTGGGGATCTACCCCCACCAAAGGTTGTTCCTGTGTTCGAGCTTAAACAGTTGCCTGATACTCTTAAGTATGCTTATCTTGATGAGAAAGAGATATATCCTGTCATAATTAGTGCTAGCCTCTCAGAGCATGAAGAAAAGAAGTTACTAAAAACTCTGAGAAAGCACCGTGCTGCTATCGAATATACTCTTGATGATCTTAAGGGCATTAGTCCCACTCTATGCCAGCACAAGATTAAAATTGATCCTGATTTCAAACCAGTTGCTGATCATCAAAGGAGATTGAATCCTAAGATGAAAGAAGTAGTAATAAAAGAAATATTAAAGCTCTTGGAAGCGGGTATTATCTATCGTGTTGGTCATAGCGATTGGGTGAGTCCGGTGCATTGCGTCCCTAAGAAGGGAGGCATTACCGTTGTCCCTAATGATAAGGATGAATTAATCCCACAGAGGATTATTACTGGCTATAGGATGGTGATTGATTTTAGGAAGTTGAATAAGGCCACTAGGAAAGATCATTACCCTCTGCCTTTTATCGACCAAATGCTAGAAAGGTTGTCCAAACACACACACTTCTGCTTTCTAGACGGTTATTCTAGTTTCTCCCAAATACTAGTTGCACAATATGATCAGGAGAAAACCACTTTCACCTGCCCTTTTGGTACCTTTGCTTATAGACGCATGCCTTTTGGCTTATGTAATGCACCTGCCACCTTTCAAAGATGTATGATGGCTATATTCTCTGACTTTTGTGAAAATATTGTTGAGGTTTTCATGGATGACTTCTCCGTTTACGGGTCTTCCTTTGATGATTGCCTCATCAACCTTGATCGAGTCTTACAGAGATGTAAAGACACCAATCTTGTCTTGAATTGGGAGAAGTGCCACTTTATGGTTAACGAAGGCATCGTCTTAGGACATAAAATTTCTGAAAGAGGTATTGAAGTCGATAAGGCTAAGGTTGATGCAATCGAGAAAATGCCATACCCCACAGATATCAAAGGTATAAGAAGTTTCCTTGGTCATGATGGTTTCTATAGAAGGTTCTTTAAAGACTTCTCTAAGATTTCTAGGCCTCTTACCAATCTCTTGCAAAAGGATATTCCTTTTTGTCTTTGACGATGATTGTGAGGAAGCCTTCGAAATACTTAAGAGGGCTTTGATAACTGCACCTATTGTTCAACCACCTGATTGGAACTTGCCTTTTGAGATCATGTGTGATGCAAGTGATTATGCTGTTGGTGTTGTTCTAGGGCAAAGAGTTGACAAGAAGTTGAATGTTATTCACTATGCTAGTAAAACTCTAGAGAGTGCCCAAAGAAACTATGCTACTACGGAGAAGGAATTTTTAGCAGTCGTGTTTGCATGTGAAAAGTTCAGGTGTTACATAGTTGATTCCAAAGTCACTATTCACGCTGATCATGCTTCTATTAAGTACGTTATGGAGAAGAAGGACGCTAAACCTAGACTTATCAGATGGGTTCTCTTGCTACAAGAGTTTGATTTGCATGTTGTTCACAGGAAGGGTGCTGATAACCGAGTAGCAGATAACTTGTCTAGGTTGGAGAACGTCCTTGATGACCCACAACCTATTGATGATAGCTTTCCGGATGAGCAACTGAATGTCATCAATGCTTCACATAGTGCACCGTGGCATGGTGATTATGCAAACTATATCGTTGCCAAATATATAGCACCTAGTTTTACGTACCAGCAAAAAAGAAATTCTTCTTTGACTTGAGACATTACTTTTGGGATGATCCTCACCTTTATAAGGAAGGAGTAGATGGTGTTATTAGACGTTGTGTACCTGAACATGAACAGGGACAGATCCTACAGAAGTGTCACTTCGAGGCCTACTGAGGACACCATGCGGGAGATAGAACTGCACACAAGGTATTGCAATCAGGTTTCTATTGGTCCACTCTCTTCAAGGATGCCCGTAAGTTTGTCTTGTCTTGTGACGAATGTCAAAGAATAGGTAATATTAGCAAACGTCAGGAAATGCCTATGAACTATTCACTTGTCATTGAACCATTTGATGTCTGGGGATTTGATTATATGGGACCTTTTCGAAAATCCAACGGTTATACTCATATCCTAGTTGCTGTTGATTATGTCACTAAGTGGGTAGAAGCTATCCCCACTAGTAGTGATGCTCACAACACCTCTATCAGGATGCTTCAAGAAGTTATTTTCCCTAGATTTGGAGTCCCTAGATATCTAATGACCGACGGTGGTTCACATTTCTTTCATGGTGCTTTCCGTAAAACGATTGCTAAGTACGATGTCAACCATAGAATTGCGTCTCCCTATCACCCTCAGTCCAATGGTCAAGTAGAGCTAAGCAAAAGAGAGATTAAACTAATTCTGCAAAAGACTGTCAACAGGTCTAGAAAGAATTGGTCTAAGAAGCTCGATGATGCACTGTGGGCTTATAGAACTGCCTATAAGAATCCCATGGGCATGTCTCCGTACAAAATGGTGTACGGTAAAGCATGTCATTTACCTCTCGAGCTAGAGCATAAAGCTTATTGGGCAATCAAAGAGCTCAACTTTGATTTCAAACTTGCCGGTGAGAAGAGGTTATTTGACATTAGCTCGCTTGATGAATGGAGAACTCAGGCATATGCGAATGCCAAGTTGTTCCCAGAAAAGGTTAAGAGGTGGCATGATAAGAGGATACAAAAGCGTGAGTTCAATGTAGGTGATTATGTCCTGCTATATAACTCTCGTTTAAGATTCTTTGTAGGCAAGCTTCTCTCTAAATGGGAAGGTCCCTATGTTGTCGAGGGAGTATATCGTTCCGGTGCTATCAAGATCAACAACACGGAAGGTAATTGTCCGAGAGTTGTAAATGGGCAGAGAATCAAGCATTATATCTCAGGTACTCCCATAAATGTTGAAAGCAATATCATCAATACCATAACTCTGGAAGAATACCTAACGGATATTTATCAGCCTGTTTCAGACTCCGAAAACGAAGAGGTATGTGATTCGGTAAGAAAACAGAGTCCAAAACTTTTCCAGTAGGAAATTTTCTCCGTTTTGGAATATTTTAAAAAATACAAAAAATGGAAGTAGTCCGGAAAGTGCGCGAGGAGGCGACAAGACTGTACGGCGCAGGCCCACCCCCTAGCCGCGCCGTGAGGGCTTGTGGCCACCTCGTGCGCCTCCCTGACTCTGTTTTCATGCGGGGTACTCCTTCTGGTCTGGAAAAAATCATTATATATACTCCCGTTTGGTCTGACCCCTGCATCATGCAGATTTCTTCTGTTTTTTGTTTTGAGCCTATTTTCTGCCGCAGATTTAGAGCAAAATGTCGTCCCAGGAATCTGTGGGGGAGAACAATCTCCGTCAAATCTATGGAGAAGTTCATGTTGATCTGAAAAGGACGGAGGTCATGGAGGCTAAGGAAAGGCTACCTAAAGAAATCAAGGGCAAAGCTAAGGAGAAGGATCAGGCATGGGACGAAGTGCAATCTGTGCTCAACAAGGAAGAAGTTGAAGAAGTGGATTTCCTCCAACCCTACCTCCACCTACTGTCTCCATCTTTGATTGAACTCTTGAGGTTTTGTGAAACAACTCGTGCTCGCAATACTTGTCTCACTCGTGAAGTTGTTTTGCTAGAAAAACATATCGCAGATCTCCAAGGTATAAATCAAAGATTAATGGCCCTCTTGGAGTCAAAGATTGCAACAGCTCCATCACCATCACCACCAAAGGAAGACAACCGAGCATTGGTATGGGCACTCCCCTTGGCTTTTGCAAAGCTTGGGGGAGTTTCCCCGGTATTGTATCACAATCACATCTTTTGCCTTTACCATTGTTTTAGTTTTCCTTTTCAGTTTTCTCTTTCTCTAGTAGAGTAAAAGTCTTAGTGTTTTAGTCTTGAGTTTTGCTTTGTGTCACCCCCGATGTATCCGAGCTCGTGAGCCATATAATAAAGAGTGTCTTAGTTGAAGGGCTTTGCCTCTTGCCATCATCAAAAGAGTGAGAATAGAACAAAAGCATGAAACCTCCCGCACTAAGTAGAGATACTACTTGTGCATCCATAAACCATCAACCCAGTTTTGCCATGTGAGTCCACCATACCTACCTATGGATTGAATAAGATCCCTCAAGTAAGTTGTCATCGGTGCAAGCAATAAAAATTGCTCTCTAATATGTATGATCTATTAGTGTATGAAAAATAAGCTTTGTACGAACCTGTGATGAGGAAGACATAAAAGCGACAGACTGCATAATAAAGTTCTTTATCACAGGGGGCAATATAAAGTGACGTTCCTCCGCACTAAGAGGACACGCATCCAAACCTCAAAAGCGCATGACAACCTCTGCTTCCCTTTGTGAAGGGCCTATTTGTACCTTTACTTTTTTCCCTTGAAAGAGTCATGGTGATCTTCACCAATTCCTTATCTCGCCTTTATCTTGGCTAACGTCATATGCTTGGGAAAGATCTATATTCATATGTCAACTTGGAGGTAAGTATTCATGAATTATTATTGTTGACATTACCCTTGAGGTAAGAAGTTGGGAGGCAAAACTTTAAGCCCCTATCTTTCTCTGTGTCCAGCTGAAACTTTGATCTCATGAGTTGTAGAAATTGTAGAGAACAAAAGAATGATTGAGTATGTGGATTTGCTTTACAAGCTCTTATTTGACTCTTTCTGATGTTGTGATAAATTGCAATTGCTTCAATGACTAAAGGCTATCGGTTGTTACTTCTCGGTAAGGTTCTTGATCCATGCTTTACTTTGTGAAGGAATTATCACTTTAGCATGAGAGATTATATGTTGGTATTGTTGTTCTCATCATGATCATGATGCATGCATGTTCATATCTTGTTTTGTCGACACCTCTCTCCCTAAACACGTGGACATATTTATTGAGCTAGGCTTTCGCTTGAGGACAAGCGAGGTCTAAGCTTGGGGGAGTTGATACGTCCATTTTGCATCATGTTTTCATGTTGATATTTATCGCTTCTTGGGCTGTTATTTCACTTCACGGTACAATTCTTATGCCTTTTCTCTCTTATTTTGCAAGGTTTACATGAAGAGGGAGAATACCGGCAGCTGGAATTCTGGCCTGAAAGTGGAGCAAGTTTGAGATACCTATTCTGCGCAACTCCAAACGCCGTAAAAATCAATGAGGATTTTTTTCCGTATTTATAAAAAATACTGTGTCGAAGAAGCGCCAAAGGGGCGCCAGGGATTAGCCACAAGCCTGCACGGCGCGTCCACCCCCCAGGCCGCGCCATGAGGGCTTGTGGGCACCCTGCTGGCCCACTTGCCCCCCTCTTCTTCTATTTGAAGGGTTTGGTCCAGGAAAATATGAGAGAGGAGCTTTTTCGTGGTTTCGCCGCCGCCATGAGGCGGAACTTGAGCAGAACCAATCTAGAGCTCCGGCAGGACGATCCTGTCGGGGAAACTTCCCTACCGGAGGGGGAAATCGTTGCCATCGTCATCACCAACACTCCTCTCATCAGAGGGGACTCGTCACCATCAACATCTTCATCAGCACCATCTCATCTCCAAACCCTAGTTCATCTCTTGTAACCAATCTCCGTCTCGCGACTCCGATTGGTACTTGTAAGGTTGCTAGTAGTGTTGATTACTCTTTGTAGTTGATGCTAGTTGGATTACTTGGTGGAAGAGTTTATGTTCAGATCCTGGATGCTACTCATTACCTCTCTGGTCATGAATATCATTATGCTTTGTGAGTAGTTACTTTTGTTCCTGAGGACATGGATAAGTCATGCTAATAGTAGTCATGTGAATTTGGTATTCGTTTGGTAATTTGATATGTTGTATGTTGTTTTTCCTCTAGTGGTGTTATGTGAACGTCGACTACATAACACTTCACCATTGTTTGGGCCTAGAGGAAGGCGTTGGGAAGTAGTAAGTAGATGATGGGTTGCTAGAGTGACAGAAGCTTAAAACCTAGTTGATGCGTTGCTTCGTAAGGGGCTGATTTGGATCCACTAGTTTAATGCTATGGTTAGACATTGTCTTAATTCTTCTTTTGTAGTTGCGGATGCTTGCGAGAGGGGTTAATCATAAGTGGGATTCTTGTCCTAGTAAGGTCAGTACCCAAGCGCCGGTCCACCCACATATCAAACTATCAAAGTAACAAACGCGAATCATATGAACTTGATGAAAACTAGCATGACAGAAATTTCCGTGTGTCCGCTTGAGCGTTTTTCCTCCTATAAGACTTTGTCCAGGCTTGTCCCTTGCTACAAAAGGGATTGGGCCACTTTGCTGCACCGTTTGTAATTTTGTTACTTGTTGCTTGCTACAAACCATCTCACCACACAATCATTTGTTACCGACAATTTCAGTGCCTCCAGATTTTACCTTGTTGAAAACCACTTGTCAAATCCTTCTGCTCCTCGTTGGGTTCGACACTCCTACTTATAGAAAGGACTACGATTGATCCCCTATACTTGTGGGTCAACACCGTGCTCCGATCCGAGCCCTCGAGTAGGGGTCGATCACTGAAAAAGTTTGCCTCTGGCACGACAGGTCCTTGCTTTCACACTCCTTGGTGCCTAGGGGCGGTGCGGAGCGTCTAGCTCCTCAGGGAATGTCATCCAAAAAAAGCCGGCGAAACGAGGAAGCACAAGAGAAAGCTCCCCCCATTTGTTTTTCAAACATCAACTTTTGAAATCGACAAATAAGTCCAGCAAGGGGTAGTTCAAGACCCACGAAAAAGCAAACAAACGCTGCGTCTAGCACCTAGGCTGGCATAGTCTTTGGTGGACTGTGTTGATTTCCTTGCCAACAGTGGGCATAGTCATTGGCGGACTGAGTTGATTGCCTCTGTCTTGTCCCCGGCGCGGAGTGTAGGGCTGCCACTAGGCGTGGGATGGACCCCTCTGCCCTCGGGGGTCCCTAGGCGTATACAGCCTCGGCTCGTTATTACATGAGAGTGTCACGGTGGGGGTGTATGTGGGAGGTGACGAGGATGCTTTGGCCTCACGAATGTCCCAACCCCCGAGGCATAGGTGCCTGATTCCGGAGGTCATTGGTGGACTGTGTTGATTGCCGCCATCTTCTCCCTAGCACGGATCGTAGGCCTTCCACTAGGCATGGGATGGACCCCTTCCGCGTCCTCGAGGGCCCCTGGGCGTATAGAGCCTCGGCCCGTTATCACGTGAGAGTGTCACGGCATGAAGTAGGTTCCAGAAAGATTGAACACTACAAGAAATATGCTCATACATGACGTTCTTTAAGATGTCATTGATGAATTCATCATAAATTTATGACGATTTCATCCGAGATTGTCGTAAGCCGTTTGAGGGGATCAAATCTACATATAAATTACGACGATGTGAGTCAAAAACGTCGTAACCGCATAAGATGAGATCGTCATAACTTTTACGACGATTATAAAATTGTCGTAACATGTTCTAACTATGTTGACATGTCACTTGTGGGTCCATTTTATCCCACCTCATCCTAGTTTGTGAAGCAACCTACTATTCTTTCATTCCAAAAATTCTCATAAATACTTTGGATCATATATTCCTGAGATATGTGAAAACCCTTCCTTCCATAGTTCAAAAATAATTCAGCAATATTTATTTTCCTATTCTGTTCAGAATAACACTTTGTGAAGGAAGTGCTATTTCTATTTCTTTGATTACCCTCATATTTTTTGGGCACTCTTTCCTATCCAAATCATTGCCTCATGAAAACTTTCGTAACGATTTGCCTAGTAAATATTTCTCAGCAAATTTCCAAAGTTTGTGTTCAGCTAACAGCTTTGTGAAGGAAATACTAGATAGGAATATCCTGATGAGCTGAATTTTTTCCATATCTTCTATGTGCCCAAAACATAGTTCTCCACAAAGTTTTAGCCCCATCTAACAATCCATGTGAGCTCATCATCCAATCTTTATTTGTGGTATTATTTTCATTTTGTGAAGCAACTACATTTTAGAAAAATGATTTGGTCCAATTTTGAAACAAATATATGGTAGGTCCTTCACAAAAAAAATCATTTTAGGCACTTGAAAAATGAAAAATGATTTTTACATACAAGGAAAATGAAACTTCCTTAATCAACATTGTTTGTCATTCCAATATGCACCCTTGTGCATAATATTATATCATTTCAACAAACTATGTCATGAATGTGGCCATAAGATTGATCATTTGGCTTGAAAGCCATGAATCTTCACACATGATAGCCCATTTATAAGAACACTTTTTAAAAATAATTGTTGTATTACAAGTTTATTATTTTTCCTCGTAACTTTGTCACATATTTTGACCGTTCCTACCTAGTGGTTGAATCTTGGAAATATTTTGGTGTTTCTCTAATTAAATAGATATTTCTGTACCTAGAAATAATATTTGGGAAAAATAAAGAGCAAACTATAATGCAGTTGCAGTTCAAATTTCACCCGCTTCTCTTATTTTGGACGCTTTTTTAAAAATAATTGCCATATTACAAGTTTATAATTTTTCTTGGTAGCTTGGTCACATATAAGCAGTGCTTGATCACATTTGGAAATCATATCTCATTTGAAATTCCATCATTAAAAAGGATATGAAATAAATATGATAAAATAAATCCTCAGACAGCAAGAGAAAAATGTTGCACACTTGGAAAAAATTCCAAAACTTTTGTTGTTAATGATAACAACATCACCCCCTAGTTGGTGTGGACCCCACCTTTAAAACCTGAACCAAAAAGCAATTCTTAAATGCTCTTTTGTTTTGTGAAATTGTCAACTTGTTGAAATAATTCCCAAGCTTTTTTGTGGATATGCATAATATTGCATGTTATTTAATGAAGGAAGTCACGACATGTGCTGAAATTAATTAAAACATATCCTTTTTAATAAAATATAAATGAAATACATTAAAAATGAAATATAATAAACCCCCAGCCCAACTGGGCCTAGGCCCAATAGGCTAACCAGCCCAACCAGCCAACCGGCCAGCCCACCCCATCACGGCCGGGTATATCTCCACTGCCCCGAAACCCTACCCACTCCCCCACCCCCAATTCACTCTCCCCTCTCCCTCCCGATCCAGATTGGATCGGGGCAACCGACGCCGCCCCGCGCCGCCGCAGCCGCAACCTCACTGCAGCGGCGCCATGACCGACGCGCCGCCCGCTCCCGCCGCCGACTCGTCGCCGCCGCCACAACAGCCACAGAGCGGTGGGCCATCTCCTCCATGGTAGCCTCCATCGCGTCCTCTGCGGCGGCCGCGGCCGCCGACTTCTCACGCCAGGCGAGGCCTTCGGGGCCGACGTGGCCGCCGCCGCCAGGTCCACCTTCGACACTGCCCACGCCCACGCCTACTCCTCGAGCGGAGATCCGTCCCGTGCAGCTCTCCGACGCGGAGATCCGCCGCCTCTGCACCTCCCCTCAAGACGTCTTCCTCAACCAGCCCAACGTCCTCGAGCTCGAGGCCCCCATCAAAGTTTGCGGTAAGGGCACACGCTTCCTGCCTAACCCTCCCCTCCCCCTGCGCGCGCCTCCGGGAAGAAGCAGGAGGAGCAGCGCCGGCTCAAGGAGGAGGAGAAGAAGAGCAAGGTGCGATGCTAACCCTTTCTTCTGCTATACCACTTTTCTGATGCATATCTGCAGCTGGGCTCTAAGAAAGATCTCCCTTCCCTGTATCTTGTTGCTGAAGCACTAATATCTCCCTGTACTTGTTAATTGTTATTGGCGGCGGCTGCTGTGGCTTCCGCCGGAGGAGCGCCCTAGCAGGTGGTTGCGGCCGATGATGAGGACATGGATCCTACTGTATGTCATATTTCCTCCGTGTTCTTGCTGATGTGTTTTTATTAGCTAAATTACGTTCTTTCCCTGTTAGGGAAGTTCTAATCAATTTGTTTCTTGTTGCAGGAATATTATGAGAACAGGCTCAAGACCCTTGACACACTGAAGGCTGCTGGTGCTAATCCCTATCCGCATAAGTTCCTAGCTAGCATCTCCGTAGGATAAAATAGCTGAAGAGTCCATGCCATCTGTCCCACATAAGCTTTGACAGAAAAAAAAACTCTTGCATGCACTGCCCCGTCCCACATAAGATTGTGCAGAAACAAAAACTCTTGCATGCACTTCCCCATCCCACATAAGATTGGGCAGAAACAAAAACTCTTCCACGGGCTGCCAAGAAAAATAAGATCTACCTCGCCAATTGACGAACGTGTCCGGGACAGATTCTCATCTTCCTCCTCGCGTGTTTCCTCTGCTATTTTCACATCGCCTAAACTTCCATGCTACATCCATCTAAATGTGATTTCAACCAGCAACTACATGTTCCCTTCCTTAACAACAATTCAATGTAGCAAGCCAGCAACCGTCACCACATCCTGAAAAGACTATATTCACTGGTCCATGCGGGTAAAAGTATATTCGATCCGTTATCCTGTGCTCATGCCTCCGTGTGGCAGTAGCGAGGAAACTTTTGCTATTATCCACACTCGACATGCGGGTAAAAGTATGCGGGTACTTTGATGTTTGGTACGCAATGTGCTCTCTTATCTCTCATCAGATCTCCTTTTTTTGTATGGTCTTTTTTTAGTAAATTTGCATGGTCTTTCTAATAAGATCTGCTCGGTAAACTAATTGACCGCCTCAGCCTGCTTTTATCCAGTGTATAAACAGTCGGCCTATTAAATGGCATGCATGATACAGTAGCAATTAACTTGAACGCCCGTTGAGCAACTTTGTGTGTGAGTGCATGCATGTCTGCATGTTCATGCTTTGTTTAATACCAGCATGGTAGCTATTTTTTTATATCGGGCAATTAATATAATTCTATACGTCACTTGCAAAAAGAAATCTCTAGGTAGTCCCCATGCGATGCATGTTCACAAGCCTATGCTGAAAATATAATAATATGATGGTCCTTCAATTTTTGTAGAGTTTCAATTTTAACGCATCTAGAACAGAGTATTTGAATTCCGTCACTGTAATCTGCAAACCTCTTACTATTTTTTGCTCTTGTTTACAGGGTTCTACCAATGCAGGTGGGGATACCATAACCTTTCAGTGGTCGAGGATGTCATGGAGAACTACTGGAGCGCGCAGATACCCCTCGACGTGATTTGGAACGACGATGACCATATGGACGCAAGGAAGGACTTGACGCTCAGCCCAGTGAACTACTCGCGCCCCAAGCTGCTGGCGTTCCTCGACATGCTACAGTTCCATTGGTATGTTTGTGTGGCTTGCTGGCTTGGTGTCATATAATGTGTTCGTACCATTTCATTAACATTAAAATTATTTTCTTGTTTCCTGTTTGACAACTCCACTTGTTAATCTTGTTTACATCAATAGCTAGTCATGAACAATAATAACTTGTGGTTTATATTTTGCCTTGGCGCAATGTAATCTTGTGCTACTCATTTCGAGTTGATAGAAAAACTAAAAACTTGAAATTGACTATTGTTATTAGTTGTTTTCATGTTCTTTGGTTTCTCCAAATAAAGCTGAGCACATAACTTCAAGATATGATGCTTCCTTGTTGATGATTGATCGAAGCTTGCGTTTCCTTGTATGATGTGTTCCCTTAATTTTTTTATTTATATTGTGGTTGCTTTCTTAGGATTTTGTGAATAAATTCGAAATAGATATTACCAATTCCGATGGGGAAGAAGATAACGACATGATTTTAGAATAAGAGCTAGCTTCCCAGATTGCTTGGTATTAGTGAAGAACTAATAGTACGTTAATTGAGCTGACTAAGTTTCCTTCAGGTTGGTGTCCACAAGAGTGTTATCCTGGACTTGTGCATCCTCCTTCCCTAGAAGCAGCATGGAACCACCATGGTTAGGCTGCTCTTATTTCGTGATGTGCCTTTGGTGACACAGTGTGGAGCCAACGTTGTTCGGCAGGAGTTTGGTCAGAAGCAGTTCTTCCACTCCGGCATAAGTGGTTAGCCACTGGATTCCCTCTCTGCTTTTTCTTTCGTTGATGCCATGCACACTTTACATATTTATTATGAGAAGAAAGTCTAGGCCTCGGTCTTTTTTTGGGTTTGCACATGAATCATGCACTTTGCATAGCATTTTTAGGCCCCACGTTTGCTTACATGCAGGTTATGTCAGGTGTTTGGTTATTGCATGATGTAGTACTTTCTGTTGTAGACATTTTCCTCAACTGATACTCTATTGCAACAAGCTTAGAAAAAGAGACCCAAGCGGTCTATTTGTGTTTAGTTTAAATTTTTCATTGCAAGATATTCATGCTCCCACTGATTGTACACACAATGATTTATAACCCTGCTGTACAATATAATTTCTTAAAGTCTTTCTCAGTTGCATGTTTTCTCATGATTTTGCCAGTCATATTATATTTCATTATATATGCATTACATAAAACGTATAGTATGTTGCATGTAATGAGTAATCACCCTTGCTCGTTTGTACATAAAGATAAAAGTGACCAACGGCACTCGATGGGGAATGCGTGAGTATTTGTTATGATTAATAGTTGCATCTTCTTTCATGAGTAGACAATGATTAAATGGCTTGCTCCATTAATCTTGCCAACTAATGTTAATGAGGTTATGACAGGAATAGTTGCATCTTCTTTCATGAGTATGTTTCAGGGATACATAAGTGTGACAGGAATCAGTACCAAATGAACTACCAAAATGCTATTTTTGATTTCTCTAAGTTGGTCTGATGCGTTGCAATTTAGTTGTCCCGTATTACTTTTTTTGATGCATACAGTTGTTCTTCATTTGCTACTAGTATCACATCATTTTTCCTGTTTGACCTGTATGAGTATTGCAGTACTGCTTGTGATGCTGTCGTCAAAGCTCTTGCCAGAGATGGAAGTCGAGGAAACTACAAAGAGGGAACCGTTGTTATCTGGAATAACGAATCTACCTGTACCTTTCTGTTTGGTTTTGCTAGTGGAATGGAGTCCATTGTAGTGACAGTAGCAGATGTTTTTGCTATAGTGACAGTAGTCCATTGTAGTGACGGTAGCAGATGTACCGAAGATGGAAGTTGAGAGTGAAATGAAGCCCATTGTAGTGTCAATAGCAGATGTGCCATTGTTATATTTCTCAAGTGGAATTCTATTTGTCTTTGCTATATTTTTGTGTAAGGAAATGTATTTAGGAGATGTCTTATTGTGTTATGTAAACTTGGGAGGTGTATTATGTGATGTTATATGATGGATGATTTTAATTCGACTTGGAGTTTTGTTGATTTGAATATTAAATAGTGTTGGATTTTATATTGGACAAATAATTGGGGGTTGAAAAGGCCCAACAAATAGAAATGAAACCAAGTTCTGGAACAAAAAGTTACTGAATTCAAAAATGAAAAAAGGCCAAAACAGAAACTGGATCAAATGTATTTGGGCATGAAAAGGCCAGGGCCCAAATTAGAATGATAAAAAAAATTCGAAGAAAACTAAAGTGGCTAAAAATAGGCCAAGGCCCAAAAGAAGCCCAATAAAAAGCCCAAATAAAATAAAACGAGCCCATGTGATCAATTGAAATGGGTTGGGCTGATTTCAGCCATGACGTTTTGATTTCGTCGTAATTTTGCCACGTAGGACTAGGTTTGATTGTCAGCGATGATTTAGGATCGTCGTAAAGGTTACGACAATCCAGGAATCGTCGTAAAGTTACGACGATTTTGACCAAAACGTCGTTGCTGTTCATTTCTGATGCTCCGTTTTCGATGCTTGGTTTTTCGTCGTGCGATCGTCGTAAATGAAAAACCGTGACGATGTAGCGACGAAAAAATAGCGTCGTGTAATAGCATATTCCTTGTAGTAGAATGACGATGCAGAGGTGCGGTAGGTTGATGCAGGTCCTACGCGCTCCTTCTCCTAAGACTGGTTGAGGGCTTTTCTATTGCTCTACGCCGGCAGGTCCTAGTCCTGCACATTTCCCTGCCGCCGTGAGGCACCTCACGGGGAAAGGCCCTGACTCCGCAGATACCGACCGAATATGCCTGGACGGCACCAGGGTGTCTAAGTGTCTTTGTGACCGGTAAGGCTCCTGAGCCACGATGCGTAGGAGCCCCCTTTAGTGTTTGAGTGGATGTGTGTCGCCAAGACCCAGTCCCGCACATTTCCCAACCGCCGTTTGTGGGGACCGAATTTTCGGGGATTTTAATTTCCCTTCAAATGCCCCTTAAGTATACCAGCCCCAGGAATACTATTAGCTGGCACACCTTTCCTTGATATAAATGTCCAAGAAAAAATACAAATTGAGGTACAAGACCAAGGTGGTCTAATGAGTACATCAAAAGGGTTTCTAGTGGTTGATAGTGGAAGCAATTTAGGGGTCTCCAATGTCTATGGGACTCCATTTTCCACAGGAACAGCTGACAAGGTTAACTCCTAACACACGCGACTGCTGTCCTCGAAGCCTAGGCCAAGTTTATCATCACGCTTATCCTCTCCAAGCTCGTAATCTGGCGAAGACAATAGCCAGGGACAAGCCAGCGAGTACTTTGAATGTACTCGCAAACATCATGAAACAAACATAAATTTGCAGGGCTAATAATACACTTATAACAACGCCACAATGCTTCGTCAACCCAGAGATACTACTCAAGTATTAGTAGTGAAATTATAATTATACCGAAATTTAATAAGCAATCAATAAGGGTAATAATAACAGAAGCAATATGAAACATGCCACAGTCGGACGTCTCAGCAACACCACATAAAGGGCTTATAAGAAATAATAAACATGCCACAGTTGGGCGTCTCAACGACACCACATAAAGGGTTTATAAGAAATAATAAACATGCCACAGTCGGGCATCTCAGCAACACCGCATAAAGGGCTTATAAGAAATAATAAACATGCCACAGCCGAGCGTCTCAGCGACACCACATAAAGGGCTTATAAGAAATAATAAACATGCCACAGTTGGGCGTATCACCGACACCACATAAATGGCTTATAAGAAATAATAAACATGCCACAGTCGGGCGTCTCAGCGACACCACATAAAGGGCTTATAAGAAATAATAAGGAATACCCAGGAGGTAGAACCGTCCCAGGGATATTCAATAATCAAAATCATAAGGGTTAGTCCACAGAAAATAATGTTTATACTCATCCACCATATTTCCGGATTAGTCTCATACTTCTTTAACTACCTCCAAAGACCGACTCTTAGACCGACACTTGTCTAGTCACCCAACGTCCTTGACCGAGGATACGGCTACTCGAATAGTTTTGACTCTGCAGAGGGTGTACTCTTTACCCATAGTTCACGGTTTTCGATAGTCATCATGACTAATCCCGCGTACGGCAATTTAGAAGTGGACACTTAGAACCAACACACACCCATTTTACCTCCGCGAAGCCTGGCTTCACCCAGACTACGCTGCCAAGGCAAAACCATAAGACGGGGAGGCTCCGACCTTGACTAGCATGGGATCAAAAATTTATACAGCATGCTCATGGGGAGTGCCCTCCCTTCTGGTCCCAGACCGAAAACACCCATGCCCCCTGACCGTATGACTAGATATGGATCACGGACGTGAATACCTTCATCCCGGCCCCTCTACTGGTGTGTGACTGATAATAGGTCTGCAACTGACTATACAAAATCCATTATCCAGGAAGCTATGGTAGCACGCAAATAAGGAGACATACTGCAAGACTCAATCTATGGTCGACTCAGGAGGTTTAGGTATTACCTGCATGATTAGGTCCAACAATTTGCAAGCAGAGTCACTACCCGCTCTAACATGCCTTGCTGACCACTCCCGTCCCATGAAATGTTAATCCCACGGTCGTGTCTCCACAAGACTCCGACTTTTACCGATTCCCTTCCCATAGACATGTAGGGTAGGAAGGTGTGTCCACTGTCCAGGCACCACAATGCAACAATCCTTGCTCATAAATCATGAAACCACATGCATGATTGTCACATGAAATAACACCACTCATTAAACATATCCATGTATTATTCTCACCAAGCAAACCACACATAACCAGGATAAATGTAGGTTCAGGATGCTTGCCTTCCAAGTGTAGAGAGGTATGGTTTCACCACAAAACTTCTGCAAGTTTTGACTCCTCTCTTCAAAGCCTATTTAAAAATATATGCTAATTAACACACAATATAAAAGCAGCACACAAAGTTGTCTTAGAAATTTTTTAAATAAATTCTAAAATAAACTAGACAGAATTTGAAAGAGGTGAGAAAAAGAATCAATTCATTTGGAGTTTTATTTTTGAAGTTATAGCCAGTCAAAGTTTGGTCAAAAATATGTTTTAAAAACAAACATGAAAGAGAATGTTTTGGTTAGAAATACGCAAACGTAGAGGGGAAGGCGTACTTAACCAAAGGCGCCTTCACTCGCACGGGCTGTGACTGGGGCAGAGATGCTGACGCGTGGGGCCCACGCGCAGGTTTGACTCTGGTCTTCTTCCTCCTTTGGTCGAAGGGAGGAGAGACCTCGGGCGAGGCTTTCCTGCGACAGGGACCTCCATTCGAGGAACCGAAGGCATCGGCGTGCTTAGGGGATCAAGGCGCGTCCATTCCAGGGGTTTGTAGTTGCGACGGATGCCGGGAGCGAGCAACCCTTCCTCCACGGTGGAGGAAGCTTCGGGTCCGACGAGGTGCTAGCTAGGAGGGGCTCTAGGCGCAAAACGAGGGGTGGGGCAGCTCTAGGAGGTTGAGGGGAAGCTGATGGTGGTCTTAGGTGGGGCAACAGAGCTTCGGCTCGTCTAAATCGACTTGAGGCACGTCAGCGGGAAAGACCACCGGAACTGGAGAAGGAGGCTGCCTCGGTCCAAATTGGAGCCGATGGGGCAGGCTACGGCTTCGAGGGAGGGCCTGGGTTGCACTGAGTCCAGTGGGGTTCCTCTTTATAGCCCCGGAGGGTCGGTTCCACGGCAGAGCTGGACAACATCGCCGGGGACAGCTCCTGACGGTGGCACAGGAGCGGCTGGTGTGGCAACAGGGTTGGGGAAGCACTGTCTCGACGCAGAGGAGCAGTCCTAGGGCAGGTGGCCCTCGGAGGACTCTTGGGCGATGCTGCTTCGCTGTGTAGCTACTGCAGCCTTCGATGGCCGGCACGGCTGCGGTTCTCCACCGGGCAGCAGGGGTAGGAGGGGCAACAGGAGCGCACGATAAGCTCGTGTGGAATAGCAAACATGCGAGGGTCGCTTCAGACAGCAAGGGGGCGGCCGGGTTGGGACGCGGCGGCTCGGGCACACTAGCTGCAACGCGCGCACTCCAGAGCACGGTCTGGCATGCCTGCCATGTGCTCGAGGAATTGCCATTGCTAGCTAGGGGCTTAGACTGGAGGTGAAACTCTCCAGGATGGTTAAGGGCTCTACTAAGGCTTAGCTAGACATGCTGGTTTGGTCATGGGTTCAACTCCACCATACAAACAAAAGAGCTTGTCAAATCTGGTCAGGGGCACCACGTGTTTGACAAAATGCTAAGGGCATCTGGGAGTACTTTCTAGCCACAAGAACTACCAGATAGGAGTCTCCTTGGATGCAAACAATTGTGGTATGGTTAGATTTATCAACCAAACAACTTCATAATGCAACTATAGCAAAAGTCCATTTCTGGACAGAAACAAGATGATGATGCAACACGGGTCAAAACAACTCAAATGGGGCTGAAATTTGATACTTAAGGGTTGTACAGGGTGGACCATAAGTACAAAAAATTTCAAGGTCATTGCGAAAGAAATATATGGGGTTGTAGTGAAAAATGCCAATCTGGTCCAGAACATAAAACAAGAAGGGGTGCTAAATTTTTTCAAAACACCAACCTATATTTTTGCATAAAACTCCAATGGGACCAGAAAGTAAAATCAATTAATTTCCTTAAACTTTCCAAAACACTTGGGTATATTTTTATATAAATTTGATCCAGAAGCATAGTAGGTAATTGCCAAGTTTATTGTGGAATTTTTAGAAGAAGTTAACAGGTGGTTGTAGTTTAAAACTGGACCCTTAGGAAAAATTAAAACCAGTTTTGAATAAATAGAACTTGGAAGATAATATTTATAGTAAATTCCTTCTCTGCAATAGTCAATGGAAGAAAAATATTTGAGTCAACACTGAAGTCAGAAATAAATTTTCAAAAATCTCGAGCTCATAGAAAGAGTTTTCCATAAAGCTAAGAATAGGAAGGTTTGAGATCAGTAGAAAACCCAGAGTTCAAAATTTCAAAATAATCCTGGCCAAATTTAACAAATAAAATTTTGGCAAATTTTTTGGGGTGTTTCAAACTCTACCCCCTTAAATAAATCTCATCCTCAAGATTTGTTAGGGACAGTATCAGAGACTGTATCTAAATAAAAATAAGGAGATTACAGCAGAAACAATAATCGGTGCAGCTATAGTGCGGTACTGGTGATATAGACAAGTGCTATGGTTTGGCAAAACGAGGTGTTGCTACAAATGGCTACGACAAAAAATTTCGAAAAGGGAAAATTTTCAGTTTTCGAATTTGCTTGTCGTACCCGAGTGCATAGTTTTCTCTCTCGCTGACAGGTGGGTCCAGGGCCCACGGTCAGTCTCTTCTTCTTCCTCCATCTCTCCTCTTTCCTCTCTCTCTCTCTTGTGCGCTTTTCACTACTTTCTCCACGCGTGGCGTCTAGCTCGTAGGCGTCTAGGGCCGTACCATGCTAGTGCGCGGCGTGCTAGCTGCCGGCGCAGCGAGCACTCATGTCACGGGCGAGTGCTTTGTCGGCACTGCTCGCGGATTCGTTTCCGAACGCCGGTGATTGAGCGATGAGCGGCGCTGGTGGACTGCATCCATCGCGCACCGATCTCAGGCTATAAAACGACCGCGTTGCTCTCTCCTCTACCTCATTCTCGGACTCACCATTCCTGCTTCCTCCTCTTCTTCCTCTCTAATTACAGGAGCTCGAAGCAAGGCTCCAATGGTGGACGAGCACCTGGGGTGGCTGATCATCCTGTTGGTTGGAGGAGTGGTGGCGCTGATCCAAGATGATCGTCGTGACACTGCTGCTAAAGTGGCGGCTCTCCGCAAGGGCGATGAACACGAAGACTAGACGCGTGCAAAAATGGGGGGTGGGTGCCAGTGTGCTGGTAGCACTTTCACAAAAATAAATTACTCATAGTGTATTCCCTTAGGAGAAACTGTGGTGCTAGGAAAGTTTGAGATCAGTAGAAAACCCGGAGTTCAAAATTTCAAAATAATCCTGGAAATTTTTTTGGGGTGTTACACCATTGCATGCGAGCGAATGAACAAACGCAACTACGGGGTCAAGCCCTGCCACCCCTGATAATGAACGAATGTCCGTGGACGACATCAAGGGTGGCAGGTGGCCTTATGACCGGTAAGGCCCGTGAGGCTCGACGCTCAGGAGCCCCCTTTTATACTCAAGTGGCCCCCATTTCATCCTCGCATCTGTTGATTGTGGCCTTGGGAAGCCGCGGGGCCTCCCCAGGTCCCGCGACGGGGCGGCGCGCACCGGCCGGAGCCCCAGAGGCGGGGAGTAGATCGCCCAAAGATGCAAGCAAGGTAAGAGGTCAGGTTGCCATATGGATGTAATTGAAGTTATGGAAGCATGAGGAAATGACGTGACGGGCAGAGATGTGCACTGAACACTTGAAGTTCCTGCGCTCAACAAACACTCCCTAGAGCAGTGAGCCCAAAAAGTTACCTTGCATGGTTTCTTCGCGTCTGAGGGGCGCCTCGTGTGGCCCGGCCCCTAGCGCCCATGCCAGCGCCGTAGTTGCCGCGGGTGACCAGCACAACTTGTGTCTCGTCGCCATATCTAACTCGTCCTCCTAAGGCCCGGGGTCTGATCCTTTGTAGTTTCTCCACAGGGACGGCGACAAGCACCATGCCCCGCACCGTGGGGGCACCTCGCTGCCCCGCCTCTTGGGCCCAGCGCTCCGCCAGTGTGGGTCCTAAGGGCCGGCTCAAGGAGGACCCCAGAGTGTTCCTTACTCACGCAGAGGACTAACGTCTGGGGTGGGCGCCTGAAGCTCTTCCTCGAGGGGAGGGTCAGGTGGTATCACATAATTCGGTACGTAAGGATCCAAGTAGGACTCGATCGACCTCCAAAGCCGTTCAACAGCGCTACGATGGCGGTCCCTCTCAGTGGCGCGGGGGGGGGGGGGGGTGGATCGCCCCGATCGTGTTGCTGAAAGATCTTCTTGAGGTGGGCCTGTGCACAAAGTTGTTTGCTCCTGTTGCCTCCGTTGGATGGTCTCAGCATTGCCCGGTGCAGTCCCCACTTGGTGCCCTGGCGTGTCTCGGTTGCCGTAGTTCGCCCGCACCTGTGCTTCCGCAACTGATACGTCTCCAACGTATCTATAATTTTTGATGGTTCCATGCTATTATCATGTCAACTTTGGATATTTTATATGCTATTTTATATCTTTTTTGGGACTAACTTATTAACTCAGTGCCAAGTACCAGTTTGTGTTTTTTCCGTGTTTTTGACATTTTCTAGAGAAGAATATTAAACAGAGTCCAAACGGAATAAAACCTGCGGGGTGATTTTTTTCCATAACAAAAGATACGCAGGGGACTTGAGAACCAAGGCAGGTGAACTTGGGGGAGGTCACAAGCCCCCTAGCCGCGGCCTGGGGGGCGCCTGGCAGGCTTGTGGGGCCCACGTGCCTCCTTTTCCCTACCTCTTTCGCCTATAAATTATCTAAAATCCCGAAACCAAAGAAGAGAGTCACGAAAATACTTTTCCGCCGCCGCAAGCTTGTGTCTCCGCAAGATCCCATCTGGGGACCGTTCCGGTGCCCTGCCGGAGGGGGATTCGGACACGGAGGGCTTATTCATCAACACCATTGCCTCTCCGATGATGCATGAGTAGTTCACCATAGACCTTCGGGTCCATAGCTAGTAGCTAGATGGCTTGTCCTCTCTCTTGGATCTTCAATACAAAGTTCTCCATGATCTTCATGGAGATTTATCTGATGTAACTTTCTTTTGTGGTGTGTTTTTCAATATCCGATGAATTGTGGATTTATGATCCGATTATCTATGAAAATTATTTCAGTCTCCTCTGATCTCTTATATGCATGATTTCGTATCCTTGTAATTCTCTTCGAGTTATGGGTTTCGTTTGGCCAACTTGCAATGGGAGAACTGCTTGGTTTTGGGTTCATAACGTGCGGTGTCCTCACCTAGTGACAGAAGGGGTAGCGAGGTACGCATCATGTTCTTGCCATCAAGGGTAAAAAGATGGGGTTTATATCATATTGCATGAATCTATCCCTCTATATCATGTCATCTTGCTTAAGGTGTTACTCTGTTTGTTATGAACTCAATACACTAGATGCATGTTGGATAGCGGTCGATGTTGGAGTAATAGTAGTAGATGCAGAAAGTATCGGTCTACTTGTCTCGGACGTGATGCCTATATGTATGATCATTGCCTTAGATATCATCATCACTTTATGCGATTCTATTAATTGCTCGACAGTAATTCGTTCACCCACCGTAATACTTGCTATCATGAGAGAAGCCTCTAGGGAACTCTATGGCCCCCGGGTCTACTTCACATCATATATTCAGATCTACAAAATTACTTTGTTGCACTTTTCACCTTCAGATCTCACCTTGCAAATAATCGTGAAGGGATTGAAAACCCCTTTATCACGTTGGGTGCAAGTTTGTTTGTTTTTGCGCACGTAAATTGGTGCCTCATCTTGATACTCCTACTGGATTGATACCTTGGTTTTCAAACTGAGGGAAATACTTATCGCTACTTTGCTGCATCACCCTTTCCTCTTCAAGGGAAAAACCAACGCAAGCTCAAGAAGTAGCAAGAAGAATTTCTGGCGCCGTTGCCGGGGAGTATTCAAGTGAAGCATACCAAGTAACTATCGCAAACTCATCTCTTGCATTTACAATATTTGCCTTTTGCCTCTCGTTTTCCTCTCCCCCACTTCTAAACAAACAAAATTTACAAAAATATTTGCCTTTTTCGTTTGCCCTTTTCTTTTGCTTGCTTTCTGTTTGCTTGTGTTGCCATATGCCTTCTATTTGCTTGCATCTTCTCTTGCTAAAAATCTATTGATATGGATCCTCATCCACTTGCTAATCTTTTCAAAAGACCAAATTATGATGAACAATTTACTAGTGAGTTGAGTGCACTTGACTATCTCTATGGAGTTCTATTTGAAAATCATGAATCTGAAATTTTTTATGAAGTGTTGAAAGAAGAAAATTAAAAAGTACTTCATGATATCTGCTTGAATGAAAAACATGATTGCCATGTTGTTAGTATGAATTCTCTGAATATCTATGATGCTAATGATATGCAAAACCACAAGCTTGGGGATGCTATGCTTGATGAAGATGATATTTTTTGTTTCCCAAGTTTTGGTGATGACCCTTATGCTATAATTGATCATGAAAAGAATGCTTTGTGTGATAGTTATATTGTAAGATTCCTTCATGATGTTACTGAAATTTACTATGAGAGGAACATATGCTTTTACATATTGCAATAATATCAAGCTTCCTCTCTATGTGTTGAACGTTTTGAAGTTATGCTTGTTTTGCCTTCCTATGCTAGTCTATTCTTGTTCCCATAAATAGTTTGCTCACAAAATGCCTATGCATAGGAAGTATGTTAGACTCATATATGTTTTTCACATGTTTCATGATGCTCTCTTCGTGTCTGATTGCTATCTTTTATGTGAGCATCATTGAATTATCAATGCCTAGCTAAAAGGCTTTAAAGAAAAGCGCTTGTTGGGAGGCAACCCAATGAATAAATTTATTTTTGCTTTTCACTTTCTGTTTTGTTGTTTCCACACCATCATGATTCTGTTATGATTGTGTTTTTTATGTTTTTTTAGTGTTTGTGCCAAGTAGAACCTTTATGATTTGTTTTGGTGATAGTTGTTTAATCATGCTGAAAAAGACAAAAACTTTGTGCTCACGAAATTATTTTTAATTCCTACCCAGAAAGAGCTTTTGAGTTGATTCTTTTTGCTTCTGATTTATATGAAAATTTCCCTAATTTTCATAATGTTTCAGAAATTTTGGGATACCATAGGTATACAAAGTATACAGATTGCTACAGACTGGTCTGTTTTTGACAGATTCTGTTTTTGTTGTGTTGATTGCTTATTTTGATGAAACTATGGTTAGTATCGTGGGGGTACTAGCCATGGAAAAGTGAGAATACAGTAATATAACATCAATTTAAATAGAAATTAAGTTTACTACAGTACCTAAAGAGTTGGTGGTTTGTTTTCTTATGCTAATGATATTACGAGTTTATGTTTAAGTTTTGTGTTGTGAAGTTTTCAAGTTTTGGGTGATGCTCTTATGGACAATGGAACAAAGAGTGGAAAGAGCTTAAGCTTGGGTATGCCCATCTCATCCCAAGCCAAATTAAAGGACACCAAAAAGCCTAATCTTGGGGATGCCTCGGGAAGACATCCGCTCTTTCGTCTTCAATCCATCGGTAACATTACTTGGAGCTATATTTTTATTCACCACATGATATGTGTTTTGCTCGGAGTGTCATGTATTATAGGAGTCTTTGATTTTTGTTTTGTCACAATCATCCTTTCTGCACACCTTTTTGAGAGGGACATGCACTCATCGTGAATTTGCTAGAATACGCAATGTGCTTCACTTATATCTTTTGAGTTAGGTAATTTAGCTCGCATGTGCTTCACTTATATCTTTTGAGCTAGATGATTTTTCTCTAGTGCTTCACTTAAATCTTTTTAGAGCACGGCGGTGTCATATTTTGTGGAAATAAAAACTCTCGATCTTTACTTATACCATTTTGAGAGTGCTCTCTCTAAGTAACTTGGTAATTGGCTTGTGCTATGAGATTAGTCCTAAATATGATAGGCATCCAAAGAGGATATAATAAAAACTTCCTTATTCAAGTGCATTGATTATTAAGATAAGTTTGATTCCTCACAATTAGTTTTGAGATATGGATATGGTAATATTAGAGTCATGTTAGTAGGGTGTTGTGAATCTAGAAATACTTGTGTTGAGGTTAGTGATTCCCGTAGCATGCACGTATGGTGAACCGCTATGTTAGGAAGTCGGAGCATAATTGATTTATTGATTGTCATCCTTTGTGTGGCGGTCGGGATCGCGTGATGGTTAACACCTACCAACCCTTCCCCTAGGAGTATGCGTTTAGCACTTTGTTTTGATTACTAATAAAAACTTTCGGAATAAGTATATGAGTTCTTCATGACTAATGTGAGTCCATGGTATAGATGCACTTTTACCTTCCACCATTGCTAGCCTCTCTAGGACCGTGTAACTTTCGGCGGTGCACAAATCCACCATATACCTTCCTCAAAACAGCCACCAAACCTACCTATTATGGCATTTTCATAGCCATTCCGAGATATATTGCCATGCAACTCCCACCGTTCCGTCTCATGACATGTGCCATCACTTTCATATTGCCATTGCATGTTCGTAAGATAGCTAGCGAGATGTTTCAATGTCATACGGTAAGCTAGATCGTTGCACATCCCCGTACACTATCGGAGGCATTCCTTATAGAATCATCATTGTTCTTAGTATTGAGTTGTAAGTAAATAAAAGTGTGATGATCATCATTATTAGAGCATTGTCCCATGTGAGGAAAAAAAGGCCAAAGATGCCCACCAAAAAAATGAAAAAAAGAGGCCAAAGAGCCCAAACAAAAAAAATGAGAGAAAAAGAGAGAAGGGACAATGCTACTATCTTTTTCCACACTTGTGCTTCAAAATAGCACCATGTTCTTCATGATAGAGAGTCTTTTGTTTTGTCACTTTCATATACTAGTGGGAATTTTCATTATATAACTTGGCTTGTATATTAAAATGATGGGCTTCCTCAAAATAGCCCTAGGTCTTCGTGAGCAAGCAAGTTGGGTGCACACCCACTAGTTTTATTTTTGAGCTTCCATACACTTATAGCTCTAGTGCATCCGTTGGACGGCAATCCCTACTCATTCACATTGATATCTATTGATGGGCATCTCCATAGCCCATTTATACGCCGAGTCGATGTGATCATCTCCTCCTTTTTGCCCCACAACCTGCACCATACTCTATTCCACCTATAGTGTTATATCATGGATCACGCTCATGTATTGCGTGAGAGTTGAAAAAGTTTGAGAATGTAAAAGTGTGAAAAAAATTACTTGGCCAATACTGGGGTTGTGCATGATTTAAATTCATTGTGTGGGGATGATGGAGCATAGCCAGACTATATGATTTTGTAGGGATAACTTTCTTTGGCCTTGTTATTTCAAAACTTCTTGATTACTTTGCTAGTATGCTTGAAGTATTATTGTTTTCATCTCAATAGTAAGCTATTGTTTTGAATCTTACGGATCTGAATATTCATGCCACAAGAAAGAAGTTACAAAGGACAAATATGTTAGGTAGCATTCCACATCAAAAATTTGGTCTTTATCACTTCCCTACTCGAGGACGAGAGGAGTTAAGCTTGGGGATGCTTGATACGTCTCCAACGTATCTACAATTTTTGATTTTTCCATGCTATTATCATGTCAATTTTGGATGTTTTATATGCTATTTTATATCTTTTTGGGGACTAACCTATGAACTCAGTGCCAAATGTCAGTTTCTGTTTTTCCGTGTTTTTGACCTTTTCCAGAGAAGAATATTAAACGGAGTCAAAACGGAATAAAACCCGCTGGATGATTTTTTCCATAACAGAAGATACGCATGGGACTTGAGAACCAAGGCAGGAGACCTCGGGGGAGGTCACAGGCCCCCTAGCCGCGGCCTGGGGGGCGCGCCTGGCAGGTTTTTGGGGCCCACATGCCTCCTTTGCCCTACCTCTTTCGCCTATAAATTCACTAAAATCCCGAAACCAAAGAGGAGAGCCACGAAAATACATTTCCGCCGCCGCACGCTTCTGTCTCCGCAAGATCCCATCTGGGGACCGTTCTGGTGCCTTGTTGGAGGGGGATTCGGACACGGAGGGCTTCTTCATCAACACCATCGCCTCTCCAATGATGCGTGAGTACTTCAGCACAGACCTTCGGGTCCATAGCAAGTAGCTAGATGGCTTCTTCTCTCTCTTGGATCTTTAATACAAAGTTCTCCATGATCTTCATGGAGATCTATCCGATGTAACTTTCTTTTGCGGTGTGTTTGTCGAGGTCCGACGAATTGTGGATTTATGATCAGATTATCTATGAATATTATTTGAGTCTCCTCTGATCTCTTATATGCATGATTTCGTATCCTTGTAATTCTCTTCGAGTTATGGATTTCATTTGGCCAACGTGATCTATAATTCTTGCAATGGGAGAAGTTATTGGTTTTGGGTTCATACCGTGCGGTGTCCTCACCTAGTGAAAGAAGGGGTAGCGAGGCACGCATCATGTTGTTTCCATCAAGGGTAAAAAGATGGGGTTTATATCATATTGCATGAATCTATCCCTCTACATCATGTCATCTTGCTTAAGGGGTTACTCTGTTTGTTATGAACTCAATACACTAGATGCATGCTGGATAGCGGTCAATGTGTGGAGTAATAGTACTAGATGCAGAAAGTATCGGTCTACTTGTCTTGGACGTGATGCCTATATGTATGATCAATGCCTTAGATATCATCATGACTTTGCGCGATTCTATTAATTTCTCAAGTGTAATTCGTTTACCCACCGTAATACTTGCTATCATGAGAGAAGCCTCTAGTGAACACTATGGCCCCCGGGTCTACTTCACATCATATATTCAGATCTACAAAATAACTTTGTTGCACTTTTCACCTTCAGATCTCACCTTGCAAATAATCGTGAAGGGATTGACAACCCCTTTACCGCGTTTGGTGCAAGTTTGTTTGTTTTTGCGCAGGTACATTGGTGCCTCATCATGATACTCCTACTGGATTGTTACCTTGGTTCTCAAACTGAGGGAAATACTTATCGCTACTTTGTTTCATCACCCTTTCCTCTTCAAGGGAAAAACCAACGCACGCTCGAGAAGTAGCAGCCGCCTACTGGCTGCGCGTGAGGGAGCGCTCCCGCCTGGCTGCCCCGGGTTGTCGAGGGCTGACCTGGTCTTGATGATGTACGCCATCGTGTGCATCGAACGCCCTGCCGTTCTCTTCACGCCCCTGTTGGTAGCCGGCATGTTGCACCTCGAGGCTGGCCGCCGGAACCTGGAGGAGGAGGAGGGTAGCATGAGATGCGCCTCTCTTGGCCCCGTCCGACGTAGGAGGAGTCCCGTCGCTTGTAGACCCGGGGACCGGCACGAGGTGCGAGCCCCCGGCGCCCGGCGCCTGCGTCCTTGAAGAAGAGTGGGATCAGATGGCCTTCTGGGCGATGCCGATCAGCTCCATGATGTGGTGTGCAATGCGTCGTGCGCGCCGAGGTCCTCCAAGTTGATGTGGCGCGTCATGGATGCCGGTAGCACCATCCAGCTAACAGGCGCCTGGGTGGCGCGGATGGTTGCGATGATGGAGGTGATGTTGACGATCTGGTACGAGCCGCCTTGTACCCCAACACTGGTACACGTTGCGGCCGCCGTGGTATAACGGTTGCAAGCCAGCTTGACGAGGCTCGACGAAGCTTGCTGGGCGCCGGTCATCTGAGCGGCGGGCTTAGGGAAGGTGAAGCTCGGAGAAGAACTTGACACGCCCCCTACCTGGCGCGCCAAATGTTGGATTTCGGGCTCCACAAAACCCTAAAGATTCGAACTCAGGGGCGTGAACGAAGATCTCTCACTGGCTCGCCTGACCTAACTCGCTACTCATCGGGAATGGCAGGGAACTCACTCGATGGTGAGGAAAACACAGAACACAACAGTTTTATCCAGGTTCGAGCCACCCGAAGCGTAATACCCTACTCCTGCTTTGGTGGATTGCCTCTCGTGGAGGTTGGTGGATGAACAAGTAGAGTGTTCGAGAGCCTCCGAAGGCTGGATGGCCTTTGTGCGGTGCTAGTGGCTGAAGTATGAATCGTGGTCAGATCGGTCCCTCTATGAAGTAACCTACCTTCTATATTTATAGTGGCGGCCCTGGTCCTCTCCCCTTATCATTTCGGCGGGAAGGGATCCCAAAGTGGCCAATTTCGAAGGGGAACGGGGGAACATGCTTCCCGTATCTCAAAGTGGTTTTTGCCTACAAAGTGGTTGCCAGCGCTGCAGGGACGGGTTCAGGGATGACGTGTGTCCTGCCGGCGGGCGGCGATGGCCTTGTTAAACCAGAATGGAAACCTTTGGGAGATGCCTTCGGAACCTCGGTACGTACTTTCCCCCCTTTGCACTAAAGGGGAAACTGTGATGCCATGTTGTTCGTTGCTCGCTTGTCCTTCCTCTGCGTCATCCTTGACCCCTGAGTCTAGGCCTTGCCTCGGAATATCTGCCGCTCCGGAGGGGTCCCCAGGAGGCCCCTACGGGTCTTGATGTTGTCCCTCCTGGCAACTCTTGGCCCCTCGCGAGGGCCTTGTCTTGGGTGGTGTCGGGCCCATTTGTTTGCTTGATGAAGTGGGCCAGCCCTGGGCCCCATGCAGGCAAGTCTGGGTACCCCATTTCCAGAACACCGACAACGAGGAACGTACCCAGTATGCAGTCCGGGTCTTCCTGGGCTTCCTCTATGGAGATGTGGTTCAGACGTCCCCTGCTGTGGTATTGCTGGTTGCAGGAACCCTAACTCTTGTTTGGTGCTCCATGACCTTGCCCTTGATTCGTCGCATTGGGGCGCGGTGCATTGGGCTTCTTTTTGGGGCATTACCTAGAGTAGTGTCCAGGTTGTCCACACTCGTAGCAAGTGACCTGCCCAGGGATGTTGGGCTTGGCCCTAGTGTTGTTGGGCGGGTTGTTCGCCGGTTTGGGGTTGACATACTGCTGAAGATGAAAGCTTGGGTGAGGTGCAGGAGTCTTGTACTACTGCTGCTGATAGTTAGGCCTTGCCGGTGATGTCTGCCACGGGCGAGCCTTCTGGTTGCTGGAACCACCATTGCCCATCAGCTTGCACTTGCGAGTATCATCCATAGCACGCTGCTTTTCTTCAAGCATGAGAGCCTTGTTCACCAGATCACAGAAGGTTCGGCAGTTACAGACAACAAGCTGATATTGCAGCGACTGCTGAATCCCTTCCATGAAGCATTCCACCTTAGCGGCTTCAGTGCTGACATTATCAGGCACATACCTCTACAAGAGGTTAAAATTGTGCAGGTGCTCCCTGACTGTGTCCCTGCCTTGTTTCAGTGGATGAAACTCCCGCCTCTTGATAGTCATCATTCCTGGGGGAATGTGAGCATCACAGAACCTGTCCTTGAAGGCAGCCCAAGTGATAACATGCTCGGCTTGCATGATTTGGAACCCGTCCCACCAAGCCCTGGAAGTGCCTCCGAGACAGTGAGCGGCATAGAGAACCTTTTCACGGTTGTCGGTGCACTTAACCAGCGCAAGGAGGTTTTCAATGCTGCGGATCCAGTCATCGGCATCCAGGGGATCAGTTGTCTCAGTGAATATTGGAGGTGTAGTCCTCATGAACTCCAACAGAGTGGAGAGACCATTGCCATTTCGGCCCTACGGCGGGTTGTTCACTAAGGCCTGAGCTATCTACTGGATAGTGGCGTTGTTGGCTTGGTGTTCCTTTCGGAGAGCCTAGAGGAACTCAACACAGTCAGGTTCTCCGAAGGAGGAAGTGGCTGGGGAATGTCGCCTTGCGGCTGCTCTTGGTGAACTCCATCTTGGGCAGACCCACCGGCTCCTGGCTGCTAGCTAGATTCGCTAGTGCTGGATTGGCCAAAGGTACTGGTGCGAGTAGCAGTCACCATCCGGTTTGGAGCAATCAGGTCAATATCCCAAAATGGCCGAGAGAAAAGCATAAAGGGGAAACGGGCCTACATAAGGGGGTATTGGTACGGTTCAAGTGTGTCAAACAAGAAGGGTCGAAAACCCTAAGAATTTGCATTAATTAAGATAAACGATGTAGCCGCTTACATGTTGCCTAGGGAAAAAGCACGAATTGCATCGAGACACAAACAGAAAAGCACACAACAAGCACACATGGTTTCATATGAACCATTACACGGGCTTGACTTCACATTGGGACTTCTAGCTTGCCCTAAGACGTCCATCCTAAGTGGTGGATTGTTCGATCTCATACTCGCGCTCCTCGGGGTCTTCCTCTGTGTCATCATCTATGCGGGCATCACCTCCCGCCAAGGGCATGGGGGAAAGAAGAAGTACATCACGACGGTGCTTCGTCAAAGAAGCGGTGAGGAGTTATGTATACTCCTCGGTGGTCATGCAGCGACTCCGAATAGGGATGGCCTTATGTGGTGGCATTCCTCGTCTGTATGCGACAACAGGCTGTCATCCCAGTGCCCCTTCCTTCTTGATCTTGCTTGTCTTCATCTTTTCTTGGCGGATCAGCTCTTAGAAATGATGGAGTTCTTAACTAAGCCTCACCGACTCCTTGATGAGGTTGTGAACCAGGCTGTCGGCAGAGAGGCTGAAGTAGGTCTGGAACCTGACTGATGTCCCTTCCTCCGGAGATGGATTTAGCGTCCAACTCCCATCGGCCTCGTCCTTAACAAAAGGCAGGTGGTGGGTAGCCGGATCATCGGCCATCTCTAGAAGGAAGTCGTGGATGTGAACGACCGCTTCTTGTGCTGCCGTATCAACTTCCAAAAAAGAGTCTCCATCTGTGGCCCTTCAAAGAACCAACTAATTGGAGAGTCATTTGCCTTCATAATCACATCCACGTCATATTCTTTTGTGTTGGCATTGCCCAGAGCTCGTGGTAGAGGTAAAGGGAGTTCGGCATACTTGACACTTCTCCAAGCTGTCCCCCAGAAGTAGGGGAAAGCCAGTTTCCAGGAGTGTCTCACGTACGGCGGCCATCTACAAGGTTTGAGGAGAGGGTTAGAAAGTTGTGAATGGTATAGAAAGGTGGTAAGGGTGTATAAAACCCCAAGTTCAAGGACTGAGCATGCTATTGGCCCCGGCTAACGTCCATGCTATCTAAGGCTTCCTACAGTCAGGATGGCTCTCATACCAGCTCGCTGGGGACCCCGACTTACGAGTCAAGACCACCGAATGAACTTGTACAGTGATCCCAGAGATCAATGCTCACTGAACACACAGTTACTGAATAACAAGAGTCTTGTATCCATGAATAACGTCTGATGAAGATAATGACCATTATGGTCAAGTCTTATAGAGATAGGGCCATGAAAGCCAATCACACCAATACAACTAATAGCGGAATTCTTGGTAGTAAACGTGAACCCGTGCCGTCAGCCTTAACCAACAAGCATTCTGACTAGGAAGCGTCCTGGTTCGCCTGTCTTGTATCCATGACAAGAGTCTTGTATCCATGAATAACGTCTAATGAAGATAATGACCATTATGGTCAAATCTTATAGAGATAGGGCCATGAAAGCCAATCACACCAACACAACTAATAGCGGAAATCTTGGTAGTAAACGTGAACCCGTGCCGTCAGCCTTAACCAACAAGCATTCTGACTAGGAAGCGTCCTAGTTCGCCTGTTTGTCTCCGACGATGAATTCTTCTCCATATTATTGTTCCTCCATGTATCGTTAATAAAATAACCAGTGACAAGCCAGTGAGTACTTTGAATGTACTCACAAACTTGCGGAAAGTAGGTTTTATTAATGCATAAACATGGTCAAGTATTTAGAAGGTCATGCATAAATAGTAACCATAAGAACAGGTCACAGATATCAACATAAGTATTCTGAGGGCTGAACATCTCATGTTCACCCTTCATGTCAAGTCACTGGACTTGTTCCAAGTAATCGCTCTCTCATGTAACACCTTTGTACACACGCACATTTGGTTTATGCGGAAATGAATGGACGTAGTCTAAGCAGGATTACCCAACTATCGTTGACCGTGGAAACGGCTATTCGAATAGTTTACACACTACAGAGGTTGTACGCTGTACCCACGAGATCCAGGAAACTTCCGTGTCATCTATGACTCGCGGTATTCAACATACCCGAGGTAAGTACCCCGATCATTGATTTTCCCCTGATGACACTAGACAAAGAGTCCACTCGATTGGTACTCATCCCACATGATGTACGTCTTACGAGCAGCAACTCTAGATTGTGTCATCCATGCAGGGACAAACGGTGTGCCCGGAACACGTAAAAATGACATAGTCGTCCTACCTGGCATGACCCCATCACGAGAGTGACCTTGTCACTCCCAGCACTAGTAATGCGGGCTCTTTGCTAGCACAACCAGAGTAATCAACAAAGCCCCGTCCCATAAAAGGGTATCGTGGTCGCAGAAGCAAGGTTGGGATGGTCAGCAAATCTTAAATCTAATCGGATTTCTGAAACCACTCACACTAAACCTTTCTTGGTACACCACTTCTTTCTCAAGTGATCATCCATCTCAACACCATCACCCTCGGGCATTAGTGGCACCCGACGGGGTTTTTGGAAAATCTTTGTAATCACCTCTGTGTTACCATCACCATGCATATTGTCGGATTTCGGGCTCCGAAAAACCCAAAGGATTCGAACACTCGGACGTGTACGAACGTCTCTTCCTACTTCGCCTCGCCTAACGCACTATTCAATGGAAACGAAGAAGGACTCACTCGATGGCGAGGGGAACACAGAACATACCCAAGTTCGGGCCGCTGCGAAGTGTAAAACCCTACTCCTGCTTCTGGTGGATTGCCTCTCACGGAGGTTGATGAACGAGATAGTATAGTGCTCTTGAGCCTCCGGAGGCCGAGCGACTAGGTGTATTGTTCTACCGTCTAATTGAACTCCCCTCTCTCAAGTATCCAACCTTCTCTATTTATAGCGGAGGCCCGGGTCCTCTTCCCTCATAGCTTCGGCGGGAATGGATCCCATAGCAGCCAATTTTCAAGGGGAACAAGGGAACATGCTCCCCTGCCCAAAGGTGGTCTTCGCCTGCAAAGTAACTGCCCGCGCCGCAGAGATGGGCCCATGGATGATGTTTGCCTACTCGTGGGAGGCTGCGGGTTTGTTGCACTAGAAGGGAAACCTTCGGAAGATGCCTTTGAAAAACCTATATGCTCCCGCCTCCTTTGCACCAAAGTGGAAATTGTCATGTCCTACCATCTGCTGCTCGCCTATCCTTTCCTGGAGTCACCCTTAACTCCAGAGGCCCGGCCTTGCCTCGGAATATCCGCCGCTCCGGAGGGGTCCTGAGGAGGCCCCCTACGGGTCTTGACGCTCCTCCTCCTCGTGAGGCTTGGCCCCTCACGAGGGCCTTTCCTTGAGCTATGTCGGGCCCGTTGGTTTGATCCGATGAGGCAGGCCCGCCCTGGGCCACAGGCAGGCAGGTTTGGGTACCCCCAATCACAGAATGCCGACAGTAGCCCCCGGTCCCATAGCGGGCTCAGGTTGGCTTCAGGGCAGAGCCTCGGGGGGTAGCATGAGACGTGGTGGGCCCTTAAATGCCCGTGGGCCAGGCCGGCGCGCGTCACGCGGCTGGTGTCTGGTCCTCCTTGTCCTCTATATCTGCCCCCTTTATTAGGTGCCCTGCTTGTAGCTTTGGTGCCGTATTGCTTTCCTTCTTCTGCACTTGACTTTCTTCTTAAGTCTTCTACTCCAACAGGTGCCTCCTCGATCCAGCGCCGCATAGTTCCTTGCCAGTCCAGCAATGGTGCCCGCCGGCAAGTAGAAGTCAGAGGGGCGTCGCCCGGCCCCGGCTTCTCCGCTCCTAGACTGCGCCCTCTCCAAGGACGCAGATCTCGTTCGAGTGCTTCCATCGACCGCGGCCGAGTCCAGCGAGCACGGGCGAACCCTGATTTGGCCTCGCGTCATAGAGGAGCAGCCCGCGCGTGGGGCGGTATATCCCTTCTTCCTCCATAGTATTTACGCTGGGCTGGTGCCGCCTTTCTCTCGATTCTTCAGCACTGTCTTGGACCACTATGGGATCCAAGCCCTTCATCTGCAACCCAACTCTATCTTGCTTCTGCCCGTCTTTGCCTTCTACTGCGAGGCTTTTGTTGGCATGTAGCCTTCGGTTGCCCTCCTCCGCCACTTCTTCAGCCCGCGCCTGCACGAAAGTGCTCACTGATCGGCGTGCGTTTCCTTCGTGGCGGCCCAGAGCGGCAACGTGCTCTTGAAGGCCACGAAGAAGGTGGGGAACTTCATGCGCCGCTGGGTCCTCATGTGTCTTAAGGATGCCAATCCCCGGCTGGAAGAGCCGAAGGGGCTACCGAAGAAGACCTCCGCATGGAGCTCGACGAAGCTCTCCGACCCTCGGGATGTGCCCTTGATGGAGCGCTTTTCCCGCGACACCATCGCCACGAGGCTGACCGGGGGAATGATAGCGAACAAGTTCCTGGCGCAGTGCTTGGCACCCCTCCACGCACATTCCAGGCCCCTCTGGGAGTACCGGGATGGCGACTACGAACTCTGGCTTTGGTCCCGAGACCTTCCCTCAGAGGACCTGAGTAGCGTCTTGGCGATTTTGCTGGGCGGCGACCCTGGCGACCTTCCCGAGGCCCTGGGTCTGCTATATCATCGTGACGACCGGACCGATCTGGTCGCCGCGATGCCCGTATTCAACGAGCGGGGGCTTCTGCTGGCTGAAGGCTCCGGTCCGGTGGAGGTGTCATCGGGTGACACTTCCGGTGAAGGGGGCTCGGAGAAGATCGTCGATGACCGAACGGTGAGCATGCCCCCCACCCCGTCGCAATCCGTCCTTCCGCGTGAGCTCAAGGATGATGGCGCCAGTGATGATACATCCGCTGGGACCCCCTTGCGCACGACCAAGGCCTCAAGGGGGATTATGCCAACCCCGTGCGCCACACGGTATGCATGCGTGCATGCTTCCCAGAAGCTCAGGGCTGAACCGTCCCCGACGCACCCCGCATCTACTGGCGGGAGATCCAAGGCGCCGAGCTCGCCTCCCTCCGTGGGGGCCCCGTTTCCTCCGCCATCGCCGGGGCGGAGAAGAGGAAGAGATAGAGTGATGTAGAAGAGTAAGTTTCCTGCTCGTGCGTGCCTTGTGTGTCTATTGTCCGCGCTTGGCTGATTTATTCCTCTTTGTCTGGTGTCTAGGGATGTCGTCTCATCGGGGGCGAAGACGAAGAAGACGATCGTTAAGAGGAAGGTGGCTCTCGACGCTCCGCCTGCTCTCGTCGGCACATCGCCGTCAGCGGGTGGGGAGGAGGACCCTCGTGGGGCGGCCTCCTTGGCCTTGGTCGGCAAGCTTCCCGAGCCCTCGAAGCATCCTGAGGCGACCGTGGGGATGCCACTGCCCGGGGGACAGGCCTGCGAGGATCCTCAGGCTCTGGAGGTGTTGACGCCCGCAATTGTTGAGCAGTCTTCAGGGTCCCTTGTTCTTTGTGACACTGCTCCTCTAGTAGCACCACCTACGCCAGTGTTGGAGACTCTTCAGGAGGGGGTCCAGAAAGGCCTCGGTGCTCCCCCGAGGCATACTGGATGCGGCCTCCGCCGCCCTCAGTGGTGTCGCAGCTGAGATGAGAAAGGTCAAGGAAGAGGCCGTGGCCGCCCGCGCCGCATGTGAGGGGGCGCTGAGGGAGGCCAAGGTAGCTGTCGAGCCCTGCGAAGAGGTGGAAGCCCGCGTGAACGCCCTCCAAGGGGAACATGCCGAGCTGATCGGGCAACGCAGCTCGCTGGAGGAGCAACTTAAGGCCCACGAGACCAACCTCGCCGCCCGGGAGGAAGAACTGTCCCGAAAGGCAAGCCGCCTGGACATGGAACAGGTGCACTTGGAGGAGCGGGAGAAGGATGTCACCACGAGGGAGGCTCTCCTTGAGGTCCAAGAAAAATCTCTCGCCGCGGCAGAGAAAAGAAAGGCCGCCGAGCTGGCTTGCTTCCCGACGTCGAGTTCGGGCTTCGCAAGGCGCTCTGCTTCCTCTATTGGGATGAGTTTGATGATACTCTAGCGAACCCAGAGGACGGCTTTGCCGCGCTCGCGAAGGGGCTCGTCGCGACACTGGAGGGTGCCGTTACGCAGATGGACAAGATCTTGGACAAGGAGTGCCAGGACCTCTTCTTCGCGGTTGTGACACGTGTCTTCAGTCACCTTCATCTTCGCGACCCCGGGTTAGATCTGAGCTCCATGATAGAGTATGTGGCTGTCGAGGCCCGCGACCGCGCCGCGGAGGCGGTGAAGGGTCCTGTGGAGGCGCTGGTGAGGAGGTTTGCCCGCATTGCGCCCCCTTTGTCTCCAAGTACCTCTAGAGCCGATTACGGGGAAGGCGATGCCTCTGACGTCGATGACCAGCCTCCTGCGGAGGGGGTGACACGCGGCGGCTCCTCCTGATTCGTTACACCTGTTATCTTCCTGCAATGCACATCGTGGCTCGCGGAGGCATTAAACTTATTTGCGTTTTTATGAACTGCTTCATGATCTGTAATAATTGAATGCTTGAATATTTTCCCGCCTTGTTCTTGTCATGTTTGTTGTGTTACTCTACGTCGGCACGGCCCGCCTCGCGCGTACTGATACGTCTCCATTGTATCTACTTTTCCAAACTCTTTTGCCCTTGTTTTGGACTCTAATTTGCATGATTTGAATGGAACTAACCCGAACAGACGCTGTTTTCAGCAGAATTGCCATGGTGTTGTTTTTGTGCAAAAAAGAAAGGTCTCGGAACGTCCTGAAAATTTATGAAGAATATTTCTGGAAAATATGAGAAATACTTGCGCAAAGATCCATAGGAGGGGATGGGCCAGTGGGCCACAAGCCCTGTTGCCGCGCCCCCCTCCCGCCCTGGCCGCGGCTACCAAGCTTGTGGGGCCCACCTGGCTCTACCGCCCCCAAACTCAGCTCTATGGATTCCCTTTCGTCCCGAAAAAAATCAGAAGAGAATATTTCATTGTGTTTGTGATACAGAGGCACCGCCACATCCTGTTCTTCATGTGGAGGGCAGATCTGGAGTCCGTTTTGGGCTCCGGATTAAGGAGATCGTCGCCATCGTCATCATCGACCTTCTTCCCTCTCCAATTCCATGAAGCTATTCATGTTCGTGAGTAATCTATTCGTAGGCTCGCTGGGCGGTGATGAGTAGGATGAGATCTATCATGTAATCGAGTTAGTTTTGACGGGGATTGATCCCTAGTATCCACTATGTTCTGAGATTGATGTTGCTACTACTTTGCCATGCTTAATGCTTGTCACTAGGGCCCGAGTGCCATGAATTCATATCTGAAATTATTATGTTGTCACCAATATATGTGTGTTTTAGATATTGGTTACAATGTTTAGTCGCTCTTGTATGCATACCTGTTTAGCTTTCAAAGAGCCGTATTACTTTATCTTCTCCTTTGTGTTTGCCCGCAGATTCAGCTTAGTCCAATGCACGAGCGCTCTTATTATTGTTCACAACGTTCAATCGTGCAAATGAAAGGCAATAACGATGATATATGGTGAAGTGACTGAGACTGGAAAACCTGGTATGAACTCTTTCTATTTTGTTTTTGTAAATATGACTAGCTTGTCGCCTCAGATTCAGCTTTGTTGTGAGAGAACCATGTTTGCAATGACAACTTAGACATCATAGTTTCTGATGCCATGCTTATTTAGCTAGGAGCTTATAATAGTTTGTCTTGAATGTCAACATAGATTTTGAGATGACTATGATGTAGTATGATAGGATGGTATTCTCCTTTGAATGATTCAAGTGGCTTGACTTGGCGCATGTTCATGCATGTAGTTGAATCAAAATCAACATAGCCTCTATGATGTTCGTGTTCATGGTGATTTATATCCTGTTCATGCTTGCACTCCATGTTAGTCAAACTCATTGCATTTTGATGACTATTGTCGCTCTCTAGTTGGTCACTTCCCAGTCTTTTGCTAGCCTTCACTTGTATTAAGCGAAATACTGCTTGTGCATCCACTTCCATAAACCCAAAAGTTTTTCCATGAGAGTCCACCATACCTACCTATTTGCGGTATCTACCTGCCGTTCCAAGTAAATTTGCATGTGCCATTCTCTAAACCTTCAAGAAATAATCAGTTTTGCATGCCCGAACAGCTCATGTGGTTACAGGGGGCTAATGGTATCTTCCATGTTAGGCGTGTTATCCTCGACATGTGTTTATTCACTGTCATTCATGAGAAAGGGGCCGGTAATTGGAATGCCCAGTTCCACGCTTAAATCAAAAACATAACTGTAAAACAAGACTCCCCCCGGATTGATGTTAGTATGGACGGTACCCGAGGATTCGGCTAGCCGTGGAGTGTGATTGATTGGTGATGGGGGAGTTCAAACTTTACTTTTCTATTTGGGAACCGCCTATAGCATGAGTAGCATGGAAGATATTGAGAACTCCTGGTCAATGCGTTGACAATGAAAGCATGCCACCCAAAATTATTATCTCTATTTTCAAAGCTTGAGCTCTGGCACCTCTGCAAATCAATGCTCCCCTCTGCGCAGGGCCTGTCTATTTATGTTCCTGTCGAGTCATCCTCTTCTTATATAAGCACGAATTAGAGAGCACCTCTGTCATTTTTATGCCTTGCTTTTGATTGATATTGAGTATGAGTACGACTAGATCTTCGTTGCTATGAATTACAATGTTTAGTCAGCCCTTGATCTTTGAAAGTGCTATGCATTTATGTTTTGCGGTCTCAGAAAGAGCTAGCGAGATACCACCTATTCATATTTCTTCATGCTTGTTTTGATTGAATTATTGGTATTTGAAACTCATTATTATTTGCTCGCTAGCTGATTATGCCATTGATATTAGTTTACCGTGAGACCTTTGAGTCACTTGCTTATGTGGTTAACTTGTGATCTTGCTGAAATTCTGGTTATGAATTAGACATAGTTGCAACAACAAGATCAAACACAGTTTGTCAAAGTTTTTCTTTCTCTTTCAGTTTGTCAACTGAGTTGCTTGAGGACAAGCAAGGTTTTAAGCTTGGGGGAGTTGATACGTCTCCATCGTATCTACTTTTCCAAACTCTTTTGCCCTTGTTTTGGACTCTAATTTGCATGATTTGAATGGAACTAACCCGGACTGACGTTCTTTTCAGTAGAATTTCCATGGTGTTGTTTTTGTGCAGAAATGAAAGTTCTCGGAACGTCCTGAAAATTTACGGAGAATATTTCTGGAAAATATGAAAAACAGCTGCGCAAAGATCCACCGGAGGGCATTGGCCAGTGGGCCACAAGCCCTGTTGCCACGCCCCCCTGGCCGCGGCAACCAAGCTTGTGGGGCCCATGTGGCTCTGCCGCCCCCAAACTCAGCTCTATAAATTCCCTTTCCTCCCGAAAAAAATCAGAAGAGAAGATTTCATCGCGTTTGCGGTACGGAGGCGCCGTCACATCCTGTTCTTCATCTGGAGGGCAGATCTGGAGTCCGTTTTGGGCTCCGGATTAAGGAGATCGTCGCCATCGTCATAATCAACCTTCTTCCCTCTCCAATTCCATGAAGCTCTTCATCGTTCGTGAGTAATCTATTCGTAGGCTCGCTGGGTGGTGATGAGTAGGATGAGATCTATCATGTAATCGAGTTAGTTTTGACGGGGATTGATCCCTAGTATCAACTATGTTCTGAGATTGATTTTGCTACTACTTTGCCATGATTAATGCTTGTCACTAGGGCCCGAGTGCCATGATTTCACATCTGAAATTATTTTGTTGTCACCAATATATGTGTGTTTTAGATCCGATCTAGCATGTTGTAGTTACCTACTATGTGTTATGACCCGGCAACCCCGGTGTGACAATAACCGGAACCACTCCCGGTGATGACCATAGTTTGAGGAGTTCATGTGTTCACCAAGTGCTAATGCGTTGGTCTGGTTCTTTATTAAAAGGAGAACCTTAATATCCCGTAGTATCCATTTGGACCACGCTGCATGGGAGGGATGGACAATAGATGTCATGCAAGTTCTTTTCCCTAAGCACGTATGACTACACACGGAATGCATGCCTACATCACATTGACGAACGGGAGATAGCCACATATCTCTCCGTGTTATAACTGTTGCATGATGAATGTCATCCAAACGAATCACCGATCCATTGCCTACAAGTTTGTCCCACTGCTGATGTTACTTGCTTTGCTCTGTTTCTGTTACTTGTTTTGCTCTGCTGTTGTTACTACTATTGCTACTACTGTTACATGCTGCCACTGTTACTTGCTTTGTCATGCTGCTGCTACCACTACTCTTGCTACTACTATTACTTGCTGCTGCTGCTACTTGCCACTTCTGTTACTCGCTACCGCTGCTACTTGCTACTGCTGTCACTACTAATGTTCCTTGCCACTGCTGTTACTCGTTACACTGCTGCTACCTGCTACAATACTTTTTCGCGCACCGTTGCCGGGAAAAGACTATTTCCCGTCCACGGGCAACTTACTGGCGCCATTGATACAACCGTTAGGAATAGTCTGCCGTCAACAGATCGTTTGTGGCACCGTTGCTATCATACTACTTTGCTACTGATACTTTGCTTGCAGACACTAATCTTTCAGGTGTGGTTGAATCTGACGCATTCAGCTGCTAATACTTGAGAATATTCTTTCACTTCCTGTCATGCGAACCAACAAATTTGGGTTGAATACTCTACCCTCGAAAACTGCCGCGATCCCACGAGCTGGTGGGCCATTGCAAGACGATTGCTAATTGTTGAGCAACTGGGAGCAGCTCTTTTCTGGCTCCGCTGCCGTGGAGGCATCAAGTCAGGAATAGTTGCACGTCAACAACATTTTTCTAGCGTCGTTGTCGGGGACTTCTAGCACCTACCTTCCCACGATTCAACCGATCGGAAACCAAGGACAACCCAAAGGTGGAAGGGGCTATTAGCGCAGTTAGGCTCCTGAGTCGCGATGCTCAGGAGTCCTCCTTGACGAGCGAGCTTCCCTCATGAGGAGAACATGGCAAAGATTCCTAAACTCAGAACACCTTCAGCACTCCGCATCGGCAGGGCCCGCCCCGTGCGTACCTCCCTGCGATTGAACCGACCGAAAACCAAGGACGGCCCAAAGGGCTGAGGGGCTACAAGCGCAGTTAGGCCCCTGAGTCGCGATGCTCACGGGTCCCCCTTGACGTGCGAGCGAGTCCGATGCTCCTCCTGAGAAACCGATGATATAAGACTCTCAAACTCCTTCAGCACTCTGCGTCTCCAGGGCCCGCCCCGTGCGTACCTCACCACGGTTGAACCAACCGGAAAAGGACGGCTCAAAAGGGAAAGGGGCTATGGGCGCAGTTCAGGCTCCTGAGTCACGATGCTCAGGAGTCCCCCTTGACGTACGAGTGACTCCAACGTTCTTCCTAAGAGATCCGAAGCAATTTGTCGAGCGCACTGGCCTCTGCGTCGGCAGGGCCCGCCCCGCACGTACCTTCAGGTGTTTGCCCCACGCGCTGGGCATGGGCGAAGTCGCGGGTGGACTGCGTTGATCTCCTTGCTGGCCAAGGGTGTAGCCATTGACGGGTTGTGTTGGTGCCAGCTCGGGGCGTAGTCATTGGTGTACTGCATTGGTGCCAGCTGAGGGCGTAGTCATTGGCGGACTATGTTGATTGCCCTATCTATACCTAGCACAGAGCATAGGTCTTCCACTAGGCGTCGGGTGGACCCCTCCGAGTCCTCAGGGGGCCCTGGGCATATACAGCCTCGGCTCGTTATTACGTGAGAGTGTCACGGTGGGGGTGTATCTGGGAGGTCACGAGGACGCTTTGGCCTTGCAAGTGTCCCTACCCCCGAGGCATTGGGGCCTGATCTTCTCCCTAGCGTAGAGCGTAGGGCTGCAACTAGGCGTGGGATGGACCCCTCCGCATCCTCAGGGGGGCCTGGGCGTATACAGCCTTGGCTCGTTATTACGTGAGAGTGTCACGGTGGGGGTGTATATGGGAGGTCACGAGGACGCTATGGCCTCGCGAGTGTCCCTACCCCCGAGTCATTGGTGAACTGAGTTGACTTGGTTTGGGTCATTCGCAAACCCTGCTGACTTCTTCTTCTTTGGGAGCGAGGTTGCGTATCTGCATGGACAAACTTTGACAGGAGCCCCCAAGCGGGGGCCGACCGCCCGACAATATAACCAAGGCAGAAGGTTAGGATGTCGAACACGTGAAATTGGTCAACCAAATGATGCATAAACGAAAGTAGTAGCCGGGGAATGTCCGGAGCTAGGAGAGGCCGCATGGCCCCTGGGATACCCTCGAACGGGGTGAACCTAAAAGTTACCTGGACGCGGCCAACAAAAAGTCACCTGGCGGCCGAGCCGCTGAAGTGTCGGAGGCTCTGTTGTCGCTTGATCTCTTGTCTCTGCGGTCGCGACCCTCATGGGTCCGCCGTCTCCCGAGGCTCGGGGCCTTCACTTGGCCCGAGCATCTCCTCCTCCTCCTCGCGGCGCACTAATATGTGGGGTTCGAGCCTGGCCTGCTGGAGCCTCTGGTAAGTGGCATCCGCGTTCCCCAGCCCGAAGGGCATGAAGGCTTTCGTGCCCGGGCACTCCCACCGGTAGCCAGTCAGCGTAGGCCAGAAGGGCCCGTGTGCCGTGGCTATGTTGGTTGCGGACCCATTGATGCAGATGCGGGGTCGGTCAACCGTGCCGACAACGGCGACTGCGATTGGTGGTGCAGGGTAGTCACCTCGTCGCATGGCATGGGCCTCATGAAGTTCTAGGATTGCTCTGATGACATACTCGCGAGAGCTGGTCGGACGTGCTCTGGAGGGCGCCCTCGGGATGTGCTCGAACGCCGCCTCCGCCTCACTGATCAGGCTAGGGGCCTCCCCGGTGGGAGCCCCCAGTTCTGACCCAAGAGGGGCGCTGAGCGCGTAGCCCTATGCGATGGGGGGCGGGGCTCTGTCCGCAGGCACGGAGCCTGAAGCCCCGAGGCACTCCATGGGGAGGAGATCCTTCTTCTTCTTGCGCGGGTCCTCGTGAGGCAGCTCGTAGTCTTCATCGCCCGAGCGTTCCTCCGCTGCCGTGGGGTACGCTCGCTCCAGTGCACAGACAACATCCTTCTCGTGACAGGGAATGGTGATGACGCCGCCGCTCCCCGACATCTTGATGACATTGTATCCATGGTGGACCACTGCCATGAACTTGGCGAGCACTGGATACCCGAGGATGGCGTTGTATGGGAGGTGGATGTGCGCGACGTCGAAGACGATGACCTCAGTGTGGTAGTTCTGGCGCTCGCCGAAGGTGATGGGCAGATGCACTTTCCCAATGGGTACGGTGGATCCCTCTGTTATCCCTAAGAATGGCTTGGTCGGCATGAGCTGCTCATCCGGCAGCTAGAGTTTCTCGAAGGTCTCGACTGAGAGGACGTTGAGCCCAACTCCACTGTCAATGAGGGTCTTGGTGATGAGGACGTTGCTGATGGTTGGAGTGCACATCATTGGGAGCTTGCCGGCGATGAACGAGCACCTCAGCTGGTCGCTTTGGCCGAAAGCAATGGTGGTGTGGGACCTGTTGAGGGGACGCATCGCTTCAGGCCTCGGGAGGGCGGCATTCACTTCCCGGGCAAACTTCTTGAAGGCGTGGTTGGAGGCTGGGGTCTGGGTGCCGCCCAGGATGGAAGCCACTGCCCTGGCCTCCGTGAAGTCCCCAGCCCCGTCGTCCTGCATGTCTTCATCCCTCCTCCTGGGCTGCGGGCGCAACGGGGGCAGCTCAGGTTGGCCGCATCGCTGCCCCTCCTGAGAATTATCATGCCAGCGGTCCTCCTGAGGCTGGCCATGCCAGGGGTCCTCCTAAGGCTATTCACGCCACCCCTGACGCGGCTCACGGTCATCCCAGCGGCCCCCACTGCGGCCTCCTCCGCGCGTAGGGCTTCTGTCGAACCGTTCGGGGCGGCTGTTATGTGCTCGGCATGAACCAAATGGAGTTCTTGACATTTAGAGGAGTCATGGCCGCAGGTGCCATGGAAGATGCACGTCGGTCCCCTCCGAACGGGCGCTCTCCCCCTCGGGTATGCTTCGCGTCAGGCTTGGTGGCCAGCACCGCCGAGGCTTTGCGCTTCACCTCCTTGGCTTTGGCTTTCTTCTCTTCTGGGTCCGCTGCCTGAGGCGCGAGGAGCGACAGGCGTCCTTCTTCCACCTTGGCGCATTTTCTTGCCAAGTTGAACATCTCCAGTGCGGTGCTCATTTCATCGTTCATAGTGAGCTCTTCCTTCATCTTGAGGTCGGTGACTCCGTCGGAGAAAGCCGAGATGACGGCCTCATCCGACGCCTTGGAGATCTTGAGGTGCATGACTGTGAAACGTTGTATGAACTTGTGCAGGGTCTCTCCCTCCTATTGCTTGATGCACCGCGGGTCGTTCATGGTGGGAGCACGGTCGCAGGTGCCATGGAAGTTGGCGATGAAGCGCTCCTGCAGGCCATCCCAGGAGGTGATGGACGCCTTCGGGAGGTTGAGGAGCCACGAGAGTGCGCCGCCCTTGAGCGTCGTCAGGAACCAGCACGCCATGATCTTGTCGCCTACTCCTGCCGCCCTGATGCTCAACGTGTAGAGTTGCAGGAATTCAGCCGGGTCTTGGGTGCCATCGTAATGTGGGGGCAGGTCGGGCTTGAACTTGTAGGGCCACGCCACGGGGTAGAGCTCGGGGAGATTGCGAAGCACCCCACCGGCCCAACAGGAATGGTACGCGCGGGGGTTGTCGGGTCTTGTTGCTCCACAGGGTTGATGACCCACAAGTGTAGGGGTTCTATCGTAGACCTTTTGATAAGTAAGAGTGTCGAACCCAACGAGGAGCGGAACGAACTGACAAGTGGATTTCAGCAAGGTATTCTCTACAGGCACTGAAATTATCGGTAACAGATAGTTGTGTGATAAGATACTTCATAGCAAGCAGCAGGAAAAACTAGTAACAAAGGTGCAGCAAGATGGCCCAATCCCTTTTGTAGCAAGGGACAAGCCTGGAAAACTCTTATATGAGGTGAAGCGCTCCCGAGGACACATAGGAATTTCTGTCAAGCTAGTTTTCATGATGTTCATATGATTCGCGTTCGCTACTTTGATAGTTTGATATGTGGGTGGACCGGTGCATGGGTGCAGCCCTTACTTGTACAAACATCCCACTTATGATTAACCCCTCTCGTAAGTATCCGCAACTACAAAAGAAGAATTAAGACAAAGTCTAACCATAGCATTAAACTAGTGGATCCAAATCAGCCCCTTACGAAGCAACGCATAAACTAGGGTTTAAGCTTCTGTCACTCTAGCAACCCATCATCTACTTATTACTTCCCAATGCCTTCCTCTACGCCCAAATAATGGTGAAGTGTCATGTAGTCGACGCTCACATAACACCACTAGAGGAAAGACAATGTACATCGCATCAAAATATCGAACGAATACCAAATTCACATGACTACTTATAGCAAGACTTATCCCATGTCCTCAGGAACAAAAGTGACTACTCACAAAGCATAATTATGTTCATGACCAGAGAGGTAGTGAATAGCATTAAGGATCTGAACATATGATCTTGCACCGAGTAATCCAACTAGCATCAACTACAAAGAGTAATTAACACTACTAGCAACCTTACAAGTACCAATCGGAGTCGCTAGACGTAGATTGGTTACAAGAGATGAACTAGGGTTTGGAGATGAGATGGTGCTGATGAAGACGTTGATGGAGATGAGTCCCCTCGGATGAGAGGAGTGTTAGTGATGACAATGGCGACGATTTCCACCTCCGGGAGGGAAGTTTCCCCGACAGGACGGCCCTGCCGGAGCTCTAGATTGGTTCTGCTCAAGTTCCGCCTCGTGGCGGCGGCATCTCTCACCGAAAGCCTCCTCCTGGTTTTTTCTGGGACGAAACCCTCCTTATAGCTAAAGATGGGAGCCGGAGGGGCAACAGGGGGCCCACAAGCCACCCAGGCGCTGCTAGGAGGTGGGCCGCGCCTGGCAGGCTTGTGGCGTCCTGCTGGCTCCCCTCGAGTACTTCTTCCGCCCAGTATTTTTTATAAAGTCCGAAATAATTCCTCGTTGATTTTCACGGCTTTTGGAGTTGCGCAGAATAGGTATCTCAAACTTGCTCCTTTTTCAGACCAGAATTCCAGCTGCCGGCATTCTCCCTCTTCATGTAAACCTTATAAAATGAGAGAGATAAGGCATAAGTATTGTACCGTGAAGTGTAATAACAGCCCATAAAGCGATAAATATCAACATAAAAGCATGATGCAAAATGGACGTATCAACTCCCCCAAGCTTAGACCTCTCTTGTCCTCAAGCGGAAGCCGATAGCAATAAATATGCCCACAAGTTTAGAGATAGAGGTGTCGATAAAACAAAATACGAACATGTAAGCATCATGATCATAATTAGAACAACAATATTATCATATAATCTCTGATGCTAAAGTGATAATTCCTTCACAAAGTAAAGTATAGATCAATAACCTTATTGAGAATTAACAACCAATAGCCTTTAGTCATTGAAGCAATTGCAATTTATCATAACATCGGAAAGAGTCAAATAAGGGCTTGTAAAGCAAATCCACATACTCAATCATCCTTTCGTCTTCTACAATTGCTAAAACTCACGTGGTACTCATGAGATCAAAGTTTCAGTTGGAGACAGAGAAAGATAGGGGCTTATAGTTTCGCCTCCCAACTACTTACCTCAAGGGTAATGTCAACAATAATAATTCATGAATACTTACTTCCAAGTTGACATATGAATATAGATCCTTCCCTAGCACATGACGTTAGCCAAGATAATGGCGAAATAAGGAATTGGTGTCGATCACCATGACTCTTTTAATCATAAAGAGTAAAGGTAAAAGATAGGCCCTTCGTAGAGGGAAGCAAAGGTTGTCATGCGCTTTTGAGGTTTAGATGTGTGACCTCTTAGTGTGGAGGAACGTCACTTTATATTGCCTCCTGTGATAAAGAAGTTTATTATGCAGTCTGTCGCTTTTATGTATTCCTCATCAGAGGTTTGTACAAAGCTTACATTCCACACACTAATAGGTCATACATATTTAGGGAGAAATTTTTATTGCTTGCACCGATGAAAACTTACTTGAGGGATCTTATTCAATCCATACGTAGGTATGGTGGACTCTCATGGCAAAATTGGGTTGAAGGTTTATGGATGCACAAGTAGTATCTCTACTTAGTGCGGAAGTTTTGGCTGATATGATGTGGAAGCAATCGTCATATGCTAAGGGATCTCTAGTCATATAACATTGTTCGGAACCAAGCAAACATAATTCATTATGTTGTCTTCCTTGTCCAACATCTACTTCTAAGAATGTAATAGTTTAATGAGTGTTCACAATCAGAGATGGTTCCCAAGATGATATATTTATATGTGAACCTCTCCTTCTTTATTAATTCCTATTAATTGCAACAATGACCAAGGTCTACGTTTGTCCACCCACAACAAGTTTCAATCAACATTCTTTTTATATGTGAAACGATCACTTCCCATAAGATCATTACATGATCTTTCATGCTTTTTTTGTTTTATTATTCTTTTCTTTAGATCATGGTATGAGGCAAGGCCCTTAACTAAAACACTCTTTATTATAAGACTCACGAACTCGAATACATTGGGGGTGACACAAAGCAAAACTCAAGCCTAGATCACTAAGAACTTTATTCTACTAGAGAAAGATAAAACCAAAAAGGATCAAACTAAGAAAAAGGTAAAGGCAAAAGATGTGATGGTGATACGATACCGGGGCAACTCCCCAAGCTTGGCACAAGCCAAGAGGAGTGCCCATACCCATGCTTAATTATCTTCCTTCGAAGGTGATGGTGGTGGAGTTATCCTTTCTTTTGATTCCAAGAGGGCCATCAATCTTTGATTTATACTTTGGAGCTCTGTGATATGTTTCTCCAGCAAAACAACTTCACGGGTGAGATAACTATTACAAACACGAGTTATTTCACATAACCTCAAGAGTTCGATCAAGGATGTAGGTAAAAGGTGGAGGTAGGGTTGAAGAAAATCCTCTTCCTCAGCTTCTTCCTTGTTGAGCACTGATTTCCCTTCGTCCGACGCCGGATTCTCCTCCTTAGTTTTGCCCTTAGTTTCTTCCAGCAGCCCTTCCTTGTCCTCCATGACCTCCATTCTATTCAGATCAACATTTACTTCTTCATAGACTTGAGGGAAATTGTTCTCCCCGACAGATTCCTGAGACGACATCCTTGCCCTAAATCTGCGGCAGAAACAGGCTTGAAATGAAAACACAGGATATTTGCGTGATACGAGGGTCAGACCTTTCGGGAGAATATATAATGAATTTTTCCCGACCAAAAGGAGTATTCCACGAGAAAACGGAGTCCGGGAGACACACGAGGTGCTCACAAGCCACCCAGGTGCGGCCAGGGGGTAGGTCGCGCCTGGCAAGCTTGTCACCTCCTCGTGCGCTTTCCGGGCTACTTTAAAATTTTCTATTTTTCTAAAAAAACAAAACTGAGAAAAATTTCTACTGGAAAAGTTTTGGAGTCGGTTTACTTACCGAATCACATACCTCTTCGTTTTTGGAGTCTGAAACAGGCTGATAAATATCCCTTATGTACTCCTCCGGAGTTACGGTATTAATAATGTTGCTTTCAACATTTATGGGAGTACCTGAGCTATAATTCTTGATTCTTTGCCCATTTACAACTCTCAGAAAATTCCCTTCCGTGTTGTTGATTTTGATGGCACCGGAATGATACACTTATTCGACAATGTAAGGACCTTCCCATTGAGAGAGAAGCTTGCGTGCAAAAAATCTTAAACGAGAATTGTATAGCAAGACATAATCACCTACATTGAACTCACGTTTTTGTATCCTTTTATCATGCCACCTCTTAACTTTTTCTTTAAACAACTTGGCATTTTCATATGCCTGAGTTCTCCATTCATCAAGTGAGCTAATATCAAATAACCTCTTCTCTCCAGCAAGTTTGAAATCAAAGTTGAGCTCTTTGATTGCACAATAAGCATTATTCTCTAGATCAAGAGGTAAATGACATGCTTTACCGTAAACCATTTTGTACGGAGACATGCCCATGGGATTCTTATAAGCAGTTCTATAAGCCCATAGTGCATCATCAAGCTTCTTAGATCAATTCATTCTAGACCTATTAACAGTCTTTTGTAGAATTAGTTTAATTTCTCTATTACTTAGCTCTACTTGACCACTGGACTGAGGATGATAAGGAGATGCAATTCTGTGGTTGACATCATACTTAGCAAGCGTTTTAGGGATAGTACCATGAATAAGATGTGAACCACCATCAGTCATTAAATATCTAGGGACTCCAAACCTAGGGAAAATAACTTCTTTAAGCATCCTAATAGAGGTTTTAAGATCAACACTACTAGTTGGGATAGCTTCTACCCACTTAGTAACGTAATCAACAACAACTAGGATATGAGTATACCCGTTGGACTTTGGAAAAGGTCCCATATTATCAAAACCCCAAACATCAAATGGTTCAATGACAAGTGAATAGTTCATAGGCATCTCCTGACGTTTACTGATATTACCTATTCTTCGACATTCATCACAAGACAAGACAAACTTACGAGCATCCTTGAAGAGAGTAGGCCAATAAAAACCAGATTGCAATACCTTGTGTGCAGTTCTATCTCCCGCATGGTGTCCTCCGTAAGCCTTGGAGTGACACTTCTATAGGATATGTCCCTGTTCATGCTCAGGTACACAACGTCTAATAACACCATCTACTCCTTCTTTATAAAGGTGAGGATCATCCCAAAAGTAATGTCTCAAATCAAAGAAGAATTTCTTCTTTTGTTGGTATGTGAAACTAGGTGCTATAAATTTAGCAACAATATAATTTGCATAATCACCATACCAAGGTGTACTATGTGAAGCATTGATGACATTCAATTGCTCATCAGGAAAGCTATCATCAATAGGTTGTGGGTCATCAAGAACATTCTCCAACCTAGACAGATTATCTACGACGGGGTTCTCAGCACCCTTCATATCAACAACATGCAAATCAAATTCTTGTAGCAAGAGAACCCATCTGATAAGTCTAGGTTTAGCATCTTTCTTTTCCATGAGATACTTAATAGCAGCATGATCAGTGTGAATAGTAACCTTGGAATCAACAATATAAGATCTGAACTTTTCACATGCAAACAAGACTGCTAAAAATTCATTTTCAGTAGTAGCATAGTTTCTTTGGGCATTGTCTAGAATTTTACTAGCATAATGAATAACATTCAATTTCTTATCAACTCTTTGTCCTAGAACAGCACCAACCGCATAATCACTAGTATCACACATAATTTCAAAAGATAGGTTCCAATCAGGTGGTTGAGCAATAGGTGCAGTTATCAACGCCTTCTTAAGTATTTCAAATGCTTCTTCACAATCATCATCAAAAACAAATGGAATATCCTTTTGCAAGAGATTGGTAAGAGGCCTAGAAATCTTAGAGAAGTCTTTAATGAACCTTCTATGGAAACCAGCATGATCAAGGAAACTTCTTATACCTTTGATGTCTGTAGGGCATGGCATTTTCTCGATCGCATCAAATTTAGCCTTATCGACTTCGATACCTCTTTCAGAAATTTTATGTCCTAAGACGATGCCTTCATTAACCATAAAGTGGAACTTCTCCCAATTCAAGACAAGGTTGGTATCTTTACATCTCTGCAAAACTCGATCAAGGTTGCTGAGGCAATCATCAAAAGAAGACCCGTAAACGGAAAAGTCATCCATGAAAACCTCAACAATCTTTTCGCAAAAGTCAGAGAATATAGCCATCCTACATCTTTGAAAGGTAGCAAGTGCATTACATAAGCCAAAAGGCATACGTCTATAAGCAAAGTACCGAAAGGGCAGGTAAACATGGTTTTCTCATGATCAGATTGTGCAACAGCCATTTGGGAGAAACTAGAACAACCATCTAGAAAGCAGAAGTCTGTGTGTTTAGACAATCTTTCTAGCATTTGGTCAATAAAAGGCAAAGGGTAATGATCTTTCCTAGTGGCTTTATTCAATTTCCTAAAATCAATTACCATCCTATAGCCAGTAACAATTCTCTGTGGGATCAATTCATCTTTATCATTTGGGACAACGGTAATACCTCCCTTCTTAGGGACGCAATGCACCAGATTTACCCAGTCACTATGAGCAACATGATAGATAATACCTGCTTCCAGGAGCTTTAGTATTTCTTTTCTTACTACGTCTTTCATCTTAGGATTTAATCTCCGTTGAGGATCGGCAACTGGTTTGGAATCAGGATCGGTTTTAATTTTATGCTGGCATAGAGTGGTACTAATGCCCTTAAGATCGTCAAGAGTATATCCAATAGCAGCACGGTGCTTCCTCAGAGTTTTCAATAATTCCTTTTCTTCATGCTCTGAAAGGTTAGCACTAGTAATAACAGGATATATCACTTTTTCATCGAGATAAACATACTTAAGAGTATCAGGTAACTATTTAAGCTCAAACACAGGATCACCCTTTGGTGGGGGTGGATCTCCAAGTAGTTTAACAGGCAAATTATTCTTAAGGATAGGATGTTGTTCAAAGATAACTCTATCTATCTTATTCC